>NC_083561.1:185216-1435216 GCF_019925205.1 Metopolophium dirhodum | reverse complement strand
GGTATAGTTTCAAAATGTGGTTCAAGCTTCTTTCTAAATTTTCACGATATTTCTAAGAAAAATCTCTAAAACCTCTCAACATCGGTGAGCAGTAATTGCAGAATATATAAGCTGCGAACATACAATAATTTGTGTATATTTATATTATGATATGAAAAGTATTTTTGAAATCAATAGCAAACCTATATATTTATAATATCATTGTAATTATTATTGATTTATTCTAGTGACAAGAAATATATACGAACCTAGTATAAACTTAATAAATAAAAAAAGTTGGATTTTCGTGATCCAAGACAAAATTCCTGCATGACCCACACTATATATTATATTATAGAAACGTATATGGATTGAAAAACAAAGCTGTAAACACCCCCCCGAGTCTCCTGCAGAAATATGTGTGCGAAATTTAGTGCCAATCGGTTCAATGGTTTCCAAGTCTACGAAGCATTCATTGACGTATATATATATTTCAATTCACTTTTAGTGTAAGTACACATAAACTTGTTGAATTCCGCGCGGGGCGACGCAGCAGTGCGACAATAATAATATTATAATAACGCCGCGTATATAGTGTTATCGGCCATACGAAAAATGAAACGTTTCGAAACAAATTACGACCAATCAGTACGGTATAAACCGTCAAAGGACTGGTGACAGAGTGTTTCATTAAGCAAATTAACTGGGTCGGCTCGATTGCACGGAGTGAGCGGAGGAGTCGTAAAAAAGCGTTCGAGTGCCGAAATCGGTTCCGAACTTTTAACGTCGCGGAGGAAACTTCAACGCAAAAACGTTTATTATTCCGTCCGACAGTACAAGTTTTATCGGCATGCCCATTAAACGGTTATTTCTCTGTTGCTAAATTGAGTTCTCGAATAAACAGTTTGACTTTAGCAGAGGATTCGGGCGTTATATTCGAGCAGTTAATACCGATTATCGACGGCAGCGGCATCGTCATTCGTCGGTGCAGTATATATACATAATATATATAGTATATACGCGTGTATAATAATATGTATACATATATATTATATATATACGCAAAAGAACAATATAATATAATGAAAAAGTATTTTCCGTCGTTGTCGTCGCAATTTCGTTGGAAAGTAATTACAAACGCCGGCGGTGCGCGTATTATAAGTTTATTTTAGGGCGTTGACGAAAACGCGATGGAAAAAAACCTCCCCGATACCCGAATTTATAACTATCGCAACACGATTCCGTGTCGCGCGATAACGTCATATACCGCCACTGTTGTAACACTTCTACCACACACACACACACACACCCGAGTGTGAAAAAACCTAAACAATATTATACACGCGCGTTGTACAATATTACGGCGACGGCGGCGAGCGCGTCAAAAACCTGAAGGGTAAAATGTTTATCGGCGGCGGGCGGGTCGGCCACGAGAGGCGGTATTAATTTATGACCTCCAATATATAAACGGCTATATAGCGGCGGCCCCATAACCGTTCGCGCACAGATATATATACACGCAAATGCCATCAGCATTTAAGGGGGGCCCACGCGGTGTTTTAATGCGTTCGTAGTCGGACCGCGTCGATATTCCGCGGCGTTTCGCGTATAGCCGGTGCAGTGGCGGCGCCGCCATTAATTTGGTATGTACGCGAGCTAGAAACTACCCCATTTAATATATATATATATTATATATTTATGTATATACGTATACCGCGCGCGAGTACAACAGAATATAACGACTGCAGCATATAGTTGTAGTATATAGCGGCGCGTTGACGGGTGACGGAGGGGGTGGTAGGCGGAAGTGAAAAAAAAATCATATAAATATGAAAACTACATGTGTCCGACTACACCGGAAAGCTTTTTGTACGATGCGCCCGTAAAAGATCCGAAGAGGCGTGGACTGGGGTGAAAATTGAAAAATTGAAAAATTACGTTGTAAACCGGCGAAACGGGGTCGTTGTTTGTACTGCAACCTAGTAGGTATATAATATGTATTATATTTATGCCGTAAAAGTTGCATGTAACAGCGACGGGGACAACGATAGTGGTGGGCGGGGTGAATGAGAGAGAGCGAAGGGTTATGCGTCAAAATAAAATTATGAAATTACCTCAGCTACGTGGGTTATTCGGTGTTATAAAAATTATATTAAACAATATAATACACGACGTTGCAACGCACAGCGGCGAACGGTCCATCCGAATATTAAATTATATACGTTAAGGTTTACTGTTTAACCCTAACAAAATAATATGTATATTCATGTTGTGTATTTTTTTTTTCAATTTTACTTACAATCATAATAATAATATAAAAAAAAAATGTAAAAGTAAAAATATCAAATGCGTGAAGGGCCGACCATTCTACGAATTCAGCTTTAAACTTAACACTATTCACACATGCACAAAAACTGAGTTGCTCTTTTACCACCGAGTCCACTTTATGGTAATTACACGGTTGAAATGTAGGTTTTTAAAATATTATATATTTTATTTTATTTAAACTACTGAATATTATAATAAGTACGTCACAAATTATATTTTTCTAAGCAAAACGATACAGAGTGCACACAAACAGAGTTTATGGATTAATATAATAATATTAAATACTAAAATGTTTGAGTCACAATAATAGCCTCCCAGATCTTCTAAACCTATTATCACGGACCTATATTATTCTTAGTAAACAATGTTAAATAATTCAAAAACTAATAGTTTGAACTTTGATTTTGAAACGTCGAAAACCATCTACTAAATAATTTACAGTAGAAAAGGTGGATGATATTTGAAAAAAAACTGAAGTTTGTTTCCCAACACTCTTACAGTAGTACAGTAGTACTCAAAATCTGGTAGGTACTTGAGTATATTTAAATATTCCAAAAATCAAATTTAGAATTCCTACCTAACCGAATTATTGAAGAAAAAATAAGGTTGAGTGTTGTTTGTGAATCACCCTTTGTGATTTTCATATACATAGTACGATAATTATTACGGTAGGTACATATAATAAAATACCTATAGTTATTGACTTATAGTCAATATTTAAAAATAAAATCTAAATAACGCGATGGATTAAATTTCAGTAGGTATAGGCACAATATCCCGTGCGACTTTTTGCGACTATATTATAATGTTTAATATATGATTTTTATACTACATACATAGGTAGTACATATTTTATATCATACTAAAAGTTTTGGCATAACACTGGCAAAAAGAAAGAACAAAAAGGTGTTTTTTTCATTAAATTATTAAAATGCGAAATTTCACTCGTATGCTATATAGATTTCTGTATAAATGAGTATGCTTTCTTCTGTTTGTATATTATATCATATAATTATCATAGGGATCTATTATAGGTAGGCACACGTTAAAATGAATAATATTATTATAGCGTGCCTGGTACACAAACGCTTAATCGAAGAAGAAGATGTATAAATATATAGTACAATAACGGCAGAAATCGATAACATATAAAAGCTTATCGTGAAAATAAGTACGCCGTATTATTATATCAAAGTCTCAAGTCGAAAATATTGTAAAACGTTCGTACTTACATCATATTCAAGCGAAATAATATATTTTCTTTTTACCTTAAAGGTTTAATCGTTAAGAAATGGGTCGTAAACAACAGAACCCGAAAATCTGTTGTGCGGATTTTATTATAATATTAAAAAAAAATAATCTTTCAACAGTGGAAAATTGAACTGTCATTTGCCGAACACTTAGTTACCACATGGCGTTGTATCAATAAGCATACTGTAGCGGTCAATTCACACCCAGCTAACCTAACCGTAATGGGTATAATACGTTAAGACGTTATTGGTTTATTATCACGTGCAAGCGGCGTCTAATAATCGATAGTCAGTGTTTGAAAACATATAATACGTTAGGTATAAACGCAAACTACAAACGTAACATTTAATAATATTATGTGACAGTAGGTAAATATACTATTATCGGTCATGTCATGTAAGTCGTAGGTAACACGCTATTGGGGAAACAGATTAACAAAACGCGCTCCGGTTGAAACAATTTGTACCTTCCGATTCGGGCGATATAGTTTTACATTGGTTGTTTTACTTTTTATAATAAATGAATTTTCGTATCGAAACTTTATACGCTTTTATAGCTAACTGTATATACGTTGGTAAGTACAATTTCTACTAATATTATCAAATACGTTCAAATACGCTTCACTTAAAGGAAAATTTATGCGAAATGTCTGGAAAATACGTACAATAATCTCCCGACTCCACATGGGGGGGGGGGGAACCCGCCTCGCCATCAGTACGATAGGCGTCGACAGCGCTTCCAGTGTTAATCTGTCTTCCCAATATACGCGCGTGTAACGACACTTGGAACCAAATGAACCGAAGACCAAAATAAACTTTTAGCCCACGCCTATTCTCGAATAATATTTTGGTCACCTTGAAGCATTATCAAGAGCCTACCGCAATCATCGTCATTTATTGTAGACGTATTATAATCTCACGTTTATTAGTTTACCCAACGTGAGCGGCGTCAAATATAGTCAACACGCAGCGGCGTTTAAAAACATAATACGTTAGGTATATAAACACAAAAACGTAATAATTAATAATAACCGCGAATACTTACTATACTACCGATAATGACTATAATGACTAATGAATATAATAATATATAGATAAGACGTAGGTAAGACGCTATATACGCGTGTACAAAGATAGTTGGAACCGAATAAACCAATAGACTTTTAGACGCCTATTCCACGGACTATAACATACCCGATATTATATATTATAGATTCTGTCGTAGTCCGTCGTGGCCTAAACTCGAATAATATCGGTCGCCTCGAGTTATTGTCAAGTGTCAATGTGTACCTAGGTAGGTATTCGGCGTAGATACCTATAATAGAATCTCACCGTAATCAGCATATTATGCTATACTACAATCTCACGTTTATTGGTTTACTCGACGTGAGCGGTGTCTAAAAATCAACACGCAGCATTTAAAAAAATAATACGTATAAACACAAACGCAATATAATTAACAGTAACTGTATACTATTATCGATAATGCTAATGGCTAATGAACAATAATAATAATAATAATATAAGTCATAGCCCGTAGGTACATTCTAAAATACGTATAACGAGAGATGGAAACAAATATTATAATAACCAATAAACTTTTAGCCGCCTATTCACGAATAGTAATTGGTCGCCTTGAAGCATTATTCCCTTCCCATCATTTTCTCGGTGATGTTATTGTTCATGCTACGTACCTATCTATATTATATATAATATTTCGCGATGTTTTTTCATCAGAATTCTACGAAAATTACTCTTAATGCGTAAATAATATGATGTCATCAATTTTTACTCGACGGACGAACTTAAACACTGCAGCATTTAAATTGAACATAAGACTTCATAATAAAATATAATGTGCGTGCGCAATAGGTACCTATAACCGTGAAAATTGTATAGACGTCATGGTTATAACATAATGTTTGTCGCTGTATGGTTCTTATCGAAAAGCACGAAATCTCTTAAATTCCCGAGAACGATTATTATTATTTTTTTTTTTTTAACCGCAAGTGCGGTCTTTGCGGATACGCGCGTGCATAATTTTTCAATATAGGTATTATTATTTTCTTAAGAATTCATGTCGTGATAAGGCGCGATGTACGCATCGCGCTTGATAAGGTCGAATAGAATAGGTACACCGATAAAACCGTGTAGATTGAATATTAACTTTCGGAGCGCGAAAAAACAAGTCCTGCAGGATATTACTCGCGAGCGGAATAAAAATAAACGCCGCCACACGAATGTGTCCTGCACATTTTCCGTAAGTATATTATACATTTAGCATCAAACTATATTATATTATATTATACTATATTGATTGAATTTTGTTTTCATTATAAATAATGTGTTCTACTCGCGCATTTCGACAAAAAATCATTTGGACGCGTCTTAACGTTTGTAAATAATTATTTTCGTCACGTCCCGTGAAAACTCAAAAATATTGCGTTGGGGCGTTCTCTCATCAATGAGAGGAAGTAATGTTTTGCTCCACGGTCCGTGGTTTTTCCTCGAGAAAATTAAATTTGAGAATATTCATTACAAAACCACCCCTTTTTGGTTGTCACGCGGTCTGCGGTACGCGGGGATGAGTTGTTTTTTTTTCGGCGAATAATCTAATTTTAAAAACCGTCACGAAGTCATAAAATCAAACGAAGACGGACAGAAATTCTTGGGTCGCTTTTGCAAAAGTGGAAAACGCGTATACAGCAACATCAGACGCGGTTCACGGACGTTTTTTTTTTTTTTTGTTTCGTTTTACAGTGCCCATACCGCATGAATAACATGAATTGGCACACTTGAGTGCCTAAACACATACATTTGTTAATACACGCGTGTAGGTATACATTATTTATATAATAATATGTCAGTTGCGAATTGTATGCGAAACGCTCTTGAAAAACATTCCTTTTGAAATTAATTAATTACTTTTTTTCTCCGCTGTCCCGCAATTTCGACGGATTATAGAGATTTAACAACCGGTATGCCGGCGGGCTTAAAAACTTAACAGTCTTTGGGGCGCAATTAATTTTCTTAATTTAACTAAAATTAATCCACAGATAAACGGAAGTCCGAAAATATATATTATAAAATAATATATACACTATCTGCAGCAGAATATAAAAGGAGGTGCCGTCAATTTCGGCCGTTTTCATTCGCTGTCGACGAGATTTATAATCGACCGCCGTGGTAAATTTTACCCTTAATAAATATTATTATACACCTTAATGTGCCGATATATTTTTATTGTTGAAAATATATATACCAGCCCGAAGACTTAATGAACGTTATGGACGACAAGGATGATTTACTTTGAGATGATTTTTTTCATTTGTTTATTACGCTCCGTGGAGTTTAATAAGATATTCCCGCATTCTCTTTATATTATATTGTATAAAGTTTAAGAAGTGAAAAATGAATGCTATTTTTACGACCTCGTTTTTATATAATGCTTATCAGAAAAACAAGGGAAAACGGCGTGAATTGTGATTTTTAGTGGAATATATTCAAATGAAAGTATTAAGTGACGCACTCGGTGACCACATACCGTGGTCGAGACTGGTGATTGACAATACGTCATTATAATAGAATAATTGAATTATATTCCTAAAACATAATTCGATATTTTGCTTAATTAAACAGCATTGTTAAATAATATAATGGAACAATTAATTGTAGCTACATAGCTATAGTTTATACTTAATGATTTTATTAACAATATGGCTATAGTGGCTACCTACATAATAATATTATATAAGTTGTTATTATAATCTATGAACCCGCGACCTATGTTATGGAATAAGTTACGTTGGATACCGGATGGTATCTATGTTTAATCACCTAATTTGAAGTATAAACTTGGTGAAAGTCTATATCACATTTTGTGATAGAGTATATAGATACGAGGATAGGTTAGATACCCATAGATGTAGTGTTGTGCATTATCTAGATGATAGATAAAATTGCATCTACAGATAAACTATCTTGATATAAATATTTATCAATTATATTATCTGGATAAAATAAATTAAAAGTTTCTTTTTATCTATCTATTTAAACATAATAGTTTGAAAATCGTTTTGACTTTTCTCATTGTTCGTCCAAAAAATAAATTATAACACCAAAATCAACATAATAATGAAAAATATCAACATTGATTTTAGAAATATCAAATATATACACGCATTATAATTAGATAACTATAATTATTGTGTTATATGAAATGTATTTTTTTTATAAACGAAACAAATAAAAGTGTAATCTGCAACGATAAAATGTATAACTTCGTATTATTACATATGTACACCTATAATATTATTGTATGTATATACAGGATCGTATCGTTACATGTGTATATCACATACAGATTTCTGGCCATAGAAAAATGTTAGAGAGCGTTCATAAAAAAAAACTGTTTAAAAAAAATTAGAGAAAAGTATAAAGACCGATATTCATTAAAACGACGCTCATAAAACAATACCTGGGAGACTGTTTTGAATAAAATATCAAGTGTCCTGCAGAGCGCAAAAAAACTTTTTTTTTCAGCTAAACGACGCCCTTGGGGTCAGACCACTTTTCCTCTGTCTGCCCGCCGCCGGTCCATATCAACCACCGCCAGCTAATATTCGAAACACCCTCACCTTGCCGTCGACTGTCGTTTCCAGGACAAAGTAATTGGGACCCGAGACAAAAGATAGCAAGCACAGGACGACGACTAAAAGAAAACTATAGGTACATTATAATGTTATCTCGCTTTCCGTTCTATACATACATAATATTATTATTATTATTATTATTATGCTCTGTTTCTCGTAATAATCTCAGGCTATATTAAATGAGCAATTTACAAACTATTCGGTTGTACGCTGTACACCGCGTTTCCGAACATCAATTCGACCGACGTCAAGTATTTGTGTAACATGTAGGTAATAAAATTATGATGATAATAATAATAACAACAACAAACGGGGAAAAAAAATGGAAAAACGTCGTTATTGCTGCGTTATTGGACGGCGCGCAGGGACACGGGGATCAATTTAAACTTTTTAGGAATGCTCAGGAACCAGCTATTATATAACGATGATGATACAATAATTTATGATGCTTTTTTTTTTTCATTACTATTTATTCCAAATTATAAAATATAATAATATTATGTTCAAAGATTCTATCCGTTTTTACAGATTTCATTACTTTTTAATAACAGCGTATTAACATCAGCTGAAAAACTAATAACTTATTTTTTTCCACGACGTCGTATCAGTGAAGTATTCATGATGGGAGGACCAAAGAAAAGAAATCTCCGTGCCCAGGGCGGCAGTCGTTTTTTTCCTTCGTATTTTACTCGCGTATAGTATCCGTTTTATACATTTCTGTGTCATCGGGTGATTTTTCGTTACTCGTGAATAGAAAAATAAATTAACTATATGTAATTTATAACATGAAGCTATTCCATATACTATATTATATTACTATACAGTGTACACCTTTATTATGTATAATATAAGCCTTTTAACAAGTGAATAGTGATCATATTATTATAATATACGCATATATATTAATATTCGTGAGTGTAATTTATAATTTAACATTTTAATATTTAACGATGATTGGTTATGACTTCTGACGATTTTCTACATTATAGCAGTAGGTATGTCATAATTTGTAATGCCTATGATAATAAGAAAATACAAATTATTAGTTAAATAGATTATAACCAAACGCAATTTATTATTAATTAGATACGACCTCAATAATAATTCATGTGTGATAAAATATTTTTATAAATCATCGTCATTAATCGAAAGCATAATCATTATTATATACATATAAGTAAGTAACATAATATTGAAAATAGAGTTTTTTTACGAGTTTTAAACCGTTTAATGTATTAACTTTTTGATATAAACCAATTTTACTTTGTATATAAAAATTTCTCTGGAGAAACATATACTGAGTTTATATACCATCAATGTAGCATAAAAATGAATAATGATAATTCAAATAATAAATTTCAACCATATTATAGCGATATTTGACTGTTATTAGTATATATTGATGGCTTTCGAAAAGTTATAAAGTTTAGAACAATTCATAAAACTTAGTATATAAAGTTAAAGAATAGATTGGCTATCGGAAATGCTTGATACTGCCGCGATAGTTTTAAAGTTTTATAGAGAAAGTATTTAAAGAAAACTCGGAAGTACCTAAGTAGTCCGATATCAGGCCAAATAATTTTTTATTCTCTTTTATTCATGGGCTACATTTATACATTTGGTCTCTGGAGAGGATAAAAAACACACTAGTTAATAAAAGTAAAACAACATTAAGCTTTTACAGTATTGCGTACAAAAAACTCAGCTATAGCCTGAGGTATTTCTTTTAATGGACTACGGAGTTAAGTGCATAAAAAATTATGGCTATGAGATAAAATTTCTATAATATACAAATTTATTTAACAAAAAGTTTATTGGCCGGCCGCGCGCACAATAAAAGGCCCGGAGTCACATTTTTGCAGAATGTGCCCGAGAAATAAAAGTTAAATCTCTGCTATATACAACACGGTTTTGAAATAATTTTTGTAAGTTGTGCAAAGAATAGATCATGATATCGCGTGTGCTACAATAATATATACAACTCGAAGTATATATGGGGTGCCTATATATACGCATTTTTGCAACAGACGTCGTTGCGTGCGATACGGATGTAATGTATACAATAATATAATACCTACAACAATAATTATAATTTAAACGCGTGATGGACGAGGCAGAAGAGAGGGATGGAACGCTAGACGGCGGACGAGGGCGAGAAATTCAATTATTATTTCTTGTGAAATAAAATAAGTGAACCCCCGGATAATAATAAAATAAGAGAAAAAGAAACCTGTGGATATAGGTATTACAATAATACATAATATAATATAATAATATATTATTATTGTATATATTTCGTCAGAGAACGAATGTTTACGAAAACACATAAAGTAGGCTGAGTAACGAGATAATACGATTGTGTCAAGAGTCGGCGTGGTGTGGTGCGGAGGTGATGATGGTGGTGGGGCCCGTTGGGGGGGGGGGGGTTGACTTGCTCGCGCGGGGTTGCAGTTGCGGGTTGTGGCCGATTTGCATATAAACAAGATGGAAACGTAACGAAATAATAAATATACACGGCCGCCTGTCGGCTGTGCATTTAAAAACGGTGGCTGGCAATCCGAAAGAGCAGATAAATAGCTTTGGTGTGAATGAAACACCTCTCTGTTCGCGAAGGGGGCGACGAGGAATTTGAATGGATAAAAAAAAATAATAATAATAATAAATAAATAAATAAAACGTCTCTATACACGATAATGGACTGCGCGCACACTGCAGCAGAATATCTAACTATATCGGTCGGGTGTGTGTATCAAAAGTGAATTGAAATTCGGATTGATTGACGGAAGGCGCCTTCTTAATCGTGACGATATTATAAATATTATTTATCATTGCGAATTTATTCCTCCGCTTATTCGATATTTCAACTACCCGTACGATTTCGATGCAGTTTATATTAATATAGTAACTTATCACGATCTTAGTTACTAAGAAATATTTCGTTTATCGTTTATTTAGGTATTTGAAGTGTTTTCTCGAAATTGCCGTAATACATGAACAAATAGATAGGTATTATCACAGTTGTAATAGTTTTTTTCAGTATGCGCATCTCCTTCACCTCCGGCCGATGTCGTAGTTCTCCACTTCTGATTAGTTGATTTTTGTCCATGTTACATGTATGAATATAGCCAATACGCAGTGGACAACTACGATAATATATTGGCGAAGTAAAGAGCGGGGAATGCACATCAAAAAACTGTGATGATACCAATATATTTTGTCACACTAATATAGGTACATTAGGCATACCTACGAAATATACTTCGCAAACCTGCAAAACACAAACGAATAAAGAATACAGTGCAGACCTTATGTTGTTAATGTTGTGCATAAATGCGTAATTATCAAAATGCAAGTGTTTAATTCGAAGTGTGTACTCATCCGACGAATGATATACTTGATAGATATACAGTATAGTAGTAGGAACTTATTAAAATTGCATAATATTATAAATGTATACATATTATCTCGTATTATACACAAAACATGTAATCTTACAATAATACGACATGAATAAAAATATAAAAATTATACGCACAGAATAATTTTATTTACCTCTATTAAAACATTATTATAACGATTAAGCGATATTTATAGATATACTTTTTTTTTGTATGCACGGTACAATAGTTGAGTGTAATTATGATTTTATTTTATTCAAAACTGACAGTATTCTGTTTTTAGAGGGAAATAATACCTTCTTTCGATAATTTTTATGCTCTAGGCTATCAATTTAAATTCAAAAACGTTCGGGCCTTCAATTATAACCATCATAGGACCAAACTGATGGAACCCGAGGGAACACCATTAGTATTAAATAAAATGTCTAAGAAATAATATAGGTCCTATGGTCAATTTTAATTTTATTTATTTATTGATATAAATATAATTCAATAAATTAGTTAATTATTTTAACTTTTTTTTTAATAAATGTTTTAACTTCATTTGTAGGTGACTGATAACATATTTAGTATACCTACCAAATTTTTTTTTTTTGACTTATGATTTATTACTCAAAAGAATTGTAACTATAATAGGTAAAATATGTAATTATAGAAAAATATAAACGAACCAGATTTTAATAATATAGTACACCTAAGATTGTTAACAATAAAAACATAACAACCTTGTTTTCAAAAATATTACTTTTTAATGAAAAACGTTTTTAAGAGTTATATAATATAACAATTATAATAACAGGTCCATTTCTCCCGTACATCGCATATGCACTCACATGAGCTACAATATATTTTTTAAAATAATTTATTTTCAAACCATTAACTGTTAATTAAAAAAAATAATAGAAGCTAAATAACATTATGACGAGGAGTATTGGTTAAAGTGTATAAAATACATGTGTAATTATCTTAAGACTATAATATTATGTAGGATTTAATGAACGTATATCGCCGAAGGAATCGTACATTTTAAGTGCCCCAGTCGAACGACGAAAACGTATACTATAGTCCATTATAATATCGTATACATAATACAATATTCATACTGGATATTGTTTGATAAATGGATGTGTTTAAATAGTTATGGGGAAAAAAACGAAAAACAAATTAGGGGAGGAGAAAATTGACAAACCAAAAAAATGGTTGGCTGGAAAAAATCAAGCGTAACCACGTGTGTTTGAAACCCATAACCGCGTATAGGTACACGTAGTATACATGTATATTATAGTTGTCGACAAGTGAACACGAATACAACGCGGGCTTAATACATTATATATTATATATAATGGGACAAGTACAAATCGGTTCGCTAATTAGAGCGATAGGGCGCCCATCGGGGCATGTGGATGATTGCTTTAACTATATAGGTATACTATAGTGACTATAGTTGGTTTATATATGGTTACGTATGGTTTATATATATATATGCACGTACATTATACAGGGTGTTGGTATATACGACAATATATAATATGATTTAAGTGATTTCTATATTATTATATCGTCGGCTGGTGGTGCAGCCGCGCTGCAGAGGGATAAATAGAGGACATCGGAAGGCGGCGGCTGCGGCCGAATCGGAATGATTTATAAAGCCGCGCCAGATTGTTGAAGGAGCTACCACGGTAGTGGTGGCGGCGAGGGGTAGAATACCGGGGTAAATACAGATGTTGGATGTGCGAGAGCCTTGATTTATGTGGCCTGCTCCAACACACTGTTTATATATATATAGAGATATGAGTGCGTGTGTGTACTATATACTAACTGCTACCGCTGCCGCCTTCTTTTACTGTAAAAACCGACAATTGTCCTACCCTCCGGCCCGGCGGCGGCGACCGTTGCAGTTTTTATTTACGTTCGGGCAGGGTTAAGAGAGAGTGAGAGCGAGAGAGAACGAATGAGAATCCTACTGGAGAGAGCTTTCTTCAAGTGTAGATATAGTGTTATTTTTTTTTCACCCGCCTCCTCGCTCGTTTGTCGACGACGGAATATGCAGCGGGAGGTTCCGCGCCGCGCGTCTTTCCCCGGGATGGTTTATTGCCCGGAAGTCGGGAAAATTGAATTCCCGCCGAGAGACCGAGTGTGTAGTATTTATTAATTTCTGCCACTCGGCATAAGTTAACAGCGGGGTGAAACCCACAAATTACCGCTTTACCATCGACGCCGACGCCACCGCGCCTCCTGCACGCTGCAGCCACCACCAACGACCTTTGCGTGTGTCACCACAGTAAAAGCCAAAACAGAAAAAAAAGAAGGAAATTAAAATAAACGTAAGTACTTTGATTTATACGATTTTGGCACAACATATTTATTGTTTATAGTTTCGAACGTCGTTCGGCTATTTCCAAGGCATCGCGATGGCGAAAACTCAATAGGTATTATGTATCGCGCCCCCTATCGGAATTTGAGGTAGGTGCGCATAGTACGCATATATAGGCAAACTTAACCCTAACATGAGCCTATAATATATCATATAAGTATATAACACATATTACTAATTTAATGTATATACATGTCTAGAAGACGAGTAATACATTATTCATGACTATAGGTGAATTTATTGTCAACAGACAACCACTTGTCCGATATGATCCATAGAAAAAATATAAAATATCTAATAATTATTAATTATGAGTATTGAGACAAATATATGACACAAGTATTATAATGGATATCAAATAATTATATAAATTTTTTGTTGTAATTGGTTAAATATTCAATTATTTATCGGTCTTAAAATCATATACATAATAATTATATCTGAACAGAATGATGATTGTTTTTTAATTAAACAGTTTGTTAATCCATCAAAATGTTATCCGTAATAATTTTGTTCTACTCTTAAAACATTAACAAAATACATGTATATGATACAAGTTCTATCGATAGACTTTTGTTTATATTAAAAGTTTTATCCCAGTTTTCATTCTTGAAACTTCATTCTGCAGAAACCTATTTTGTTTAAAGTTAAGTAAAACTTTCGGAGTGTAGATCCATGAATAATAAAATTAACTATTGTAAGTATTATGATTAATTATTGAAGTCTGAATGTATAATGTTTCTTTCGCTGGTAATAATAGAGTTTTGAGCACAGTTGGATGTAATAAACTCATGTATTAAACAGGTATGACCTAAATGCAAACGTTGTTAGGTGTTTGTTATAGATCTCGTTAAAAATGATCATAGTTTATTTATAAAAATAACTTATCAAAATGTATAAGTGTATTACTCACTGTTATTTTATTTTTAAATGTTTTGTGGGTAAATATTTTTTTTTACTTTATTGAAGCTCCGGCACCTAATACATTTTAAAAATATTACACGAATTTATAGAAACAAGTTTGTTCTTATTAAAATATTGAATAAAAATAAAAAGTTTGAAAAACTAAAAAGTTTAAAAATAATTTAGCGTCTAAATTATTATTATATCCACTTATTTATTTATTTTATTTATAGTTAAATATAAAATAATCAAAATATTATAAAATGTTCTATACATTTTTTTTAAAACATAAATGTTTTTATTTTATTTTTGAATATAATATATATTTTAGCTACTGTTCAAGATATCTTTAGACCGCTTGAGCTAAAAAACTCTTATTTTATTTTATTTGGTATAGATAAAGACTTGGCCGCAATTTACTGTTTTCCACCCTATAGTCAGAACTCGATTTACAATTGCCCGCAGCTGCACTTGACTTTTACAGTTCTACCATAACAAGATTGTGCGCCCACAACAAAAGTAAAATAAAGTAGTTGAGGTATATAAAAATATATTTATACGAATACGACGTTTAATATTATATCTGAAAAACAGTACTAAATTTACAAAAAACGAATAATGTTTGACTTTAAAAAATTTTAAATACCTATACATAGATCATCTATTTAATTATCATTTGACAATATTAAAAGTATATTCAAACATCCCAACATATTTTTAGTATGTCGGTGATTTATTGTAATTTTTATATTTTTGTCTACTTACATATTTTATTTTTATTAAAGTCAACTAAGCAAATAAGTACAAACTAATGCGATTATATGTCAACGTTGAATAAAGAACATATAATATGACGAAATATGTATACTTGGCGCATATTGCAGTTGACATAACACGATAATATTTTATTTATTGCACAATTCGATATAGATTGATGAAGATAATCAGTTTAAAATTTTAAATATATATATATGATTAAATTCATTTTGAATTATGAAGCACCATTTATAATATTTGAAAAATTTAGAAATATAGTTAGGTACGCTATAAATTACAATATATAAATATTACAACAATTACGCTGAAAGTATATGCAAATAAAAAGTGACAAAATATATACGAAAATACTGAAAACAGTTAATTTTTTGCATAACAAAAATTACAAATCAAAAATAGGTGCTATGGCTATGGTAATGAGAAATAAAAAAGCGAAAAATAAGTCTACAAGAGAACCCAAAATGGTATATATTTAAAAATGGACTAAAAGAAAACGGGAATGCTTGAGTAGTTAGTTGATAAAAAACCATTTTCACTTAATAGAAAAATAACTATATATTATGTAAAAAAGTATAAAAAGTATAAAGTTAGAAAATAGAACAAAAGTATAAAAATTTCTTATTTTAAATATTGTTTCTTTAGATATGTGTGTAATAATTAAGTATACTTCTTTTTTTATTAAAATAACATATTTATTTGGCTTTGACAATATAATCAAATAATCTAATACGTTTAAGTAAAAAAAATTCTCACTTCTTATAAATTCTTCTTTACGTATGTGAAGTTTTTATTAAATTGAAAAACCAAAATTAAAATAATAACAACAAAAAAACATCCCAAAGATGACAGTGACCTTTGAGAGAGTCCTTTGCCAATACAGTATTCCCCATACGCTGCATCATATAAGCAGTACCTACAGTGAATATTTGAAAATAAAAAACCTTAGGGTTAGCATAATACGCGTATCGTCAATAAAAGAGGTGGGAATCCTTTTCTCTTTTGGTCCCGTAGGCGTTTCGGCGTACTTTTGTGACCTTTTCGTCAGAAGACCTAATAAAAGGCAGCCGGTCATTTTCCATTTTCTCTCTACTTTTTGAAAACGAAAAGCATCCCAAAAGTGGTTTATGCCATCACTACTGGGCCGTACACGTAATTCGATACGAGTAATAACAGAATTGGACACTGTGACCAAAAGAAAATACCATGCCAGGTAACTTGGTTACGTTATTATAATTTGATTTGTAGGGCTTTCCCGAACATAAGTTCATTACACAATGGACATTTCACAATCAGATGTTTCGGCGAATACACAATAATTATTTTTTGAAGTCCAAATAAACTCTATCTTTTCGTTTTTTTTTTTTTTGAAATATTACTAATTCTATGTCCATCGGCGTATTTTAATTTTTATGGCAAGATTAACTGTAAATTATTTTCAAAATCTATCACATTATCAAACAATTTACTACGATAAGAAACAACTAGGAAAAAATATTTTTATACCAACTTAGATATTCATACCAACATGTATGTTTATATTTACTTTATACTCAACTATGATATTATTGAATGGGCGTGTCGAGACCTATTGATTTAATAAAGAGTTGTTCCTCGTAATGTCGTATTCGTGTCTTAATGTAAATCATCAACATAATATGCACTTATTGTTAAATTATTATACCGACTGTAATATTAGGTAATTGCCTTTGTTTAAAATAAAAAAAACAATAAATGGAAACGAGTATAACGAATTCTTATTGTGGGATTTCTACAAAGAAAAAAAACATGAAAAACCCGTCGAGGGGCTGGTGGTTATAAGGTGTATTTATTTTAGTGTGTATATATATAGGTATATATGAGACGATTTATAGTTGATTTCTATAATATCCTGTACCAATACTCATAAGTAAGTCAGTAAGTATAAGTATGTTTTACGGGGTTTCTTTATCTCGGTGTCGACACGCATTCAGTTATGTGATACGACAACAAATTGTAAATAAAAGCATTAACGGCTGGGTATAGTAATAACGGTTGTAATTTAAAGGTTTGGTTTATTATCTGTGGTATTCCGCACGGTGTTTCGCACCTACCTAGGAATTAGGATACGATATAGACGTAAAAAAATCTAACGCGATCCGCTGTAACTCAATCACACAACTGACAGTGCTTGAACTGTGCAAGGGAAAGAGTCGAGGGACGCTGTCCTTCTTAAATAAAAATATATTTATGTGTATCCCTTCTATTTATATCTTATAATCAATACATTATAAGACATTTAAATATTGTGTTTTACATTTTTGCATCCCCCTTGTATTTTTTCCCCAGTTCAAGCACTGCAGTCAACTGACGATCAGAATAATATTGTGAAAACAAGCGTAGGTGTATAGACTTATGATTTTGCCGCAGTAAAACGGTTTCATAATATAAGCCATTCGCACTTTTAGACTTTAGGTAGGGGTTCGCCTAGTCGATATGAATATATTTTAGTTGGTTTCGAAACTGCGTCTATATTAATTAAAACGTGTTGTTTTTTATTTTTTTCCCCAATGTCGGCAGACGATCAATCAAGAACGACACATATATATATATAAAATGTGTGTATATATATATATATTCGTATCGGGGTTTGACAACGGCCGTGTGTAATAATGACTTTTTGCGAACACTGCGCGCGTGTATGGGCGTATGTGCTCACCTATATATATATATACATATTATGTTCGTTGCACGTGTGTGCGTGTGTGCACGCCGCGCATAGATTAAAAATATTTTCGTCGAACATTATTGTAATACATGTACATAATATATACGTACATACACAGCAACTGCGGTGTTTCCAATCTGCATAAAAAATAAATAGTCGTGTAGAAAAAAAAAATGGGAAAAGAGAGAGAAAGAGCTATAAATACACGTACCTATACAATGTAAATTCTCTGCGACGACCCTTTCACCGAATTACACGGTTGTTCCATTGGAATCCATCGATTCCCAGCGCACAAGGGTGATATTGTTTTCTCTTTACGTCGCGCCGCCACCCCCCTTGAGTATTTTTTTTTCATTCGCCAAAGAAGTGGCGTACGCATCGTGTATACACTGTACTTCATATATATATATATATATATGTACACACGTATGTGCGTGTGTTTAGTCGTTATTAATTAAGGCCCTTGCGTACGGTCGCCCATATACGACCACCACACACCCTCTAACCTCGTTTCGCCTTTTCTCCCGACTCGGCGGCGATTGTCCTGCTCCGGGAATCTCGGGGGCGCGGGGACACGCGCGCAAACAAGATGCGAGCAGAGGCGAACGAGGATATAGGAAAACTACGTATATGTATATAGTAAATAGCTCCAACCCCCCACCCCAGTGGCTGCGGCGGCGGCGGTGTTTGCGTTCGACAAGGCGTAACAAAAATCTCGTGTCAATTAGCCGGAGCACAATAAAGTTTTATATAGAGGCGCAGCGAAAAAAAAGAGAGAGGGGTACCTCCATAATATAGCAGCAGAGAGCACGCGTAAGAGAGAGAGAGAGAACCCCGGCCTGGGGGACGCGATGTGTTGAATGACTGTACCGCCGCGCCGCCGTAGAAACGCGCGCGAGTGTTAATTGAAATTCTGAAGAGTATTTTATCAAAATACCCTCCAAACAACAACAACAACAATATACAGATATAGGTACCCATATAGAGAATGATAAAAATAAGAATAATAATAAGAAGAAAGCTATACCTATCCATGCACTGAAATCTAATGTAAATAATGTATATTTCGGCGTTTGCATAATGGTTTTTTAATCGATGTCTATAAAAATAAAAAATATTATATTATATAGGTACTTAGGCAGAAACCTATAATGTAGCGTATACAGATAGTCCTATTTTAATATTACGAATAATAATATGTATTCACGTCTACGTTATGTAAAAAATAATTTTCATTTTTCAAATGACGATATTAATTATGTATGCGGTAGTCGACAACTATAGCTGTTTTTAATTAATAAAAGACAATTTTTTTTCTCGTGAACAAATACGCGAGTCCACCGTACAGAAATCAAATCTACTGCAGCGCACTTGTTGGTTCGCTTACGTTTTATTCGTGCGCGTATAGTGTTTATTCTGGTCATCTCTAACGTTTCAGGTCGATACGAGTGGAAAAAAAAGTAATAAAAATAAAGCACTATTTCAAACAACAGTGAACGGCAATACGGTTTTGCATACACACTATAAACCGCGTTAATGGTTTGGAATTAATATGCAGAAAATACGTTTTATTACAAAAGAGGATTATATAAACTCTGCGCGCGCGGAGGGAAAAATCATCAACTGAAAAAGGGTCCTGCAGTATATTTTTCATTATTTTTCCTTGTTTTTTTTTTTTCTCCTTTAGGTAACATTTGAGGTGGGGCAGGGAATAGAATTTAATTCCATCTCCCGCGAAACGACACCGCGCCCGTGCCACAACGGCAGCATCGCGGTGCGGATAGCCACGCGCAGGGCAAAGTGAAACCTGCACAATAATAATAATCACCACCACCACCACCACGGTGTCGGCCCGCACCGAAAACCTATCGTTAATGGACTAGGCGCCGTCAAGGAGGGGTTGCGCCGCAGAAATCCTTCCGAGTACGCACACACCCTGTAGTGGTCTTTAATTAATGGAAGGTTCAAAGCTCACGGTCGCCAATCGTCATCGACGTCTCCGCGTCGTCGTCGAGTGTTCTTTTTCCTACCCCTTAACCGGCGGCGGCGGCGGCGGCGCGACTGGCAACTGTGTGACTAATGTCTGGCAATTCGCCCGGTTTCCCCCCAATTCGGCCGCACCAAATTGCTAAGTGGTTCATAATTTAGACGGTTTTCCGCACGATGTTCCGAGAAGAGGGCCCACGTAAGACTCAATTATTAAAACTACGTCGTTTACGGTTTGGATGCGTCGGAGAGAAGAATTATTTTGTTTTTTTTTTATGTATATTAAATAAAAGTATGGTTGTGTTAATTTAGTAATGATGATTTTCACACAAACAACCTCGTGTTGAGTGCCTACATTAAACTAATGGATACTGATGATTATTTCAATATTGTTTGTAAAAGAATGCAATAGCTAATTTTAATAAATTAGTCGAATTATAATAGGTATCTCGCAAATGTAATGTATATAGTACATGAAATAATATTTAGAATAAAACAATTTCTTCGACATTCAAAGTACCTATAATAATATGAAAAATATGAATAATATGAATAGTTATGAAAAAATATTTATAAATAATTATTTCAGATTCTATAAAATGTGTTAACTGTACTTATATTATTTTGTATACAACAATACGAGCAGTAACCCAATCTATACAATAATATAATTCTATGTTAAACTTTTATTTAGTCAAACGTAGTAAATTAAATCGAACTCATTAAAACTAAAGTATGAAAAAAAATTAATATGCACTTGTATTTTTTCAATATTTTAAATGCGGACCATTTCCCTATTTCATATTTTGTAAATGAAACGTTTTATTATTTTGAATATTATAAATTAATACTGAAAACTGTCTAAAGCACATACATCTGCTAAAACGGAATGCGGTGGTTTTTAATTAAGTCTTTCAAAGAAGAAATTGTTTATTTTGTTCTTCGGACAAGGCCTTGTGAGGTCCAAACGCTATTCCTAGCTGTAGCCAAGTACAGTGAACATTCTTGAATTTATTATTAATATAAAAACGGCCATTGTGTTAAAAGCAAAAGCCCATAAAATAACTTGCAGCTTTTTCTAGATTTAAAAAAAAATTATCAAAAAAATGTTTCATCGTGAAAGAGGAGTTTTCTTTTAATTTTAAACATTTTCCTACTTATTACATTTATACATAAGTTAAACTAAGTAATTAAACCCGTAACAGTATTAAACATACCGCATAATTTTTAAAGTATTCATATTAAATTGATAATAACAATAATTTTGAATTAGTTAACTTTATAAAAAGTACGTTAAAAAAAAATGTTTTTTCTTTTTAGTTGAGATAAACGAAGAAATATATTAATTTGGTTGAGGTATTTTTTTCTGCATGGGCACTAAATTGGTAATTCTAAATTTTCTCGGAATTTTCTTTTAGTGTAATGAAAATCAAAAGGAAAACTATCTACGACTGGAAAAAATAACAATTTAAAAAACCTCTGCTAGTGCGGTCTTAACAGAGTTATATCGTTGCTTTCAACTGTATACATTATAATAACTATTATATACATACCTGTACCCAACTATATTATATTTCATCGAGGTTAAGGTTAAGTATTGGCACCAGACCTATTTGGCCAGATTTTTAAAATTATTTTACATCCCTATGTTTTTCAAAAATATTTTGGAGGAAATTCATATAAAACATTCAAACTTGTACCTATATTATAATTCTAAAAACATGTAAATTATGCGACTTACCTATAGGCAAACCCTAGTGAATTAATTCGACTGATATAGGTTCACATTAATATTGATAGGTATTGAATTGTTTAAGTTCCAATCCCAATACTAGAATACAATGTGATTCTAAAGTATGTCACAGAAAAATTTAAATTGTCACTTATTATAAACAAAAAATTGTACCTTTGCTAACTAATAAATATAAACATTTAAAAATGAAATATTTTACGGGCCTTTAAATTCTCAATAAATGAGAATAAACGAGTCTAATATAATACGTCGCATTGATTCAATGATTTCGTTTTCAGATTTAGTGGCATACACCTACTTAATTCAATACACTATCACTCGTTCAATTTAAACCAAAAATAATTTAAAATCGATTAGGAGAAAACGTTTTTAAATTGCCCCATACCTAATTATTTATTTCTATTTATATTGTTGCTAAATATTATTGTTACTATAAAAATAATTACCGGACACGCTGCGTATCTCATATAAAAAAATAAACTGCAGAAAATACCGGAAGACATATATAACGTCGCGCAATTACTTTCCCCCTAATACAGGTGACCCTTACTGACAGAACAGAAAGTTTTTCAAGAAAAACTTGTGCTTCCGGTCCACGAAAAAGAGGGAAATTAATATTTCATACGTTCCAAAGGGCCGAGTAAAATCTGTCCCTTTTTTTTTCACGGTACATTAAGAAATAAATAACGATGCGACTTAAACTGTTTCACTTCCGAATCGTTTCTCATACAGCCTCGCACAACCACCACACAGTTTCGAAACAATAGTGAATTCCGTGGCCAATCGAATCTCATTTATTTTTGGCCATCGCAGACAAGTTTGTGCGTGAAGGAAGACGGTTGTTTCATTAGCGATGTGGACCACGACGAAGAGGTGGATGGCGCCAGACCAGGCACGGGTACTCGCATTTTCCAAATTTGACAGCTGACAGACAGTTACTGAAGTTCGGTGTTTAATGAAGTTTAAACAAGATTGCCCAAGGTTTGTTGGCGCCTCGTAAATGATTTAAAAGTTTAATTCCTCGTGTCTATCGAAATTATATGTGCCAGTGAAATAAAAAACAAAAAATCCCCTAAACTCTATAATATATAATAGCATATAAGCAATAATAATATTATTATCACATAATTCATAAAGAACATGACAAAACGCCGGTTTGACATTGTAATAGTAAATGAAAATAAAAATCACTATGTCATGATAATAAATACAGTCCGATGAAATGCAGTATTCGAGTCACATTGTAACAATTTTATGCCAACAATTATTATTACGTCTCAGTCTTATAATAAATTGAGAACAACTCGAGTACTTAACGTTAAAGTTCGATTATTTTTTATTTTTTTAAGGACGCTTCAGATTTAATTATGTTATAATAATTTATGTCAGTACTGTTCCTTCCATTTTTTTCTCATTTGCATATTGTTCTCTTGTTTCTGTCAACGTTAAGGTTGTTAATTAATATTTTATGTTTTGATCATTATTCAGAGTAATAATAATAATAATTTTTCATTATGGATATTTATTTATGTATAAGCGAATTAAAATCATATAGTTATTATAGCATAGATTAATCGAACTTATTCGGTTCGCATGCCATACGACGAATGATTGAATTAATTAACTTGAATGGGGTTTCATTTTACATTAGTCAATATTGTTACGAATACAAAAACAATGTTATTTGTGTTCAGTGGTGGTGCCATGTTGAGAATATATTTTTCCACGCAAACCATACCTAAATTAATTTGAATCCGAAAACTCGTCAAACTATAAACATCCGGGAACGGTGATAACATCGTTATACTAGAGGAGGGAAAATATATTATAGAGCACTTTAGTAATTGATTATAAAATTTACGACTTCGCATAATGTTTGATAGACACGGGACGGGACAATTTCGTGGTGTTGAAAAATACATGAATGTCTGAGACAGTAAGATACAACTGGTAACAGTGGTAACACTCTGTTTAAAGGTATAGCATTATAATATACAGACGTGTGAATATAAAAATAAGTTTTCTTTGAACAACTTATTTGCGTTAGATCTATCCTAGACGGCTATGCCCCAAAGGAGTATTGTCACTTTTATATATACTTCTTTTGTTGTTTTGTTCGACTAAAAACTTCTTTCTTATTCGTCACGTGGCTGTCAAGAGAAAAGAACGACGACAAGGTTTCATAGAGAGTGTCTTTCTAAAAAGCTTTTCGACGGAGCTGAGGCGAGGAATCATTCCGATGGATGGATATCCGTCCAGCAGCCCAAAGATAAGGGGGAGCTAACACCGAGAGGGTTGTCACCCCATAAGCTCGACTTCCAAAGTCGACGAAACCCTTCAACCCCGTCCAATCGATGTGCGTATTCCAAAGTTTTTGGATGACAGTTCGTGTGGTTGTTTTCACGCCCCCCGTATCAAAATGCATGCCGTTTGTTTCAAAATAATCGATAATATCCGAGTTTATTATTCTAGAACCGTATCAGATTGATGGTCAGATTTTTGATTCTTATTTTTATATCCTTGTCTGGTGTCTTCGACAAATTCCGGGCCGAGGGAATTAGAGATAAAAAAAATGGTATACATTCTTACAATAGGTACCTACTTAAAATAATATGTACTTATGTACATCAATTTCTTTAAAACCCTTATTATCGTCTAAATGGGCTTTGAGCATAAAAAACTGATATTTACTGTACCAGCGATATTACACTGTTTGTTTTTTATTTCCAATTAAAGTTACAATTTTTTAAGTAGGTTGAAAAGTAGAATTACAAAAAATAGCGAATGTTCATAAAAATAAACTACCTACCAAATTTAAATAATTTCTATCTTAAGTCATATCTGCATATTAAACTAAATATTTTAAACGTTTATTAACTTTATTTTTAACTGCCAAGATTCAAAGTCTTAAAATCTTTTTAGCTACATTAAAATTAATGGAAAATCTGATTGGGCGAAAAACATATACGTTTTCAATGAAATACTTCAATCTAAGAATTCTATGATGACATTAAAAACATCGTGGAATTACTATTTTATGATTAACTGCGTGATTTGCAGAATTGCTTTTTAATATGGTTCATTTTATTTGCCTATTAACAGGAAATCTATATTGACTTTTACATTAAATTAACACTGACTATAATGGACCGTGTGCAGTATACTTTTAGACTTCGAAGTAACGTATTATCGACGGTTACGGAGTTAATCATGATTTTAATGTGTCAATATAATTAAATAATCGAGTTTATAATAAGCAAAAAATATAAAAATATATATTATGATATTTATGAAATAATCGAGACATTCAAAGTTTGATATTATTTTTTAGCATAACTGAATCATAAAAAAAAAATGGTTCACTTTACAAAATATTATTTGTTTTTTAGGTTAAAATCATCTAACTCAAGTACCTATTTAATATAGCCCGTTATAGAATAACGAGAGATATATAACGATTGTACGTTTTTAATAGAGATACTTTTAGACATAAATGTTGATATAATAATATTTTGTTGTTGAAATGTAAACATTTTTTAGTTAAAATTGTAACCAGTTTTCATGTTTTTTACAATGTAATCATGTAACAATAAAGAGAAAAACCGTGTTAAAAAAATATCACCATTTACGAAGTTATCAGCTATTATTACAAAGATAGTACCTAGGTACCCATTTAATGTAATAATATATGAATGATTCCGACTCTGCATATATATAGGTACCAGCTATATATTATTATATTATGGGTAGCACTATGTATATACCTATGGTATATGCAGTGTAATCGCTCTGATGTATATGTGCTGCAAATATCCGTTATGCATATAACACGAAATTAAATTTAACGCACACGCCATTAATTTTGATGTTATTAATTTTCATTTTTGGTCTCATCCTGGTCGGGGATTTCCCTTTTTTTATTATTATTATTATTTTTTGAACACTGGACTATTTCCGTGGCGGAAATTGGAAATGACAGCGGGAGCCGGATGCGATTGGAAACCCATCGATTTTCTCCCCGGTCCCTGGTAACGTCACGTACTTTTCTTGTACCTAGGTTGCTATATATGAGTGTGTGTGTGTGTGTGTGTGTGTGTGTGTGTGTAGTCGGTGTGTATACCCGCGCCGCCGTAGAGTTTCCCATGATGCACACACGCGTGCCATACCAAACCCTTGTTTCTGCGCCCGGTCCCGCCGTCATATTAATTATCCGCACGGCTGTCAAGATTTCTAGATCGATGAGTATATGTACGAGAGAGGCCACGGGGTCTACGCGATATGGACGTGTTGTACACGAGGACAAACAACAACTACTACAGCACTGTTTGCAAATAAAACGGTATCGTGTTTACTACACCGCGCCTCGTACATGGACATAATAATATGACGTGTGTGCGCATCAAAAAAAAAAATAACTCTCGGCAATGACCACGCGTTAGTTTTGTGGTTCTAGTGCGAACAAAAAAATAATCATACAACTACGACGAAAATACGAACATAAAATAATTATAATGTGGAATCGGCGAATTTCGATCGGATCGCGATGGTAAATTAATTAATATCAAAACGTTAAAACAATAAAAATGTGTCGTGTCAAAAAACTCTCGGTATACGCTAGTTGTGCGCACAACAAATATAATAGAACTACGTCTAAAATACGAATATGAAATTATTACAATATAGGATATCGGTGAATTTTGATCAGATCGCGATGGTAAAGTAATTCATATCAACACGTTAAAACAATATTATCGCTAATAATAATGGATAATTCATTATACCTACGTACTTAATAACATATTATATTGTAAAAATGCTATACCTAATAATTATATCGAATGCGTTTTGTTCAAAACGACTCGAACAGGCAACGTTTAAAGTTAATGCATATCAACGAGTCGGTGAAAAAAAAATAAACTACATTTAACACAACTAAAAGGATTTATTACCCGAACATTTTTGACACTTCAAGTCCTAGGTAATTTTTTACAGTCCAAAATCACCCTCTCTATATTTTGTAGGTGGGTCGTATATTTTCGATAGTTATTTTATTTTGAAATGAAAAATAAGGGTTTCTGCATCGGAAATCGGCAGTTATCAGTGATCCCCCTCCTAAATTCAAATATTTCCAAAGGTGTTGTATAAGGGTAAAAATATGGGATTTAGAAAAAATAACCATTTCAAATATCACGAAAATCCAACCCATATCTTTAGGTGTTTATAATACATATTTTTTGTTTATAGATTTTTGAACAATACATACTATGCATTAATAAACGTGACTTAGGTATAACAAACATTTTTAAATACTGAATTTACATAACTATTCTTATAATATCAATGAAATTCATTCTTTTACACTTCGTATAATATTACCTATATTGTATAAGACTTAAAAAATTCCAAATTAATACAACTATAACGTTATGGATACTCTACATTTAATAAAAATTGGTAATTTGCAAGTTCTGAGAGCAGACTATTAAGCAACTATTTATTTATTTACTTATTTAGCAACTTTAAACTTTCATTAAAATTATAGAAAAATATTAACACTGTAATATAAATAAAGAAAATGTAATTAAAGGAATAAGAATGAATTATTTCATTTAAAAAAGTAAAATAAAATATTTCACTACTTATATTGTTTTGAAAAAAAAAACAGTAGTAGGACTTCGTTTTTTTGTGATGTAAGTTTACTTTTATACGAGAAAAATACCAATTAAATTACCTGTGCAATAACAAAAGGGAAAACTGAAGTAATTAATTCTAAAGAAAACACTCTATGCAAATTAACTACAGAACAACACTATAAGTACATAATTTTTTTGGTATTTTGGCGTTACAAAATATAGCAACATTCATTAAAAATTAGACAAGAGAAGAAAAAATATTATTTTAGGTGTAACATAATAATAAGTAAAATGGTCCAAAATATACGTGCGACAATAATCTTAAATACACAATTGTTATATTATCAATCAATAAAACTATTTTAAATTTACAAGCTGTTAAAAATACATAATATGAGTGCTGTCGGCTAACGTTGTTTGTAAAGTAAAATGAGTTCAATACTACAGGTAAAAACATGATTGACGATTGACAAAGACGTTGTGGTTAGAATGGGAAAAAATATCAAATAACACTATTTTTATTCTCAAACGATAATCTACCTTCATATTTTATTTGCACGAAGCCGTTATGAAAATACGATGAAAAATCAACAAATAAAATAAAAAGAGAAAAATCTGTGAACCAAAAAGCTATACGAGGTCCAAATAACCTCGTTAATAATTTTCAAGAGCCATTTCCGGTTATAAGGGTCGAGACGAAACTGTCGCGGTGGAATTCATCAATTTCGCGATCATAATCAAGCTTCCCTCCCTCCTCGATACGATGTAATTCCTCTCTTTTGACCTCTTCTCCTCTCATTCCTTCAATTTTGTTTGTTTAATCATATATATAGGGTATAAATTTATTTATATTTATTCAGTCATTATTATTCAGGTTGATGTAATAACAATAATAATAATATATTATACTGTCTATACTGTTCACGATGAACACTACAAGGACATGATTAAATTGTAAATGTACGCGAGAAATAATTAATTTAAACAAGGTTTTCGAAAGAAAATATCTTGTGGACAGGATCGTGAAGTAAACGAAAACGCTTGACTATTCGGCACCTGACAGTTTCAAATGAAATTAAGAATTACTTTTTAAAAAACCCAACAGACTTTGACTTTTTTTTTGCAATTTTTATTTTGACGTCATATTGTCATATTTTGTGATTGGAATAAAAATATTATTAGGTCCTCCAAAGATAAGTCGTTTGGGAATAAAATTCAAAACCAAAGCTTCAATAATTTGTGAATAAATCATAAAAAAGACATTAATGCAGTCGAATAATGGAAACCGCATTCAACTTAGAATCGAATCAATATTCAATATATATTATATTTTATTTATATTATCTGAACCATTAAAAATTAAAACACGAACTTTTTTTGTTGCTTTTTTCACAATTTATAGTTATTTAAAAGATGAGTTATTATCATTATTTGTCTAAGTTAAACTTTAAATCAGATTCTATATTGACTATTGACTAACAATGTTAAGATTTTTTACTACAGGAAAACTTATAATAGTTTTCAATTAAAAATGTTTAAATCATTTTGAAAAAATGTTGTTTGTTTGATAATCAATAATAATATCGATGGTAATGATCACGAACTACTATAATATTATGTAGTAGTTACTAGTTCGTGGTAATGATAATGATAATAATCATGATAGTATAATGATAATAATGGTAATAATAATAATAATAGTATTATGAATAATATGATTAAATAAACAATTAAAATAGCGGTACCTCCATACAATAAGTTTTAATATATTATAAAGCTGATAAAATGCATTACAACTTTAAAGTGTGTGTATTGTTTGACATAAATTCGATTAATGAAATACCACTACCACTGCGGTGTAATTGCACATACCTACTGTGAATTTCCTTAAGTATATTATTTAAAACTGAACAATTCAAAAGATAAAGTTTTACCGACATTCTTATCACAATAAAATAGTTGGAATGGCTTTAAAATAAAGTATTAATCGATGAATATTATCAGTACAACCGTAGGCACTATAGGTACCTACTCGCCATGCCATACGTTGGATGAATTGTAAATTCTGGTATAAAAAATTTGAATAATTTATGTATGGACTAAAAAATAAAAACAATTACACGATTTTATACGTAGAAGATGTTCAGTTTCTTTGGTCATAGAATGGGTTTTAATATTATTACACATTATTAAAAACTAAAATTATCTATAGAGTCTAGACTCTAGCCATTGATGTATTCCCTAAAAAAAACCCTCAATTCACTATATTATTTACGATTTTATTCACGTTAAACCTGACTCGTAGATAATTAGTATACCTACTATTATTACTATAATACCCAGGAGTGCCCGCAGGCCAAAGCACCAAACGAAATGTACAAAATACCTTTTGACAAAAATAAAAATTAAAGTAATTTTTTCAATACAATTGGAGGATATCATTTTTAAATTGTTGACATCAAGTGCAGAGAATAATAATTGCGGCGGGCGCCCCTGATATTACCTATTACCTCTACATAAATACCTATACAGCGCATTCATTGTTACTAGGGCTCTCGGTTTGGTACGTGTATTGATATACACGTGTACACGTAGTCCGAACATGTACAATAAAATGTAGTAATACCCGTGTATTTATTTACACGTGTTTTTAAAGTTCGTGTGCACGTGTATCTTAATACACGTGTATTAAAGGTCCAGATACCCGTGTATTAAAATTACCCGTGTATTTAAAGTCCAGAAACTTTTTATTTTTTTATTAATAATATTGCCATGTTATTCTGACGTGTGCTATACAATTTTCGTGTACTGAATTATTTTGTCTCTTATATTGTTTGTTATCGGCCGATAATTGACATTTACTAACAGATAGACGAAGCCAGTACGGCAAGCTGGTCAAAGTCTAGAGTTAATATTTTTAACTTTAATTTATGGAACGACGTCCTTGAAGCAACTTTAACGAGTATGATAGATATTTAATAGTGAAGATAACAACATTATCGCAAATTCGTAAATACGTTTTATTAATAAAACTTAAATTACGAGTTGGGTTCTTTAATTTGGAGTGATGTTATTTCATTTGTGTGTTGTTCACGTCTTGTGCATTGTCATATGTTTCCATACTCAAATAACAATAGATAACTATTTTATTAATTCATAAGATGAGTAATAAGTGTAAAAGTTGGGTGTGGCTGTATGCTAAACGGCATGGCGATAAAGCTTACTGTGATTTGTGTACCGAAAATGAAAACAATGAATTTTGTTGTATTGGTGGAACAACAGGATCTTTGGGCAGACATTTAAAAACTATACATAGTATAAAACCACCTACAACTGTAACACGAAGGTAAGTACATTTAATATATATTATGTTCATAAACCGTAAATTATCTTTTTTTTTACAAAGAATATTTTTTATATATGACGTATCATAATTAAACAAGTAATAAAATAATAAAATAACAATATTAAATTATATTAAGTCTGCACATAGTTATTGAGTGTTTCCACTTATCCTGATCACACTGTATTTATTTAGAAATATAATCTGATTTTTAAAGTAAAATTATGTTTTGCTGTTTTATTTAACAGAAATATTATACCTATTATGTTATATATATATTAAATATTAATATGTATAATATAGAATATAGATAGGTAAAGACTTAAAATTAGTAAATAATAGTTAGGAATGCATCGAATTTTCATCATAGTTCACAATATATTTAAAATAAAAAATTCAAAATTTTAAAACACTAATCATAGGAACTTATCTATATATTTTGTCATTAATAAAGGGTTGTTTCTGGTCATGAATTTGTTAATTCCGGTATCTTAACCAGTTCAACTACGACTGCAAGTTCTTCAGAATCGCAAAGTTTGGAAATTGACGCGCCAATACCTAGGAAACGACGACGAACTTTTATAAATCGGGAGGACAAAATTTGCAATTCTGAAAAAACCGAACAGATACATCAAGCATTGGCAAAAATGATAGCCGTGAATCAAATGCCCATATCTTTTTGTTCAAGTGAAGGTTTTAAACAATTTATGGCTGTTGTTGAACCTAATTATAAAATTTGTAAAGAAGGAGCAATAAAATCCAGAATGAAAGTGTTAAGATCGTCAGTAACAGAAATAATACAGAAAAAATTAAGAGATTCTAAAAGTATAGCATGTACATCTGACTGTTGGTCATCATTATCTCAACACAGCTATATTACAGTTACTACTCATATAATTGATGATCAATGGTGCCCGAAGTCATATACACTTACAACACATGCAATGGAGGAATCTCATACTGCTGTAAATCTTGCTCATCAATTAGAAGATACGTTTGATAAATGGGAAATTGGTGGAAAAATTATGACAGTTGTCACAGATAATGCGAGAAATGCAATAAATGCTGTACAGTTACTGACAAATATCTCTGAAACATACGATGTAACGTGCGCTGCTCATAGCATTCAACTCGCGGTCAACAATGGATTAGGACAAGATGGAATCACTACACTAATTCAGTTAAGTAGTAAAATGGTTGGTCATTTTAAGCATTCCAATGTAGCTAAGCATGCTTTAACAAAAATGCAAGAGCAGCTTGGATTAACACAACAAAGTCTGATCCAAAGTTGTAAAACAAGATGGAATTCAGTATATATGATGTTGGATCGTCTTTATGCTAACAGGTGTGCTGTGACAAACGTCTTAGCAGATCGTAATACAACAAATGTTTCAATAGCAAAAAAGTTGGAAATTACGGAAAGTGACTGGACAAAAATGGAAACTTTGATTATCTTGTTAAAACCATTACAAATTGTCACAACTGTGTTTTGTGCCGAAACACATTCTCCTGTATCAATGGTTAGACCACTTCTTTCAAAAGTGATTGAAAAACACTTTCAACTAAACAAAGATGATAATGAAGTCGTTATAAATTTCAAACAGACAGTAGTGTCGCAATTGAAAGAACGTTTTAAGCTTAACAATTTAGAAAACATAGTATCTACAAGACAAGTCTCATCATTTTTTGACCCGAGGTATAAAGAATTGGAACATGAAGAAATAGATGTAAGGGAAAATATTCGTTCCAAAGTAAAAAATTTACTGGTTGAAATGAATACTCCGGATAACAGAGAGGAAACTAACGTTTGTGTTCAAAAAAATAAGGGTGCACTTGAATTTTTATACGGCGAAGAAGTTCGTGACATCAATGATGCTTCGACACAATACCATTATTACTTAGCAGAACCACAACTGAGGTACGATTTTGATCCATTTGAATGGTGGAAGTCACATAAAAAAAAATATCCTTTAATAGCCGAGTTAGCAAAGAAATATTTGTCAATACCAGCAACATCTGTAAGTTCGGAACGATGTTTTTCAACTGCCGGGAATGTCGTTACGTCCAAAAGGAACTGTTTAGCACCAGAAAATGTTAATATGTTAGTATTTTTGTATCAAAATCGTCAATTATTATTATAGAACATTTAATGTACATTTTTTCTTTCATAATTATACAGTGACTGTGTTTAATTATTATTTCATATTTTTGTTTCTTTATCCTAAATTATTTATTCATAGGTTATCATAAGAAAAAATTCTCTACAGTTAATTTTTAATAATTGTATTTATATTTTATAGTTTAAGAAATTATTTTTGTTATTATATTGTAATTTTTTATTTCTAAAAAATATTCATTGAAAAAGCAAATACGAAAACATTTATAATTTATATTATTATTTATTATGTATGAATCTAATTTGTAATTTATTAAAAGAATTAGTTTGGGTTTTGTCGTATTTATAAGTTATCTTTATAGTGTTTTACTGTCAAATATATTATAATACAATCGTTAAATAAAACTCAAATTAGTAATTATTTTTATAAATGACAATGGGGAGGCCGGAGGGGCAAAGGCACGTGTCCCTTTTACCCATCCTTGTATCTAGTATCTACCACTGATCATAACGTAAGGACTTTGAATACACGTCACACGGGTATATGGACTCTAAATACACGTATACACGTGTATTTGAATTACACGGTCTTTAACACCGTTTCCATAAAAACACGTACGTTCGTGTTCTTAAATACACGTGAAATAGTGACCCCTAATTGTTACAGATAAAGCACTCTGCCATATATTCGATGTGGGAAAACAGCGGCATCATTTCAGTTTTTAATAGAGGGGGACAAAAGTTTTGACCCACCCAAATGGGTAACTTAAAAAACAACCACTCGCAAATCGCAAGCACATATTAAAATTATATAATGTTCCTTTTCCTTAATAAAACACACACATTCCATATACCAACTTTCATGCACGTCCACGCGTGCGTCTAAATTTAAATATATTTCAACTATTAATAAGTATAATTACCAATTTATCATTGTGATAATAATTTCTTAGTTCCTGCACAATATAATATTTTCCTATAGGCGTGTTCTTGTTCTTGTGCTCATAAAATATGATAATCGAAAACCACCGGGCACCAGCACAACAGGCTGCTTTTAAAATCATATGCCTACCTTGCGACCCCCTCCCTGCCCCAAAATGACACCATTGTAGGAAAAAATAGTAAAATACAATATTGTTGATTTAATTCAAATGACAGGTATCAAAATGTAATAAATAACCGTCATAAGGTGGGAAGGTAAAAGAAAACTGTCTGTTCGACGATATGTATATTTCTCTCACCTTGCAGCGCAGGATATTATTAAAACCATCATATTTGATAAAAAAAATATTCAAAAAGGATAATTTCAACATTTTATTTAGATCGACAAATATTTCAAAATAATTGTTTTTCGGTTTTTTTTTTAAACTATTACGAATTTAAAGTTTTAAGTATTTTTATCACATCCACGTATTTATTATAGAATTTGCCAAATGTTCGATCGATTTAATTAGTTTTACACGAACGCAAATGGTAAACCAAAAAGCATTGATGACATTTTTGAATTATTTAAATTTTAGAAGCCGAATAAATTCACTTCACAATCAATCTTATTATGTTATAACAATTTTAACATAAATTGTCTTCTTAGGAGTATTATGTAAATTAATAATTATATTAATATTTTAATGAAAAATACAATTTCAATGCAATATCATAAAAAAAAAGTGCACGACTAATATAAGATGTCTTAATACTTTCCATGGATTTCTAGTGAAATCATTAGACAAAACAAAAATTAATTTAAGAATTTTGATCCAAGTCTTTGAAGTCATACGATCAGTTATAATAATAATATTGTAGGTATTTTAAAACTGTCAAACGATTATTTTTGAATAATTTATTGAAATAATCGATTATGGTCTTTTACAAATCGATCCACAGGTTAGGTTAGGTAAGGTAATAATTATATATTATATTCTGTATATGCAAAAATTTCTAAACCACACAGCATTTTCCATATTCGTTATGAAATGTGTGATTATAAATTACTATTGAAGTAGGTATACCTCTAATGGCTTCCAATAATATTATTGTGATTACGGTTGTTAAATATTATAGAAGCTTACTGCAATCAGCATAATTATTAACTTCTCGATTTTAAATATTCACCAATAACTTTCGTCGAAAAGGCACAAACGTTAGTCAAAATATTATTTTTTGTCTTGAATAAATTCGTAAAACAGTAGATATATTGAAATTAAAAAATAGTTTTTCTCAATAATGTTTTGAGCCATAAAATACATTTAATTCGTATTTCATAATAATAGGTTAACCTACACTGTTCGAAGAGTATGCAACAATTTTAAAGAAACGAAAACAAGTGACTTTCAAACGTAGGCTGTTTAAACAATGCGTTTGAACACCTGTACAAATTTGTATATGTTGTAGTTTGCAGTAAAACCGAACACAATAAGTCGTTCAGTCGGTGTATGTTTCAGTTCGTAGTATAATGCATGTTGCCATCATAACAAATCAAATGAACTAAAACATATTACGTAAGTACCTATGTACAATATAGACAATATAGTATTAAATAAATATTTTGTGAAGATTTTAGTCTACAGACGAATGTTTCTATAAACCTATACATATGTTAAGTTAAAAAAAATTAGTTTAAATTACCATATATTATTAGGTATATAATTATTTATTTACTATATGTATTGTTATAGAGTTAAATAACAATATTATAAATCCAAAATGTATACATAATACATTATAATACATCGCATACAGTAGGTACTTAACAGTGCTTTGTCTCATAATAAATAATTATAACACGATGGCCATAATTGAAATGATATAATATTTTTGTATAACACCTTTTTTAGAGTAAAACTAAATTCAGCAATAATATAGTATAGCTGTAGTACGTTTTAGTTATTTTCACTTCGATAATATGCATTGTATTATTGTAAAACTCTGATATGTAGGTCATAACTGAATATCTAAATTCATATTTAACACAATTCATTGCATTTACTGAAAACAATTAATTAGGTAGTTATTCATTTAATATATTGAACATTTTGTTAATTTAGAAAAACTTACACCACAATATTATTTTATAAACATGTTACTCACATGTTATATCCTTTTGTTATAACGCCAACTTAAAAATCATAGGTCAGTATTTAAATAATTATATTTTGAATATTATTTTATTTTACTATTATAAAGTAGGTCCCTATACCTACATTAATATTATAAAGCTGCTGTGGTAAAACATATGGTAACCTAACAAATACGCTTCTGTTTAGTGCAATCATTATTTTCGATTTTAAACGAGAAGAATGTATTGGTTTTACTATGGTGTCATTTTTTATGTTTTTCTGTAAAAACTAGTTAAGTGTGAGCTCAACAAATACAAGTGTGGCACCTTAAAATTTGTGTAGCTATTTAGTATTTACTATAACGAGGCGTTTTATACCACAGTATAAACTATAGTACATTGTATGTCTAAAATGTACTAAATTTAATAGTTTCCCCGCCCCTAAAAATTGGTCAAGAAATGCCACTGAGCTCCGATCAGAATCCTCTTTTGAACGTAATAATTTTAAATAGTGCCCAATTTGTATAATTTCTTATCTAAAATTAATTTATAAGAAAACTTTAATAAAATGTTTGTAAATTGCTCCTGACCTGCTTTATACAATACTGTTTTATACTATAAGATAATAGGTATACATTTTTTCGTATAAAAAAACCAAGATAGTCGCTCTGCTGTATAGTAGGCATGTGTAGTAGTGCATCTAGTCATTGAGTAGGTCACTGCAATTATATAGATGTGTTAAATTTGAATTCAATGATAAATCAGTTATCAATGTATACGATGAAAAATTGTTTCACGGTCTGTCAGTCAGCGCTTATATTATATAATTCTAAGGATATTTTATTATATATTTATATTTTATAATGCTATTACTAACTAATTTTTCTATAAGTAATGCCTACGATAAAAATTAACTAATATTTTTCCAAAAACAAATTGTTTATATCATTATTTATTTAATAAAATAATTATAATATTATCTTATATAATATTACCAGCGGTTATTGACCTATATAAGTCAAAATTAATACCGACGTATCGCATAGAATGGCATGAATAGGTTCGTCGTATAAACAGTATAAAATTAATATAAATATTTTAAAAATTTAACTGTGAATCGTAGCTAGACATACAATGATATAGGTATAGTAAGTACATATAATATATGCCATGGTGAAAAGATGCAAGTCTCTACAAATAGTATTTTATAAATAAATTATAAAAATAACTAAAATTGTTATTATGCGTTTGAATATATAATGTCCTAAAAATTTGAACTTCAATCGGTCGTTAATAAAATGTATTCAGCATTCTGCTAAATATTTTTTTTTAAACTTCCAGTGAAAAAAACTTATGAGGAACTTAATGTATTAAATGTTCAAGTTTTTTACTTAAAAATTAGAAATTACGAGTATGTGTCATACATACATTGCATGAAACTTATACTTTTTAAATATCTATAAATTGCCCCAAAAGAGCCAACATGTTTTAAAAATTATACCATGTCCAGAAAATACTATTTTAAATATTTAGTTAAAGTGTAAGTCTATACAGTTATTTGTTTTTAAATTCCAATAAAAAAACAAAATCGATTCTGTCAAAAGCTAGTTTTGCGTAAAAATGCCTGTTTATCAAAAATTTTTTTTATTGATTATTTTTAAAAGTACTTCACTAGTACTTTGAATTTTTACTTTTGTCCCTCAGATATTAACAACTTTGTCCAATTTTCCACCAGAAACCAACATCGAAGTAGAATAGTGAACGTTTTTTCTGCTCCAAAAGATGATAACAGACACAAAAAAACGCATGCATCATATTTAAACCGATAATTCATGTATAATTCACTTAGAATATAAAATGCAATTTTTTACATATTTTGTAACACATCTTTTTGTTTATAGGGAAATGATTAAAGCGGTTCTTATAGCAATAATTGTAGGAGTTACTATTTGGTCGACACAAGCAAATAACTCGAAGGAATCAGAATGCAGAGAGGAATTAGAACAAGAATTGCACGAGTATGTCAAATTGGATGGTTGGCAGAAACTTTTCACACAACATTTTAAGTTTATTGTTAATGAGAATGGTGAAGTCTTAAGTGAAAGAAAACGACTGAAGTTTAATACAATTATACACAATGTTTGTATTTTTTTAAATAAAAATAATATTTATAATATTAATAATATTTGCTCGTAAATAATAAAAAATAAATTAAATTATGTAAAAATTATTTCGAAAATAATAAAAACGAACTTTATAGTTTTGTACTACTTCGTGTGCAACCTATGAGCTATGTTTTAAATTTAAATTAATTTATTAATCTAACAGAATAACATTGAATTAGGCAATTTATGGGTGCAATCATGAACGTGACGACGAAGTAGACGATTGCCCAAATATTTATCATGGAAGTATAAGGTCGTGTAAGCATGGAAAAAATATCAGATCCGCCATGTTTCGAGCAGCAAGATGCAGTTTTGTCGAATTGTCCGTCAAGCATATAGTTCTCAGTGATGCTTTGTTAAACTCATATCCATTAAACAAGGTATGAAGACATGTTTGTTTAGTTTTATACGTATATTTCAATATTTGTTTAGTTTTGTACAAGAAAAAATAATAGATATTTGAAATATCATAAAGTGATTAATTTTAATATAAATAATAATAACAATTCAACTTCGTTTCAGTTTAACAAAATTCCTGCCGTTGTTGACAAACCAATTAGAGAATTCGGTGAAACTGTTGTCAATATGCTGACTATACTTTCTCACGGTGAAACAGGTGGTCTTGGCGAATTGATGGCTTTGAATTTATACTTGAACAATGTATATGATACAGTCTTCCTACAAAAGATACCAGTGGAACCAGTGACGTCATCGGTTGATGTGAAAATTGCTAGGAAACACATGGGAGACGTCCACATGATGCTTTTAGATAAATTTTACACTTATTGGGACACTTGGTGTAGCGACAAGGACATAGTGACTCAGTATCGATTAAAGTACAAAAACGACGAGTTCATAGTAATTTTAGACGAAATGAACAAGAACATCGCAGATGCTGAAGAATTGATGCGGAGTTTAAACGTATCCGATAACGTAGTGGATTTAGATTTTGATCCGAAGAGGATTGCACTAACAGATTTTGTGAACCATCTAGTTTCAAATATACCCATGCCGAATGAGCTCTTGATCGACTTGAAATTAAAAGCATTTGAGGCATCATTTGAATTTAACCCTCAAGCTATGTACGCATACCATAAGTCCGTGTTCAGGACAATATACATTTGTTTTTACTGGACGACAATAACTCACTTAAAACTAGGTATTCAGTTTATAGACGAAATGGAAATCCATGAAAATGTGACGAAATACCGAATGAATTTTATAGTTGACTTTATCAAATATTTACGACCACTAACAGTGTTTAATATTCACCAAACTCAGTTTCCATTAAAATTGTCGACGGAGGCTTCGGGCAACTTGACCAGTTTGCTTTCCTTTTTGTTGAAGTTTTTTGATAATTTAAGAAATTCAAATTTCAAAGACGTGATTTTACTATCGAGACTAGAAATTCAGAAATTTGTAAGTTTATTAAGTGCCGACATGGAGACCATGTTAAATATGAAAGCACCGGAAAATTATTATTTTGATACTATAAGTTACGAAAAAACATTAAAATTAATGAAATCAAACTACCGAGTATTTGCTCGTTTAGTTTTAGCAACAGGTGGTTTTAAAGAAGATCGAATAAATTTGATTAAATTAAAGAAATTTTTCTTCTTTTTGTCTGAAGCCGTCGAGTTTGACGATATTTCATAATTGTAACATTTGCTGTTGAATTATAATAATATGACGTAAAATTTTGTTTGTAAATATATATTTTGTAAACTGTTATTTAAATGAATTGCCTAGTTTTATCAACGTATAGGTACATTTATTTTGAGTATGTATCGTTATACTTAACAACTAAATATGATTACCTATGTATTTATTAAGACTATATTATATTTTATTTACGTAAGTATAAGTAATTGCTATTAAGACTTTAATGTTAATAAAAATATAATTAGTTTATTATACATTTTAAAATCACTTATTAATTGTTAGTAATTTATTGTTAAATGCTATATTTATGATTTATTTGTTTTTATCTTTCTAGTAATAGAATGATATTATTGTTTGGATTTACATTCATACCATTTTAGAATCTATACACTATTTAAATAAACATTCGATATTGATGACGATGCAACGTTTATTACACGTGCATAATATATAGTTATATGGTCTTATAGCATGTAAATATACGTAGGTATACGGGTTTATAGCATAATATTATACTGTGCATCATGCCTCATAATATAATTTCCCATGTCCTAATTTCCTATATGGCTAATAGAATATTTCAGTTGAAGAAAAGCCATATTTAAACTGCAGTTGTATAAACCACCATATATTGGAAAACGTATTAAAAATAGATGAATATAAAAATGAAAACGAAAAGAAAAGAAAATCTAATCGCATTTCCATCCATCGAGTACGCTATCCGTCATATTAAACCTGCAGCAGCTCCATATATATACCGAGGCAGGATAAAAATAACAATAACCGCGGAACCCTATTCCCTGCAGGACCCTCTGGACCGCGCCTCAATCCATCACAGAGATAATACAAAAACAACGGCCGCAAAAGCCCTGTCGTCGCTAATTCAATCCGGTCTGCCGGTCACCCACACTCGGCTACCTAATGGCTTCGGAGCGGCAGGAAACGACGAGAACATTGGAAGTGCCCTGCACGTGTATCGACGGCCAACCGGATGTATATAATATTGACTTCAACGCGGGTATCTACACCGCGATATATATGTACGTATAGGTATTATCGTTATATTATAATAATATGGTCCCAGTGTGCATAAATTATAATTAGATGCGGGACGTTCGGTGGTTATGACGTAAAGCTTTTTAGTAGGATATAATGTAGCTGCTATTTCGATATTACATTATATCCATCATGTCATAGCTAGAGAAATTAAATTTTCTGACCGCCTTTGTTGATATTTTATAGTGTATAGGTACTATAATAATTATGTATATAATGGTATTTGTATTATTTTCGAATCAAACAATAAACCAATCAGTCCTACCGCGGACAATTCGAGTTGCGCATAGACCTGCGTAGGTACTACATAATATGACGTGCGCGTAAGAATAGTCAGACAGAACACGTTTTAAGTATACACTTTATCAATTTCAGCAATAATTATTCAAACAGTAGTGTATCAATACAACCATAATGCGTAGTAGAAATTCAATATCGACAAAGTGTTTTATGTATGACTTTTATTAATAGGTGTTCAAATGTAATACTGTTTTATTATTGGTGAAAATAATATAAATAAGTAACTATGATATAAAGTTATATTCAAAAAATACGAATAATTTTGAATTGTTCTAATATTTGTTTTTCTCTTTTACAATAAATTGACAAACGTGCAAAGAGCAAATTATTAATTTTTTTATTTTGTTGTTTCATTTACTCATTTTTAAATTACTTAGATAAAATGTACCGTAGAAATGTAAATAACATCTGTAATTTCTTTCAAATAAAAAAAAACTTTTTGTGTCTCCAAATCCAATTATTATTATATATTTATAGGACTGCTTTCCACTTAGGGAAATCGAATTTTTTCGTTGGCAAAGTTCGGTTTGTCCCGAAGGGAGAAAGTTCGATAACAATAGGCGTGGCATCGACGATAAGGGAAGACAAAAGGCTCCGGAGATACTATATTATGGAAAACAGCGGTAGTCCGAATATGTCGAGGTTTCATTAATCACCGAATCCATCAGACAATTGCCAAAAAATAATAATAGTTACACATTCCAAGTTAGGCAAATTTGGGTAATAGCACAATGTCGTTTAACACTTGCTTATATAATATAATTATTACTTAAACCCAGTTGGTAATTTGTAAATACAATTCGTATTTCAGAACTCATAAAAAACAGTTTTTGAATAATAACTAGGATTTTTTTTAAATATAATACAATACAATATTCAGGCCCGGCTCAAGGGGTAGGCGACATAGGCCCACGCCTAGGGCGGCAATTAAGCTGCACTATAGTAAGAGGGCGGCATTTTCAAAATACTGATAATATTCTATTGTTAAGGGCGGCAAAATTTGATTTTGCCTAGTTCACTATTTTCGCTTGAGCCGGTCCTGACAATATATAATAATATATACTTTGTATTGATAATAACACGATTGTAACAAAATTCAGATACTACACTGAACATTGCAACACATCTAAAATTATTTCTGATTCGCAATATTGTAGTTAAAAAATATCATATACCTATTTCATTACCTTATATAGGTACCAATATACCCTCGGTTAAATGTAAAAAAAAATACCTACTTATCAAAATGTATAAAACCTACTAGGTACCTACTATTAGTTGAAAAATAGCGGACGCTAATGACGGCGAAGTCGAAGTTTAAAAATTAAATAATATTTTACTATATTAGAATTTGAATTTGAAAAAATAAATCAATACATTATCGTCAAAAAAATTATTTATGGGTTTTAAATAATTGCTGCATTACATTTTGAGAATGTATGTAAGTATACATATTTCTTATATATGCATACAATTATTATATATAGGTATCGTACTTTTGAGTAGGTGCTTTACAACACAGAAAATTTTTTCTTTTTAAATAATCACGAACCAATAATACTTCTTTCACAATTAAAACAATTGTTTAGTTAAAACGAGCTTTAGCTGTTTCGTTAAACCGTACGATTATAAATTATAATTTATTATAGATAATAATAATAATAATAATTCAAATATTAAATAATGTTTAAATTAGAATTGACATATTTTTTTTATGATATTGGTCAAAGATGACTACTCCGTTCGTTTTAACAAACAAACGGAATAATCTAATGTAATCCTTTTATGAAGAAAAAGTGTTAAAACGTTTGCCGGGACTTTTGTTACGTTTATAGGGTGACAGTTCGGGCATTTAAAAGGGTTTATGTCATTTCCTTGACGTTTTCCAAGCAGATTTATTTAATTTATCTGTCATGAATTTAAAACAGGAAACTTAAATGAACACTTTCTGCGAATTTATTTATAAAATAATGATCTAGAAAACTAATAATAATAATAATACGGTGGCGTGTAAGCCGTATTATTTTTCTTCTGTAGGAAAAGGTGAGGGTAGTAAATGTCTTAGTAACACACGACACACGTGCGGAGTCATCGCTAAACGTGACTTGGATAAATATTATACTGAGAAATAACTATCTAATGTAAATAATAGAATAATACATTTTATTATTGTAAAATACTAACGGAATAAATAAAAAAAAACATTAGCCAAACGACGTCTTGAAAGTAAAAAGGTATAATCGTGTTAATAATTTAATATATTTTACACTAATTTTAAAAAAAGTTTGTATAATACTCGATTCAAATACCTAGTGGATTGTTTTAAATGATATTAAATTATATTTAAGTATATTCCTTGACAAATGTATTATTTTTAAGCATAAGGTTCGAACGAAACGCATATAGACAGTGACAATGTGTGACATTAAAATTTAGTTCAACACATGGTACGTAAATAATAAATACTTAATTCGTGTAAAATACGTAAAAGCTGGTATGCTCTTTTTCTTTGTGTACCGATCGATAAGAAAAATAATAATATTCCATTTGATAAACATCGGTGTCGAGGCTTTTTCTGTTGCTAAAAATCGTTTTTGTAACGGAATTAAGGACGGTATAGTTGGCACTAAGTAAATAATAGAAAGGAAAATATTTTGTTTTAATTATAAAACCCTCACGAAGCTCTAAGGGTCTTTTTTTTTACACCGTTCTATTTTCTCTTTGTACAAAATGCATATAATAAGCCTTTTCCTTTCACTCCCCCCCCCCCCCCACTCCCACTCAATCACACCACTCCCATCTCTCTCTCGCTCTCTCTCTATCTCTCTCTCTCTCTCTGATTCTAGTTTGTCCGCAGGGCCGGGTCCCGCGTGTATTAACACCACCACACCTCCATCCGACGACTATACCGTACCAAAAAACCGAATTCCGGGCCCCTGAAGGGTTAATTGGCCGTGCCATTAGCGAGGTATACCCGGTCGGGATCCCAGTTGTTTATATCATTTAACAAGCGACAATTTATAACTGCCAGTATTGCGCAGTTTGCACGTACATTATACGGTTACGAGTGTATGCTGTATATTTATGTATATATAATGGGTGTTTGTGTGTGTGTGTGTGTGTGTGCCCAGACAGGCTGACGACGAATTAGACAGGAAAAAAACAATATTCTTAACAAACATGTACCCTTTCACCAATTGCCCCAAGTCATTTCTCTGAACGATATCTCTCGAGGGGCCAATCTATAATATAATATGGAGGAGGTCCCATGTCGAATTGATCACAGTCATCTACGCCCGAGACAACTTTATAACGACGGTCGTCTAGAGTTTAATAAAAATTACTCGGGAAACAATGTTCTATGTTACTGCATCTATATACCTATACGTTTCCTAAATTAAACTCTCTACTGCACCCGCATATCAATTTGTACCTATTTATTTTAACAGTGCTCTTATATAGGTACTTATGTTAATCGTTATGGAATAATATTGCATTATGTTATTCAACGCTGTAAATCAGCTTTCAAATTCATAATATAATACACAAAAAGTGATAATAATAAAAAAATGTTTACTAATGTAATTAGGTATAGGTTCATCATAAATTCATAACATAGTATACGACATTGTATCATTAGAGTATCAAACTACGATGGTAAATTGTATAATTTAGGTCGAGTTAAAAAACGTAGAAGTAATCGTATTAAATTGCATTAAGTCGGAAAAATATTGACTTGGTTTATTATTTTTCAAATGAATAAAAGTCAGTACTTTACAGTTAAGTATATACTATATATATAATATTCAGTTTAAATGACGAATGCCACAATGATTCTTAATTTCAATGTCATTCTTGTTTATATTATTACCGACGAACACGACTTAAAAAAAGGTCTTAAAGTGCTTTCATAAATCATTCAGTTTTTTATTTTTTTATATTGTCATCACAATGTTTAATTTAAAATTACATTGCTTCTTTTAAAAGTCACCATTATATTAATTTCATAAGAAAATAAGTAATAGCCCTAGAGAAATTATCTCATGAACGTTATAAAATAAAAAGAAACGGTTTTTGTAGAATTAAATTAATCAGCAGTTTACACTTTCATTAACGGCAGTCGGCAACACGTTAAATGTGTGTTTTGTTCAGTTTAGTGTAAGCAATTCAAATTTATCCTTACATTTGTTTAAATTAAGACTATATTACGTATAATATGAGTGCTATAATAATAATACGATCAATATAAAATAATGTGAGAATTATTTCAAAAATGCCGGAATACCAAGGTACTTTTTCTAAGTTTTACAATTTGTCCACACGAATATAAACTTCAGTCGTTGTATAAAAGTGGTAAATGGCTTGTAAATCGAAAGACTATAAGGTGCGTACCTATATATCTATACAAACGACACACAGATGTGGTAATTTTTTAAATTGATTAAGACGACATTCATCTAGTAAACATAACAACGCATCTTTATAGAACACGCCGTATACATAAATCAGTACCTATATACTATAATAGTCAACAGACAGTATAGCTTATATATATATATATATAGAATCGTATATGCCGGATTTTCCTTTCACTCGGTAAATCCCATTCGTGCGATAGCACCACTGGCGAGGGACTGCGATGCTCTTTTAACTCGTTAGCAATACACACGTAGGTGTACGTGAAGATTTTTCGGACCGAGGGCAACAGATAATATGGGAAAAGGATGGGCAGGACGGACGCGTGTGAGAAGTGAGCCATTCGCAGGCCGATAACAGTTTCTCTTCGTCAGGTGCAAAGCTCTGATTCGAGGCCTACGGCAAAGCTTTTTAACAGAACGGACAGCCAAAATTCTGGGGCCACAGCACGGCGGGGGAGTAATCCCTTTGTGTCGTGTTGTTCGGCGACTGTAAGCCTTACAAATCAGCGTTAGTCTACGAGCAAATAAATAAAACCGTCACACCGTCCGGACGCAAAACGGATTTGGCACTACTACGACGCCGACGACGACGACGACTATACGAAGACGATTTTTTCCAATTTAAGTAATCGATACTACTGCTGTTGTACGCTGTTACTATATAACTAAATGTACGCACTACGAGCATAAAAAAAAAAAAAAATAAGAAAAAAAGTATTCATTCAAAGTATTTTTTTCATTATTATTATTTTGTACCAGAGTAGTAGTTCCTCGAGAATTCCAAACGTGCTTGTTCTCGGCTCATATATATATATATATATATATATATATATATATAGTGTTTTCCTTAAACATAGTACAACTGCTGCAGTACAAGGTATATAGCGCAACAAAGTGTTAAAAATTCATCTGTACCGACATTTGTAATACACGAGTCGCAGCAGAAACAGGGGCATATAATTTATAATAATATGCCGACATTATAAATTAGAACACTCGAGCTTTTAACATGACATTTTAAAGCGTAACTTTTTTTTCTCCATCAATAATATTATTATTATCAAGTACGAAATACAAAACTGTCATCAAACATAGTTTTCTGTCATCCTAAACGAAGTTTCAAAATGTATTTTTGTGTTTTGTTTATCTCGTTTACTTGACGCATCAGCACTATGATTTTAAGACACATAATGTGATAAATAATAATATATTATAATTCATGAAAAACGGTTTTCATCTATTAATATAAAAATAATATATTAATATAGGGTAGCTATACGGATTAAGAATTCAAGAATAACCGCGGCGAGTTCGACCTACATGATAATATACAATATACATATCATTGTTCAATCGTCGTAGATTATTAATTCCTCTATTATTTTTGTTTGTTTACAAAATCTTCAACATCGAACGTGGTATAAAATATAAATGCGTCATGGCGGAAATAACTAAAAAAAATGTGTATAATGTAATAAGTGTCGGGTTTACGCGTTTTGTACAATCGACCAAAAATATTATATTACTGAAAGTGTTATGAGAAAACAATCATACCTTGCCCACACCAGTAAGTTCTTTGCCGGCAATCCGTCGCTGTAACAATGCTGGCAGAAGAGGCGCGTGCTTGTGCAAGCCGCTGGCGAATCCATGCGGGGTGGACATAGCATCTTCTCCTTGAGATCCCCGTCTTTTTCTGCGATGAGGCGAACCATTTAGATTCAATTTTTGAGACGCCCTAAAGTAATCACAAAAAAAAAAACAAAAATTATCAATTGTGTGTCGAGTCGATTTTAAATATTTTATTATACTTAATAATTATTACTCTAGGTAAAGATTAATTTTGGAAAACAATGCCATTTTGTTATCCACTCATATTATTGTAATAGCAATAATGTAAACACAGCAGTATATATCACCGGTGTTTCTCAATTTCCTCTCACGTCATTTGTTCGAAGAGTCGAAACTCTCAAGCATATTATATCAGATTAAAAGATTAAATTATATCATTATACTATAGAAACTATTTGAGTAATATAAAAATAGAAATAAAACTTTTTTTTATGGGTACCTTGGCAGAAGAGGGCTAGGTATAGTGGATCACCATATCAAACATGTTGCTGACTTTGCTGGTGATTGCATAACCGTATTTTTTTATGAGACTTTTTGAAATAAGGAGCAACAAGACTCTCCAAAACTAACCACACACACGGCACACAAAATGTTACATGAAAACATTTTTTTTAATAATATATAATAGCCATTTATAGATTTTAATTTGCAATTTTATGTTGATAACGTTTTGAAACACGATTTATTTCTGGTTACTATTACCCGTGATGGCTGTTATTTTTTATTTAATAATATATTTTCCTCGACTGCGTTTAATGATGTAATTATAATTCGGAGTACCTACTTGCTGAATGATGTATACAATAAATTTGATCCCTACTACGCATTATCGGGTTAATGGTTGGGCACTTACATCACTCTTAACCTGAACCTAAATGGAAACATGAAATGCAACCCAATCATGTAACAATGTAAGTATATAATGTTAAATGGTCGATGAATGCGGATGACAAGCATAATAAGATCTTTAAAACGTCGAGCCACGAAAAAAAAAAAACTTTCACTACGGCAATTTTTTGAATAGGCTTTTCTTTCTATAACACATCGAAAGTATCGTTTTCATCCGGCAAACTACCCCACCACAGCAATAACCAAACCCCAGGGAAACACAACCAGTAAGTGCATTGTATTATTCTTTTCAAGGATATTTTTTTACGATTTCAACAAGTTTTATTCGAAAACTTTCCAGTTCATTGAATCATTTAATTGGAAAGTATGTCGAACGTCACCAGATATTTAAAATGTATGTGCCTACAATCCGTTTCCTATAAATATTGTATCGTCAAGGAAGGGCTAGAAAATACAATAATTTATCGTTTAATGGATAAAAAAATACAAAATGTGTAAATAAGGCAATAAAGTATTATTTTCAGCATTCCGTTTTACATAGTATCACCATCTACATAATTTATATTAAGTGTGGAAATTACTTTTACGTAGGTATCTTATATAATATTATAAATATTTTTAATTTATATCGATTGACGCGTAATACGAATTATAATTTATATAGGCATATCAAATATCTAAATAATTTACTATTTGTCTTTGAATAACGCATACAATATTATTATGTCTGTAAATAAACTATAATATATAAGCAGGTATTTTTTCATTTTTTATTTTGTAAGACACAATCCATCATATTTTTATTTATTTATAATAGCGGTAGACATCGATTTAGCATGACAACGTGATCGAATAAGAAATGATGTAAAAATGTAAAATAACTTTTCTTAGTGTATTTATTTTTTTCATTATTATTATTAACTACGCATCCTGCAGCACCTTAACTACCCATACGAATAGTATTATAGTTATTTGCTGGGTTTTAATGTCATTATGGTCACATAGCGTCTGTAATTCGAACGGACCAGCTGGTAACCTTTATACCTCTATACGGATGTACCTACATAATAATTATTACGAGTAGGTACTGATCGGGATGAGCGCAAAATTGAATTTTCACATCAGGTCGTCTTCCGTTATTCGCACGACCAGATTTACCTATCGGTTATACGCGCATTGTACAGGGTGATTCACCAATACTCATCCCCATATTTTTCATTTAATAATAAATTTATTCAAATTCTAATTTTTGGAATATTTTAATATACTCAAGTAATAACAATGGTCATAATAAATATTTTTAAATTCCTGAATTTTTTTATACTACATAATAAGGAGTGGCCATACAAATTTTAATATTCTTCAAATGAGAACCCCCATTTTGTATTATTGATGAACTTAACTAATAGTTTTTTGATCATACAAATGTTTACACTAAGGATATAATCGTCAGTCCTTGCAAATGGTTTTACCAAAATATATAATATTTATATATATTAAATATTTAATTTATATATATTCTTATTAGATTTAGTATTTAATATACTTGGATCATTTTTATAAATTATAAATACAAAATATTGATTATTGATAGATTAATATTAATTACTACAATTTTCAAATGTCTATAGCCCCCATAACTTCAAAACTTATTATCATGGAGCTATTATCCTTAGTACTCATATACTATTCATTCGAATTTTGGTTTTGATATTTCAAACTATTCATAAAACTAAACTGCTAAACAATTTACAATAGAAAAGAGGTGTTCTCGTTTAATAAAAAAAAATTGTATCTCCGCAGGATCAGGACCCTCCTAAAGTAGTACACAAAATCTCATAAATTTTAAAATACGATCTATAAGTATATTTAAAAATTCCAAAAATTAGAATTTGATTAAATTCTTTATTAAATGAAAAAATGGGGTCTATCATATTTGTTAAATCACCCTGTATAGTGTATTATAAAATATAATATTAACCCTAGGTATCACTCTCTATTTCCGGTCGGAATGACAACGATCTAATCTATATGTCAGGGGTGTGGTTACGGGTGGTGGGGATGAGGGTGTCATACCCCCCACCCCATTTTGGCTTATTTTTGTCATATCAAATATTATATGATAAAACAATGAAAGTACCTACATTAAACGCTATATAGCGTGGTCTGCGAATAGTAAAAAGTTCTGTATAGTACTATCGAACAGGAATTGTTTAGCCCTACGTCTAACTTGTGTAATATCAGGACAATACAATAGTTTATAAAAAATCGTCCAATAAGACTGTGCATCGTTACTCGATTCGATTGATGTTATAAATCATTTACATCACAAACATTTTTTGGATCAACTGGCCGTTATATGACTAGAGTTACTTATTTGTAAATATTAAATCATCGGACACGGTGTCACTGTTTTATACCAATAAATATTAATCTGATTGCAGAAAAAAATATATACGTATATACGTAAAATATATATATGTACGTAAACTCTTGTACGGTGAAATAACATGCTATACCTAACCTAGCAATATTATATATTAATATAAACAAAATTATGAAATCAGAATAATAATATCAATAATGAATATATGTGTTTAGGATAAGCTTTATTTACTTTTCATTAAAACTTCCAGAGTTTGAGTCATGTTGATAAATAATAATAATAATAATATAGCAGTAATTAAGGTATAGCGATGTATACCAGGTACTTGCGTATACATATATAATGGTAAATAGATTTAAATTCATCTGCTACTAAATTATTAAATTCGAATAAGTTATTGTATCCAACAGTCCAACTCGTAGCCAAAACTCTATATACGATTCCACTCAAATCTCTCCAACCACCACCAAAATCCTCTAATCTCAAACCTATCTACCCTCAGCATTCCAGGTGACCCTGGAAGACGTTTAAAACGAAAATGGTGTCGGGACTTTCTGACTGAATAAAACCCCATCCACAACTCCAAGAAGTCCCATCACTGGATGGATTCTTCGCTCAAGTCTTCAGTCACTTTTTATTAATCTATTACAACACTTACGCTTATTGTAAAAATAATATATTTACAGGTTGTGTAATAAAACTAATTAAAACAAAAAAAAAAAAGGTTTTGTGAATTTAGACTTGTTACTCGTATTATAATATGACTCGGATATCAAGAGTATATGATAAGTTGCCCTAACAATCAAATCATAAATGATTAATTAAAACCATGTTTTCTTAATACATATTTGTCATTGTTGAACAACACTAGTTTTTGACTCTTACTCGCACTTTGGCCTTCGTTATTAAATTCCGCAAACTTTAATGGAATTACACGATAAATATTAATTATCATTGCACTTGCCGTTCTTTTTCTTAATTACATGACCGCGAGGAGGACCGGCAATAATGTCCTATTATATAGAAGTCGCTGATAACAAAATTCAGCTGTTGTATAATATGAATAGGTGTATTATATGTCGTTAACCTGCCAGCCCTTATTATTATTATTATTATTATTACCCTCGTGGGAATTTCTAGTTGTATTACAGCCACCAATTACATATATATTATAAAATATAATATTGTAATAAATCATACTATACTATATATACCTATATAGTTCCGGTTTGTTATTTCCGAAACAATGTGATTATTTGTTTTTATTACTATTCTATAAATGACGTCGGGGAAACCCTTTATTAATTATTATTATAAGTTTTAATATTTAAACTATTTATTATTTATTGTCAAGATCTTAAATCTTTTACATGATATTATATAAAAATTAATACAATTCAAAATAAAACATGCCTATATTATAGCCTACAACGACTAAAAGTAACTATGCCAATTTAGTTTTAATTTTGTAAAAAAGAAAGGGTTTTGGCAACGAATTTAAATAAATAAATTTATAGACACTTAGAATTGGCGCAAATATATTTTAAGAAATGCCCTAAGTTTATGCATATTTAAAGCGAATAATAAAAGTAATTAAACGCATCGTTAAACTAATCTCGAGTAATGATGACAATTTAAACAAAATTATTAGTTAATTATCGAATTAAAATTTAGATTTGCGAATTGTCAAAAATGCGTTAATACGAAATATATTTTTTACTTACTGATATTCATATAAGTATACAAAATAAAAATTGTTCATAATATGTATCATATTTTATGATGAAAAATATCATGCAAATATTAATTAAAAAAAATTTCATATTATATTGATAATTCAAATTTCAAATAAGATCAAAAATGATTTTTTTTTTTATGAAAAATAGATATTATACAATATGACATAGGTATCCACATAGTTCTGTAGATAGTTCAACATAATATGAGTACATATTGTGTAACCAAAGACTACATTTTGAGAAGATAAAATCTTACCAGGTAACGGTAGCCGTAAAAGATGAAAAGTATACAATAAAAACTTTTTCTGCTTAGGGTTTACGACACTAGTGTAATCGTATCGATTCACTATAGGAAAATGCGAAACGTTTCAGACGAAAGTTGTGGCAATAAAAATAACGACTGGGTGTAAAATGACGACAGTTAAAATTCGCTTGTTGAAGCACAAATGAAAGAAGTAAATTCCGAATTAATAAATTCAAAATGGTTTCGTCTGGTTTTATATTTTGCTCAGCTGTTGTCGTGGATCAAACTTCTCATCATTTCAGAAACAAAAGTGCTTTAAGGCTACAATATGCATAGGATATATATTCCATACAAAAGATATTAAAAGATAATAATAATATAGGTAGTTTCTGTATAACTCTTTTCCAGTAATTTGTTTTATAGGAGTAACTCTCTTTTAAAAAAAAAAATATTAAAAAAAAAAAAACATTATCTCCGCTTATATGCTGGTCATTGACTGATCTAAAATAGTTAATAACTTTGAAAATGTAATCTAATTGTACATAGGTACTAATGATACGTTTTATGTTTTAAAAATATATAAAAAAAAAATAATAATAATAATGTAAAAAACTGAAGCATTCCGAACAACAAAATAATATTATATAATGTCGGAAAGTAGTTTGAGAACATTATTGCAATATCACCAAGACGAGTGGCAAATGCACTATAGCGTGGAGAGATTTTCAGAATTTGTCGAAAAACCTTTGAGAGCACGACATGTGTGAGCCCAGTCACATGGTGTCCGAAAGTTTTCTTATTACACTGCAGCCCGTGGTCGAGAGAAGTGGTGCAAAGAAACTTTGTTTCTTCCCTCTCGTACTTAGAAATCATTAGTAGCAGGCAAAATGAAAATGAAAAAAAAAACCCCAAAGAAGAAGTGCCCCCCGATGGGGCTTAATTTCATTAACGCATCATCTCTCCACGGTGGGGCACGAACACACACCACACGCACCACACGCACCACACACACACATAAGGCGAAGTCGGTACAACAGAAGGCAGCCGCCGTTCATTACCAAAGGAATATAACGTTCACGTGTGCCCATGCAGGCTGTGGAGGTGAGTGACGTCACGATATACCGAAACCCGATCACGTCCAATACTACGGTATAGAAGGTTGTCGTGCCGGTCACGTCTTCCTTTATCCCCTCTATCCACCGCCCGGTCGTATTCCTCCTGTGTTCACCGACGCCGATCCTCTCCCGCCGAATCTTTGCGTCCTTTTTTTTTTTTTTACCTCCACTATACGTTCTACTTTTAACTTTGACAGCCGCGCGTCCACCTCCTCCACCTCCTCGAGGAAAACATGTTTTGAATATTTCACCCCCTCCCCTAATAGCTTCGAAGAAACCTCAATTTCTTCTTTATACTTCTCACTATATATATATATATATATATATATTATATTATACGTGTATAGCCATAATATATGCCGCCGCTGCTTCGTCTTGTTCCATATTGCCACCCCTCGTCTCGGACGTACGAATATATATATTTATATATTTTATTATTCCCCGTGTCCGACGCGCGTAATAACACGGTAAAAAAATGTGTCCTCGGATATGGGAATTCCATATATAATATTACGCAGTAAAGTTGACGGTGAGTTCTTTTTATTTTCAAACCACAAAACATATGTAATAATAATAACATAGCCGTTAAGTTTTTCTGAATAGGTACCTACGCTGCAGACGTTTTCAACTTTGTGAATATTCTGTGTAATAATATTATAATATACACATACACATATAATAATATATGTAAATCAAACTTTACGTTCAAGCTTGAATAAATTTGCGTAGTAATACAAATAAAAAAAATCTGTGTTCCTTAATGGTAATAGACCTACATGGTTACATAGACGTTAGGTAGTATTATATTATATATATATATATATATGCAAAACTACGCTAAGTATATGACGAGATCGAGTTGTTGAATAAATACTATAGAATCAACATATTTTAATGGAACCCTTTGAACGTTCACATTGATGTCTTTAACATTGTTTTTAATAATTATAATATCTATACGAAGTATAATATACTGCAGTTACATTATAATTATGTAGTGCTCATAACTCTTCTATGATCATGATTTTTTAATCGGTCATTAAAATAAATTATCTAGTTGGCGAATAATAAAAAAAAAATGTTTATAAACTAATTTAAATAACAAACACGTTGCATAATATTAAATTTATATTAGGTATAATAATTATGTTTTAAAAGTATAAAATCGTATGGCGAAAAAAACATATTTCAAATTTTTAGGTAATATATATTTTGCATGTTATAATAAAAGTGTACAAAAGTTTCCCTTTTCTGGACATAAAAGAAACATTAAGTTGTATTTGGATAATAATAACGGGTCCTCCCTTTCTATATGCGTTTCCGATAAGGAAGAAAAACGGATCAGAAATGCCATTAGGAAAATTGATCAAAACAAATCTAGTAGAAAGCAAGATAGCGATAGGAAAAATAAAAGGGATACTACATGGGAAACCTACAAATATATAAAATTATGTAGCGAACGAACAATAGAAGTTAAAATAATATATAATGGACGACCTGCAGTGGTGGTCACACAACATATATTACAATTTATAAACGCAAGCGTATTGCACCTCCTATATTTTGAAAAATATAATCATGGCAGTTTTTCGGTGAATGGCAAAGTATTATTTACCGAGAACCTATATAACATATGCAAATACACGATTTCAATAAGTGAATGCATATTACAATTTTACGAATTATGCAATTTTTAAATTTACTAAAAATACAGTATAAATATATAGATTTGCTTTAAATTTAATATTTTCGCCAATGGCTTACGACCACTATCATGACAATATATCCTTCAGATGGTTTACTGAGGTCTTCTCTACGGGAAATATATATAATTGGTGCTCTGTTTGTAGATAGTTAATATTTTTGTTTTGTTTTTTTTTTTTTAATGACTTAAAATGTAAATAAGAACATCCTAGCAACATAATTCCCGAGAACAGTTTTCGTGTATAAATGTTTTCCACGTTTCTCACTTTTTCAAGCACTTAACTTCAACCGTAGGTCCATTTTTACTTATAAAACCCCATTTATTATTGCGCTTTTACCTTTTTATGGGTTTTTTGATTAACGACAGTTTTCATTTTTGCGATGTTCGTACGGTAGGTACGTGCAAGTCAGTGCTATTTTTCATTTCACTGGAGTTATCTGGCGAAACAAAAGTACGATGATATATAAATTAGCCAACTCGAAATGAAACTTTTTTGTTTGTAGTTTTAAATTGCCACTGATCCTTTGTAACGGGCGTTCGCGGATATATAATGAGCAATGTTATAAATATGAGTATATGACTAAATCCAGATATGGTCCTGAAGTATGGGCTGTATATGCCTACACCTAAATAATACCAACGCGTAATAATGAAGGTAGCTAGGTATTAGATGGGATTAATTTTGCTGACTTATGATAGGTCCTTTGAATTTATTAGAATAATAACTTGATCAGTATCAGCTGTGTAATATACGGGGTGGTCCATTTAACGTAAGACACTAGGTATCATTATTAGGTATACGAGAAAACGCACTAACGGGTTTTTCACTAATTTTTTAGCTTTTTAGTTTTTTGAACGACAGCACAATATATTTTTTTTCATATTAAGAAGCAAAATATTATTCGGATTATTTTGATCTGTACAAATTTAATATTGGACAGTTAGTTTAGTAGAAGTTATAAGTATTTTAAGTTTTAATGAGCCGAGTAGTGGACCATCAGTTAACAGTTTGGAGAATACCCCTGTGGCCCTGTACCACTCCACTCCGCTCATATTACCTATAAATACTCATAGCTCATAAACTTCTCGACCAAAATACAAATTTTAAGCATCGATGATCTCCAAAAAATATTCTATTCTGGAACAAGAAATCAAAAATTTTCACTGTAAAAGGTAAAATATTAAAACAATTTTAACTAGGTACAAGAAATATATATTATTTTTAGAAAAATGTTAATTTTAAAGAGTTAAAACTACGAAGAAAAAAACATTTATAAAAACGTTAATAGTTGGGTTAAATGGATCACCGGTATGTTTGTAAGTAACAATAAAATAATGCGCATATCCATCGTTTAAATTAATAATATTATATAAGATAATATATTGACGATATATTTAGAATTCTAAGATAAATAATAATTGGTAAGATAATAAACGTACTATAAATACTACTAATAAACAATAGACTTAGTTTTAATTAATAATCGTGTTACGTTTTTAGATTGAATAATTATAAACTATTGTACATTATATTATTGTGTATGGTCGATGGTAAGTACGTATATTACTGAGTATTGTTCTTAAAGGAAAGAGTCGTACTTTGTTACTTTGGTATTTTAAATGTCAAGAATTAACATTTAACATGTTTTATTTTAATCTTGATATCATAATATAATATCGGTAAAGACTCCAACAAAGAGATCCACAGTATTATATTTGTCTTAATTAAGTTTGAAACAATAATAACTATAGGTAGTCCTTTTGAAAACGCTTCGAATAATTTAATCTGGAAATGAAAGGGTTTTAAATAGCAATAATTAATTATATAGCTGGTAGGTAGGTACTACATAGAACATGTATAATACAACGCGTCTTATACGGGTCGGCTACGTTTCGCGTCAATGTTTGAACTTGTTTAACCCTCTGAACCCCGAAGTTAACTGCATAAATAAAATATAACTACGCAGGCACTTCGATATATTTTGACCGTAAAGTATGATGAAATTAGTTATTAAATTTGCTCTCGAGGTTGAATTCGGCGGAGCAAAATACGATAGTAATAATAATAATAATATAGTATTAAATACCTGGGTAACCGCGGTTTGTGCGGCGGAACGGAAGTGGTTATTGAGCGAGAGGAAACGGACTTCCTAGTGTATATAGGAACATATTATAGAAGAAGAGAGAAAAAGAGTTTTGGCGGCTGCGGCAGAAGGCCCTCCGTCACGCGTCGTATCCGTGTGTACAGAGGAGCGAGTGGAGGAGTGAGTGGAGGAGGTGTTTCGATAAAAATAACAAACGGTGTATATACGGTGTAGTTTTATTATAGGTGCCAAACAGTGGCAGCAGCAGCAGATGGGGTAAGTTATACTATAATAACGTCCCGGAGCCACGGTGACGTATTCGCCCCACCTGCTGCTCCGCGTCCGACGTCGTCGTCGTCATCCTATAAACGAGCTTACTGTTTATTATTATTATTACCCGTCTCTCCGCGGGGATGTATGGCATTTTTCAGATTCAACGATGTAAAACGATGTTTCAGTATTTTCTTTATTTTTTTGTTTATACTCAAAGACGCGCGCGCTGCGTACGTATGAGAGAGACGAAGGGTTTTCCGCTCTTTTTTTTTTATGGCCGAAAATCGTTTTCTCCCCATAAGCTGTTTTTACGGGAACTAGCTGCTGAGGTCCCGTGCGCGCTGCAAGTGCCGGCGCGCACACTACGAACGATATTTCCTCGGACGCATAAGCCACGTGTCACATTTTTATTATAATGTAACACATCGGAGCACTTTAAAATAGAAAGCCTATTGTGTTTCTTTACGACGGCCGATTCGCGTGACTGGAATTTATACTCCCGATCCGGGACTTCACCCCGCCGCCGCCGCCGGCAACGTCTTTTCCCGCACCGCTAACCGTTATATGGGATCCCCATTAAAGCGGTATAATTTTATTGAATTTAATTGAAAGCCGTTTTTATGTGAGCCGTAAAAAAAACGGGTGACATGGGTTCGGAATATTATAATATTTATACAGTATTAATAATAACAAGCGGTGGCGATAGCTGTATAGAGGTTAAACATCATGTACGTCAAGTCGTCTTAATTATATTAATGAGCAAATCGAGTTAAAATATCTTATTCGATACATTACTGTATAGTGTATAGGCACTTAAAGCCCGTTTAATAACAAATTAAACGTATGGTACACGTTAAATAATATAATACGTACATTCAGCTCGTACATAATATAAATATACCGGGTATATGGTATATATTATGGTGCGCCTTGCAGCACTTTTACTCCCTGTCGCGCAGTTATACGCGTACGATCAAATCTTGATATATTTTATTTAGGGATCAAAAGTTCCGAAAAAAACTGGTTTTTTTCCTGAAAAATTGAATGAAAAAATAGTTTTTTAACTTAAAGTCTGCAGTGGATAAATCTAGAGGATTATATACTTGATTTATACATAATTATAATTTGTAATATTAACTACTAAAGTACTAACTATTAAGTATTTACTATGTAGTTATTTGTTATTAGTTATTAATATTATTTAATTTTTACCAACTCACTAAGTTCAAAAATACAGGTGATTTTTTTTCGGGGAAATACACTCTCCCACATAAATACCAATTTGATATGAAACTACGTTATTTTTAGAACAAATATTGAAATATCCGTATTAATATTTTTAATAGTTTAATTTTAAATTTTAATACAATAATGCATTTTTTCCTGTTCATTAGCTCATACTCTTATTGTGCTGCGCGTACAGATTGTGTATACTATTAATAAAGAAAAAAAATATAATTTTTTTAATTTTCCAAAAATTCGGTTTTTTTCGGAAATGCATTATTTTAATATTCTCCAATTTTTCCACGTTTTCCGAGGCTTTGGGAAAAAAAACAGTTTTTTCCGAAATTTCCCGGCATTTTGATCTCTATAAATATTTATAAATAATATTACAAAATAGCAACTCAAATCTTGTAGTCATATCATTATGATAATATTATCGAACGACATACATTGTAACGGAGTTATGTTAAATTCAAACACGTGAAAAACATCGTCGTAACTATTATATTTAGTACTTATAGTAGATATAGTACAATATACTATCTATATCAACTACCTATATACTATGTAGGTAAGTACTATTATAAACATTTAATTTTTTTATTATAACACCTAAACTGTTATTATAAAAAGTCTATCTATACGAATAAAAATACAAACGTTCGCACGCGGACGCCGTGTGGGTTTCATTGGAGGACTCGCGTAATTTGTTTCCGTTCGAGATCCTGCAGCGACAGTTAGGTAATACACCGATAAGATCGTACCTTTTTCATATATATATAATACACTTGTCAACCGTGAGGATTTTTGTGTAACGAATAAAAAAACTATATATGCTTCAGAAATGTGCGGGGGAAAAAATAGAGAATTGTGAAAGATAAAAAAAGGCAACAGAAAAAAAGTGTCCACTCATTCTTTTTGTTATAAGCTCGGAAAAGTCAAACAGTTAATTAAACTTTTGCAGTAATTTCCACGCGTATATATGAGTATGAGAGAGAGAGAATTATCTTTGGGGACTGGAACGTGCCTTGGATTTATGTGCAGTCGACGCGCAGATAGGCGTGTAGGCGGGGTATATACTGCAGCTGATATAGGTATGTGTGTACTGTGTGTGTATATATATATATATATATATATATATATATATATATATAATAATACATAACATAATAATAATATAAATAAAAATAAGCGAAAAATCCGTTAAGACTCGTCCGCGAGGACGTTTATCATTAATATTACGGCCAGGACACAGAATTAGTTTTGGTAATGAAAAACCCCTCTGCCGCGGTATAATAAATACCAGCTGGAATCCCTGCGTGCGTTCAAATTGACTAACGGGCCTAATAATACGCGTGTACCGGTATATAGTCGCCCACCCCGCTGCTTATTGCCCGCATATGTATTTTGACGGACGATTAAACTCGGACATTTGAATAAATTATCCGCCGCCCATGAATCAATCAGAAACAGATTTCCCTATATTATATACATACATTGATATAGGTAGTGCTTTTTCGCAGTTAGGTAATGGATTGTTTTCGTCCTTTATTGTGAACAACTAGTGAAAAATAACAAAAAAAAAACCTTCTACCCTTATATTTTGTATATCAGGGGAGTAGATTTAGGTACATAATATATAAATGGTTAGTATTTTTATTTAGAATTAAACATACTATGTATAGGATTCTTTTTGATAACGCATATCCTTCTCATATCGCATTGTTATATTATTATTCAGAACAAACAGAAAACATAATAATATTATGTTTTGTATTTTATAAACAACAGCCAACTACTATAATTTTTACAATAATTTATTATTATTATTATTATTATTATTATTATATTACATGACATTTATGATAGTTTATTGATATACTGGTCTTACGATTAGTGACATACGTAAATTATGCAATGTATAATAATATTGTACTTTATTTGCAAATTAGTTTTCTTTTGTTCGATACAATACGATGCAAAATCAATAAAATAATGTTTAAGAAAAAACCGTATGGAAAAATGTACATTACCATACTCAACTTTTACAAAATATTAAAATTAGTATTAAATAATTAAACTTTGTGACATATAATACGTTATCGTAATTTGTGTTTTAAAACGTTATATCAGTAATCGTCATTATGTTAAAATAATTAAACAAATATTGCCAATTGTGAACATTTTAATACTATATTATTATATACAAGAAATTGCCTCAGATTATAATTTTCACTTTTGTTGGTATTTCAATTACTGTTAAAGGTTTTTTTTGGCATTCGTGGTATTTCTAAGTGTATTGCGGAATTAATGATGTGCGTCTACGCCTATATGTTATAATATATATATATATATTATAAAATGTATAGCACTATATATATTCGAGATTCTATTCTATAATAAAGCTTGGAACATTTATTAAGCTTTTAATAAAGTTAATCGTTGGATTTCAATATTAATGAGAAAATTAAGTAATGTCAATATTAAAAATATGTTGTTTAGAATTAAGAACATCATTAATAGGTACGTAAAAAATAATTTTATAAAATAAAATAGTATAAAATATTAATCTCGGTTTGATATTTTCATTATTTTGCTTACTGTCACCAACGTTATCGGTAAATGGAAAAAATAATAAATACATATTAGGTATATGAATTGTTGTTTCCGAATTTCGTTTTGTATTTTTATCCATTTTAAATGTGGATTTTAAACTATTTAAGTGTTTTAATTTTGAAAAAAGTATAATAATATTTTTACAACTTATTAAAATGTTTTTCAGAACCTAACATTGCAAGGAAAAGAAGTATACAATATAGTGGCATATTTTTAAACATATAAAACATAGAGAAATATTGGATCCCTATAAATTTTATCAATATTTTTTGTTTGTATATATTATGATATATTTTAAGTTTATTGGCAATATTAATCATAATACCTAAACCTAATGTTTAATAAGTTCAGGAATTTCGTAATTTTTTTTCTTCATGGCTACATAATCGGTTGAACGGTATAGCCATTGTTTATAAAATTAATAATGGATCAATCGATTCCTATATAAAAGATACGCTGTTATCTCATTTTCTTCATAGTATGATAAATGCAACGTTATTGGTATTATAGACAGAGCTTTTAAGAAAGCGATCACGTTAGATGAGAATTTCTAATCTGAGTGTTCGTTTGATTTTAGCCATTCCAAATTTCCGCACGTATTATTTATTTTTATTAACGAATAACGATGTGCGGAATTCTCTTAGATCGTAATACCATCTCGTTTATCTCTTCCAAAAATAGCGTGTTTGAAGATTTATCGAAATTTAAATGGAAGAAAAACACTATTTCTCAATCCCTTTATAAATACTCTCCGCATCACCTTCCTAACAACTCGGCGGGCGCTTGTAGTGTTTTCGTTGCCGATTCCCCCCCATCGAAAAGATGATTACGGTTATGAATAATTTCCGAACCGACCGTTTTCATCGACATCACAATTATTATTATTTTCGGGTGTACTACGTTTAAGTGGAAGAGAAAAAATATAAGTATAATAATAAATATTAAATAAGAAAATAAAGGAATCAGTCGTGACTGGGGTAGCCGGGTAGGGACGTAGGGATATAGCTATTGGATGGTTTCCGATATACAATTATATTTCGAGGTTAAACTTAAACCAACACCGAGGTTAATTAAGGTGCGTATATCCTGCTGACTTGCGCCCGTCGAAACGTTGTGTACGAGTATTTTCGTTTCGCTAAACCAGAAGTCTGTGAAATTGGAAAATTGCGTCTTCGTCCCATCCACTTATATTCTCTCTCTCTCTCTCTCCCTCTCTGTTATATGAAATACGGTAGGCCGCCGGCCACAGAGGCATCTGCGTTCTATCCGCCGACCCCGGGCTGATGATAGCATTACAGATGAAAACCATATGACGAGGAATCGTGGAATTTTCACGGTCCACGAACAAGCCGAATCATCATTTACTGCGGTTGGGTCCCCGAGGGCGAATTGAAATGTAATTCTTTTACGGGCCACGCACGACGTTTAAGTGGAAAGAAAACACATTTCAAAGCAGTCGAAAAACAAACATTTGTGTATCTAAAACGACAGGCAAAGCCCTAATTCGCTAGTCACGTACTAATGGTCAAATATTTTATCTTGTATATAGGTACGAAATGTTTTTTAAAAGTTGTTTACGTCTAATATAAAATATTGTTATTTCAATGATAGTACACGTATTATTTTTTGAACGAATTTTTCGTTACCGAACATAATATAATATGACAAATTTATTTCATTATGCAATGTAAAAAAATGGCCAATTTTTATAAAATAAGAGTTGCCGTATTTGTTTACTTGAATAATCCTATATGTAAGTCATGCACTTATGTCTTTGTAAGTCAGTTAAGAAAACACATAAAATATACTTTAACGTAGGAGTAAAAACAAATGCTCATCGACCTGGGATGAGCGATTGGTAACCCAATAAATGTTGCTATGAACAAAAAACGAATCTGGGAATGAGTCTAATCGAACTTTATTCATAGTCATTCATGTCGCATCCAAATATACTGAGTTTTTGATTAATGGACTATGTGTACGTGAGCTTTCCGGGAAAAGTGTCAAAATCAGCTGACTCATTCAATTTGGAACAGAAAAAGTTTTTTTACACAGGTTTTCAATTTAATAGTGCAAAAACGCCTACGGTCTCCGAATTCCAAATGTGCATGTGCAACGGCAAAAAGGTTTGGAATGTTGAAAGAAACTTATTGGAAGGGAGGATTATATCTAAAAGGATATAGCGCTTCTACAAGTTTTTTCAAACAGATTTTGAAATTAATTATAACTTGTGAAATGGAAACTTGTTTAGAAACTACCGGCAATACCTACGTGTTTTCTTTTAAATTTACTTTGATTTTTTTACAACTGAGTTTAATTATATGCTAAAATTTAAAAATATACATTTAAACTACTCCCTCCATTTGAATTATTAAAATATGTATTTTGTTTTAAATAATCTGAGTTCCGACATAACTTTAGTAATTCGAACACTTCAGTTTTTTTTTTATATTAAAGTACCTACTCGTAGTATACCTGTTTATTTATATTTTAAAATTCTTACATTATATTATATAATTCTAAAAAGTATATTTTTATATTTTATACCTTCGTCCTTCAACAACGTATTTACGTAAACCTATAAAGGTACATATAATATATATATAATTTATTTATAATTCTGCATTGTTTTATTATATTATATGTATAAAGTGCACCTATAACAAAAAAAATAATTGTATTATCATATGACTATCTACTTTTAGTGTGAACTTAATGGTTTATGTATAAACTATCATATAGTTAAAATCATAATGACAGTTTTTAAAAAGTATTTAAAAGTTATTGAACTTAAATCAATGTCTTATTATTATAGTTGGTTTTCATTGATATACATTTATTACATGTATACAGTGTATACACATAATATGGTTAAATCATGAGTTTATTGCATATTAATCAAAAACAGTAATATTAGACGTTTTTACAAACATGACGTTAGATAATAGACTAAAAGTAAAAATCTGATCATCATAGAATATAATAAAGTTATAATTTTATGCACAGTAGAATTAATACAATTTAATCAGATACTTTATATTTCAAAATATGTTATAGTTGCCAACCAAATAAACTATGAATTAATATGATTCCATATTTTTTATCGACTCTTACATAGTTACATTATTACATTTTGAAAACGTCAGATTGGTTTATGATTCAATTTAATCTCAGAACAACTTAAATTTAGGTAATAATAATTGTATTTAATGTTTATCTTGCGATTTAATTGAACGGATATTATTCATTTAACTTTTAATCTCTGTAAATACTGCCATATATCATTATTCATTGAGCCCTGGTGTATAAACCATTGCGCACGGATTTTTTATAAGAAATACAAAAAATTACGACTGTAATAATCAGCACTAGTCGTATAAAACCTAGGTGTTCATTGTAATAGGTAGGTACATTATATTAATAAACAGAGGGTGTAAAACTACAGTTTTCCCAACATGATGAATATTTCGACAACCCTTAAAACCTGATGTGAAGATCTATTTTCTATACGTACATACATCGGATTAACTATAAGGGAGGCTTCGTCCCCTGCATAGGCGTTTTTACTTTTTACCAACCTGCAGGTTTTTACTTTTTAGCCCCTCCTTCTGGTTAAAATCGATCATGACCGGTTCAATGTGTAAAATAATTAATAATTATATGTGTAAAATATTGATAAAGCCCCTGAAAAATAAAGGAATATGTCTCCAAAGTAGAACCAAGCTTAAATATGTCTCAAAAACCAAAAATACATACAATTACAGATTTGGATTTGTCGTAGCATCATGAACAAATTTGTATCTCGATGGTTTTTTACGATTGTGCTATTAAAGAAATATGCAAATACTAGTAATCCCCTGCCCTATACGGCTATATCTGTATTTTCTTTTTTTAACCTCCCAATAATACCTATAATAATATTGAGGATTTACTATGTACAAGATGTAGTATGAAGAAAATCGAAAAGAAAATGAAGGGCGTCCTGGCTATACAAAAAGAGGATTAGGTATCTAATAAGATTGTCGGCATAATGATATTTTATAAACATTTGCATCTAAAAATAAAGGCATATGCTGCATACAGTTGTAAAATGTATATTATACTAATTGTATTGTTTACATTTTATTTTTAATGACGAAAGGGGTGGCGATGGCGCCTTTACTCTATGGTTTATTTTCAACTCTGATCTCACAGGACTCTCTGCAGTGACTGCTAAATCCTAGTGACGCTCGTCATGATGGGGGTTATTTTGAACTTTGGTTTTCCACAGGACTCTAGTCCCACGCAGTCTACGCTTGTATAATATTATAGGTGACGATATAAAAAGTAAAAAAGCACTCGAAAAACTCGTCGCGCAGTCGCAATGTATCGATCGCGTGCATTACATCCGAGCGTATACATAACATTATTATTATTATTATTATTAATATTATACACATATTATATTGTTTCACCGTAGCGATAAAGTCACTATGGGTGTGTGTGGGTGATGTGGGTATGTGTGTGTGACGAGTGTGTGAGGGGTTAGGTTGGAAGCGCCGCCGCGGTCGACGGCGGCTGGGTGAGGAGGTATAACGCGCGCATTAACTGTATATACGTACGGTGGCGGCGGCGGCGGCGTCGTCGTCGTCGTGCAGGAGAGATAGGGCCAACGCGGATTTATTATTCGGTTTCGGTGGCGGTGGCCGCGCGCGTTGTATTATTAGCAATAAAACTCGCGGCGACGCGACGTTTCCGACACACCGTGAGAGGGCAGCGCGGAAGAGGTGCCGCCGCTTTTGTTTATGCGTTTTAACGGGCGCGCGTCACGCGACACACACACCCGCACACACACACACACACACACACACACTGCGCGTTTATAAGCCGAAAACCCTCCCCTCGCTCGCCCCTCTCCACCCGCGTCCGACCCGGCGCGTTTTAGCCTAGGGTATATTATCCATTAGTTAGAAAACATTATACCGTAGAAAACGTTAGTGCGACGCGACGGTAATAAATATAGTCACTATAGGTATATATAATACGTATTATATAGAGGAGTGCATACCGCTCCTACCTGCCCTATATGCGTACACGAATAATATGTCATACGACTGCTGGGTGTCTACGATTTTCGTGCTTTTTACGGGGGCCATTGCTAGCCTTTCCGGCGAGAGGTAGTACTGCTGCGCGATATCTCTGTACACGTCGCGCGGTGTATACGAAACGTCCAGATGCGGACGGCGCGACGCACGAGAGACGACCGAAAATAAGCGTAATATAATAATTGTTATTACTACCGTGTGACGTATTAAACGAGTACTTGTACCATAATATGCAAGTGCCACATGAAACCGAACGGATGATTTTGACGAGCGTCAGCTGCAGCGCCCCGAACAGCGCACACGTGTGCCTCCGATGGGCGAGTATAACTTACTGCGCTCTGCACATGCCGCATCACATCGTAATAACAATATTATAATACGCGATGTACCTACAAGTCCTGGCTGCGATCAATGACTGCACGCGTTTATATACTATTTAACTCGTAACTGTGTTTTAAAGCGAAAGTGTTTTCGAACCGGGTTTTCGCGGCTCATATACCTACGATACATAGATGATAATTTGGACCACAGGTGTGGCTATGTGTGAAAATTAAATCCCGTACAAGTACGTACAAGTGTACAAGGTAAAAAAAATATACAAACAATTTATATTTTACTGTTTTGTATTGAGGTATTGAGTTATTGAAACCAAACTTAATGAATAACAATTTTTTGTTACGAACGTCGGATGACGGCAAACAGTAGTAAGTTATAGTCTGTAATAAGCATGAAACACGCCCTATATTGGCGCGTATAGCACCGCACTGTAATATTATAACCCCCCTCCCCGCAAATTCGACCCTTTACCTCATATAATTTCAGACAAACATCATCTCCAAAATATCATTAAAAATATGAAAGTCAGTGTAAAATTTTAGTTTTTTTTTTAGAATTGAGCCAAAACCGTTTCTCTCATTTTTTTTTACATAATTTATTAATAATATGGTCACTGTAATGTATAATAATTTATAGTGTTCAAATCACCATCATAAGACGGCTGCAATATAATATTGTGTAATGTATATCGTAATTATATTATTTACGTCATTCTATTTACAGTAGTTATTCACATCCGGTTGATCAATAAACACTATAATATTGTTAGTACGTCATAATAATACTATATTAATATATTATTTCTGTTTATTTACATATATTTTGTATCATACGAATGCCTAATAACAGGAGTACCTATATGTGACCAGCTGGGTAGTTGGTTAAGAACAAAATAAAATTAAACGTTTATATATTAAATACGAATACAGAAATGTATTATATATTTATACCAACACTTCATAGTTCAAAAAACGTTATTTTTTAACAAAATATTACGATGATGGTTAAAATTGGAAGAATTGTCGTTCGGTGTCCCTCTTGTATTCTACGCACGCATGCTATTGATTTGCCTATACGGACTACCTTGCTTTACTTTTACCATATACTATGTTCTTTCTGCGGGGTTAATTATTATACACTACAGTGTGGCATCGTTATGCATTTTTAAACCAGCAAGTTTTCCGCAAAGTCACCAGGACCCACTGGGCTTGGCAAGGGTTGACGGGGCCCTGTCAAATTAAAGCCATTCTAATCCCTGGTACACGAGCACGTATACACGTGGTCATTATAAATGCAAATCCCAAGCAGGACCCAGGGATCCTTGTCCGATAGAGTAATCCGACGGCAGGATGGATGGGGAAAATTGAAAATTGATTATGAACACGAGCTTCTGTTGTTGTAGGAGACGAACATGGGAACCATCTAATACGACCTTTGAAAGGGTTGCTTGAACACGATTAGCCTGGAAAAGGGCATCTTGACATTTCCTATATAAGTTAAGTGATAACATTTTTTTTTTAGATGTTTCTGTTATATTATAATTTGATCTTTTTCATTGTTTTATTATTTATAATTATTGTATTCATTATGATATTATATTGTCATTAAACAAAACAAAATATAGGAAACCATTACTTAAAATTTTAAATTATGCAAACATAAAATACAATAGACTGCAAAAACAATTAAAATAATTTTAAAATGGCATAATAAAAGGTAATTCATAAAAGATAGAAAAAATGTCACATAAATGAAATATAATATTATTTAAAGGCTTAAAAATCTAGTTCCTAATAACTAAAGTGAAACGTAATAAACATTTAATTTGATAAAATATAATGTATTATATAAACAAAATGTAAATTTGGTATAGGTTAAAGTGAAGTCTGGTAAAGTACTAACAAGTTAATATAACGGTTAGGTTATACGTAATAATACTACCCATATTTTGTATAACCATCGAAACTATACGGCACAACTAAAAACATTAAAATATTATAAAGAAATAAACATTCAATTAGAATTTTTTTGTCGATCAATTTTGGAAGTAGGTATATTTTTTAAGATCAATATTTAATATAAGGTATTTGTTTGTTTGATGGGATTATTATTTGTTATCATATACATATATAAAAAAAGTGATGTGACCTTTTAGCTCTTTTTTAGTGGGTATATGGCAAATGCAATTTCGCCGGAGAATAAGTTCATGTCCACTCAACATCACGTACATCGCTGTTTCCACGGTAACCGTCTAAATCAAACCACCAGGACTAAAGTAAACAAAACAAACGAAAAAAACTTGGAATTTTGCAGGAAACCCAATTGATTCTCGGGGCAATTTTTGCGGCCAAACGTCTTGCTTAATCAACCGAAATCACAGAAAACCTTCTTAGAAAATTGAAAAAACCCGGGTTTTGCCGAATCATTTATATCTCATTTCTTTACAATACAGAATGAAAATAAAAAATTGTGAATTCAAAATATAACATGGATTTAAAGATTATAGTTACATCGACGATTCATTCAATTATATTTATCAATTTTTTGAATAGGTATTATTATATATTGTTTTATATGATATTCAATAGTCACAAGCCACATGTGGGTATATTGACGAAAAATAATTATGATTAATTATAAAATCGTCACATTGAATTAGTAATTGTTTTAATTTCCATATATTGAAGTCATATCAATTTAACTATTTTAAAAACCACGTAAAACAAGACTTTTTTTTTGAATTCCAAATATTTGTTTTACTTAACATTTAAGAGATTTGATTTTTGTTCCAGTATTTAAAAAATGCCCAAGTTGAATATTGTTTAATGATAAAAACTGATATATTTAAGTGCGACGTTATTAAATTGTCAATTAAACAGCTCCTACAGAGTGTCAGTAAACATTTTTGATTTTAATTTTTTTTAATCCAACAGTTGCTTTTAATGATTAATGAATGCAATAACAGTTTAGACAGATGGAGGAGGGGTTCAAAAATGTCAAAATGTGCATATGGATGCTTACAGTGTCGTTGTAATTTCTCTTCGAGCGTAAAACGTGTGTCATAGCGATAGAATCATTTTTCCAGTCACTACTCATGTAAACACTAAACAGTCCATATATTATATACATATTATATATAAATATATATCAGAGCCATTCAAATTATTTAAAAATAAATTAGTATTAGGGTGATAGATGTTTTTAATATGATATATTATGCAATACATCTAGACAATACTTAACATATGACTACAATTAATATTTACCTACTCAAGAGTCAAGTAATATAGGTATGTAGGTGTAATTAATTATTTAAACTATTAAGTCATATTATACATATCTTTTTGAATAATCATATTATTTATTATTAAATTCTTATTAATTTATGTTGTGACCATCAACTTCGATGGAGAATTCTAGTAATAAATTGGATCTAGTTAGTACTTTTAATAGGTCAAAATTGAAAATTCTCAGTACTTTAAAAAATAATCAGGAGAAACAAATAAAATACAAATGAATTTGTTAACATAGTTACTAAAATAATTATTTTGTAACCTATTGGTTTTTCGATTTTTTTCTCTAATTTGTGTTAAAAATTGACTGTATGATCAAAATAACTTAAAAACTAAGTAGACAAGTTAACAAAGTTAATCTAACAAGTTGCCTTATAAGTTGTTAACTCTGAAATTTAAAAAAAAAATCACTATAATTTCACAAATTAAAATAATAATAAAAAAATATCAACCTACCATAATAATAATAGTAAAATAAATTACTTGACTAGCAATATCAAAAAATATATCATGAAATATATTTAGCAATATAGGCTGACAGACTTCGCTCAGAATCGTTTTTCATATGTAAAGATATATCATTGAATTTAAATTTAACACATACACATACAGTGAATTATTCCATGCAGACGAGATAATATATACTTGACACCTACTGTACAGCAGAACAGTTATCTACTTTCCCTTTTTTTTATCTATTTTTTAATTCTGTGTCTGGAGACACTTCTTATAATAGAAAAAATGCTCTAATCATTAACTTAGAGAAAGGTTTCTGGTAGAAAATTGGATTTAGTTGATAGGTAGTTTTGGGAGGTCAAAATTGAAAATTCTCAGTAGGTACTTTTTAAATATAAACGTAAAAAAGTACAAACATTTGTTAAAACTTTAATAATATAATTGAAATAATTGTTTGATAACCTTGGTTACTGAAAAATTAGACTGTCTAGCTCAGAACCGTTTTTCATCATATACAGTGTTTTAATCAATCATCGAATTCAAATTTAATACATCGATTACACTGTCAACTCAATAATAAGGAATACTCAACACCTACTACGTAGTGATAACCACGTACACCAAAACAGTTACCTACTTGACGGCTCTTAATATTTTGTCTAGTTCAATATATAGGTACAATTATTAATGATTAACTTATACTTGATAGACGAAAACGATTTCACAACACTTTTGGCTTTTGTAACTATTTATAGTATTTAAATATACTATGTACCTATATAAAATACCTATTCAAAATATTCCACATGAATTATTCAAAATGTTGGCATTCAGATTGAACGAAAAATATAACCTATTTGATTTATTTATTTAAAATAGAAATCAGGAACGATGTTTTTTTCTTATTAAAATTTTACAGAGCATAGAGTATTGAATAAGTGTTTGATTTATACATTTTTTTTAAACACAATTTAATAACATTTGGTCAGTACAAGATTATTTTAAAATTAAAATTGTATTCTACCGATATATTTATTTTAATAACATTATGTTTTCAATAAAATAGCCAATTATAATTGTCCAAGATGTAAATAGTGTTGACATATTAAGTGCGTATTTATATAGTTTATAAGCTGTCTTTTAGATGATGGTCATAATTTTTTGAGGATTAACTTTTTAGAAACATTTTAACTCTTACTAGGTAATTAGCTCAATTAAAAGTCGTTTTAATGTTACTTAATAAACAAATTGTTATTAAAAGTTATTAGGACAAATAAATGGGTCTTTCGTAAGAATGAAAATAATTCAGTTATATAAGCTTTGCATGAGTTATTTACGTTATTTAACTTTTATATTAAGAAAAAAATCATTTCTATAGAACATTTTTTTAATTCAAAATATCAATGTACACTATAATGTGTAATTATAAAATGTAAAAATACCTAAAAATACATTTAATTTTTCGGTTTTCCGTGTTCAATTCTAATATGTTGTATATTCTATTATTCTAATATACTCTAATATTCTAATATGATATTTGGGAATATTTTTGAAAATATCATATTATAATATATTATTAGTTTTAAAAAATAAATTGATTGCATATTTTGTGACTTTAAAATTATTACGAACCTCCGCCAAATTTGACTAGCTTTTTAATAAAATAAATATTGTGGAACACAACATTGATATTTCGGATAATTTCTATTATAAAATTGTAATTATAATTTGAAACAAAAATTAGCAAATCTACTATATTAAATACCTAAAATTTAATGCAGTAAAGTTAAAAAAAAAAAATAATAATAATAATCTGTCTAATCAGCTATTTTAAATATTACCTATACAATATAATATTATGTTACCTACCTATAATAACCTACCTACTTTGAATACCAAAATAATAAATAAAGCTATTTAATAACCGTCTAATAATAATTAATAATAATAATATTGTACTAACATGATATTATTTTGTCGTCGAGGGTTAGGACCACGGTTGAATGGCGAAGCGCGCGAGTTGGCGGGCACGGCAGCGACACAAGGCGGCCGGCACGTAACTGAATGTGCTTGGGCGTAGAGTCGGGAGCGTGCGACTAACAGCGCACGGCGCGCACACGTGACCCAGTACACTACATTCTTTTCGTAGGGAATATTGCAGTGAAACCCTTCCGCCTGTTTTTTTTTTTTTAATGTGCCCTTTCATATATTTCATCGCATTCCAAGCACACCACACAGGTACATGGGTATTTCGTCCTATTTTTTCCCGAGGACATGATCCCATTTTTTTATTTTTTTTTATTTTATTTTTTTTTTTTTGTTAAAGTTTAGAGCGCGTATAAAAGGTAGATTTACGAATTTGAGTAAGACGTATACGTATATCGTATATGTGTATGTGTTTGTGTGTATGTGGACTTATACAGTTATAAGTTGAACAAGTTACTATATCGTTTTGGCCGCCGAGTGAAACGATAAAATGTATTGGTTTAACGATATGATTATGTCATTATAAACTTTTTTCTATTGCGTCTAGCTATTAGAACTTATTAAACTTATTAAACTTTTTCGTGAATTGAAGGTTTTATAGATCGGTAATCGAGTCTAGATGGTACTTTATATGAAATATAATTGTTCTTAAGTTGGCTACTCCAAATGTAGGTATACTATAAAGTATTATATTTACTATTTAGGAAAGTCTACCATAATAATTATACACGTGTTTAAATAAATGTCAGCTCCACTCAGCATCAGTTTTTAAACGCGGCGATTTGCCATTTGTTTTAAACTTCACAACACTCCGCCAGGGGTTTTTATTTATTAATATGAACACCCCAAAGAGTAAAAATACAGATAATTAGATAATATTAATATAACTATGAGTGATTCTTTAATTCCAATGTATATAATTGTGTGTTAGTTGTTGGTTAACGTTTATAATAGTATAAAATAAATGGTGTACCTATTGTCTTCCAAAATATTACAAGAAATTTAGATAGTTTATTAAAGATATAAAATAGTAATGTTTAAAGAAACGATTACACTTCGGGTATTTTATTTATATAATAGTATTTACCTTACATATAATTACTTTGGTTAATTTAAACAAACATAAATATTGTTTAATATTATTTAAGCTTCTTACTCAAAATATCAGTTTATTTACGTTTATTTTGCATAGCTTATTTTAAATGCTATGGACATGATAATACTACGTAATAATATATTTATAATTTCAGTAAATAATTATAAAAAAAAAATGGTTATTGAATACTAAATATTTAAGTACCTACTATAATACTACTATACCTACCAACCTATTATAAAAAATGTATACCTTACAATGTGCTTTGAATTTTGAACACAATAATACCTATCAATAATTAAAGGTGCTTTTTACATTTTAATTTTAAAAACTTGGTTACTATATGAAATTTAAAAGGAAAAAATAAATATAACCCTAATACGTACATGTTGGTAAAACGTCAAATTCTCGTTCACAGAGATCCTTTAAAACGACGAAGCCCCTATTACAGTCTAAAGTGCTCGGAATAACCGGAAACCCGATTCTAATTTGGAATTCTTAAGAGATTAGTACGGCTCGAGTCCGTTGAATAAATGAGACGGAAAACAAAACTCGTTGCGCCCGGGACGTATACATTCCTGCTCGATTAATTTGACAGCGCTTAGAGTCGTCGTCGAAACGACATCCCCGTTACAGGTGGTTCCATCTTTTTTTATACTTGGTATAACATTTTACCCCTTACTCGGAAATAACATTTTCATACTGAAATTAGTGATGATCAAAATTGTAATGATGTTTTTTAATTAATTTTTCCGTTGATCGCTCAAATTATTATACACGGAGTGTTTGCATTAATTTTAGTTTTCCTTTCATATTCTATTTTATAATTTAAAATATATATTAACTACTGTAATTTCGCCATAACTACATTCCTATTATATTGACATGAGGCCCAACAGTTAAATCTGTTTTATTTTTTCAAGTTTTCCTCGTTACTTAACATTCAAAACATGCATATTTTGTAGAACTATATTATAATAACGTCTTCACAGTTTTATAATACTACATTACTGCCAAACATTAAAGTTTGATGTGACGTACAGTACTGAATGACAGTAATAGATAATTTTGTATCACAGGTACATATTAACTATTGTCATTTTAATATTAAACTCAAACAAAAACAATCACATTTACCTACCGTGTTTGTTGAAAGTTTCAGTAGCCCTTCGGTTATAAATCATAAGGGTGAGTTGAAGTTGGTCTCTATATACATACGACCCGGGAAATCCGTTCTAATGTCTATTATAAAGGGCCAAAATGCAAATTCAACATCGACTACTACCGCGAGTTATAGGCTTTGACTATAATGTTCCCTCCTCCGCTCTGCTCGAGGCACGTCGTCGTATAACAATTAAGTGAATCCCCCGCGATGCCGTATATAGGAGCACCATATTCGCAAGATGATAATGTCAACAACGTTCATTCCTCCAACTGGGATTTCTCTCCTGAACGTTATTAACACTACACGCGCATCTCAAGTCAAAAATACATTAATACAATTATGTATATTATATATTATACTTGTAGTGATAAGTGATGGTATATCATGAAGAAAAATCAATTCGATTAACGTTCGGTCACGTGAAATATTTTTATTTAATGCTTCGACGTTTGTTGTAACGTATAATACGTTTGTATTAAATACGTATTAATAATAAATTACTATTAAAAAATGTGTTTCATGATACAAAAAACTCAAATTCAAAATTTTTTTTTTACTTTTGGAGCCTTTTTTGCATTTTTACCTGTTTTTGAATCAAAATCGATCATATTTTATGAAATTGTATTTTAGAAAATGTGTTTTTAAATTTTTGTCAATCGAATTTTTACGATAATTTCGTATTAGGTATTTTTTTTTACAACCCTGCAGGATTCTGATCAGAGTGACTAAATTATTTAAAAACTTAAATAACTACCTAAAATAATTTGTAGGTGATTAAACAATTATTAATTAATAAATTTGCCTTTTTTGCATATTTTGTTGTTTTTATTGTATGTTTTTAGCGCATATTTGGCGATATTTAAGGTAATATTATTGCGCATATTTATGTAATTTTAAGTGCTATAAGATCCCAACCCTGAATTAATAATAATAATAATAATAAGTATTTATTTATTATTTAATACGTATTATTTGATATTATTATTATTAATAATTATTTTTAGTTATTATTAATATTATATAATACGTTTGTTGTAATTATATGTATACTATAATTATAATTGTAACGTGTAATAGTATGATACATACTATAATATGGTTGGGGTTGCTGAACTGTGTATTTTTAATTTCTAATTTTATAATATCAAAAACAATATTAGGTATAGGTAGTATGTACCAAAGCAAAATAAGTACATATCAGTATATCACATAGTGTAAAGTCACGATAATACACAAAACTGTCAGTTTTTTGATTTACACGTAGGTATTGCCTATTAAATATAGGTACCTACTATTACGCTACTACAAAACAATAGGTTCGTGAATTTGTCAGGTCACTTTACGCGTAATTGTGTACATTAATTATTTCTGTACACATTACTTCGAAAAACATGTAACCCATTTTCCATTATATAAATCAAGTATAATATCAAAAAAGGACTTCTATATAGAAGGGCTACAATATAATTGTATAATATACCATCGATTTACGAGATTTAATTTAGTCACATGATAAACGGTAGTACGTCAGGTGCACATTTTTGGAAGGGGAAAGTGCACATGTTTTTCTGTTATAATAATACACGTTAATTTGATCGAGACAATTTGATTAACGACGCTTTTGCAGTTGTCAGTGGCACACGCGACATGTTCTGACAAATGATGTAACTTTTGTAATCATGTATAACTGGAAGAGAGAAAGAGGAAAATATGACCTAAGTGTCCAGTGAAATTCTGTTTCTTGTTTTCAACCATATATATAAGCCCCTCGGAGAATTGAGCATTTCCCCTTTTATCCTAAAAAAAAGTTCAAAAGTTTGAAGGGTTTCTCGATAATAACAGAATCGCTAACGAGACACTACTAAACACTAATAAGGATTCTGTAAAATGTTTTACAAAGACTTTTCAATTTTATATGATTCCATTTTTCAATATATTTTAGTTGGCGTTTTTACGCCAATATTTTTTATCAAAAAAATTGATGCAATATAATTTTCACATACTAATTACCATCAATTCATTAATAACCAAACTATTATTATCATGTACAACATTTAAAATATAGATATAAATTATTATAACGTATTAAAATATTATCGTTTGGTTTAATAATATAAATATATAAATCTCGTACAGCTATATACAGTTCGTAAAGAAAGTATAAATCAGAATGTTTATTACTTAGCTAAATATTATTAAAATCCACAAACGATTCCCTAATAATGATAAAACTATAACGTTCCTACGGTAACAACTAACGAGGTATAAAGTATTTAAATGCTAAAAAAATAAGTACAAAAACTGTAGTTACACGTTTTATAGATGTTTATAAACAGCTAAAACATCTCAAGTTTAAAAGTAAAAAAAGTAAATACATTTTGAAAATAAAAAAATATATAGAATTTCGTGATCCATAAAATTCTTATATTTTTGAGAGTTTTAGTGTGAAAATTTGAGTAATTTTAGCCACACTAAAATTCTGCATCGTCATTAAAATATTATGTACAACATATTTTACGTATGTATACCGGTATACTTAAGAAAATTTCCCACGGGATATATTTTAACCATTGTTGCTATTTTATTACTCAAAAGCCAACAAGGTTTTTATTTGAGTAATATAATTTTATAAAAAAAAATTACGTAAAAAGTTTGAACGACTTTTGTTTATTATATTTATTTATTGTGCAATCAAACGACACGCAATATTAAAACGAAACACTACAGATAATTTGTGTAAAAAATAAAGAAAATGATTGCTAAAACAGTATGATAATAAGTAATAACAAGGAACAAACATATTGTAACAGCTTTAACAAAATGTACTTATTAAACTTGATCAAATTATTATAGGTAGCTATAGTGGAAGAAACTCGATTAAAACGCTATTAATGAGAAAAAAGTAAAATATGTTTATTTGGCAAAAGCGAGCCTTATTGATTTATGTGCATTCCATATATTATATCCTTCATAATCGAATACAAATAATAGCACGCATAATGCGTTTGTTGTTGTTTAAAATGTTTAATACCTTCCTATACAATAGTTGTACCTACTCAATAAAGTATTACAAAGAAAAATGTACATTATAAATATTATTTTATATAGGCAAACTGTTATTCGTATTTTACGGTGATTTGCTAACAAACCATTTGTACCTATATATATTTTTTTTTGTTCGGGTTTACACGGAAGTATCTTTTGGAACTGATTTCGGATTCCAAATGTGCCGTATAACTGATCGAAAAATAAATCTTCATTGCTTACTAATAAAATCGGGTCATATATTACCAACAGTTTTTTCATACATACATATATATATATATATATAATATTTATATAAGGTATCTCGCAGGTAAGTATACACGTGTTTATATACGTTTGGCCGTTCGGTAATCCCGTCCGAATCGAATATCTTTATCGGCGACGGTGGTCAAGCGCAAGGAATATCAAACGGCCTATTGCTAAGGGGAATACTGATGGACCGAGATCTCCACGCAAAGGAAATCGTAAAACCAAAACAATAGAAGAAAACCCCAAATAAAAGGATAGTGGTTCATTGGAGTATTACTTGACACATCAAAACCGTGGAATAGCGGATTTTTATCGCGTTGTAGAGGCAAAGGACCTGTCCGCCGTTCAACAAAAAGGTTTTTGCAGGAATATAGATACTCAGCAGAGTGCGTATGCTTTCTAATTTATTGAAACCTTCGTGTCCCGTTATTGTAAAGTTTATCAAAAAAAAAAGCACTGTATTTAAAACGAGTTTGGTTTTAAAAATCAATCGCGTTGACGAAACGTTTTTTGAAAGATTAGATACTTAATATAAAATATGCAACTGTGTTGAATATAATACAATATAGTATTCGTAGGTGCCTATTATTTACTGAGAAAACTTGAATAAAACACTTTGAATTATGCACATTAACTATAATATATTAACTAAGAAATTAAATTAGCAGTTAAGATTAATTTAGAAATCAACTAATCGTTACATTTATAACTATTCGTAACATTTATGCAAGAGAAAAAATGAGATTGAAAATTAAAATATTATAAATATATTATCATTAAATATTAAAAAAATAATAATTTTTTAAGAAAATCGAAAAGTAATAAGCTAACCTAAAGACTATCCGTTAAACTATACTTATTAGCAACTATAGAATTACTTGTTAATTTATACGTTTTTATTCAAATCAGTTATAGGTAATTTATTTAGTAATTATAGGTATAAAAAAATATATGACAATATTTCAGTACACAAATTGGTCAGTGAAAATTATTTAATATAAATTAATATTACAACCTAAGGTTGATACATTTTGCATATAAATAACATTAATTCTGTAACGATTTGTAAAAATAATAAATCGCAAGTGTAATAAGCACTTTATTTTATAAAGAACATAAATTATTCCTTATTATCTTTCTCTATCTCTATAGGAAAAAAGGGATTAGGTATCGTCGATCATATAGTATCACATAATAGGTAACATACATTATATTATTAAATAATATCAGTTACTTCAAATTCTGATTTGTCAGTGATTTTTTATTGGAAAAGGAAAATATTTAAAAAAACATTTTTTATCGAATAACGTCAAAAATAAAATATAAATACATTATAATAAATAATTTGAAAATAAATTCACTATTAATTAACACTATAGAACATAATATTATACAGCACCTACGTAACGTATGAACACACAGACAACATGTACAATAGACAATTTTTTTATTGAACGGTGTGCACTGCCATTTATGTTGTGAGTGTTATTTACTTAATTGGTAGATTAAATTACACAGTGCTATAGGTCCATGAAGTAAGTCACCAAAATTCAAAGTGTTTTATTCAAGTTTTCTCAATAAATAATAGCTACCTAGTAGGTGCATGTCATTTGTAAGTATTAATTATTATTTGTATGGTTGTTAAGTATAACAAATTGTATTTGTTTTGTTACTCTTTGATACTATTTGCAGACATTTGACATTAAAAATGTCACAGAAAAACCAAAATATCTTTGTACTTCATAATTATACATTAATTACTAAATACAATTCTATAAATTACAATACAAGAACAATTATATTTTAACAACATCCAAAATTGTTTATGGCATCGCAATATTTTATGGAGTATCCCATAAATGAGAAATAGTACGTTATGTTTATGTACATTATACATTTCTGAAAACATTAAAATGCCACTTTAATCGTCGTAGACAGACTTAGGTCAGCATAAAACTGGCGATATTGTACAAGGTTTAAATGCAATTTTGATAAAATATCACTCTCGACATGCAACATAAAAATGTCTATTTTTATTACCATACGAGAGCTTAATTTATATAAAAAAAAATCTAGGTCAAAACATTTCATTCAACGATATTCGTGTATTCAAATTTTAACTATACCGATTAATTTAAACGGGTCTTCTTAATTATATGAAACCTTTGTTTACCTTTATACAAAATATTAAAACAAATAATTTTTTTGGGGGAAAATGAATAACCAAGTCAAAAAAATAATACTTATTACTACGTAAAGCCGTTTCATATGACAAGAGTTTCACCTGCATTGCGCTTCAAAAAAGGGACTTTTAACGACCGAACGGTACAGTGAGTTTGGGAGGTGAAGAGACGTTTGTGTTGAAATTCGAACGACGTATTTCCGATCGCCAGGGGCGACCATAGTACCATTGTTATTGTTCTCTGTGCAAAATCCCCCCCCCCCCTTTCTTGTCTGCAATGATATTCCCCTTTAGTAAGCTGTATAATATTCTCCATAAAGTCCCCAGTTTTTTTTGTTAAAAATATGAATTTCATTCGGGAAACGTTGATCAAGATCGCAAGTGTATAAATTTATAACATTGCGTATAATATCCGTAGGCTATATAGATGTCTAAAGACGAACCCTAAACGTGCCATTAAAACGTGCAATATATTCCTGCAGTTATTTTTTACTACATTTAACAGGTTTTTGTTTTCCATTTAAACGACGAATCAATTGATTTCGTTACATGTACCATGTACCTACCATTTTGGATTTAAATATGTATTATTAAGTTTATTAAGCCACGATATAACTATGTACCAACAACTACCAAACTGTTTAATACCACTAACTAGCCTTGGCGTTTGCTTAAAACGCATGCAATATAGATAATATATTTTCCAATTGCATTATTTGTTTACACTTACTCTCGTAAACTCAATAAGAAAATGTTGATAGAAAAATATAAAATATATTTATATTCATTATATGCCATCTATTACGGTCGGTTTATGACCATCTCTGATCAGAATATCAATATTCGTTTTTTCGTAGGTATACAATGATAATATATATATCATTGGATTCTAATTCAACACATCCATTAGTGACCTAATCAATGAGGATGTACCTACACTTGACACCTACTATACAGAATACAACAGACTTCAGAGCGACTACCCCAATTTTTTTTCCGATTATTTTAAAAAGTGAGATTTCCCCAAAATAATTGAATATAATAAAAAAATCACACACACACACACACACACACACACACACACACACACACACACACACACACACACACACATCATTGTAAAACCAAAACATCGCTCTATTCAGAATTTAAAATAATGTCAAATAATTAAAAAAAATTATAAAATAATGATTTTCAAGCCTATCATATCTATATATATGATTTAAATTTTAAGTAGGTATATTTAAAAGATTATAGTAGCTGAACACTAAACAATGGAGTAGTATATAATATAAATATAACATTATACAAACTGAAATTCTTATGAACGTATAAACTTGTATTATCATCTGGAATAAATTAAAACTGTGTTTCGATAACGATATCGTGTCAAAAATCAGTATCCGTTATATATAACATAAGTTAGCAACTGCAGGGTCATAAAGTGCAACGGTGCAATCAGCTGCGGAGCAGATAAAATCTGAATTGTGACGAAGTCCGCTTGGAAATGAAATGGAGGATTTAGGCAAATCCGTAGGAAATAAAAATAAAGGAGGTGAAGTAAAAGACTTTGGATAAGAAACAGCATTAAGCAAAATTCGAGTTTTATGAGGTAGCCATCGGCTATTACGACCCTTGGGGCTGCCGGGTCTAAATCGGCGGAAAATCGGATGGAAATGATTCTTAGGCTACTGTTTTTTGTTTTCTCTCTCGCTTTCCGTCTAAAGTGGGGAAGGAACTCAGTGTTTTTGGCAATGGCAAAAGGGGGAGTTGCAACTTTATTTTTCTTATATCGACGCAGTCAACAGATGCCGGCGTAATACAGACGACGTAAATGCTGCGGGTCTTTTAGTGAGTTTTACGATAGTAAAAAGAAAAAAATCCGATTTTATGATGGTCAACTGTTACTTGGTTCTTTTGTCTCAAGAGGGTATTTCTCCAATGTTTGGACGTTTACGTTTTAAAATAATTCTCTCAAGAAAATATTGATATTGATTAAGTTAAAATTCAATGTACACAATACAGTGTAAAATACAAGCTTTAAGTATATTGACATAGAAATAACATAACATTAATAAAACTGAAGCTCTAAGATAATTAATAAAAGTGATATTATAACTATAGGTTTTAAAGAAAGATATTATGCTCTATGAATAACGTTCTAATTTTAAACAGTGTATTTCTTTTTAGTTTTTTAAGTAACTGTAGTATCAAATTACCTACTAGAAAAATTATCATTTTATGATATTTAATTCTTAATTAGTAGGATGATATAGGGGGCTCTAAATATCTACTCCCTTAAATTTACCATACAAAAATACGATGTTCCTCTATTAAACAACCAGCAACACACGTTTGTGACGTGTTTACCTCTCAAACTCGTATTAATTATATCATATATTAGGCACCCGCAACACACTTAAACCACAGACTGAAACCTTAAACCTAACTGAATTATTATCAGAATTTATGTTATTATTTCTGCATATATCTAATGATTAATGGACATTAGATAATGGTAGGCTTATACAATAAACTGTGATGAAATTGTATAGGTACGTGAAATCATGTTTATTATCTAAATAGTGAATACGTTCAGAAATAAATACCTCCATAGATAAATCATTATAATCAGTTAAAAACAAATCTGACCAAAGTTATATTTACCATTTTTTTTTTACCGTTAGCTGTTAAAAATATTATTTATGTCAAATATTCTACCTTCAGAAATGAATTATGAAACTTTTGGAGCAGTTTCTGTATTCTAATAAGTAATAAAGGTATTATGCGAGAGCAAACATTTTTTTAAAAAATCCTATAGCTCCCTTGCCAACCTATATCATCAAAATTGTAGGTATAATCATTATTCATGCAAAATCACTATGAGCTCTTGAAGAAATACGACGTAATAAAAATATCCAATACTGACAAATTAATTATTATAATAGGTTCTACAATATTTTTAAGGTTTTATTCTTAAAATGTCGGTATTTTTAAAGTAATAGAGTAGGTACAATATATTATGATACATTGATATTAATTTAATTAATTGATAAAAAATATCTGATAAGAAACAAAAGTAAAGTTTATATAGACTCTTAATACTTAAGTATATGTAAATTATGTAATCCTGCAGGTACCTATTATATATTATCAGATATATTGTAACGCATAGCTGAAAGGCGAGTATTCTTATAAATTGCATTAAATTCATAATAACCATAACAAATAACATTATACATTTATACAATATTAAATTATACATTTATATCAAAAACCTTTACTTTAGTTCCTTACCTGACTTTTTTAATCAGTTAATCAACTATTATGTTGTATGTTATTTAAATAAATTAAAGCTATTGAAGTTAACGTTATTTACCTAGGTATACTTTTTTTAAACTCAACTAACCATTTTGGACTTCAGTACATAATTATGCAAATTGGTACAATTAATATGTACCTCCTGAAAACGTATATGTATAATGTATATTATAATGATTTTAACTTTAATATAGTATTAAAATATCTTAGGCGACTATATCCATATTAAATGTGCTTTACAAAATATTAAACAAGATCGATAGTTTAATAATTATTATTTTTCGCATTATCTTAAATTATATGATTTACTCGTAATTAATCTACTTACTTCTCAATTTTTTTTTGAACAAAGTGCTTTGTGCATAAACAAACAAATTTTTAAATATAAAAATATAATCAACTATTAAAATGTCTACTTCAAACTTTTCAAATACTATACTTTGCATACTTTTATAATGTCAGTAATCGTATAAAGTTGAATACATTGATAAAAATTGAAGAGATTAATTAAAATATAACATAACTAATTCAAAACGCACGGACTTTCCAACAACATTTTACAATATTTTATTCCATATTGATTATTGATACAACACGACCAAAGTAATTCCCTATTGAACAAATAACAGGCAATATACAAATTAGTAATAACTGATCCAATAAGGATATTTCACAATTATTTTTTAATGATTAAATATTTAAATCTTAGGACTTTGGTGCAACAATACAAAACTTACTATTAATTAAAAGAATTAAAAATCAATGATAAAGAGAAAATTTGAATTCGAAAAAAAGATGTCTAAAAAAATCCATGAGTGTTAGAGATATGAAGATAATAATAATATGAATATTGTACTCGGCAAGAAAAACATGCACGACACCATTTGTCCTTAACAAAAAAAAAAAAGAAAAGAAAGATTCTATAAGAAAGATACTGAAAAAGGAATAAGGCTATTTTTCGCGCAGAGCCACAAGGGGAAAACGGTGGCGTACGTCGACGTCATAAATAAGATGCCCGCGGGGGCTCGTGATGAAAATAATAATAATAATAACAACGTGTTCTCTGCCGACACATATCCCTCTCCGATTTTGATTCCGTGGCCACACCACACGCGCAGGTTATACTGGCAAGATATGAAAAGCACGGTAGTTGTGGCAATGTCACGCGATATAATACGCATACACTTGGAAATCTTCCCCTTCGCGCCGTGGGAATTGAAGACAGAACACACCCCCGACCCTAATATCGGACGATATTGTTGTATACCAGTGACAATTTCCACACGTGCATTTTACATTCTACAGTATTATTATATTATTATAATACACGGATGATCATCACGCGTTCGATATCGTATATATTATTGTATAATATATTACATTATACATAATATAATATATATTATGTTAAATATCATGCGCAAACCACAAGGTGGCTCCATTCAAGTGTACCGATCTATAGTATATACACTCCTCCTCATTATATTTCGAAAAGTTTTTTACTTTTTTTTAAATATTATTTTTACATAGTTTGATGACACATTCGCAAATCGAATTTTTTGAGTAAAAAATTATATTCCTTACGATTTTTTAAGATTTTGCTCTTTAAAATGACAACATATTATACACTTTAAATTTCATACTCCGAAGCAGAATATTCTTCTGATTATTTCGTTACACAATAGTCAAATTTTCAACGAGTAGTTAGGATATCATTGTATTATGAGTGTTGATGGTTATGTGTAATTTACTAATTTAATTTAAATTTATATTTATTCATATCTTCAAATGATAAAAGATAGCCATATAGGTATTTGTTTTTTAATTTAGCTTGTCCTGAACCATTTTATAAAGTGAATATTTGTTTTGTGTAATCATGAAGAACTAAAACCGCTTCCAAACCGTTAACCGGTAACCACATTTTCAGAAATAATTTTGGTAACCGGAAATCAATTACCAATAATTCTAAAAACCCCTAAGACCGGAACCTACTTACGAAATTTTTTTGGATTCGGTAGGACCCGGTAACTGAATTTTTCATAAGCGGTTTTATGCCTTGGTCTAGAGTCTAGACTCTAGACTATCGAATGTTTATACCATGATTACCTTCTATATATTATTCTACATTCTATGCGTATATAGTACAACGGTAATATAGACAAGTGGTAAAAAGAGGGCTGCTTCTATCTTAAGATACAAAAATTGTATTTCCGTTTTTTTTTTTCGTCTGCGAGATAAACGCGGTATAAGTATAATATAGTGAATTTACCTCAACACATAATATTGGGAGGAAACCGTGTTTTTCTGATCAACACTCGTGACATTTTCGTTTAGTGAATTTTGTGAACAAAAGCCCTCGAACGTAACAGCACGTGCACTCAAATCCCACAGAAACTACTGCTATAGTATATATATTTATACCAGCTGTTGTGTGTGTATATATATATATATGCATTAGACGTGTATTGTATACTCCGTTCCAATTCAATATAGATATAAACAAACAAACAAAATTAAAAATTGACAATACATTTTTTTTAATCGTACGTCAAAATTAAATATATTTTGTGCGTTAATCGTATTATTGAAAGTTTCTTTTTAACGTCGATAAAATTGAAATAATTTTTTCGTATTCAAAAAATAATATTAGAATATTAAATTAGAGTATTGAAGTAACTAAATAAATTAAAACATATATTAAGTAGATAACATACTATAGTTAAATAGATATATTTTAATAAAACGTTTATTTACTGATATGAAAAATAAATCCAAATTATATTAGGTTCATCTACATATTGGCTATTTTACTTATTAATAGTAATATAATAAATTAATATGAAATTTTAAAATGTTCGAACTTATATTCTATAAGGTTCAAATATCATTAGAAAAAACATTTAGTTTTAAATTGTTTTTAAAGTCTAAACATTCAACGTGATGATAATATGGTAACGATAAAAAGATAGTCTCACATATTTCTATTTAAACAGCTTTTCACTTATTCAAAATGCGAGTATAGCATACAAAATATAGTGTGTACTTACTCTTACTGCCATTCCGTTAATCGATATTACACTTAGTCACTATGCGTAAATATCTAATAAGAAATACAAAATAAAGTATACTATTAACCCAAGAACGAATCTAATTTATCACAACAAAACTAAGAAAGTTAAAGTATCTATAATCACGAAAAAGTTTATCTACCTACAATATAAAAGTTTTGATAGTGTAGTAGCAGTACACATTTAAAACTTTCTAGTTACTGCCGTGAAATTACTGAAACTCTGAAGGATAAATAATATAGTAAATGCATCAGTAATTTATTTATTTGATAATATTTTTTAGTATTGAGATTTAATATAAAATATAATATATAAACAACATCGTTTAAACTGTGTTTTTTTTTTTTTTTATTGGTCTTAAGTCTGAAAACTGAGGCCATTAGCTAAAAACTGTTATTTGCAGTTATTGAGTATCTATATAGTTAAAAAAAAAACACCTGGGAACACTCTTTAAGTGTACCTCGTCATCGAGTAGGTCACCGTATTTGATATTCATATGTTAAATTTGAATTCATTGGCACCTATAAATCATTGTATATGGAAACGATTCTGAGCGGAAACTGTCCGTCAGACTTTATTTCTAAAGATATTTTCTATGTTTCTATAGTATTAGTAATACGCAATACCTAACCTAGGTGGTATTAATATTTTGAAAATATCATTGTGAATAATTAACAATAATATTCACGGTATAATCATGGTATATTTATGGTATAAAGTTTCAAGTCCCTACGAAAAAAGTGTTTGAATTTTACAACAAAATAAAATAACCAAAATCGTTATTAATTATCATTAAAATATTACATTTTGTCAAAAATGATGAACTTCACGAGCTCATAAAAAATCAATGTGACTTTAAACGCAAAACTTTTTTTTAATTCCAATAATAACAACTAATGAAAAGTACTTATCCTGCTTGTATTAAATTTTCAAGTTGTTAGCTGAGCATAATAATTGTTACCAACGTTTAAAGGAAAAAACATAAAAATATCAAAATTGTCAAATATCTGTATACAATCACATTAATTAGATCAAAAAGTGACAAAATGTTTTTTAAATTACAGCATATTATTATCTATAAAAAGTTATTAAATATTTGGTGAAAACTTCTAGTTTCTAGGATAATTATTTGTATCTATTTTACAATAAAATCGAATTTTTCGGAAGTTGGTGTTACGCAAATATTACCGTTTTTTCGTATTTTTTTTTTTTAGTTTTTACCGACTATTTTAAAAAGTACAAGATCTTTTTTTTTATGACCCCTCAAAATACCAAATGGATTAATTTTTTCCAAGATTAAATTCTTTAAAAAGTGACGACAGACTAAAAAAAAGTACGCATCATTGTAAAACCAATGCATTCATCACTCCTGGGATCTAAAACAATAAATAAATAAAAATAATAGTTTTTTTATTTACATATAAAAATTCAAATAAATTAATTGAAATATTTAAATTATTGACATATTATAATAATAAATTATACTTTTCTTATCTAATAAATATTAAACCATCGAAATTCAAAGATTATAATATTAAGTGTGAGAAAAGAGTGAATACCTATATATAGACTTATAAAGTGACGAATAATGTTTAGGTGAATCGTGAATAAGAAAAACAGTTTTATTATTTGGAACTTTCAATTTGAAAGACCAATACTGAATACGTTAATTATATAATGACAATTGACAGTATCTAGAAGAAGCCTTGAGTTCAAAACCCCTTCCCTCTCACGAAATATTGGTTGGCTTGAATCTATATTTGTTTTTAAAAATCTAGGATATTTGTAAAAGCTCATATACAGATAATTGTGAGTCTACATAGTTTTAAAAACAATTAAGTTCTTGGTTTCTACTCCCAGCCCAAAAGGGCATTGTTTCACATAGATATAAAAATATTTTTTATTTTTTCTTGCATGAAACTTCATTCAGTACAACAGTCAGTGTCATTTATTTTTAATTTAATTTTGATTACATCTCACCAGTTAATTTTTAGATACGTCTATAAGTTGAGTTAATTTAAAATAAAATATAATCGACTATTATACATATTTTGTTATGATTAACTATACAACGATATTACCCTTACGACCTTACCCTATAAAATCAATTTCATTTTAGAATACCAATACGTTTTTTCCATATGTATGGAGAATTATACTTACAATTTTCTAAAAACCATACGGTTGAAAAACTTAATACCAGTTGTACTGATAAAAAAAATCTGGTATTATTATTTTTTCCATCGAAAAGTATCTTTTGACCCAAACAGACTCCGATATATTGTATAGCATTATTTAATATATTCATCTCACGCACTGTCGTACATGTTTCCGAGTCATGGTAAAATGTATATATAATATAATATGTACATATACTTATTTAGATAATATATAAAACAAAAAAAAACTATCTTAAAAATTTGGAATTCACAAAATATAAGTATAATAATATAATACGAAAATCAAATTAAAGATATAAATAACTCATATATATAAGGCGTATAATATTATACTAAAAATACTAAATTTCCTAAATGCCTATTTTTGAAAGATCACGAGTTTTAATAACTATATGTTTATAATTAATACATAGGTAAAGATAAACGATATACACTTAGATTGGTACCTACACAATTTAATAATTCATTTTTATAAAAATTAAAATTTTTAAAAAGGAGAACATTTATTTTACAAAATAAAACATTCAGACAAACTTGGTAATATTATAATATGTTGTAGAATTATTCAATTTTATAACTACTTTACTTCGACATACTAGCTATAACACAATACAACAACACAACTTTGTTTTCTCACTTACTTATGAACAATTATTTCTAGACAAATGTATTCATATTCATTGTTTACCTATATTATATAACAGCTAAACCATTAATACCACTCGTGGTACAGCGCTATTGTAATTTGATTATTTACCAAACAATAACTCACGATTCATAAAGTCAACTGTTGACCAGTAGCTTACCAGCTGAATATATTATATGATTAATATTATTATATTTAATACTACATCACGATTATTATTATAGGCATTTCGCGCCCACGCGTTGTCATTAAATTATATTAAATTTTTTATCTTTTCAAACAATCGTCACCATAATACGCGTCTAAACAGATCCTACAGAGTTGTTAGTGCATGGACAGACGTAATTTATGAACAAACAATGGGGCATACGTATCACTAAACTGAAAGTGTTCATTGTCCAACCTGTTTCGTTAACAGTTTTTGTACTATGGATACATCACACGTGTGAGTAGATACGTCTTCGCGGCGGTAACATTATTGACAATTAATTCGCGTGAAAACAACAGTTGCCACAGGAATATAGGTAGCCGGTGAGCCGGTAAGAATCTCTGAAATATAATATGATATACTATACTGTAACTATATGTATAGGTACTTATATGTTTTCAAAAATATCATATACAGTGTGATTCACCAATCATGCTCACCCCCATTATTTAATTTAATAATAATTTTATTCAAATTCTGATAATTTACATTTTTAAATATAGGTACCTAAAGACCATATTTTTAAAATTCTTGAGATATTTTGTAGTAGGAACTGTCTGGCAGTGACACGAACTTCTGTTTTTCAAATAACACAAGTAGTACAAAAAATCTCAAGAATTTGAAAATACGATCTTTTGTTGTATTTAAAAATTCCAAAAATCAGAATTTAATTATATATTATTAAAGGAATAAACGTGGAGTGGGATTGATTGGTGAATCACCCTGTATAAACATACTTTGGTTTTAAGATCATTAAGATAATTAAGAAGATGTCAGCGCACTATTTGTTTTCTCTCTATGGACCACGCGCAACATAGCAAATTTGCGTTCTGCAGAACCAACTTTGTGTTGTTAGCTTTGGCATAAATTCAAAATTGACCTAGGTATTATAAAACTTGAAGTCAAGAACAATAACTGTATTCTAACGTTAACTCTCTTACTGCAATATATCAATTTAAAAGCAAGATAATGAGCATTTTTAAATTGTAATATTTTACATACTTATAATTTCCATAAAAATTGAAATATCGTAAAAAATAGACAATGTTCTTAACTTAAAGTGTTAACTTAACCTATTATAATAGATCATTTCAGCACTGTAATATAAAGATAACAACACACATTTAGTTCTGCTGAGTGAAAATTTGGCCATGTGGAAAAGAAATAGTGCACTGACATCCTCTTGACAATACCTATATACATTTTTTTAACTTAATTTTAGAAACATAGGTAAAATCCGTATTATAATAAGCATGTGTGCTAATATACTTGTAACTTGGATGTACACGAGCACATCAGCTAGGTTAGATTTGATTTTTTTTCAAATTTATTTTTTACCTATATAATATAATGGTTAATAATTTCTCAAATTCGTGTTATATTTTACATATGAATTTAACCGCGATATTGATGTCAATCCAATTGCAAGACAGTCTTAGCTCTAAATCGACCTTCAAATGTATATAACATTGACAATCGCTGTAGTTAAAATACCTCCAAATGTCTATGTGTGTACATAATAAATTAATATTACGGTGAAACCTCTAAATATCAGACACCCTTGGTCCTTGAAATTTTCTTTGATATTTGGAGGTATCTGCTATTCAAAGGGTTCAGTTTGTAGAAAGTTTTGTAGTTAGTCCCAAAAAACCTTCGATATTTGGAAGTGTTCGCTGTTTAGAGGTGTCCATTAGGAGAGATTTCACTGTAATACAAATTTCAATTATACATTATTAAGAACTATTATTTACACATGTATACTATAGTACCATGGTAAATTATAAATGTTTTAAACTTATTTGTTAAGAATATTGATAACCTAGTACACATTTTATTAAATATGGTATACCTATACTTAGAAATTTAGAATATAATCAATCAATGATTATAGATATACAATTTTACTACAACTAGGTATGCATTATAATATACTTAGCAGAAGTTGGTGTGAAATTAAATTTTCCACTATTTTAATAGATATTTCGTAACAAATATATACTTTAGTATCAAGTAAAACAAAGAAATTTCTAAAACCCTGTTAGGTTTTCTCGTCAACATTTAATACATTTTCTCTCAAAGTTTTCACGTTGAATCTCATACCCGTTCACCACTTGCTGTGCTAACGAGCAAACTATGTCAGATAACGCAAATGTTACACAGGATGACACTAACGAGGAAAACATTGTTAACAGGGAAGAATAATGTACTCGTAGACATCTAAGACAGCACACTGTCATCGCGTGAAGACCAGTTGACTAGAAACAATTAAATGAACCCAAAGTGTTTACTTGAAGAATGGTACGAATTACAAAACTGTCAAAACACATTATCGATAAAAAGTTAAGCAAATAAACCAATCTTTTAAAATTCAACCGGTAGGTAGGTACAAAAAAAAAAATATATTTTTTTTTTATTGAAAGCTCTTGTCTATAACCACTCAAATCTATTTATCGCAATGCATGAAATGATAGTTATAAAATTATAACTAGTTAATTAATTAATAATATTACAGAACTCTGTTCTAGTTGCTTAACGAAAAACAAACAAACAAAAACAATATAATGATAATTAACTTTTTCTTCTCCCAAAGTCTATTTAGTTTTGGTTATTTTATTTTTTTAATTACAACATCTGCAATGAAATTATTTCCGTATTTTACACAAGTTCTTCAAGAAAAAAATATACCCTCATGTTTTTTCTTATACATTTCTTATAAGCCTTTTTCGTTTTCCCTGGTGGACAGTTTTGTTGTAAAACAGATTTGCGTATAAATTGCTTTTCCCAAGCTATCGTGGCACCTTTTTCGTAACAATAATAATTCTTATGAAACAAGTCTAATTGCTTACTCCGTTTTTTATTTTATTTTCTGGGGGGAGGAGGTTTAAAGCAAAAATAAAACCAGTAAGAGGTACGTATAAAATTGTTCATCTAAAAAATACTTAATTTAGGTACTTCATCCAAACTTCTAACCAATATAAGAACAAGAATTTATTTATACAAGAATCCCTCAAAAGAATTTAAAATTGTTAATACATTATAATAGCTACACCATTCCTTTTATATTAATATATTATCCCAGTGGGTACATAGGTATTGAATCATAAATCAAGTCCGTACAGAATAATTGTTATTACCAACGAGTTTACTGTATGAAAAATAAATGTTGAAATGTAAGTGGGTATAGGTTACCTACCTATTTACTTGAATGTAATGATTTAGAACTTCTACTGAAAAATGAATAAAAACTGATCTACGTTCTCTAACAATAAAGTGGCCTATAGTTGTCAAATACTTCTAACATAATACACGATATAAATAATAAAAACATGCTCAAAACAAACGAGGCATACCTTCAAATTTATGCCTACGTTTTCAGTCATTTTTTTAAGTGGAGATAATGGTTTTTGTATATTAGAGTAAAGTACTTATTTACATATCGTTCAGAACATTGAATAAACAAATTAAAATCATGTGTTGTAGACTCATGACGTGTTTTCCTATAAAGAAGGATTTTTTTTTTGTAAAATAAGACATTTTAAACGAGTGAAATCCTTGTGATGAATTTTTAAATAAATATTAATTCATTTCTACGCTATAATTTTATTATTAAAGACGTATTTTTATAAATTTGGTTATTGTTTTATTCGTAAATAAAAAACGATTAAATTAAGTTACCGATACGATGCATTTCAATAAACAAATATTGATGAAATAAAAACTAGCTAGGTTTATGTGCCACAAAAAATAATATTATTTTAATTTTCAAGTTCAACTAAGTACCTTTTCCATTTCAAAAGAATAATCAAGCTGTTGTAATTTGAAGATTTTAAATGGATAAATAAAATATTTAGTTTGGAGTCACGCCAAGTATATATTTGTATTCATTTTTTAATCATACGATGCAAATAAAATGATAAAATTACGAAATATATAAGAGATGATGTTATAACCTATGATTATATCCAACAGAAAATTCTGTTTTATTTCAATGAACGGATGTCTTAGGATCACGATATTATTCCTGGGCGTTTACCTGTTGTCTACACAGAAGGGGTCAGCGGCAATTGACATAAAACATGTACACGAGAGTAGAGTACCTATATACCAACAATAAACTTCCCAAACCATCGTTAAAAACGTACTAATGGTGTATAAACAAGTATTAAAACCATTTGCTTCGTGTAATGTTTTAAACTAAGAACAAAAACAATCAGATAAGAATAACCATAACTAAAATGTCCAACCTTAAAATCGTTGACACGACTAAAATAAGTAACTTTACTGCGGCGCGACAAAGGTAAATTAAAAAAATGTAATGTTATATTTTAAATAACTTATCAATCATAAAAGCATTGATTATTTTACAAAAGAAAAAACATATTTTAGTAACAATAAAAATAAAAAAATAAAATGTTAAAATTTAAGCTAAAGTTGTAAGCTTTTAATTCGTAAGGTGTATTCAAAAAATTATATTTTTATGAACTTCGAATTTATTTTAATTTGTTATGAACGCGTAGTATCGTCATTGTATATATTAGGTTTTCGGTTTAATGCAACCGAACAATGATTGTAGTGCATATAATAATGGAAAGCCCTCTGTGTGCAAACTTACCGGAGTAATCTGCCAGATTGATGGTGGGAAATGATAAGTTGAATTCGTGGCAAACGAAGAAGACTACTAACTTTAATGGCCTGATTGTTCCCATTTTGCTCTCTTTCCAGCCCATTGTTCACGCAGAGAATACATCCATTTCAACCACCACACCCCCATCGTAAGTCTATGCTTATGGGGTTTAATGATTCTATTAACACAATAAAATATATATACGCTACTGCTCCAGCGTAAAAAACGTTTTAATATTTAGAAAACTTCTGTCTGTTGTCTGTACATTGAATAAAGTAGCTACAGCTGGTACATAATCCATTGATAATAGAGGATGGAATGAAAAGAAAGAAATAAATCTGAAAGTTTGTTGGACGAAAATATAACACGAAAGGTGTCGATATATTATAATTACTAAAATTTAAATTTATGGTATTAAAATAAAACAAACAATTTGAAGAAAAAATATAGTACACTAATTAGTTACACTAATTTTTAATTAGTCATTAACTAATTAGGTACTCGTTAATTATTAATTTCAAGCATTTATTATTAACCATGAAATTAGTAAGTTTTTTAATATTTTGTTATTAATTTCATACAGATTAAATAAGTTGACAATTAATAATATTAGGTAGATACATGCAATAGGTACATATTTCTGAATAAGAAACAACAATAATGATTAATTCTGAAATAAGTAGGTATATAGTATATTTTTTTCACAATTGAAATTGTAATTTTTAAAACTATTTTAACTAAAATTATTTTTTTCTTTTTTTTCTTAATACAAATATATTATAAAGTTACAACGATATTTTGTTGGTACAATTTTCTAAATTATAAGTATTTTTCGTTGGCGATATGATTTCAATATTAAAAAGAAATGTGATTTTTGTTACCCAACCCTGATGCAAGTATCAACAGAAAACGAGCGTGCTCTGTATATTATATATCCCGTATTGTTTCATATTTAAGCAATAACAATAAGTAATAACGATTTACTTTTATGGAGCACAGATTTTTGAAAGTTCACTTGCGCAAAATATGCTTGCAATAACGACAAAAAGGTTTCTTTTTTTTCCATTACGATTTAATTCAATTTGAAAAGAAAATATGATGAAAAACTATCACGTTTGTTGATAAATATAATTCTCAGCTGCTTATTTTACGATCATATTTTCTATAATAATACATATTATTTATTAGTTAAACTTATTTTATCTTTATAAAGTGCAAAATGTGTGGATAATGGTGACTGTTATCTGAATATATATTTTTCTATTATTATTTGTATCTTTGAAAAAAAAATGATTAAATTAATTTAACATCAGATAACTTGTTTAAATTTTTAATAGAATATTAACAATACTATAATATACCTATATCGTATAGTATACATACAACTACAATATATTGATAAAATCAAACAATTTTCTTCTTCCGATAAACTAAGAATCGTAATTAATTTTTATAGTCTGTTATATAGTTTTATTAACACTCGCCTCCCACCCAGGCGTGGATCTAAAAATAAAAAGGGAGGAGGTCAAGATGAAAAACGTTCGATTATCAATCACTTCTAAATGTCAATAACCAATATAATATAAACGGTTTTAAGAAGGTATAGTATTATTCTTCTAACCTCTATACTTTAGTCAATAAACTGAAAATTAAGGTAATCTTTGAAATTATTTAAGTACCTAAGGCCTAATTGAGTCTACTGGTTTCCGCGCCTGCTCCCACCAACAATAATAGTTATTAGTACCTAACTAACATTAAATTATACTTGCCCAATGCATCTGTCAAATAAACCTATTAGAAATTGAACCTCGTTTTTCGATTATAAAAGTGCTACGTTTTTCAACAATATTAGCTCGCGTAAATACTGCAGCACTGTCAAAGTATCTACTCTTTGCACTATTTTAGTAATATTATTATACAATAAAATAAAATATAACAATACACCTGCAATGTTCTGAGTGCTGTATGTGTGTGTACAGCGTGTCGCATAAAATAATAAAGGAAACGGGTGGATAGCGTATATAGCTTTTGCTGGTTTTAAAAATGTATAGTCAGTAGTAAAAATTAGATTTAAAAATGAAAAAAAAATGAAAAATATTGGATGTGAAAAAACTGAGAGACCCGTTTATGAGCGTGTGTGTCAAATGTCGCCAAAGTGTGCAGATGGAAAGAGGACGCGGCGATGGCCAGGGGAGAGAAAATCACGAAGAGCACGCTCGGTGGCGGATGGCGTGAGATTGTCCGCTACGATATTATTACAATATATCACAAGCGGCGGCTGTGGATCCACGACTCTGGTGTGGTGTATATATAGTGGCGGGGATGGTGGTAGTACACTTAATTAATGATGGCTCGTGACCCGTTTGTAGTTTCGTTTTACTTCTTTTATTTATTTATTTTTTTTTTTTTGGATTATGTGTTTGGTATATCATGGTATACTGTGACAATTTTTTGTGTCACGTCGTCCGAGATAGTCTTAACGTAATGACAATATACATCAAACATTTTACTAATTTAAAAGCACACAAAACGTGAGCACAAAGCGTCACTGTTTTTATAATATTATGAACTCCGTATAGCGTCCCACCCATCGTCCGACTCTCATATTGTAACCAAATAGTTACGTATATTACGTGACGCAAGATACGTCGAGTAGGTATATTGCGTAATAGTATCCAAATAATAATCGTTCTGACGTTCAGTTTTTTCTGCTATTTTGAAATAAATTAAAGGTAAACATAGTGTTTGCATTTTAATAAAAGTTTAAAATCCAATGAGAAAAATAAAGAACACAGAAACCTAACATTATAAAAAGACGTAATTTCTCGTTATAGTTAATTTAGATACATGCTTTTTTTATACTTTGAACTTCATTCATAATAAGACGAATGAGATGAGTAATAAATAGGTATATTTAATCCGAATTCGGTTCAACACAACTTAACATAATATCAATATCCAAATGAATCAAAATATTATCCATTTAAATAATATACTACAAATCAATTAAAAGTATAAAGTATGTTTGCTAATAATTATTATTCTCTTTAGAATAAATACGTATTCAAAATAATTTCTCTTGAAGTTTTATATATATATATAATCATAAAACATCCCTAAATATTTAAATTATAAATTATGTAATTGTTAGTTATTACTTAATTTTATAATTATAGTTTATTGCACCAGTATATTATGTATTTATTATATATTTTATCAGTACACAATATTATATAATAATCATATTTTTTTATTCAAAAATTAAATATATAGGTACACAACAATATATATAAAACTGCTTATAAACTGAAAATATTTTTATTTTCAAAAATGCATCCAATTTATATATACGTAGATACCTTAGAACCTATAATATAACAGATAAGACTGCTTATAAACTGCAAATGCATTTAACTATTTCATTAAATAAACATTTTATTTTAATCTTCATTGTATAACGGACTATGATGTTCAAAAAGATAAAGAACAAAACTGTACAAAAAATAAATAGACTGTCTCTGCGCAATGCTGTAGTCTGTAGGCAGTAAACTCTTCAAAACTTTTTCGTTTTTAGAATTCACCACACAGTACCTACTTTTTGTTTATATTTAAAATAAAAGACATAATACAGTTATTTCTTATATATTATGTTCTTTTACCATTGTTAAGCATTAACGAAAAACGGTAGCTTTAATATAAAATAATATAATTAAATAATGAGAATTAAGTTTTGAACCATTGCCACTATAATTAAATGTTCTTCTTAGTTTCTGACTGGAGAAAAAAATATATTATATTGGTTTTTAAATACCTAGTATATTTTTTGGTTAAAATGTTCGTTAGTAGGTACTTTTCTATGTAGAATAAGTGCTTCAAAAATTTCATATTGTACCGTTATAGCCCTTAATTATTATAATATATTAAGATATTAGTTATTTGAAACAGATTATGGTTGATGCCCTGTCAAATTTTAAAAATTCTTAATAGATTTCGACAACAGTTTTTAAAAACTAGTTACTTATAACCTAAAAACCAATGTTGTGCTTCAGAAATAATTAACTAATAAACTAAAATACTATTTTCTAGATCTTCTGTAATATATAAAACAAGTATCAACATAATATCATTAGGTACTTATATTGTTTTAAATTAATTTAAGTAGGTGAGTACAACTATTTTAGTTATATTAAATTATGAATTTTAATATGTATTTATGCTTTAGTAAAATTTCACAAGAAGCAACAGGTTCGTCAATATTTACTTCAACGGTTTCAAATTCAATTCATTTAAGTATTAACATATTTATATATTCCTTGCAAGGACACCGTTTATAATTTTACTAAAACCTAGAAACACATTTACAATATGTATATAAAAGTTACAAGCACCATCTCATGTTTCGTCGATCTATATATAGTTGTTAAATAAGCTCGAGTACCTACCTAGAACGTATACTTTAGTTGGTTTGAATAATGTCCACAAGAGCCACAAATGGTTTACATTAAAATTGCTCAAATGGTTTTTTTCCGCATATTTCCTGACTATTTTAACACGTTTATCATTTACATGTATATGATATTATTATTAAAATGTCAGAAAATATATTACATACACCCGTAGCTGTCAGTGGGATTTAGAAGCAAAGTAAAAAACGACCTTTAGGCATAAACTTCAGCTTCTTTTAAAATTACATTGTGAGTTGGGCCTCGTAAACGCATAATATAACTTGAAAACAATTGAAAAAAATTGAAAATTGAAAAAATATACAAAAAAATAGTTATGATTAATCAGTTCTGGATAATAGACAATATAGAATCTTCCTGATATACCTACTTATAGAATTGCATTTATGATGTCTTTTCTGAGAGATAAAAATATTTAAATTGCAAGTTTAATATGATTTTGTATCATTACCGCAAAATATAGAATAATATGTACCATTGGGATATTAATCTTGTTCTTGATATTACTAAATAATATTTATTTGTTTATTTATATGACTGTTGTAATATTTAACGGTATGGTCATAGTGTGACAACCCAATCACATACCTACCTATATTATATTATTTTATACGCTGTTAGATTTTGGTTTTTTTGTAAACATTTATTCACACTTAGGTATATACCTACCTATTTAGGTGCTGTAGTCGAGACAAAAATAAAGATAAATAATGTACTAACAATAGGCCATTTTATGTAAAACTAGTTTTATAACTTAATAGCATGTTGCACTGTATATACATTCATCACTGCTCTCACAAACACCGTCGTCGTGTTTGTTGAACTCTATTATAATATATGGTAGGTATATGGACTATAACTAGCCCATAGGTGTTATACGACCATTGGTCGACACTGAGCTTGTTGGATTTATATTCCGAACGAACCTGCTCATTATTCATTTTACGTGGTTATCCATCACTATTCCCATTGTCACAACTCACAACGAACACCATTTCTGGTTGTAGCATTTTATCTTTTCTAAGGGACTTTATAAAGGTCTCTAATACTTATAATATAAAAACATGATAATATTACGTATTATAAATCTGGAATTCATTATTTCTACAAACATTCTGATTTGTCCGACTTATATATTATATACAGGAAGAAACTAAAAACGCTATCGATCATTCCCGCACACGACACACGCCAACTTTACATTTACAGGCACGTAATAACCGTCAGTAAGACTTTCATCATGATAACGTTTGAAAGAAAAATGGAAAAAAAAAGTTAAAATGGTTTATATGTGAAAAAATGATTTGAAGTTAGTAAGTAATAAACTAATAACATAGTAATACTATATAATACAAGAGTTGTAGAAATAATGATGATTTATAACAACTATAAAACGATAATGAAATCTAAGAAAACGATTCAATTTGTAAATACAAATTATTATGTTATACTTTTTTTTTATATTATGCACGGAAGAAACATGTCAAAATGTATTAGAAAAGATTAAAAATTATAAATTTTGAATTTATTAGTATAATAATTAAAATTTAATGAAATAAAAATAATTCATTATTATTAAAACACACTAATACTTGAAAGGTTGGAAAAACAAAAAAAAAGATCTACTATTATAATATGTAGGTATTAGGTAAGTACCATTGTTCCACTATATAAAATAAACCCAAAATTAAGGACTTTATAGGATTTGACTTTTATTAAGCAACAATGTATTTATTTTTATTAATTAATTTATCTATACTAATATTATAAAGAGGAAAGATTTGATTGTTTGTATTGAATAGGCTCCGAAACTACAGAACCGATTTAAATGAAATTTGGTTAGTTTAGACACTGAGAAAAAACATAGGCTACTTTTTATTACTAAAAAAGGTCTGTAAGCGGCTGAAATGGGCTTAAAGGGGCTGTAAGGGGCTATACTGGTTCGAATTGAAAAATTATTTTTTTGTTGGATAGTCCATTCATTAAGGAAAGTCATAGGCTATATAACATCACGCTACATAAATTTATATATAGATAAATTTTGAACACCGTACACCGAATATTAAATAACGAATTGAACAAAGTTTGAGTCATATAGAGTTGGTACATTTAACGGGCAACGAAGTGCACAGGATCAGCTAGTAATAAATATATTGGAGTACCTATCTGTTGAACATAATAAATAATTATTATTAGATCAAACAAATGGAATGTATCTACCTACAAAAATATATATATATTATTTTTTTTCATAACCACAACATTAACCATATATTCATACGTTTCATCAAACCTTCAGCCTTTGGTAGAAAAAAATTCTAGACGTCAAAATAATAATATAAATCGTAAAATATGCACCAGCCACAGAGGTTTGCACGTACCTACATATACGCGTATATCGTGTATATATATGTACATTCAAACGAATAACGTTCCCATTGCACATTGCTGCAATGGGGCAAAACTATTTATGAGATCGGTATGAAAAAAACCGGACTTTATTATCTCATCGCACAATACCTGCGAAGGCTTCGTTTTAAATTTCCATCAGTGCAATCCGCTTTGCATTATATTATATATTATTTTCATCGTCAACAAATAATATGCGTAGTATATATTATCCGCAGTTGACCCAGACAAACCTATGATTTGCTCGAGACGTTTAAAAACAAAAGACTATCTGCAGCTATGATAGGTAAGCTTGTATTAATAAAATATTAAAAAAAAAAATCATTTTTTAAAAATAGGATAACATTAGGTATGCATTATGTAACCTGCAAGGACCGTGTTAAATTAAAAACCAAAATTCTAATTTCAAAATTAGATAGACTTAATTTAACTCATTTCAACTATATACAAGAACCGTTCCTGTTCAAGTCTCTGCTAGGAGAACCGCACGATGAAAGTATTAATCATTATTTTCTTTTTTGAAATAGTCACAGTAGTATGACAGGGGGTTGTGTATATTTACATACACAGTTTGCATAACAAATTGAAACATGTGTTCTTCATTAGATGCCCACGATATTCTTTCATAATTCCTACCTGTGTAAATCTTATATTTCAGTGTTGTATGGTGGTGACGAGAACAAATCGATTACTCAACTGTGGTATAAAGAGAAAAACACGACTACTATATACAAAGCACATGGCACGTGACACATTTTTTTCGTGTCAATTAATACAGACATATCATTATTAATTATCGGTTAACATACATTATAATATCATGTGGATACTATATGGATTCTTTTTTTATTAAACATTCAAATACCACGTACATTAATACAATAATAATTTTGATTTATATTTTTTACACTTTTAACTGTTATCATTATGATAAATATATCTGGTACTGATAACTTATACTGATTTACATTTTATATAGCTATAGGTATCCTACAACCTACTCGTCGTTAGCATATGTATCTTTACGTTTTATATGAGTATTCTCTATTTTTAAATAACTTTGCATCAACTGAATTTTTAATGTTTATTGATAATGATTATGTTATATAGTATATAGGTATACCAGATACCTATACTCGTACAATGTAAAAGCTTAGAAAATAAGCTTTACGTTGTTTTACGTTGTGCGTATTTTTTAAATACCTATTTTATACACACAACTAAACATGTGAAAACATTATAATGGATGGAAAGAAGTATCTATCCTACATTCCTACCTTTGCAGGAGTAATTACTTTTGTATAATAATAGCTGTTATCGTAGATTAAAAATCCTGTTAAAAATTGTTCGATTAAATATTGAAATTAATTTCGAGAAAAATGTATTCCCTGCTGTGAACAAATACGAAAAGTATCAATGGTTTGCTTTGCTTTATTTTTACAGTGGTTACTCTTCTCGTATCACGTGACCAGTAACGTAAATTGTCCGTTATCAGTATGCATTAAAAGATTCATGTTATATATAATATATATCAGAACAACATATTAAAATAATATACAAATATACAATATACATCATACATACTATGTTACTACATACCTACGTATACGCATGCGCGAACATATATGGTATCTAACTATATTATAGTGTATTTCTGCTTATAATATAACTTGGTACACCAATATAGTACAATAGAATATGTAAGTAACACAAGTGCATTGACTTAACGAATTAAAATATTTATATTGATTGATTTATAACAATATTATTCACTCCTTAAATACAATACGAAAAAGACGACCCTCGCATAACCACACGCTACCAGTTACCACCCATTAATCTGTTTGGTTTTCACGCCGAGTGCGTGCGAAACCCCTTAATAATAATAGTAATAATAATAAAAATAATACGTGTGCGCCTCTTCTGTGTTACGGATAATTAACTGACAATCGTCAAGAACCCATTATTATAGTATATATAATATTGTATGCTCATTCTATATGTTTAGCTTTTCGAAAATACTTCATGTCACAAATAATTTATACTGTTTAGACTGTTTAGAGTGACTTTTCCAAATTTAATTAAAGAATAAAGATGGGCAGAACAAAAGACATATTATAGTCTAAATTATATAGTTATAGTTAAAATATAGTTTAAACTGTCGAGTTCCATACCTAATGACTTTAAACATTTTAATAAATAGCGAAAAATTTGCCTAAAATAATCAGAGTCTTACCTATAATATCTACGTAAATCAATGATATAGTTCGATAAAATACAAATATAAATACAATGGTGTTTATTTTTTTTTTTATCCTATATACAAAATTTCTACCAGAAGGAGTGCTTCGATTTCAATATGTAGTATCTTATCTTTTAGCAAATTGGATCTAGACGGTACTTTAGGAAGGTCATTTTTTGATTTTCTCAATAGTTAATTAATGCCACGAGAAAAACCACCGACAAATTACAAAAAACCGCTAAAATGGGATTTTAATTTCTAATTATCACCATAAAAACTAATAAAAAAAAATAATATTTCAATATTAATTTAACTTACAGGCTATAATAAATAATAACAATATAAAATAACCAGACTGACAAACCGTCTCAGCTCAGAATCGTTTTTCTTATACATCGTTTTAATACAATCCATTATACATTGACCCACTATTGTAACCGACTGTGCAGCTGAGCGACATCCACTTAGGTACCCTATTTTTTTAAATTTGTTTTGCACATATTATTAATTGATAATCACAAACTTAAAAATTTAAAATTGTCTTTATTTAATATTGGGTGGTATGAGGGGCTCTCCGCGGCTCTGTTTTCTGAAAATTATCTGGACCCTCCCCATAACAAATTTCTTAATACGCCACTGGAACTTGTATATATGATATTTATATATTAATATTGATTAAAAGTGTTGTACTTCCGACTTAATTAGTTTAGTGTTGCATTGAAATATTACATTTTAAGTTATACCAAAATATAATGTTTGCTGTGTTGTATGAGAAATCATACTATTGTTTAATATTATTCTTTCAGAATTTGCTTATATTGTCCCCTTAACGTTTTTTATAATGTATAATAAATATTTTATTATTTACGTTTAATTATGTATACCTACCATATTATTCTTACAATAAAGAAAATAAGTTAGTATTTCAATACAATGTTTTTTTTTTATTTTTTACTAAGCACAAACAAAATGTTTAAAATTTGTTTCAAAAAACTAAAATTAAATTAAAGAATAATATTTAAATCATTTTTTTTGTTATGGAACTATTCATGATTTTTAATACGTAACTGCAGTATAGTCAGTATATACACTGTTATGTATATAATTTTAAAATAAATTATATTTTTGAATAAGATTATTTAATGAAAAAGTTTAGTTTAATTTTGTTTTCATTATTTAAACATAAAAACACTGTAAATATACCTATTTACCAATTTTTATTTTACTAAAAATCCATTCATAATGCGTTTTGTGATTGTTATTTTGTTTTGTTAAACATTTTAAATATATATTAATATATTAGATGTATATCATATAATATTATGTTAACCAGGATATTAATGTGTTAATATTTCAAGAATATTATGAGTGGCATACAACATATACCTACCGTTGTAAAAATAAATAAATTAATCGTTCAAGAAAGACATTAAAGAGAGAAAACACACGCAATTGCTATATGAACCCTCTTTTAATAAATATTAATAAAATAAGTACTTATTAATTCTACCGATTTGATGATGACGATCCCCGGTTGCATCGGTGTTCCATCTTTCGCCACCACACGTATTATTATATTATATATACGTAGTTTAATTAATGCGGTCTGATTTATGGGCCTTATGAATTATTTAGAGTGCACCAGACCGACACCACACTTCATAACAAGTCCTTCTCCCCTTGAAGCATAATATATATATTATTATATATATCCCCAAAATGCGATAATGATAATCGAGTTTTTCGGTAGGACCCCATAAAGAAAAGCTCAAAGAAACGGTCATGTGTTCCACAATCTCACGGATATTGGGATAGTGTCAAAACAAAAAAAAAGTTAAAAATTTCCATATTCGAGTATACACTGAGTTTTGACTATATCTTTTCATTTTATCAATTTAAGTGTTACAACTCATTGAGAAATGGTACATAGAACGCTATCTACCACTAAAATATTTTACGATAAGTTCAGAAAATTGAAAGTTTCAAAATAATACATTTTATACAATGTTATCATATTATTAATATGTAATATAAATAGCTTTCATAGATAATAGCATAATATAGAATTATGAGAGCTATCAAAATTAATAAATATATTTTGTTTTAAATTATAAGCCGATTATGAAAGTCTATACGACTATAAAGTCTACAACTATTGTACTATAATATAACACTACCACTACCTATACCTATTCTACAACAAAGTAAATAACACTTTGATCTTTATTTTAAATTTCAGAAATTAGCTAATCATAATTATTTAGCATTAACCCAATGTAACCCAAAATAAAAAAGTCTAACGAATACATTTTTGAAACAATATTTAATTATTTACATAACTCACTAATTTGTCAAACGTTATCCGATAATTGTACACACATTACATGTTTGCATTTTATATAATTAATCATTTATTATGCCTTTCATCGATAAATATTATTTTAGTTCAAACAAATGAGTTTCTGCATCAAATTCACACTGTATAACTAAAATGTAGGATTCTGAAAATATGAAGTTTCAAGTATAAGTATAGGTGCAAGTATATATAAATAATTATAAACATATAAATATTGTATGTATATAAGAATATATATATATTTAAATATTATATTATAGTAATATGATAATACGATTTAAATATTGTATACATTATGCAATTATATAGTGCAGTACATAGGAATTGTCAATTATACTCCAAGACTTAAAATATAGAACAGTATTCCATATTGTAATATAGTTAATCGTTGCGATTTTCATTATATTAGGTATCTACTTTCTGTAATAGTTTTCACAGGCCGGATACGGATATTACGGATACAAAAAGAACAATAACAAAAAACAACGACCAGACGATCAACGAACCATCAAAACCCCGTCCTATGGGAACCATGTCCCTTTTGCACCATTAAAAATGTATATGGAACTAATGGCACGGACGGAGATGATCGCATGAATAGTGCAACACGTCAATTGTTTTTTTTTTTTGCTTCACTACATTCGAAACATGTTGTTTTCGGTATTACCGGATGTCCAACATTTTCGACAGAATCAATTGCATATAAAAAATGCATAGTCTAACACTACTAATTTTAACTTTATCGCTCATGAATGGCTTTTAACTATATATATATATACGTATACTGATGAAAAAAAAAACAGTAATAGAGAATAATAATATTGTAAGACATTGTTATGCTCACAATATTTATTGAATTAAACAATACGTATTATTTAATTTCATGAATGCGCTGCTCTTATTATTATACAATTTGATTTCTTTCAACAAAATATAAACGGAAACTATTGCATTATTATTTAAGCTGATAATACATATGCACATTCCGTAGACAAAAAAAAAACAAAACGTTTATGATCATCCGACACGGCTGCAGAGTTCTTAAATAATTTTAACCAAACAATGATTTTAAATTATCATAATAATTTTGTTATAATAAGTTTCGATGTTAACCACTTAATTATACTACTGAATAAAATATCCATCTTAAGTCTTGACAATATAATAGAGGCGAGAGAATAAATCAAAATGTTTAGGTAATAGCAAAGAATTTAATTATTCTATTTTACAAGTATTTTGTGAGTATAATGTATTATGATGTATAATAAGCTTAGAGAATATAGTGAAATAAATGTTTGGGTAAATTAAAAATCTGATCTGATTTCAGATAAAAGGAAATTAAATTCAAAATATATTTAATATTTATACATATTTTAAAGATTTTGCTTATTAGAGCATATTTACGCATTATCTATAGCTTTGTTTTACTTTTTATCATAAAAATTGTATTACATATTAGTTAATAAAGGTACATAGAATAAAAAAATGTTTATGTATTATATTTTATTATTTTATTTTCACTTTCTTTTCTATTTAAAAGTAAATATAATATAATTGTTTTCACTAATATTGTTATTTTATGTTCGTTAGAGTACTATATTAAGAACCAAAGGTTCAGATAAGCTGCCGTATTAAAAAAAAATCACCTCTATAATTTTAAAATCCATAATAATTGGAAACTGAACGCAGTAATTATCCCAAATTTGTTACATACAATAAGTACTTGATTAGATTGGAAATATAAATATTATATCATATCAAACAAATAATATTACCTGTATATTATTCAAGAGGTGTTTACAAAAAAAATTAATAAAAACGGAGATAATTATTTTTGTGTTGTTAACGGATCATTTTCTTATTATACATTTAATATATAATATGTATATGCGTTTAGGGATTTATGGTACTTATACTATAACTTCATTAACTTCCAAACCTTTTAGAAAACACATTATTACAATAATTTATTAAAATGGAAAGCTCCTACTTTGATGCTCTTGTTGGTTCATAATTAATGAATTCATTAGAAAATAAAATACACTATCAATGAACATTTTCTAGGTTATTTATAATTTATTATTGTATTTTGAAATTATAACATAATGAAAACCATCCAACGATAATAATAAATATTATGGTTTCTCATTTAGGAATTGGAACCCTGTAGACCACCCGGGGGTGAGGGACCAAAAGTTTGTCGATATCAAAATGATTGTTATTAGAGATACCCACTAACCACGTACATTCGTGTTGTGGACTGTATATTATTATAATATTAAATATATTATTTTTATTGTGTGTGCGTGAAGGGTTCATTGGTATAATAACTACAATACGATTATTAAAGTACACTTCTGATGATATAGTGTATGATGCTCAATACAGACATCAAATATATATTCAATCGGTTTGACGTTTAAACGTTTACTATGTAGTATGTACAAACATATTAATTGTGAATTCGTAACGATTATATTATACAATTAATATTATTGTTAAATTAGAATAAAATATTATGTACTAGGTATGAACTTTATAAATTTGTTTAACTGACTCGACTATTATAGTTTATAACACAATGTCTCAATTAATAAACATATACCATTGATTAAACACACATATTTGTAAAAATATAATTTGATAACGCAAATTGTTTAATAATTCAGTATATAGTACCTAAAACATGTTACGACTGTACCCACAGTAATTTGCAATTATTATTAAAGTATTATTTAGGTATTTCATATTTACATCCAATTCAATGAACTTTATGTGATCAAGAACAATAACACGTACTACAATATAAATTGGTGACACACGAAACGTTTTTTATAATATATATTAACTATACCTATAGCTCGTTTCCGATTGGAAAAATCATTGATTGTCATCAAACTTTACTGTGAATGAAATCGCACGTTCTACAAATTTCGTTATGTCAATCGGAATCATAAAGAATCCAGAAAATGACTTGTTGTCCTTTTACGAAATGCCTAACAGAGGTGAGGCGCCAGCCCGGCAGAAACGTGATATCATGTTATATTATGTTTAGGTTTCAGCACAGAAATACTACATTAATGGCGGCAAAAATAAGTAATATATATATTTTTTTTTTATATAATTGTCGTCATGCATAATAATACGCGTATTATAACTACCCTATATAAATTACCTTTATATCATCAAATGGTGATTTATCTCACACGAACGCTCTGTATATTATATACGGGTTTATTGTGTATAAAATAATATATTATAATATACTTAAGAGTACTATACGCTCCCCAGTGCCCGTGCATGTATTGTCTCCGTCATTCAAACTTACAACATATCAAATTTTTTTAATATTTTTATATTACGATCTTATAGATATAGTATAGAGTGACCTATTATCATTTTCAAACCTAAAGGTGAGAACATATTATCAGCTGTGCTCAAGCGGTGGATTTATTTCGATATTTTAGTTTCCATTCAATATATGCGTATATATAGATTATAGGTATAAAACGCTTAAGCACAGCACATGTGGTTGGAGCGGCGTCCTTCTAAGACCACATACCTAGGTATATAGTACTAGGCGCATTATAAATATTATATAATTTTGTAATCACTGACCTCAAGAAGAACGCTGCAGCGGCCGACGAAGTCTTCGGGTCTTGCGGCGTCGTCAAGCCGGAGGACAGGCCGTACCGGTGTCCGTAACGGTCGTCCGCGGTCACGGCGGCCGTGGCGTACATGCCGTACCGTCGTCTGCGGTAGTCCAGAGCCGCGGCTTCGACGTCCGTCGTTGTCGGCAAAGGCAAGCGGCCGCGCGTCAAACGTCGTACTTCGTCTTCGGCCTTTGCGGCGGCGGCGGCGTACAACGCGTGCGTGTCGTCCGTGCGGTGCGTCCGATTGCGGGCGGACTGTTCCGGGTTTGCGGCACTACTGCGACCGCCTCCGTTCGGCGGCGGCGGGACGACGACGGCACTGGTCCGGTGACGGTGCCGGTCTTCCCCTTCCTCGTCTGCGCGGCGGCGTCGGTGGCACGGGACGGCGGCGGTGGCGGCGGTAGACGACGACAACGGCGGCTGCTGCTGCTGTTGTGGACCGAAAACAAAAACAAACACACACACGTGATTCAAGGGTCGCCGTCGCGCGGTGGGCAGATCACAATACGGCGGCCGCGGATCGCTGGGTGGTCGCGGCGGCGTTCTGTGAGTCGACTGCAAGTGGTTGATTGGGAGGAGGGGAGGGGGTCGCCCGTTTGGATTCGCTCCGCGCGCGCGAACGACAATAACAATATATCATATTATTTTAATGATAATAATATTATAAAAATACGTCCGTCGCTGACGTCTTTGAACGTGACGCGGGGCACGCGTACGTCGGCTTCCGGCCGCGGCACTGCACGCGCATCGCTCCCTCCGACTGCGTGATATAGGTATACCTATATGTACGCGCGGTATATTGTGCGGTGCGGTTATTATACCGTCATCAATATGGTCTAATGATGACGCGCTTCGGCGTTCCGGCCTGACAATAATAATATAAAATAACGTATTCGTCGCATACACGCAACACACATAGTAACGCGTCGCCGTCGGGCTCGTTTATCGTTGAAAACGGATACCGCGAGCCAAACCACCGTGATGATAATAATACCGTCGCATATGTGTGTAATGTCCGGCGCGAAATTGTCCAAAATCAAACATGTCCGTGGTAAAATTATCCAACACCAACTGTGTTTTCAGGCGCTAATAGTTGTTTAAAATCAAAAATAGTAAAAAATATACAGTTGAAAATCATTGATTTAAATTAAAAAAAAATTAAATCAAATTTTTAGTTATTTTATAACAAATTATTATTATCTTTAATTTTTCATTATTAGGTTACCTACATTTCGATACTCATTTTTCTTTTGACACTTGATTTTGAACAGTTTACCGTGAACATTCTTGATTTTGGGCATTTTTTTATGGACGTTTCCCGAGGACATTCTTTTAGGCTATCACGATATCCACGTGAGGGCGGGTAAAGCTCCCTCGACCACTACTACCTACGTGACACGACGTAATATACTGATCGTATTTCCGCGCGTCGATATTATAAATTATTCCATATATTATAATATTATATAATATAACATATTATTATTATCACGCAGGATTATGTGATATTTATATTTACGTTCGAGTATATATAGCAAGTAACAACCCTGCTGACGTGGTTTATTCGACATATTAATATATATACATAATATAACATATGGAAGGAAGCAGTGAGTGAGAGAGTGAGAAAGTGAGAGACTGCATGAACTCGTAACGTGTAAAAGATCCGTCTCGCGTATTATAATAAAATATATTATTATATTGTTATGACGTGCGGACCTGCATCTTATACCTACCCTCGACCGAACAGTATTTAAGTTTAATACGACCTTACGGTGCAGCTATATCTAACCCGACCTATATATATATAAATATAAGACTAAACTGAGCGCTAAACTCGACCCAAGTCACAACCTTTAATATAGTATAATATATATACATATAGGCGAAGGGTCGGCCGCGTTGATATTTTGCAAATACATGTATCCATAGGTCCTGCTATGACGTCTATGATGTATATAGGAGCTGGAAATCGTCGGTCGAGGTTCCGTGACCGTAAAAAAGCGAAGTATGGCATATAATATCATATCACACGCCGGCTGGCCAAACTCTCCACGTGCAATGTGCAGTAAATAATATATATATATATACCAGGAATGATATTATATTGTATTCAATTATATACGAGCATAATATTATAGTCGTATTGTGAACGCGACACCCGAAACCTCCTGTACCTGTATAATATATAATTATATATAATGCCTGTACCTGCAGCAGATGACAATATATAGTATTATAATATATGAACCCGACACGCGACACATTTAATATACGGGGTGATCCATAGTTAAACCTTAAGACGCTCATTATTACAGAAAACAGTTACGTTTTTGAAAATATTTCTTTTATACATAGTTTTAGGTTTATATTTTGTACTATTTTAATTTTTTTAAAGTTTTTTACTCTTTTGATTGACACCATACATTTTATATTCCGTCGCAGATTTCTGAGTATTTCGATCTTTAAAAATCAAATTTTGGACAAGTATAGTTTAATAGATATAATACTTATAAGTGTTAAGAGTTAAAACGAGCGGAGTATAGTGTACAAACATTTTTCGGGGTTCCACTCCGCTAATTAAACATTTTAAATATTTATAAGTAAATCATAAGCCACTCACTGTCCAAAATTCGATTTTAATATATCAAATTACTCCAAAAATACTCTGCTTTGGAACAAAGAATCAAAAATTCACGTGGCTGATAAAAAAAGTAAAAAAAAAATTTGTTTTTCGACGTCTTAAAATTGTGCAAAAAAATATTTTCATATAAACGTTAATAGTTTTTTTTTTTTTTTAATTACGAGCGTATTACGTTAAACGTATCACCCGGTATGTGTTATTTTTTACACGATCATAACATACGATAAGATCCGTCATAACTCGTATACGTTTGGCATTGGATACGCTCACGTATATTTTATTGTTAAATACGTGCAATATGTGTAACGCGTGCGCGAAAAAACTCGCGGCGTGCCTGCGGTCACGCGTATCGTCTTACGAGCCCGATTAAAAGCGACAGGGACCGTCATCCGACTGTCAGACCACATAAAAATAAACGTTTATCCCGGTGTTTACCGCATATTATATATAGTATTCGCTCACCTTATAATATTATGTACCTATGTGTACCTGAAACCGATGTAGGTCACGTGTAAAATATACGGAAAGACTATAATGATTGATGACTGTGGAAATACGCGAAACAAAAGTAATTTATTTTATTTTGCACCTTTAAAACTCTATATTGATTATATTAAATATTAATACCCAGCTGCAGAATTATATATATTTTATTGTATATCTTTCATACACATATTATAATATGTATGTTAGGGGTTTTTATTAGTATCTATTCAGTATTCAAATAATAAAAATCTAATATTCAGCAAGTCTGCAGTTGTATAGTTCCCGAGTTGTTACGATTAATGGGCCTGATAACTCATGTTTTCCGAGCGCCAGTATTGTAATTCTCCGTACGTGGTGATTTTGTGGTTACCAAAATATTTTTAAAAAAAAGAAATTATGACCCATTATCGAATCTCGAAACTCGTTCTCGAATTAAACAAATATTAATTTATATTTTAAAATGTATTTCTTGAAGGCATAATTATGTTATGCTTAAAACATTTATTTATACTTTACATTTTATTTTTACTCAATAGGATTTAAATACCGAGTGTCGTCTTTCTTTTCATATACGCCTGCTGTACTTAGCCATTTAGGTATATTATACGATACGTTTTTGACTTTTTGTATTTGTTAAACGATTCTGAGCGATACTAGGTTTAAATTAAACCATTTAATGTTAGAAATATATATTGATTATAGGACGATTCAAAGTTATAAATATTAAACATAATGCGGTCAACTTTTTTCAATTAAGTTTTAAATTAAGTTTATCTACACATTTTTTATATGTGTAATTAATTAACATAATCGGATACATTTTACTACTGAGTATATAGACAGTATGTATAAATATATAGTTGATTAATATATTACATTTCGTGAATATTAAACTATACTTGAGCTACATTTTTTTTTATTTTAAAAACTATTAAATATTAGTTATTAGGTATTACCTATATTTTAATGTATATTATGTCAAATATGTGTATTGTTTATAATACTCGTACATTTTATCGAGTTAACGTAAGAAAGAAATAATTATTATAACTTACCTATATTATTATAATTTATAACTGAAGTTTTCCCGTGCATCAGTATTGAAATTGGCTATGTGGGGTAATTTTGTAGTTATCGAAAACAAAAAAATGAAATTATGGGCCATAGTGCTATACATTTTAGAACAAAACGAGGTTATAGGCTTATGCAACGCTGTCTGTTAAAGGATCTCGAGTCTCACGACTCGTTCTCGAAGTAAACAAACATTAATTTTGCTGTGAGATTCGGTGAAAAGTTCTACAACGTTGCAGTAAATATTGTTATCTCCATTATTTTAGCTGCACCATTATATGCGATGTATGGGGTTCTGATGACATCGTAGAAGTATAGTAAAACCTACAGTGTTATATACATTATTTTATGGGCAACATTTCACAGCTAGTGAACTTTGTTTTTGGCTATGAATATACGTCATAAATAATGAGTACATATATTTTTGTTTTAAATACAAACACTATCAAATATTCTAGTACATGTTATTAGTTATATAACAGAGTATTATCCATACTCAAAACTCGGGTATGTATACATTAAGAAAAATTATGATAATCACTAGATGTCTAGATAATGAATCAGCAACAATTTATGTTGTAGGTACGGAATCGGAAGTGAAACAAACTTATACTCTACTGTACAATAATATGTGCAATTGTATACAACAATAGCCATGCAGTTATAAAACATATTAATTATACATTAAAATATTAACTCAAAGAGGTAATTTAAATAAATGTAAAAGCGGTATGCAATTAAAAATAAGATTATTTTTGTTAATATGATAAATCAAAGAATATATCTAATTTGGCGCGAAAACAGTTGAAAAACAATAAAATAAACATATTAATATATATTGTATATATTTTAATTTATATACATTAAATCATTAAATTTTTAATTTATTCCTAAATAATTGTTAAAATAACGAAACTTATAATAAAAGCTATCCATGCAGTAACGTCAAGGAAAAAATATTAACTATTAAAACATTTCAATATATAATCAGAATATAGTAGACACTAAAACACTGAATAATATATAGACAACCTTTTTTTTTTTGGGGGGGGGGGTGTTAAGGCTTCGACTACTTAGGTCATTAGCCTGTGGTACTGTAGGAAGGGGGGGGGGGGGTACTGTAGATTTGTTTACTCGTGATTTGTTTTGGCAGAATTTTTAATTTGGGCACCCGTAGGTATCTGCCATGCCCGGGTGGGGGACAGTATTATGGACATTCGTCTTGTTTCTCTCATTCTCGACGGATATAATATTATAAATCTAGTGCTGGATTATTATCATACAAAAAAAAAATAATTACTATTTAATATGTATTACAATAGTTAATCGAAAAACGGTTTCAGTTAAAAACGAACATAATAAATTGTCAAATATATAGGTATAGGTTTTATTTAAGCTTATAGAAATTATTTTGATAAAATAATAACATCAGTATTGCTATATAAAATAGGTATAATTTATAATATAAATATACAAATGATCATGTTAAACTATGTCTGATTTGACACAAATTGACTACGCATACAGACATAAAACTTTGTCAAATTATGTATTACAACATACAATTAGGTATTTGATGAAATTATTGAATTCAACTCACCTTGTGGAAAGTTCTCACGCCCCCCTCCCTCCATCATCTACCATTGAACATACAATTATACAATATTATAGACTATAGAGTAAGCCACAACTCAATATGAGCGTTTAAAATATATTTTTGAACAATAGTTTTAATAGTAATTTATATTTGGTTCACATTAAAAATAATTATATTACATAAATGTACCAACATTAATTTATACGATTTTTTAAATTACATTAAATTATCATAGCTGTTATTATGTCATATCATAAGTCATAATACCTATTCATAAAAACTTATACAATTTATAAAATATATCAAACTGAATTGAATATCTTACTAAATAAAATTTTTTGGAAATATACATTATAAAAATAATGTGTCAAGAAAATATTTTTTTAAAAAAACATGCTAATGAAAATAATTAGTAGAGATGCTCTCAAAATATAAAACAAAATTAGTGGAGCTCTGTGCCACTGCACCGCCCACTGTTAATAAAAACGTAAGTTCAGAACGATTCAAGATTCAAAGATATTCAAATTTTAAATTACGTGACAAGCCAACTGTGGTCGGTACTCTCGAGTAGTAACACGGTACCACTTGAAAATTACACAGAAACACATTTTTAAACATAATTGTCACACTTAAACTGTTAAATTAACATTTTTTTTTTTTAAACTCTTACAAATTGCCTGCTTAAAGCACCGAAAGAGCGGGTGTAGCACACGTGCACAAATGGTACAGCGAGACTTTACACAGAAATAAAATATTGAGGAGATTGAACGTGGGTAGATGTGTGGATGGGTACCTATTGGTTCGACAATTACTGCATTAGAAATTTACACTTTGGGCTCTTGGGTGTTCTCGTGTGGATGCGTACCTAATTACGATGGCATATGAAATAACGTGTCGCCCGGCCAACCGGTTCGCAGACAATTATACATAATATTATATTGGAATAATGAAGACGCGATGTGACGGAATAACAACTACGTTCGACGCGCGCGAGCATTAAGAAGACGCATAATATTACCATGTTGTATCCGTCTTACAAACGTACATTGTACAACATAGCAGTAAATTAATTGTGTTCAGCAGTTCCAATTTTGTGTAGTATACGTTTAGAGCGAATTAGCCTATTATCAAACTGAAAAGTAATATAGGATATAAAACATTGTATATTTTCACGTGGGTTTACGATGTTTTAATTTTTAAGCAAATTATGGGAATTTTTAAATTGTAATATTTAAATATTTTACATACTCGTTACTTGCTTATACAAATTAAAATACCGTATAAACCCAATGTGAAACACACTTTTAATATTCTTACTCTTAAGTTTGATAATAATTATTATTGGTCAATAGTCAATTCACTCTATTATTAAAGGATACTACCTACACAAAACTGAAACTGCTGAATTCAAATTGTCCCTATAAGAAAGGGAATACACACGTAAGTGGGGTGCGTCCTCAATACGATGATCGTTATATTCGTAGCAAACAGTTTCGGCGAGAATCTTGCAAGGATGCACTCCTCCGTCGACTCCGAAAGGACACGCAGTTTGTAATTCAAACGTCGCCGGACGATGGTAAGTATTTCGAATATTCCTCCGGGAAAACCCTGCATATTGACAGCCAATCTTATAAATCGGCCAAGGTGACAACCATACTTTTAAAATGAGTAACGAGAACTCCCATAAGTTATAAAGATACCGTACGGTTCCAATATCTATCTATGACATAGATGGGGTGAAAAAAAAGTTAACTGGTTTAACGTATACGAGCTTCAATAGAGTTGGATTCTACTCTCTGGTATATATGGAATAACTTATATGGTAACATTATTGTATGCGCATACTAACTACATCATTTGACTAATCACAGCGCCAAATTATTTTTCAGAAATCAGGGTTCACATTATCACGGCAGAGTGTGAAGTCACCTCTACAGCGTCGTTCGTGGCCTTCAAGGCTGCAGAAAGCAATTATAATATGGTTAGGCGTCGTGTACTTGTGTAGTGCAACAGATTTTTGATGACCACTTTTGGCGACGATGCGCATGCAATCAGGTGCGTTGCCCTAGCAACCCAAGATGAAAATGTTGACTTGAACGTTGTTTGGTATTATATGATTTATGTGATTTATATAATGTTACAATTTATAACCACACAAAAAATTTTGTAACTACACCGGTAACGTTTAACTGGCACCCGGGGTTTTTTCTTTGTTAGATAGATAATAAATAACATAATAATAAACAATTTTCAAGTCGACATATTAATTAATTTGGTGCAGAACGGTAACATTACTCTGGAATCCGGAAGTATCGATGTGGTTATAACATTTATTTTCGTGGTTAAAAATTGTTACATACCTAATAAATATAAAATAACATAATACCAAACAATTTTCTAGTCAAAATTTTGAACTTGGGGTGTACCTCAACATCGACGCATTGTTTGAAATATTCTCGTTACTATATTACAGAAACTCCGTAAGCCACACCTCACTGCTGGTGACCGTGGATCACTCATCAAGATCCACGTTCGTTTACATTAAGGTAGTATAATATATACGACACCATTATGAATAATGCGGTTACCATGGTATTTGTTTAACGCCTAATAACCACCGCTCATGTTTAGTTAACCATACCAGAGAAATGAACCGACGGTGGTCAATCGAAACTTAACTGAAAACACGAAGACTAGAATTTTTAATATAATTCAGCATGACTAAAAAATATTATATTGTTGTGGTTGTGACGGCTCGCGACTAGTAGGAAAAAAACGATATTGTAACGCGGCCGTTGTACTTTGAAAACTATACGCATTGCAACTATATTATGTAGATATTATATAAAAATAGAAATAAAATAAAACAGAAAACTATAATTTCGTTATAAATAATTAGTTTATTTACGCCAACATAATATAATAGTGCACGCCGCGGGATAATCAGTGTATAAGCTGTTGCGATTATACTTCGCAGCAGTGAACTTTTTTATTAGGCGATAATATTGGTAATAGATATCAGATATGTTAATATCACAAATTATAGTTAGTGATTATAGTGGTTCCTGAATACTGTTAATACCTACCTACGTCTATTGTCGTCTAATAATAATACAATTAGGTACATACTAAATTATAAACTATTAACGTTTGATTTAGAAAATATATAATATGCTAGTTATTTAAATTATAATTGATCTTATCCGTGGTGTAGGAGTGTTACCTTAGTGCATAGGGTGATAGGCAGATATTTAAGTGGGGGGGGGGGGGGGAGAGTTTGGTCCTCCAAGATGTTTTCAAGAAGGTTTAGTCCGTCTACAACACTTAAAATATTAATAGATTTATAATATCAAAATAAACATATCATCACTTTCACTTATTATTTATTTATTTAGTTTATTTACATTTAATACTATATTTACCTATAAGAATATGTCTGGAAACAAAATATAGGCAGTACGATGAAGGTTGAAGTCTGTTTAATTTGTATAATGGATAAAAATCTCAACGAGCCCACCACTACATGCCTGCATCAACATACAAACCTTCAAACACGCACACACATACACATACACACACACACAATCGACGAAGTATCCCCCCCTCCCAAAAAAAAAATATGTGTATATTCCCTAACAATGAATTACATCTGAAATCAATGCTGCACAATTATTTAATAGTTATTTTTTATTTTACACACCCTTAAAACGAAGTTATGTGCAACACTTTTGATGATTTTCTACACAAAATTATACTTTGTATATATTATTGTAGAATAAATATACAAAGATAATATTATTTAAATTTTAAATCTATTAATATTAATTTTGTATTAGAATTTGAATATTGTACAAAAAACTAAAGTACTAACGTTGAAAATAAATAGTGTTTAAATTAAAGCTGAGTTTGATATCGACATGATCATTTAATATTTTAACTAACAATATAACGTGTAATATATTCTTTCAGATTTATTATTCTAAAGACTAGGGCGTTTTATTCACTTAAAATTGATTTGATGGATTTTTTAATAAAAAAAAAAAAAATGAAAGGGGTTTTAAGAATCAATCAATCTACCCCTATATAATATATGTAATCCTTCATCTCCGCACACCAAACAAAATCACCAAATGGGACGCATATACAGTGTTCTCAATTTCTCATTAAAAGTATATGTAAAAAATATACTTGGTAGAGTAATTAATCAATGTAAGGTATTTGTGTAAACTTTTACTTTTATATTGATTTACGCCTTGTTGATAATTTTTTACATTTTAGTTAGGTATACATATATTTTTATATCAATTTTAAATAAATCAACAACCAAGGTTAACTTAAACACAATTTATTTTTATGTTATACTTTTATGTTCAATAATTATTAAACCAAAGTTATAAAGTAATGTTCTGATGTTCAAAAAAAAATTTAATTCATTATAATTTATATTGCGATTTAGAAATGTGTAGAATGCGGTCTACCTCGAACTTGTGGTTTAAACATATTTTAAAAATTTCAAAAAGTAAAATATTTTCAAATGTATTTAGTAAATAATGTAGTATAATAAAGTGTAAAACAAAATTTAGCTCAACAATATTACTATTGAATATTGATTATAAGCTTTATATGATTATATGTTTTTGAGGAAACGTTTACAGCACATTGTCCTTACACCACACACACATAAATATAGTATAATATATATATCAGTATAGCACGATTACGGTGATATTTGTTGACATTTTTTTTCCCATCGAACCACGGACTCGAGTCAAGTTTCCCGACCCCCCAATAAATTTCACGGTCTATAGGGTAAAAGCGGGCGCATAACGCAGTTACGGGCCCCGTGTGTGTCCGCCACCCTTCCGACAATTTGCACTTGTCTAATCGGATCAGCATTCCGAAGCGCCTGCAGCTGCCACAGAGGCGGCGACGGCGTTGGGAATTGCGCAAACAACCACCGACACGACAGTGTCAACAAAAATATTGTGTATTGGGTTCCGGTGCCTGCGCCTGCTCGTCCGTCCTCTCCACCGCTTAAGTATATATATATATTATATGTGTATGTGCTTCAAGCAAAACAAACTTTACACGGAGGGAGATGACGGGGGGCACGGTACTTTTAAATGTGTTTAGGACAATCGACTGCAATATGTCGCGGCGGAGAAGAGATGCGAGCGCACACAAAAACCACGCGGCGACCACAATATACGATAGCCACCACTCTACAATACCTAATAATAATAATAATATCATCGTATATGGTATGTATACATAGGCGGTATATTACATAATATATATAGCACTCTGTTTAGTGGCCCGAAGACGTGTTTTGTTGTTAGAGTGACTGAGAAAGTCGCACGACGACTATACCCGCAGGCTGATGGCGACCGCGAGTCTCCACTGCAGTGTCTATTAGAACACTATTTAAACACCAACTCATTTGATGGATCGGACTCTGGCACACGCCCCGTGGTGTAAAATATTCCAAGGGACCTATATTTGGTAGGGATGAAAAAGAAGTTTAGATGAAGTTTGCATATAGACGAATAGATGATATTATTATAGTATTATGTTCACGCACGACTGAAGCGGTATAGGCGCGGTATATCAAAAAGGTGTTCGTGTGGGGGGAGGTGGTGAATAATTTCGTATTTACTGCAGGATGTAAGTGGTGAAATAGGTAAAACGTACAGAACATCGAACGGAAGTTATTAATTTTATTTTATAATTACTAATAAGTACTAATTACACTAATCTTAAAGTCAAATCTTAGGCTTTGTTAAGTTAAACGTTAAAATTGCAATGCAAAAATAAACCATAATTCTACATTATGTGAACATTTTTAATTACTACACTAATATTATGACCTAATAGTAACTATTGAATCTTACGTGATGCGCTAAAATTAGTATTATGAATGCAGTTAAATTAAAAACTTTTTATAAAGCACATTTACATAGAGTTATTAATAATTGCATATTGAACAGTGTTTTAACATAATATAGGTATTAGTTTAAAACATGAATACAATTATAAAACATTATAAATCAAGTTAAACCTAACCAATCCTATTAGAATACATATAGTTAATATATACACACATTGAATATAGATACTTCGTTAATACTTAATTTATGAACTATTGATTATATACTGTATAAAATTAATTATTTTACACAAACACATTTAATTAGTTTAACATATCACCCAAGTTAATTTTATATTCTCGAGAAATTCTACGTAGGTATTATAGATGTTACATGTTATGCATAAATAACTGTACCTTACTACATATTCTTAAAAATCATTTTTAATAATATCTACTTAATGCAGTTTCCTTAGGCACCCTAAATAAGAAACAAATTGCTGAAGTTTAAGATTAATCAAAACTGGCAAAATTCAATCTGGTTTAAATCGTAAAATACAATAATTAATACTTCATGCCTCGTCAGTTTTTTTAAATTAATGATAGCAGACCTAGTCAAAAATAAAATCAGGGGTTGATTGAAGTCAACACCCTATAATAAAAAAGAAAATAATATGTACATAAAAAAGGGTCTAAGCTATATCCAAAAGAAAATTATTGTATGCAGACGAATTAAAAAAAACAACCCTCCCTAAAATCGCTCCCAAGTGCTATAGGGAGGGGGTTGTTTTGCCATTGTGGGGACACTGAAGAAACTTTGATTAAAGCGGATCGTTGTGGTTTGCCGTTTTTTTATTTGAAGTCCACACTCTCTATTATTAGAAGCAATTGTATAAGAAGAATACATCAATGCTGCAGCGCGTGTGTCCAATTCCAAATACTATTCAAACTATTCAATAAATGTACATAAGGGAAGTTCATGGATTATGATTTATGATGTATTACAATTTCGACTGCAGTAAACATTTTGAAAATTAAATAATAATCGTGCTCAAATATGTGAGGCCCAAAACAAAAATAATCTCAGCTTTTAGTATGTCTCTTTATATTATATTTCTTTTAAGTTAGTTAAGTTTTTATTTTTATTTTATCTGTAAAAACATACTCTAGTAACACATTAGTCGATATTACATAAGCTTGATTTACTTACAAGTTATAATAATTATTCTATTATAATTATTTGCTTCCTTATGTTAACTCTATAAGTCATAAAGTTTACGGGTAGGTATAGACAATACACATATTTGGCATAATATACTTTAAAATATAGGTAATAACTAATATTTAAGTTTTTAAAATCAAAAAATGTAACCCAAGTAGTTTAATATTTACGAAATGTAATATAATAATCAACTATATAATGACACACTGTCTGTACTCAATAGTAAAATTGTTCCGATGAAGTTAATTAATTACGCGTATAAAAATGTGTAGATAAACTCAATTTAAAACTTAATTGAAAAAAGTCGACCACATAATGTTTAGTACTTAAAACTTTAAATCGTCTTATTATCAATATATTAATTATAACATTGAATGATTTAATCTTAATCTAGCATCGCCCAGAATCGTTTTTCTGATACAAAAATGTATATTTCATATAAGTACTGCAGGCGTATACTGGGATAGAGAACATGAAAGAGAACACCCAGTATTTAAATTCTTTTGTGTAAAAATAAAATTAAAAGTATAAATTAATGTTTTGAGCATAATAAATTATAGGGGTACCTATACTTAATTTAATCAGACTTTTTTTAAAATCATGTCTTTAAGAAATAAATTTTAAAATCATTTATTAATTTATCAAAACAATATACCGAATATTAAACTACCATTAAGGGTAACATAAGTAATGATTATTATTAATCAAATATCTTGATAATTGGTTAATTTTTAAAATTAATATAACACTTGATCTCAATATAAATATTATAACTATTTATAAATTCGCTTATTGATTCGACTATCAACTATTTGAAAAATATAGACTCTCACATTCTAAGTAGGTAAGTCACCACTGTCCACTTTGAACTACTGCATCCAATAAATATGAAAATAATTATCACCAGTGAAGTAATTATTGTGATGATCAATAGTGCATACTTTTATTTGTATGAACAACTAATAATAATTCTTCTTTCGAAACAAATATTCAACATTTACCTAGCAGATTATACTAGAAATGTGTTGACATCGTTAAAAAACAATTACGTGGAAAATGTCGTTGAATATTCCATGCACGTATAAGAACCTTCACTAGGATAAAAAAAAAGAATAAAAATCGCATTCAGTTGGGTTGGGAAATTGCATGGCTGCAAATGGTTTTCGAGGATATTTCTACGAGACGACTTAATGTGACTGACCAGCATGTATGGGGAGAAACCGGAACAACATGTAAGGAATACTAAAGACAATCGTTTGGAAAAGGAAGGAAAAAATTAGCTATATATTTACAATGACGCTTTTACTATCAGAATACCTAATAAGTCACTTTAGACACATTTGAATAATAAGTTATAAATTCGTATTTTGATTTACTTATAAATAACGAGTTCGATGAAAGAATTAAATTGAACAATTTAACTCATTGCTTTATACTTAATTTTCTCAATATTCACATATTAGTTTTTATATAAAAACACAGAATTGTATACGGTTCTTTATTTTCCTATATTATCTAACAGGACTTTAGTCTCTTGTACCAATCTACAAAATAAAATAGACATTTTTCATTCCTCTCAAGCGACAATACGAGCCTATACATCATTGTTCCAATTATTTTTATAATTTGTATCATTTATGTATTGGTAATTTAACAAATAGTTTTACTATTATAATTTATAATATTTAGTATTGTTATTTATCGATTGTAATCTCGTACCATAGTTAATATTAAGAAATATAACATTAAATGTATATTACTTTATTTTAAAAAATTTCCAAGTATCAAATATGTATTATAGGGGTTAGGTACTAGCTGTACTTAAGGCCGTCGAGCGTGTATTTCAATAAAATAAAATAAATATATCTATTGATAGAACTTATAAATAATACTCAAGGGAACTTTTATTATTATTGATCATTTTTTTTTCATAAAGAACTAATACCTATGTATTATTTTTAAATATGGAATGCATGCAGAGTAGGTATAATATTATAATATGTATCCAATATTCTTGTAACCGCAATCGTAATTCAAGAATCCGACTTCTATTTGCTATTGATTATATTGAGAGTTTCTGAATTTTAAAGTTTATTTTATGAATACAATTATATTTCAGTACCTACAGGCTGCATTGACGTAATGAACTGGCAACTGCGGTGTATAAAATGAAAATATTATGGAGAATTTTTAACAAACATATCACGTCAACACTACCTATTAAACATTTTAACTTTTTTTCTAAATTGTTTAAATTTACCCGATTAGCATAAATTTACACAACTGTCCCTTGCAGCGTTCGCATGACATTCATTTGCGTGCAAAAACGGTTTTTACAGAATTTTGTCGTCTCGCCTGCGCTGCCTATAAGGTTATGGGGGTGTGGTAAATATTTTAATAGCGATACCAAGAATCAAAAAACATTTATATTCATACTAATGTTGCAAAAAATATTTATGCGTTAAACATAAAATTACATGCTATTAAAAATATCATTCATATTTGTGATGTCGCAATAAATAATAATTTAATACTTTGCCTTCATTATAATTTTGATATGTTTTTAAATATCTTTAAACTATAGCTAAGTTTAAACTATAGCTATTTTTCAATTCAAAAATTTAATACAATAAAATCATACAAATATTTCCAATTTCATGCATAATACACGAACAATATAAAAATGTATGATTAATTTAACAATATAATTGTTCAAGCAAAATCTAAAAAAAAAATTAGTTTTGGTAGGTACATATATTTATATCATAAATGAATAAATATAAATATTATAAATATTTCTATTTATATTATTGACATTGGACATTTTTTTTACTCATGAGAAATAACTTTACACCTACTAGGAAATTAATTTTAACTCGAGTTTTGATACTTTTACCAATAACATGATTACCATGATTACCTATTTAAAGTGTGTGTTACGAATTATAAATGATTCATGCTAATTGGATTTGTGCTAAATTTTCGAAAAGTACCGAATATTTATGGCTTTTATGTTTGGGGGTATGATCGCCTACGTACATATAAATATGCTGTGTAACTGAGCCGCCCTCTTGTATATATTATATTATAAATCTGGAGATAATTTATTTAACTACACTAACTAGAGGGTGATGTAGGGGAAACACCGTGAGATCTGTTTTTATCGCCGATGACAGGATTTAGGTGATATACCATCACACCCTCTCAATAGCATATTATAGCTGAGTCATCTCCGTTATAGACACTCGTTATCGTTTATAAACATCTCGTATTCACAACAGTAAATACCAATTTTATGGGCAAAAATTTCGTTTGACCGAATCGAGAAAATCCATCTTGTACCAGGTAAGAATTCCTCCTTCAAGTTCAACCATGAAAAAATGATGCTACAGGGACTGAACACAACGAAATTGCACTTTGGACCCTTTGTGCTGTTTCACCCTTCCTTCTCACATCCTTTACCAGACATCGTAAACTTTTACGAGTGTCCAAACCGTTGAGCGTTTTAATAATCAAGAATGCATACAGCGCATTATTACACCGCCACAGCACGCAACGCACCGGAAAATGTTTCATTCGTATAATTGTTTTGACTGAAAAAACAGCTTGCATCGACCTCACTGCAACTTTTGTATGTTGGGCATTTCAAAAATTGTTTCAACTTTATTTTTTGTTTTTAAATTGTATACAAGTTACAACGTGATAAAACATATTCTTTAAAATACCATTTTGATAATACATTTAAAAAATAAGATAAATAAGAAAACAAATATAATTTAAAAGAAAAATATTGTATTTAATCTATGCCATAAAAATCATGTTTCTTTAAAAGAAATATTTTTTGATATGGGTAGGTCGTAGCTGGTAGGTACCTCATATAAAATAGCAAATGTGATCAATAAATATAAACGGTATAAACGTATAGACAGTAGTTACATATCGATGGTTAAGTGCACACATGTGTTAAGTACAAATTTTGTGTAAAATGTGTTATGTAATGAAATAAATATTTCAAATTGTGTATTCTTATGTGCACAAATGAGGTATATGAAATACTCTTGTGACGTCATATAATTGTATGGTCAGATGTTGTATTTGCTCTAGTATCTATCCCATATGTGATAAGAGCACTTATCACATTTGTTCTAGTAATATCATATAATTCATATGTGATAAAAGCACTTACCACATTTGCCACAATGACGGTTATGTAATTTAACACATTTTTCCCAGTAGATAATACAATATTCTATTATAAGAATTTTGTATAAATAATTATGTTTTGCCTGGTATTATTGTATTTGGACAGCACAATCATTCTACATTATCAATATAATAATAATAATATTAATTGTTATTATTTTAATGCGGTATTTTTACGATACGATTCACCATTTTTGGAAATAGATATAACTCTAGATAAAAAAACAAGACTTCAACATAAAGACACATTAGATTGGTCGACTATAGTCCCAAAACAGCTTTATGAGAAAAAACTATTAATAAGTGCAGAAAAAAAGAAAGATTTGATGTCATTACTTGACAAAAATGTTATACCAGAAGAGTATACACACTTCTTTGAAGAAATTCCTACAGCGAAAAAAAATATTTCAAATAGGGTATCTGATGATGATTATGATGATGAGTAAAAGTGTGATTGAAAATTACATTAATTTAAAAGTGCAATTATTACTGACATTCAATTTTATTTTAATTAATTTTAATATTTAGTTAAGTATTAGGTAAATACTTAACTTAAATTTAAACTAAGGGAAGACATTTTTAATATTTAGTTAAGTATTAGGTAAATACTTAAGTTAAATTTAAACTAAGGGAAGACATTTTTTTTTATTTAGTATCTAGTAACAATACATTGTTATAAATTAATAACTTATAACTTAAAGACTTAAGTTCCTTACTTTCAAAAGACTTGACTATGTTAATATTACCATGAATTGTAATTGTTTAATAAGTTATTATGTAGTAACAAATGTGATAAATACTTTAATTACCCTGCCATTTGTGGTAAGTGATGGCTTAATTAATTGAAATCAATTATTCTAAGTTGGTTATTATAATTAATGATTTTATTTTGTTATATTATTATTCTCAGGAAGTTAACGATTTTAAATATAATGTATTTGACAAGAAATTGTTAAAATTATTTCTCTTTACATCCTTCTAAATCTTTGAATGCCATTCTTGAAAAATGCATAAATTTTTACATAACACATGTGTGCGCTTAACCATCGATATATAGGTATTCTATAATATGCTTTTATATGAGATAATTTTAGCGAATTAACCTACAAAGTATTGACGTGACTATGAAAAAAAATCCAAAACAACGATAACATCTTTTTTTCTGACTACATAATTAAACTAATTAATATTATTTAATTTGATACCCTATCAAAAATATATAATAATACCTACCTAATACCAGCATTATGTATTCAGGTACATAACAATATAATAAATATTGCAGTATAGTATGTTATATTCATTAGCGTTTATGCGTGTCTAACCTGAGACCAGACCTGCAAATTTGAAATTAACATTTGATTTTTTTTGCGTGTAACTAATTTTTGTGAATGCCATATTGGTGATATTTTACGTCCTCGGAAATATAATTCTACATTTCAATCAGCTAACATATTTTTATTGTTTTAATAAAAAAAATGTTCTTTGCTGTATCTAATATCTTTATTATTTTTTTCAAGTCTTAAGTTAAGCGCATTTAATTATTAACCAAATTAAAAGGCGGAAAACATGCTAAATAAAAAATATATAGCTATAGGTATTTGATTATTTTTTTATAAACTTTCTCTCCGTGATTTTAAGTTTCAACAACTTTATCCATCACAATATTATTAATTGGTATACAGTAAATGTTTTGAATTGATCAATTTCAAAAGTGTGCTATTTAATGATAAACATTAACTTGATATAGTTAAGTTAAGTCAACGTTAAGAACGGTCAGATATAATAAGTTAATAGATAAAAAACAACAAATTTCTCTTTAAAAGTTTTAAGTTACATAATATGGAGAAAAATACTAACTTAACTAGGTTAGAAATGAGTTGATTATTTATTTTTTAGTTACCACCTGGGTCTTACAGTGATAGTGCAACTTCCGAATATTTAAAATCATAACTCAACATTTTGTCAATATTATGATATAATTTATTTCATGAAATACTATTAAAAGGCCCATCGGGAAAGTTCCTGAATTCCCGATATGCTGTCAATTCACCCCTGTATGGTGAGGAAACTGATTTCATGTCAGAAACTTCCCAAAAAATTACGCTTGGCCAGATATGCGAAAAAGTTTTAAACACGCCTATGGCTACATCCTATTTTAATAAATTACGAATTATAATTCATGAATAAAAAAAGTTCAATATATTCCAAACTTAAATATTTAGATAAGACACTTGAGAACAAATTTAAACAATTTGAATAATAATTTTTCTATACTTGGATATTTTTGAAATGTATTATTTTTGATTAAAGTAAAGAAAATGTTTAGCTAGTTATTGGATTTTAACTCTTACAGACTTTAAAACAATATGAATATTATAAATTATTATTATATGGTATGAATTATAAAACAATTACCAAATTAAAAAATTATAATACCCCATGAGCAAAATCTGTAAAATGATTTCATTTGTATAGCTCACGAGTTATTGTTATATTTATATCACTCAAAGTCCAATCAATGCACAGTTAATGGTTAATTAATAGCTGCAGAAAGTTTAAAATAATAATAATTGTAAACATAAAGCTGGGTGAAACAAAACTGAATACCCATGCGCTATCTATCGGACATGAGACAACATTACTACTCGAGCGCTATCTAACTAACACATTATTACGGTAAGTTTACTTGCATAGCATTCCGAGTCCATCATGCTGAGATGACTAAATATAGTCTATACGATTATACCTACGAAATATGATATAATATTATATTTTATTCAAGACATTATAGTACGCATTTCGACAATTATTTATTCATTTTAACATAATCGCGTCCCATTGTAATGATCAGAGTTGCTCGACCTGAGGGTCGCATCGGTCAGAAATAATTAAACGGTCAAATGTAGAAAAACAATAATCTTTCATTCGTCTGCCTTATGAATAATAAAGTAAAATGTATAAATCAAAATAGTATATGAGATTGCTTATCCGATATTTCGATTCTTTATAAGGGGGCAGGGGCCAGGGGGGGGGGGATGACTGGTTTTATTTTACACCTATTTTGGGAGTAGCTTTAAAAAGGTTGAGAAACGCTGCTCCGCAGATGACATTTATTGGAAAACTATTACAAAATGAACATAGGTTTACAACAATTATTTAGAACAAGACAAAATATGTACCAATAAAAAGTTACAATTTCAACATCAGATTAAGAACAGATCAATTTCCTAGTACTAAAATATAAGCACGACAATAGATATATCACATTTATAATAATAATGAATTTTATTAGAAAAATGCATAATTGGTTATTGCTTACCAACGGTATTAATATGTTATTATATATTTGTAAATGCATTACCTTATTTAAAATACGTTTCCCGTTTTCTTTTTCTGAATCTCCTCCAGTCGTAAATAGTAACATACGAGCCGCTAAAGAAGATTGATATGTCTTTTCGTATTTGGCAATTTTTAGTTTCGAGGAACTGTAAAAATAAAGTCTTATTATTTTTACTTTTCAATGGACACCAATAATAAAATTACATATTTTTTTAAAATTTAAACACAAAATAATATTTACAAACTATGTGCTATTTGTACAACAAACAAACTTTCAGAAATACCAACATAAATACGTCGCGGTCGTGTGTCGTGCCGTGTCGATCAAATCGCATTGTGTGATTGGAAGTTACATTAATGGTATCATGTAATAACCAAGTTGCAACCGAGTATACCATGAATTTACGATACCAAAACTTTTAAACCAATATGGTTACCAGTTTTAACCATAGTTACCACGCCCTCGCACGACACGACACACGACATAGCTGTGAATCCGGATTTATGACCTAACTATATATACCAATATTACCAACAATGTACCTATTCCTAAAATAACGATTTGTTAATATTCTTTATTATCGTTGACTTTCAGGTGGCCGACGATGCAGTGGTATTAGTCATTAGAACGACGGCGATGGGCCTGCCGCGATGGTTGTGACTGTGGTCCGGGTCGGCACCAGGATCGGTTTCATCGGCGGCGGGTCCCAGAACAGCTGGCCGCCATACCTGTTCGTGCCAGTGACGGAACCGCGGTGGACACGGACTTGATAGCGGAACAGGACACGAGTGCAGCCGTTGGACAGAGAGACGCGGACGTCGTACACGCTGGTGATCGAGGCGTACGACGGCGGCCTGTCCTCGCTCAAGGGAGCCATATGACGGTCAACGTGATGGTGCTCGACGTAAACGACAACCAACCCGCGTTCAACTACGTGAGTACGCGACCATATCGGAGAACGTGACGATAGGTAAATTATTCTCGATATAAATTTACTATGAAATTATTTCTACTCCCTAAACTTTAAACTTTAAACCTCGTTGTTTACTATAATAAAATCAAAAAATATCTATTACCTACATATAAGACTAATATTTATCATTAATGCATTAATTCGTATCATATTAAATATTTAAGTTAGCGCGATCTTAATTTTTTTTAATTATAACACAATGCTTATATTATGCAGGTATACATAAATTAATTAATTTATGTGGTATATTTTTGAGAAGTTTACGAACCACTGTCGACTGCTTAATTCCAAATTGGAGACGACTATAGTGTGACAACTTGTGTGAACATATTTGAGAAGCAACTTGTATGTAATTATGAACTACTTAATCATCAGATGCAACTAGTGTATGTAAACCTTTTTATTTACCTACAAAAAAAAAATGGGAGGCATAAAAACTAGCCCACATAGGTCTGCAGGGCCTCAATCTGCCCTGTATACCTAGCTACTGGCTACTCGTTTGTTTATATTATGAATTTACGATTGTTCAGTATTCTCTTACCCTTTTTGATATACAGGCATACAGTCGGTATTTTCCATTGTTTTCAAATCATTAAAGATATTTATTTTAAAAACCGGTAGGTCACCATTTATTTTTGTAGGATATGCTTTTGCAAACTTCGAAACAATACAAACGCTAAGTCATTGTTGTGTAGCACTGTAAGTCAAGAAACATTGGACAGGATCTTAAGCAATACGCATAGGCATGGACAAACTTTGCTGGCAGGGAGCAGAATTTTCGATAACACGATCCTTTTCAATTATTATTGTATTTTTAAAGTTAATATAAGCAGCAATTTATATATTTTATTTGGAGAAAAAAAATTAGGTCGCAGGTGGGGTAGGGCATCTTTCTTCTTCCATGCACTTTTACCATACATATTATTCTTGTGACTTATCTTGTGATTATTATTTAAATATGAAATCAAAATCAAAACCATTAGATGACTATGAACTAAGTTTGGAAAACTGCAGAGGTGATCTTTTAAACTACCCGTGTTAGGTATGAACTGAAAATTTCAATAAAACCATTTTATAGTTATAAAACAATTCAATGCGTATTGTTACGTATAATATTTCATTTTTTCTAAATTTTATAAAATATAATACCTTAGAATGCACTACTTATACAATATTCAGTTGTTATACAATTATACCTTTCAACTAGCGTGAGTAAAATATAGGTATTATATGATGTAAGTTCTAAAGTACGTACCTTTTTATGGATGTACCTAAATAGTACATAATACATATTATATAGGTCCTAATAATTTAATAACTAATATGCATTATGTTATAATATATATATACTTTGCAGTATATATATATATATAGTATAAAGTATATAGGTACCATAGGTACCCGTAGTTATATTTCATATCTATTCACATGTTAATATGTTATTATAAAAGGAAAAGTAATTTTGGGTTTTTTTTTCTATCCTACATTCCTACCTATGTTGATAATTGATATACTGGATCCAATTTGTTCCAATCCAGCGGTGATTTATATTTTATATTTTAACTCATAACTAGTCATTTTCACATTGTGACTTGTTAGGTGGATGTCAAATTACCGCATAATAATTTACATTGATCGGTATTATAATGAATTTTATTTTTAAATGTGTAAGTATAGTAGTTCAGTAATACCTATAAACTATATAGTAACGTAACGTACCTATCTTTCGGTAGATTTGGCATAGGTGTAGGAATTCTAGGTGGAAGAACAGGTATTGGCGATGTTCTTCTCATTGTTTTTCCAATTTTGAGGCGTTTGTTTCGTCCATCTATTATTGTTGCCATGTCTCCACGACTCGGTGGCCTCCCGTAAGCCGTTATTTCCACAGTAGCCATCTGGTTGAAAAAAATATATATATACTATCATTATAAAAATAATAAAATGTATATATTTATTTAATAGTTTGTCTTTAAGGATGTATAATATGTATTTTGTGTTATAAAACATTTTTTATACGTCATCGGTGTTCACTCATCTAATCTGATCAGTATACATAATACCTATATATTTATATATATGTCTATACGACTATACGTATAGACGTATCTTTCTAATTCTTTACGGATTTACACGCTTACAAATTAGTATTACTACTTATATTACTTCTGTTAATATTGTCCAGTTTATAGCCTGACAAATAGACAATAGTTACTAGTATTAAGAAATTTACTTAGGTGACTATAGGTAGGTATCAATCTAACAGAATGACTAATTTTTTGTGTAAAATGTGAAAGACAAAATTTAAATAAAAGAATATTTAGGGCTTTTTTGGATAAATAAAAATGTGATATTGTGATCCATAACCCGTGTTTTCTATACTACTGGAAAAATACAATGAAGAAACCTATTTGGACTTATATCAGAGTTCATGTAAATGATACCACAATGGTAAAAGTATAATATGTCAGTTACAGCGATTGTCAAAACAACAATGGAGAAGACTTATTTCCCCTTTCACGATTCGATGAGTCCGTTCCTTTTTAATCAACTATACTTCCTGATATCGCATATTTTATCATTTTCAAATTTATTTTATTTGTTCTATAATTTAACATTTGGAAAAATATAGGTACTTTAATCATTGACTACGAAGTATATTTTTGAATAGGTAATATCATACAATCCAATTTATTTTGTTTGATGTACCTATTCAATATATTATTGATCATCGTTGATTGCCTACCTATATTATACGAACACAACATTTAAAATTTTGAAAACTATGATGTACATACAGCTATAGTCTTAGCAAACTAAACTTACTATACATTTATTATATATTAGTATAAATGTATTATGTATAATAATTACTGTCACACCCAGAACAGAAGACATTGTATTCACATTTCACAATATTCACCGTGTGAAATACATCACTTACAGCCCGATTAAAACTATCATATTTCAATAAAATGACTATCTAGTATAATAGGTAGCAATTGTTTTAATTCTATCAAAATAGTGTGTTTGTATACATATCAAAATATAATTCATAAAAATTATTAGTTCCATTATATTTCCGTACAGTAATAACAGTTTTCTTTGTTGTGTCAACCCTGAAAAAAGTTTCTTCCCAAACGATTGTTCGCGGATCGGACACATAATTTTTGGAGAGGGTGACACACTATGTGCTTATACATTATACAAATGCTCCCACAGTAGAACGAAAGAGGGTGTTTTTATCCCCCGTTCTTTGCATGTGCTGACCCTACGCCGTTTTTGACAGTGTAATTTATCGTATTGTGTTGATTAAAAATAATCGCGGGATTCATCGAATCCGCTAGCGACAGAAAGCTAATAGACTTACTCATCGTCCGATAACTCTAAAAAGGGTTAGATTGTAGTTTGTGTTCTGACAAACATCCCGAATATTATCTCTTAGATTTACAGAAATATATTTCAATAAAACTAATATTAACATAGATTGCAGCCTATACCTACTTGTGTTTATTAAAATGTATTAAAAAAATACTGACGGGTTTATTTTATTTTATTTTTAATACCTTTAAATTTTATAATTTTTAATATTAATACAAGTTATCGGTTGGCAAATAATAACCAGAGCAGGGTCATGATTTTCGTAAAACAATATGTCCATTGTCCACAGTAAACAATAGCCTACCTACTTAAATAGTAAATAATTATTAGCTATGATTTTGGATAAATGGTTATTTATGAATATAATATTATCACTTTAGATAAAAAAAAATATTATATTAAAAAATGTACATCAAACAAAATTATAGGTTTAATTAAACCTGATGAATTAATAAGATTTACTTACATCCATAAGACTCAAGTAGATAGGTAAACCAATTCAATTGTTCTTTGTACCTATATGCATACATATTACATTGTAATCTACTATATTCACATAGATAAATATTAGCATTGAGTATAGGTATTAGCTAGGTCATAACTCCTAGGAGAGAAATATCATTAAATATTGGACAACAAATAAACTGGAGAACTGCTCGCTTCGCTGTGTGGTACATTTTGTGTGTATTGTATACCTCGTCAGTGATGAGTAGGTAACTTTAATTTATGTGTTAATGTGTTATCCTACAAAAACGATGCTAAGCGAATACATTTTTAAGGATATTTTTCATACATTTATATTAATATTATATTAATACAGTAAGTAGTAAATTGAACTAATTTTTCCATAAACATCACTACTTACATTATATTATTATACGATATTTATACGATAACATCTATAATTGTTATTAACATTTATAACTTTTAAGTCAAATCTGGCGAACTAGTGTTAATAAGTTCGTGGTATAATAATTAATGGAAAGAAGTTTTAAGCTTGTCCGATTACCGTTTTTTGAATTATAACAAAATACCTAACTAAAATTGTGAAAAAAATAGTTATTTTTCGTATAAATATCCAATGGTGTCAAGTAACTTTCAAATGCCTATAAAAAAAATGTACATATTTATATTTGACATTTTTAAACTGCTGTAATAACAACTTATAAAAAATCTTGTATTCAATTTTCAAGCTTCTTAACCAAAAAACAATGTAATAATATGTAGTAATATAAATAACTATGTAATAATATAAATAAAAAAAAAATAGAAAATTCTATGAAAAAAGATTGGTCAAAAAGATACGAAACACTTTTAAAATTATATCATTTATAGAAAATTATATTTTAGTAAATATTTGGTAAAAATTGTAAGTGTTTTCGGTTATTTATTCCGTATTTCTGTATTATATGAATTATACATAATAAAAAAACAAAATTGATTTTCATTGAAAACTGGTTTTGCGTATAATAGGTATATATTCTCGTTTTCCAGCTGTTTTTCGTTTGTTGACTGTTGTTCCCAATTTCTAGCCTTTTGGGAATTTTATTTTCATACTATTTTTAAAAAAATTATATAGGTACTATATTGTAAGTAATCAGAGTTTCCGTTGCAAATTGCATTACACATATTATAGTTCCAAGAAAAGTTTCCTCTTCGTATTTATAAATAATTATGCCATGTCTACGTCTATTTTGGACAGTAAATGTATGTATACAAAAGGAACAGTGTCAAATATAAAAAATATCACAAACAATTCAGTGAAAATTACTGACACAGTTTCAAGACGATGTTTTTTCTAGAAGAAAATTGGTAGTTATAAATAAAATATTTTCTACCTTATGCCTCTAGGCCTCTATAGGCTCTAGTGCAGGAGTCGGAAACTTTTTCGTAGGAAACAGTCATTTTTCTAAAAATGTATAAAACCATAATGTTCAACTAGCCTCATTGGCGTGAACAACTTTTTAGTAGGTACAATTATAAACTATATTATAATTTATTTATAAATGACAATAAGTCGTATATTATACTCATAATGGGTATGGTTCCGAGAAAAGTTTCCTCTTCGTAATAACAAATAATTAAGCCATGTCTATGTCTATATATTGGACCATATACAGTGCTAATATAAAAAAAACATTAAGTCCGTAGTTATTCAGTACAAAAAATGAAGCAAATAATTTCTGTAGAGGTAAATTAAATACATATATTAATTCATTCATTCATTGTCATATTTAAAAAAATATTGGTTACCAACATAATATGATAATTATTTACAATAAAAGGAAATAGTTTAGACAATTTAAAATAATCGTTAAATACATCAATAACGTTTATACAAGATTTTATATTTGGCAACATTTCAGAGCGGCTAACGTGTTCACTGAGCAAAACAGAGCTAATTGTGGAACGAAATCCGTCTGGAGTCATTCATACGCCGGTAAGTTATAATAATATCCTCGATAGGAATTTTTTCTTTATTTCCTAACCGCCATTCGTTCGTAGTATTTTTATTTAGAGTATATTATTTGAGAGGGGAAACGAAACCCTTTCATCTGCGTAAAAACAGTTTGTCATAACTCATAAACATCTATCCAGCACCGACAAAGTCACAATAAATCCTCCGAGAAGAAATTAATTATGACAAGGCTACAGTTTGTTTCTATTACTCAACAAACGTGTGGGGTCACGTATAAGACATACCCGACAATAATTACAGTCATGAGAAAATTGATTTACTTTGTTAGTAATTTAAAATTTTCGGCAATATACAAAGGTAAGTACACAATATTATGTAGTTAATGATTTTTATAACTGTAACAATTTTCAAGATCATTATTTAAAAAAAGAAAAACTCCCATACCTCCACAAAAACTAATAGGTATATCTTATTATGTATATATCAATTCACTGAATTCGAATACTATATTTTTATTTAACCAAACACGTTAGAACACCTTTCAAACATGTTTGGTACAAACATAAGTATCTATAAAAGTTGTGCAAATTGAAACATTTAAATTTTTTTTTTAGAAATACCTTAATATTATACAAGAATTACGAGACGAAATACTTATATATTTACATTTGATATTTCAACGCAACATTTTAATATAAAACAGGAAAACAATTAATAATATGTTGTGGGTGCTTTTTTTACAATTGACTTTGTGCTTGTAAATCAATTAAATTAAATAGATACATTTGTTTAGTAAATAGGTATATAAGTAAACAGTTGCGGATAGACTTACATTTTTTTACCGGGATGTAATTTGAATAGGGGCCCCCAAAAAATAAGACGCGAGCGAAATTTTATTTTGATATAACAATACAATACAAAACTATATTATAATACGTAATATAGGTACTCTTCGTATAGATTTGGGAACGATTCTGGTTAAGCAACTTGATCATTCAAACTAATTTGAATGATCGATAATAATTGAATTAACCATTGTTTGCCTATTAACTATTATATCTTCGATATAGGTACTAGTAAATAATAATAATAATCAACTATATACATTTAACATTATACATATACTAAGGCGAGTAAGGATATTATGTAGGAAAAGCACTTGGTTAAACGGCATCTTAACTATATAATGTATATTTAAAATATAGACTAAACAATATGGTTACATAAAATATGTTAATTAATTTCATAGAAACTATTCGTAGAATACATTTTTTTAAATCTGTCTTGCGTCTTTTAATGATTCCTGGAAATGTCATTAAAATATCGTTCATGATGGTTGTGTTTCCATTCAAAGCAGACGGGTTTTCATTTTTAATTACTTGTAAAAAATAAAACAATAATATATAGATATATGTATCTATTAATAATACCAAAACTTAACCATACATAGAGTACTTAAATCATAAACACTAAAATTTTAAAAATATAGATCGTGATTTATTTTTTGATATGAATTGTATTAATCAATAATCATGATAATATGCACGTCATATATTGTCACCGGTTTTTCCGGAAAAGTACAATAGGAACGAAAAACCTAAGCCGTGCAATTTTACCCCTCGACCAGCACACAATGACGTGGAACGTGATCCATTGTACTATATACCATCTACCCGCTTTTCCGCTAGTTCCAATTATATCACTACTTGTCGCGTAGTGCGTGTATTTATTACAAGTGCCGAACGACAACCACGGGGTGTCGGTAAAAACAAACAGCTGCTGGAGCACCTCCTACCCAAGGGATTGGACTCAATGGCAGTGCATGTAATCATGGCTATTATACTGAATGTGAAATAACCTCTTGCACTTTAGAACTTGAACGCACTTGCAATGCACAAAAAGTAGATGCAGATTATAATATTTTTCGCATTGAGAATAGGTACACATAGGTGTTATTATATGTGCTCATTATTATCAGCTACCTACATCATTAGCATAATATGAAAATGACCTCCATTATTCTATAGATATTAAAATTAAATATATAATTTTGTAAAATAAAAAAATGACGACTATTTTTAAATCTAATATAATTAATAAATAATATTAATAATAACTTCTAATACATAGTTTTTAAATAATTATCAAGACCTAGACGCAAACCATATCTTCTTAGACATATATATATATATTATATAATAAAACACTAAAGATACTGTAAAATTGCAATGCCTATTAAAATATTGGATCATGTTCATTTTACTAAATAAGTGTACTTTAAAATTTAAAACTCAAAAAATAGGTATAGATAACAATATTATATATAGGTACCTTAACTAGTGTTTTGAACTTCTGCAACATTTAGGTACAACGCTGTACAAGTAGATAATATTATTTAGTCATTTTTCAATTTGATGTTTTAACCATAATACCTACAATTATACTACCTACCTAATACTCATGTAGTCATGTATATTGTGAAGTATGACATATATACAGTGCCTATATCTATATTAAAAATATTTTTCTGGTAACATACCGAGAAAGGGTTCGTTACCATTTGTATAATATATACTATATTATATTTGTAAGTTAGATTTTTCACGGAGCAAGTAAGTTATTGGTTTTAAGTTTTAACTTATATGTGTATGTATATATTTTTTCTTGAAAAGTTCTTTTATATTTCTGTGTGCCAATCCGTCTAAATAGACAGTCTATATACTCTATATTCCGGTCTCTTTCTTTCTTTATCTCTATAGTTATATATATATATATGAATAAATATGTATATATATATATCATATATTTATATGTAAAGTCGATCGAATGCGGATTATATTTACATTGCGGGGGATCATACTAAGCGTTTGTAAGCATCCAAAATTATCTTTATTTCCTGCAGACAGATTCAAAAAAACAATACTAAATCTCTAGGTTCCTATTTATTAGCTATACGTACAACATGTGCACGTTGAGTATCGATTAATATACCTAATACTCTTAAGTCTCAGAAATAAAGTTCTAATTTTAAACAATTTTAACTCGATAATCGCTCAAAAACTAATCATTGTCACAATCGTGTATTTTTTAATGTACCTATTATTAATGTTTTCAACAGAATAGGTATTTAAATTATTAAATAGGTACTTAAATAGCCAAATAAATAATTTAAAAGAGATTTTGTGGATAATAATAATTAAAAACTACTTATATAGTAGATGCCTACCTATACTACACAATAGGTAATAATATTATGTTAACGTAGATCATCTACAGTTGCATAATATGTAAAATCACCGAAATACCAAATAGATATTTACAAATTGTATTTTTATTTACTGTATTTCGGGAATTCGATTAAGTTTCAGCTGTTTTATGAACTCACAAGTTTACAGTTGTAATATTGTATATATTATTTATAAAAATGTTTGTATATTTTGACACTGTAGGTATGCAGGCAATTTGTTTATATGATTCTACAGGCCTCGCGTACCATTGATTTAAAAAAAGAATAGAAAAATCACCAGATTTTATTACATAAACATATACTTCCTCATTATATATTGGTCATTTTTAATTCTATTTTCTTTTTTTTAAATATTCTTTCAATTTTCAAGCGTATGAATGAATAATAAATGATATATAATTATATATAATAAATTAACACTGCATTTTTATTAATAATTATTTATATTGTTATTTATTATTCATAATTACTTTACTTAAGATTTTAGTTCTTAAATCAGATTTTTTCCAACATTTTCTGAGTGTGTATTCTAAAATGTAGTTGAGAACTTCAAAATAAAAACGTAAAGGTGATTGTCTATAAAAATATAATATATATACATGGGATTCACATAAGTATTTATTATGAGTACTATAGGTACCTACTTATTTACTTATGTAACTACATAAAACATGGACATTATGTTAAAACTTCAAAAATTATTTAGCTTTTTTTCTGTATTTTTTATCCTTGCATCAGAGTGGATTAACTCAGCTCTTTTAAAACAAACTGATATTGTGTAATAAAAGAAAAATTAAATGAATAAATATTTATTAAAATTTATAAAAAAAAAACGATTCAAGTGATATTTATTCAAGTGCACTTCGAATTTTTTATGAAATACTACTAGGGTGTCATAAATATATGTAGTTTAACATGAAAGGTTTTTTTATAAAAGCTGAGGCTAGAAGAATAATTGTTGTATATTCGTATGATTCTTTTAACAATTCTTTTGATCTCGTAATGCATTTCTCGCCTTTGATAAATATAAGACAAGTACAAAATATCGAATGAATTTCATTATGAAATTAAATATGGTATAGAGGACAAAACAATTTTATTTATTCCGATTTTAACCATTCGTAAATACATTTAATAACTGTAAGTACAATTTTAAAAAAGTACACATTGAAAAATTAAGGTAAATAAGGAATAGTAGGTACCTATAAGTGTAAAGTAAATAATAGTAACATCCTCCAGATAAACGTGCAAGTTAGTTAAAAATTAACTAATTCATAATGAAAATCTTGTTTAATTAGGTATAATCGTAGTTTATGTGGTTTACATTAATACGCATTATTGATATTTAGAATAACTAATAACCTTATATTACTATAGCTGGAAGTACCTACCACAGAACAATTCTCTCGAGTGCAAGTGATTAATTTATTTCTCATAAATCCGATGTACCAATCAATTGTAGCTATTTCTGCAAATACCACGAATCTACGGTTTAAGAAAAGCTTATTATTACCTGTATGAAGGTTATTAACATTCTATACTTCTGAGTTTACTATTATAGTTTTTTCAACAGAAAAATACGCACAAACGTCAATTTCTAACATAATATTCTGTTTGATATATTTGTTTTAAAATATCGGGGTGTACCACTCCAGGATTAATCCATAGATAGACGTAAAGCCGTCTATTATAGGCGTAGGTATATCTATATTATACTACAGTGTACCTACATAGTATTATTTTTATTTTTATACTATATACGTCTGCGAATTAATCGCACATAAATACTCTATCCATAATTTATAGGAGGTACATACTTATTATTCAGCTTTTACGTCGGTCGACATGAACATAATCCGAACAGCGTGCGCACAAACTGTAGTTTTAGAATTTCGTCATAATACGGGGGGGGGGGGGGGGGGGGTAGTATACGATTTTTATACCAGAAATGTTATAATTATTACGAAACGATGTTATGCATCAGAAAAATCGCGGCCGATCGAACGTACGACACACAACAAGCGCGGACACGAGACCGCACACACGCACGACTGAACGAAACGTGCGTGAAGAGCTTCGGTTCCGCAGGAAACAGCGGCAGAATAAGCGGTAGGGATTCAAATATCCCGCTGTACAGGGTGGCCCACCGTCGAAACGTGACGTATACTGTTAGTTGTACTGCTGTACGGTGATCGGTGCCGATGTATTGTGTACCAGAGTACTGCAGGATACATTCCTAATATTGTTATATAATATATTATTATTGTTATATCGATTATATCGATGAGCGTTTTATTTTTTAAAAAAAAAACATAAAAAGACACGCAATATTGTAGCCGGAGCGTACGGTTGAGTACGCATAATATTACGTTTATATAGGTACCTATGTCATATAAACATATTTATTAGATATATGTATGCAATTATATTATATATGTCATAAGCAGGGCCACAGTGCAGGTTACCTATAATTGTATCTTCATTAGTTCAATTTCTCTGGTTTTTAGGGCTAATAATTATTATTAAATACTCTATAAAATAGTGAAATATATGCATTTATAGTTGTGAATTGTGTTAAAATAAGCTAAAATATGCGATAAAAAATATAACGAAATATACAATGAATTTATCAATATTTTCCAAACTAGCATTAAATAAAAAAGAAGCATACACTTAACATTTTAAAACAGATTAAATAAAGTTACCCTTTTTTTAAGCTAAATCATTTGTATTAGTCTTACACTTTTACAGTACCTTACCTATAGGTACTCTTAAATAAATCCATAGAATTTTCACATAATTTTCATCAACGACAAAATCATTAAATTTATGAATTTTTTCACGATACTTATTCGTTTAAATTTTAAATACACCGCATAAAACAAGTATTTATCATGTTTAGCTAGTTAAAATATGCTATAATATTCAAAATAAAAAAAGACCTTTTTTATGAATATGCACTAGGCAATTTGTAAACCTAACTATAACCAAACCTGTAAAAGAGAGCTGCAAAAAAAAAACATACCAATTTCCAATGCATATACATTTTTAGCCCTGCTAATCGTTATTGTAACTTGCGATAACTAATATAATTAAACCCCAAAACATTAACAATAATCTTTGTCTTTAAAATTATTATCAATATTATAATAATAAAGGTCAAATTAACAATAACACGCCTATTTTTTTTAAGCATTTTTAATTTCCTGGTTAGTTATAATTTAACGAGTACAGATAATACTAATACGCTATATCAATACACCATGCACTTTTTTCATGTTAAAACATAATATTTTAGCACAACATATAATTTGAACATAAATATATTTTTAATGAAATAAGCTTGATTATTTTTAGTTTAATGATAAGTATCTCTATACGAACATTGAGTATAATCATATAATCATATATATATATTATATATAGTACAACGTGGGTCGTGGATATTATACACTAAAATGGTTTATTAAAATTTAAAACACAAATGCATAAAACTGGATTTCCGTTGTGGAGCGCAGAACAAATGCAAACCATCTGTCCAAATTAAAAGAACATATTACACTTAACCCCCGCTGGCTGCCATTTTATTGTTCCGCATTTCGGAACCCTAATTTACAACATACACTAGCCGTCTAAATATGAAAACCCTTCAGATTCCTTATTCCGTCGCTGGAGAACAATTCTCATATTTAAATCGCTCCAACTCAAATGTCTAAATATGCTTTTTTATTAAAACACTTAACCATGGATTTGAAACCGAAAACAAACCTGATGATTGAATTGTGTAATATTTTAAATAATATATTATATGATCGTCGTGTAGATATAGGTACATAATATATCAATTTATGTGAGTGAGCAAACACACGCTGAATCCACCGATTACCAGCCATAAATATATTATAGTTCGAAACACGTTTAAAATGGTTTTAAAAACGGTGTTGTCGACAAGGTTTTCGGTCATCGTCCGCGGTCGGTCCTCAACCAGAACTTGCAGCACGACCAGCCGACAGACGTCGCCGACCAAACACCGTTCGTCGCTGACCAGTCGCCTGAGTAGGCGGCCGGCGTGGTCGACGCAGTCGTAAGTCACCGTGGGTCCCGGTGGACAGCGATCAGCCCTTCGGCCATGCGCTCCATTGCGTCACCGTCACCGCAGCATGTTTGCCCCTTCGTTTTGCGGCGGCGTCGTCGATCAGCCGGCCACAAAACTCGGCATATGCCTGACACGCGGCCACCGTCGTACCGTCCACGACCGCCACCGCCGCGGCCTTTAACAGGCAGCCGCCCACGTGGCCAACTACACTTTGGCGAGTCTGCCGCCTCTCTTCCGGGCCGCACGCTTCAAAGTACAACGCCGACAGCGTCCGGCACAACGACGGCACATCGGCCGCGGACGCCCCACCACTGGTCTATAGCGTTGTCCACGAAAAGCGCGCCCCAAGCCGGCGTCCACTTCACGGGCGGCCGTTTCAAAGCACTCGTGCAATCGGCCCGCGTAATGGCACAACCCGTTATGCTTGATTAACGGCGGACAAAACCTGGAACAGTCAACGGCATCGCTAAAAGGTACCACCACGAATATGCCGAAGTATAGATATTATAGGTACGCACAATGGTAAAGTATAAGGTATGTTACTCCAGGATTGCAAAATACAAATTTGAATTTCAAAATTATCCAGTATTATATAATTACTTTATTTTGTACACCCTCAAAAACACGATTTTCCCATGTCCGTGCTGCGGTAAAGTTATACCTACCCGAAGGTTATACCCTAGCACACAATTGTTGTAATACAATTAAGTACCTATACGTAATGCTGAATAATTTTGAAATATAAATTATACTTGTCGGTTTTGAGGTAACGGACCTTAAATTATAATATAGTATTAGCGAGAGTTATGTATGTATGTTCTAACTTCTAAGTACCTATATTTATTTAATTTTCTACGAATAAAACACTGAACCTCACTGAGTATAACTTGTGTAGATTAAGTATATATATATATAATATTATCATAGAACAGAACATTATTCGAGTTTCAATTTTCATCTCTACCCGTCATATTATTTTATTTTTAAAATACAAACCAAAATTATATAAATCTTTAAATTAAAATAATTCAGGGTGAGATCACTATAATTCCACCCAACCCCCCCCCCCCCTCACTCATCCACAAAGACGCTCTTGAGCAGTCGAGGACCATCGTTTAACAAATACTACATGATCGATTGCAGTAATTTAGGTAAGGTACCTACATCAGCACAGACGGGCGCCTTTAGATATAGAAATTTCCAAACAATAATTTAATTCAAAGGGAAGGTTATTATGTTATTAAAAATAACACGCATGCAAATAAGTAATAATCATGCTTAAGGTGACCGCATACACTATCGGATTAGTGAATAGTCCAAGCCTGCCAGGTAATCAAGCTCCAAAATGAAACATTGGACCGTGGAAATGTATCTAGTGTTGGGCTCAACGAGCTCAATACGCAATTTATGGGGAAAACAGTCCAAGGCTTGGTGTACCAAAATCCACAGTCCAAGTGTGTATGGCCACCTAAACAGACGTAATGTTCCACCTTCCACTATTAGGTTTAAATTATATGTTTATTGTCGTATTATTTTGGTATCATAATTTTTAACATATTGCAATATTGCACATTTGCACAATTGCACGTCCATAAACAAGTGCCAATGGACTACATGTCTATGTCTACATGACTAGGTACATGCAATCAAAAGTGATGTATTATATTATATTTTATAGTTGTATACATAATATGTATTATACATTTACAACATTGATTCTCGGTAGGTTGATAACCACTAACCGCTCGTAAATTCTATGCAAAGGTACCTACACTATAATTATATTTTATATTGTTTAGTTAGTAAGTAGCTAATATACGGTACTGACTACTGGTACCTATATATATAATATACATAATTAAATTATTTTTTTACCTCAGGCGGATGGTTGAGAACATTGCAAGGCTTTTTATTACCTATTGGGACATTGGGTATAAAAATAACTTTTTAATAACCATCATGCCTACTGGTCTAGCAGACATCCAGGAAATAATATTTCCGCATTTTTAATATACTAGGGGGAAATATTACTGTTTTGGTAGACCATTAGCCTACCTACTTCAATAGATTTTTTTAAATAAAAGCAATAAAATCCTGAACACAATGCATTACATATTTCCAAATACATTCAATTTTAACAATTGTATTGCATAATTGAGCGTTTTGAACTTCATAATATTTTTTATAATATGAATGTAACTAAGTAATAAGAGATTCAAAATATTATATATTTATATACATATAGGTATATTACGTTAAATCAAAGTTAAAATTATATAATATACATTTTAGATGGGATTAAAAAAATAGTTTAATTATAACTCGTAATCAGACTGGAGTCTATATAAGTAATATATATTATTAGGACATTAGGTACCTTATTAAATATTGATCATTACTTTTATTTTAATGTTGTGAAATCTGTATATATATATTTACTACCTACATAAAAGTCATAAATCCATACAAATATTATACATTTGAAATTTGGTCTGTCTGTCAGCTGTCTGTTACCTACGTTTTCACGCTTCGGTAAAGCACGATTCCGTACGATTTTGATCAAATAATGGAAAATTCAGGATCGTCAAAATGATCCCAAAAACAAGACGATTACGTACGATTTTCTGTGCAATGTTGCCATTTATTATTTATTATTGTCAATTAAATAAAGATGATGAAAATCTGCATATGCGCAATTAGGTGCGGGGTCTTGGGGGGCAATTAACCCCCCAAATATTTATCTAGCTTCCACATAATAGGTAAATATACAAATTAAAAAGTAAGTATTTTAATATCATCAATATCAACATTTTATTTTATTTAAACCAAGCAATTTTTGGCAACAAGCTATTTTTCTTATCACCGAATATCATAATTTATAACGAGTTATATTGATAAAATAATAAAATATCAACGAATTTGAGATTTTTTTTAATTTGAAAAATTTGTATTTTTTTCTGTAACGAATTTTTATTTGTTATAGAAATTAAGTAATTGTTTATAAATACCTATAAAATTGTGTAAAAATAATTATAATTTGATACCTTGGTACCTGTTACAAATATTTTTATAAATTAAATATTCGTTATACCTATTCGTTGATTGATGCAGTGGCGGATTAACCGTCTCGGCGCCCTGAGGCACACTCAGTGAGTTAGTTGGTTAGTTAGTTAGCTATGCCCCCATAACTCCCTTGACCATTAAATCTCATATATCATAATATTATATTAATTTATTATTATAAATTAAATGAGGTAAATAATGGTTTTCAAAGACAATTAAGTAAACAATTAAATTAAATTAAATGTATTTTTAATAAATTATGATATCAAGTCAATTTTCCTTTTTGTTTTTTTCGCCAAAATATCCAGTACGTCATCGGGGTTCAACTTAATGTCCCGATGCACTGATAACATCGTAAGTCCATTCAAGCAGCTTGTGCACGGCTACGAATGTATGTACAAAAGGCAATAAGCACACCTTTTCGTGGCCGTCCCCCGACCCCCACAGACCATGTCGTCTCCGGTCCATTTTATCTTAGTCCGTAAAAGTAGGAACAATTATCTTGTCATATATTGTAATTTTTGAGGTATCGTAGTTTTATAATTACTAGTAAAATAAAAAAAATCTCAACTATGATGATATCCATGAATTCTTATTTCTCATTTTAAAATATTTCTTACCTTAAAATCTTTTAAAGCCAAGTGCTTACGGGAATTGAATTATGGTTATTCTAGAAAAAAAAGCCTCTCCCCCCCCATAATTTCGCCACTGTATAGCCCACCCCAAAAATTATTTCTATGTACGTTACCGGAATGAATTGACTTATTATAAAATTTAAAGTTAAGATTATTATCTAGGCAATATAATAGGGTCAATTAGTATAGTATAAACGGTCGAACGCGTAATGACATTAGGTACGTAGTGTATTGGCGTATTACGTGATAATGCATGTTATAAGTTATAACACAGAATAATTATTCTGTGGTTATAACTATAAATAAGCAAATTGACGTTTCAAGAATAGGCTCCCGCCATAGATTCAAATTATTAAATTTCATATTTTCAGATACCAAAAATGATGAGTAGCCCATTTGAATGTCATTAATCTTTTTTTTTTTTTGAGAGTAAAAATAATATAACAAAAGATTTGCCACCCCCAACAAGTTGCCGCCCTAGACTCGAGCCTAGTGGTTAATCCGCCACTGGATTGATGTGATCTAAACGTTATTTGGCTGCTAAGGTCATTTGATTTTAACATCCTTTAGATGCTCCGCCATATTGCGTTTGGAAGAACACGGCGACCGGTCGGAAAAATCCGATCGTCTGTTTGGACCCTCACTATAGTTACGAATAATAGTTACAAATACGCAAAACGTACGTAAAAGTGTAAAACGCTATAACTAAGTCAAATAGTCAAATATCTACGTAACCTTATGGAAATCTGGCAACATCGCACTAAAATCTTGGGTACAAAACGTACGGAATCGTATTCTACCCTTCACGCTTAAACTGTTGAACCAATTTCAATGATTTTTGGTATAGAGATAGAAGAGACCTTGGAGAAAAACATGAGCTACTTTTTGTCTCGTAACTTGAAGGGAATGAAATAGGGGATGGTGAAATATGGACATTTAATATTTTTTGTTTATATAAATGGTTGCCAATATGACAATTAGGTATTTATATTTGAAATAAGCGGAGTTAAATGCTGAGTGACACGAGTATACCTACATCATAATATGTTGGACATTGGTTGACTAAAACTCCGCTCATCAAAAACATAAATACTTTCCGGCAAAATGAGTGTTTACCTTTAAAAGAATCACTTCGTGTCCCTAGATATAACTCTATAGCCTATAACAATACCGTTTTATCGTTTTACAACCTTAGCTATCATCGGTGACTCGATCAATCTGTGACACATTAAAGTTTTGAACAGTTCCAGCAACTCTTTAACGCCCATGTTGTTTGATATATGACCGTAATCTAAGAGCGAGTTTATAGTACCTTGAAGTATGTATCTTTTCAGGTACATAGTCTTCTTGAACAGCAGAAATAATATCTCTTTCACACAATCTCTTTCGGTTTCCACACAACTGTTGTCCATTCGTCGTATCAAAGCGTTAATGAATGTTTCGTCTACATATGGCATTAGCTTTTCTTCGTCAAAACCATTTAAATTCAAAAATGCCGAAAATACCTTGTAAACTGGATATAGCTGCTTCAATTCCCACATCATTTCGGTGTTGATTTCGCCATCGGGTGTATACGAATTCAGCAATGGTAAATGCCGAAATACGTTTCCAAAAAACATTTCTTAATTTAAAACAAAAAACAAATATAATTTGATGAATATAGTTTACGAATGTCGAATAATACACTTCATATTTTAGCTTGCTCGATGAATAAAATATAAAATTATAATAATAAATTCACCACAAATTCTTTTATAGATTTCGGACTGATACGAGATGTTATTTAATTTATCGTCAACCCATATCGTGTATAATTTATCCAAAGTGTTAAGCTTATATTTCAGATCTACGCCATCGACAATCGTGGGTACAGGGAAGTATTTTGTACACGACTGTAGCATGTGCACCACAATCAAAGATGCATCTATATCATCGACATAATAGTATGCCATATAAAATTAATTTTTATCTTTAAATTTTAAAATTATAAATTAATTATTAAAAGATCAACTATTTGTTTTTAAATATTACTATTTATTTCATGTTACTATAGCTATATAATATATATACAGTGTGTTCACGGAAACAGGGAACATTTTATCACTCATTGCCCGCTGTAAATATTTTTCAATTCTGTTTGTGAGACATTCAACTAGACTAATGGACAGTGTTAGGACTTATCTAGATAAATTATCCAGATAGTTATTTTTTATCTTTTATATTTTATCTTATCTAGATAAATAAATATAAGTTATCTAAGTATTTATTTTAGATAAAAATTTAACTCATCTAGATAAATTTACAAGATAAATTTTTTGGAGAAAATTAGCTAGATCTGTTCAAAAATGTTTTATTTTTATTCTCATTATCTGAGGCACAACTTGTACGTAAAATAACATCCAGGGCTAAAAATATATGACGTTATTCTGAAGACTATAAATTATTCCTATTTAGTACTTATTACCTATTAGTAATTAATATTCTGTATTCAGTTAATAATATATTATAATATAATATACTAATTAATTTATGTAATTAGCCTATATTAGTATATTACGGTCGCAACAAATATGTCAAATTCCCAGAATTTTATAAATATTTTTAAACTATAATTAAAATACGAATAATAGAACAAATGGCAAGTTATAACCACCGCAGTCCCAAAAAAATTCCATAGAATATAATATTATTCATTGAGAAATAAAGATAAACCAGGCGTCAATTCTTTCCGTATTTGCAATGCGTCTGAAATAATTAATGGCAATTGATAAGTCTGACGAGCAATACATGAGATGCTATTTATATATTTCGGGTTTTATGTTTTATATTATAAATCTATGGACTATAAACAATCTCTAAACCAATTTTAATTGCACATGACTTATAATAATAATAAACATTATTTCGTATACACAAATACACAATACTCGTAAATATCTTTTCAATGTTGTTAATTAATAATAATAATAATAGTACGCGACACGAAAAGTGGCCGGTGACCCCACCACCAGCCCGGCAAGAACGGCCGTTAGCCATGGGTTTTCTTGTGTGTGTATTATTTTGTGTACTTACATGACGGTATATATATTTTTTTTCATTAGGTGTTCTAATTATAATTTCTAAAATTATCTGTTATTTAAATATTTAGATAATTATCTAGATAAAATATTTTTATCTTTTATCTGTATCTTAGATAAAATTTAGTGTTGTTATCTTTATCTTTATCTAGATGATTTTTTTTGTTATCTGTTCCTAACACTGCTAATGGATCATCAATTCCTGTGACTTACAATTTTTTTAACTCATGTATTTTTCCGTTTTCGCATGCGCAATACAATTTCATTTTTTTAACGGTAACCCCTATTTTGAATAACAGTTTTGGATTGATCGATTTTTTTCAAGTAATACTTTTATCTATCGACTTGTATTCTAAACCCAAAATTGACGGAATCGGAACTAGGTATATTTTTTTAAAAAAATAATCAAATTTTATTTTATTTTTTCTTTAATTGTATACGTATTGTCTTCTTTTGACGACCATAACACAATTTATTATAAAAACATGAACTTTTAGAAAAGATTAATCATTCGTTATTAAACTAATCATTGCATGGGCGAGCAAGGACTTGTGACAGGGTGCAATAACTTAAAACCACTATAAAGTTTGCAACAGCTAGCAACGTCGAGCAACAGGATACATTATCATTATGACATTATGTTTTTGCAACAGGGAGCAAGACTTGAAACAACGAGCAAGTACTTGGAATGACGAGCAAGTAATGACAACAAAGAGTAAGTACATGCAATGACAAGCTGCGCAAAAAGTACCTACGTGCACGTTATTGTTGCAAGTTCTTGCTCGGATTTGATAATCCTTGCTCACCGTTACAAGATCTTGCACCCTGTTTCAAATCCGTGCAGCTCATCGTTGCAAGCACTTGCTCTTTGTTGCCAGTACTTGCTCGTCATTGTAGAATAGTTTGGTTGTTGCATACTTGCATAGATCCCTGCAATACCTTTGCTGTGATCGATGAATGCAGAGGCGTGACAAAAAATAGTATTTTTGGCTAGTGCGGGAAGGCAATTTTAGTCTTGCGTGAAATGCGGCCCTCGTCCTGCTACTGAAATAGCTCACTCCCCCCCCCCCCCCGCCCTTGCCACACAATATACTACTGTAGTTAAAAAATTATAAAATGTTCAACTTTTATAGGAAAGGATTAAAAATTTAAAACAAGGTTCCACGTGAGTAAGGTATTCTGTTATCAAAAAATCTCAAAAATATAAAAACGCAGTTTTTTTTTTTATAGTTATTTTATGACCAAATTTTTACGAAATAACATATTATTAAATAACCAAGAATAGGTAGGTAACAATTTTAGCTATTTTGTTGTAATTTTATAATATTAATTCGACTTACCGGCTACCGTATTAATAATAAGTAATAACAATACAGGAACCTATATGGCTATATATAAAATATAAAATATCCACACTGACAAACCGTCTCCGCTCAGAATCGTTTTGCGTATACAATGATATTATATCATTGAATTAAAATTTAAAATGTAATACCAATTACCATACATTATACAGTGACCCACTTGTAACCGACTGTACAGCAGAGTGACATCCACCTACCCACTTTTTTAAATTATATTTTTTAATTTTAATTTTAATAAATAATAAATAATCATTATAGTTTGTTGTATTCCTCTTAAATGAGTACATAATTAGTTTATAACACTCGATAACTATTTGTATTAATTTATTTATTTAATAGTTTTTTACATGATGACAATGACATTGTGTTCTTACACTGATATATATATGAAAAACATAGGTTAGGTACAAAACTGGTATAATAGTAATCTAATGTTCCCATCATGGAACAGAAACACAGAACACTACAGTTCCTCCGAACTAAATTTTTAAAGAATACAATTACAATATAACTGAACTAATAAAATATAATTAACAATTCCTTCCCTTAAGATACATTAGTAAAATAATAAAATATATAAATAAAAATATTTACTACAACTCAAATAATACATATATAAATATACTTATAATTAACATTACAAATTAAGTTAAAGTGGTGGACGTATTACTCGCTTAGGTCTCTTAGTACCTTCACCATCATCCTTATCCCGAGTTTGATCACTTTCCCCTTGAACATCATTTCCAAACTGTTTAGCTCCTTCCTCAATAATATCTTTTTCCTCAACATTAGAGCTCTGATCTGCATTAACATTTATTCCTACATTTAACCCACAATCAATTATTTGATTAATATGCCTCTTCCAATCTCTGCCATCACCTAATCTTTCATTATAAGTGACCGGAGATAATTTTTGTGTTATAACTGCTTTTACCCATTCATCACCTCCAGTATAATTTCTACACATTACTACATCACCAACACAAAACTCGTAGTTACATTTTTTTTATTTCATTACAAATATCTAAATCCCCAGTAGACTTAATATTTGTATTCACCATATTAATGAAAAAATTATCACACACAATATTGCTACTCCCAACCACACTTAAAGGCAATCTCGATAATGCATCAGCATTACCATTCTCCATACCTCTAACCAGTTTTATTTTGTTTGTACAACCGGATAAAAATATAGCATAACGCTGTAATCTGTGTGCCGACATCAGAGGAATCCTCTTTTTATCCCCAAATATACTAACTAAGGGTTTGCGGTCAGTCCTCAACACAAACTCCCTACCATACACAAACTGGTGGAAATATTTCACAGCAAAAACTAAAGCAAGAGCCTCTTTATCAATTTGTGCATAATTTTTTTCAGACTCACTCAATGTCCTAGACGCAAAAGCAATAGGCTTTTCTAAACCATCTGGCATTTTATGTGAAAGTACAGCTCCTACCCCAAAAGGACTAGCATCACTAGCTACTATTAGTTCCAAATTAGGATTGTAATGCACCAAAACCTTATTGGATAAAATAGACTCCTTAATCTTAGTAAATGCTTTACTCTAATTTGCATTCCACACAAATTATTCTTTAACAACGCATATAAATATATAATGGACCAGCAATTGTAGACATATTTCCTACTAACTTCCCATAATAATTTACCAAACCCAAAAATGCCTTCACATCCTGGGTACACTTAGGTATTGCCACATTATTAATTGCTTTAATTCTTTCATCCGGTATGTGAAGACCATCTCTATCTACCTTGTGACCCAAAAAAGTAAGATAATCACTAAAAAATTAACATTTTTCTTTCTTAACCGTTAACCCAGCCACAGAAAGTTTATCTAAAACACTATACAATCTCTCACTCAGTTCTTTTTCATTACATCCGGCTACCACAATATCATCAAAAAAAACACACAGTTCCTGATATATCACTTAATAACCTATCAATTTCTCTCTGCAATAAGCCTGGAGCTGAAGCTATACCATATGGTAACCGATTAAACATGAACAAACCTTTATGAGTAGATATAGTTGTTAATTTTTTACTTTCCTCACTCAGTAACAACTGCTGATATGCCTGGCATAAATCTAACGAACAAAATTTTGCAGCACCTTGAAAAACATTCATTAAATCAGCTACTCTTGGAATAGGATACCTGTCTATTTCCAAATACTTGTTAAGAGTAACCCTATAATCTCCACATAATCTTATCAACCCATCACTTTTAATTACAAGAACTATAGGTGTATCCCAATCAGAAGACTCTACAGGGATTAATAACTTAGTGTCGACCAATCTATCAATCTCATCGCTGACTTTATCCTTCAAGGCAAACGGTAACACTCTAGGTTTATAAAATACTGGTTTAAAATCTTTTTTTAGAGTTAAATCGAACATTTTATGCTTGTAACAACCCAAAATCTCTTTGAATACACTTGGAAAAGTTTGTACCACATCCTGGAATGAAGTTAATTTAAATACTGAGTAAATATCTGAATATAGTGGAATACTTAATTCCATTAACCATTCACGACCAAGAATTGGCGGACCACCCCCTTCAACAACAACCAATTTCAACTCTTTAAAAAACCTTGTTATATTGAACTTTAACTTTTAATACACCTAAAGGCAGTATGATAGTATTATTTTAAGTCTTTAAACGTACATTAGATTGCTCCACTTTGTTTATATATTCAATTTCATAATTTTTTAAATCCTCAATGTTTATAACTGTCATGCTTGATCCTGTATCTATCTGAAACTCGACAACTTTACCCTGGACACTCAATTTCACACAATAGGGTTTAACATAATTAACATTTACAGTTTCTAGGTTGTACAAATTATCCAAATTAAAATCATCATTACATTGTTCCAAATTATGAACTTTTTTTACCTTAGCTTTACACACTTTTTTGAAATGACCTATCTTAGAACAATTTGAACAAGAATATGTTTTATACTTACACAATGGCTTGATCCCTTTATTCCACAACAATAACAAACCATATCCTTTTTTCCATTGCCATTTGGTGTTGTAGTCTTCCCATAATCCTTTGATGATGAAGCTGCTTTGTTCCCAGTGTTGTGTTTATACTTTTTACTCTTGAGCTGCTTATGGTAATTTATTTCATGATGTTGATCCAATTTCGTGACGTCATTACTTGCTGATTCCATCGCAAAAACCCAATTCCACACATTTTTTAAAGGTTATCGTTCCCTACGCTAATAGTTTTTTCTTAATATTACTATCCTTAACGCCCCATATGAATTGATCACGCAAGGACTCATTCAAACTGGTAGCGAATTCACAAAACTCTGACATCTTCTTGAGTGACGTAGCAAACTGAATAATAGACTCATCAGCCGCCTGCTTACGCTCTTTAAATTTATAACGTTCTGTTATTAAATTTGGTTTGGGGTTAATATAATCCAACGATTGTTTAAGATCATCATAACTAAGCTCTAAGGGTTTCCTAGGAGTACATAAGTCACGAACTAAGGAATATCCATCGTTCCCTAGTAACGTTAAAAACATCAACTTTTTCTTATGTTTACTAATTTCATTAAGGTTAGCATATAACTCAAACCTCTCTACCCAAGCATTAAAATCGTCATCCTTCAGACGCAATCCCGAAATTTTCCCTATGCAAAATCGACTATTACCAACAACGGCTGAACCACCAACAGCATTATTTCCAGCATTCTCAGAAACACTCTGCGCACCTGTCATCTTGACTTGAAGGTTGACCACGTGTTCTAATACTTCAAGTTCAAACGTTAATACCTCGTCGCCATTGTTGTATTCCTCTTAAATGAGTACATAATTAATTAATAACACTCGATAACTATTTGTATTTACTCATTTATTTAATAGTTTTTCACATGATGACAATGTGTTCTTACACTGATGATATATATATTATGAAAAAACATAGGTTAGGTACAAAACTTGTACAATAGTAATCTGATGTTCCCATCATGGAACAGAAACACTACATAGTTTATTTAATGGTAGGTAATCAAAAGTATTATAATAATATAACATGGGTGCCTAATTTGAATTTCGCTAAATATCTCAGATCAATGAGAAGGCCAGAGGCCGTATTTCCCTGTGTTTTATTCATGTGGCTTAAGATAAACTGAGCTTTTATTTTAAGCCATGGTTTTATTTGAATGTTAATAATATGCGTGCCGCAGGATTCCAATTTACTAATAATCAGACAATCAGTAGGTAGGTAGGTACCTATAATAGGTATTCAGTTTTACTATGAAGTATGAAAAAAAAAGTATGTTATAGGGAGGGGATGTGCCATTGAATAGCATACGTAAAAGTGGAGGCCAAGTATTGGGGGGGCTTGGCTCAAGGGGTAGGTGACATAGGCCCACGCCTAGGGCGGCACTTAAGCAGCACTTTAGTAAGAGGCATTTTCAAAATACTGATAATATTATATTGTTAGGTGCGGCAAAATTTGATTTTGCCTAGTTCACTATTTAGTATTTTCACTTGGGTCGGTCAAGAGCCCCCCACAACCTCCTTTAAGGTTTCCAAAATTTGCTCACTAAATGCTGTACAGTTTACACTTTAAAGTTTAAACACCATAAATTCTTCATTGAATACCAATTAGTCATTATTTGTAGTGAATAACAATACACATTGATTATTATTAATTAGATCTAAAATAAATTTCAATTTTTAATTTACATTTAAAAATTATTCTTTGAATTTACTCTTTAATAATTATCATCGTACTATCACCACCAATGTCCACTAATAATACAATAATAAATTTAGTACAAAAATAATAGCATCATAAATATTTAATTTTACTATAATAATTATTAATTAGAACATCTAACAATATAAATTATTATTGTTAATTTGATCCCCCAAATCCCCTCCTCGTAAATACGCCGCTGCGAGTTCACTTTCAGTTTGAGCATTGGCCATAAGATCAAACACAAACGCATCACTCACCATTTAAGGATGTAAAAAAGGAAGAACAAAAAACCTCTTTAAAAATTTACTTATACCTATCAGCTGGATTTGTTTTGAAATCATTAGTTAATAGTTAAACCAATAGCTTGAATTTTTCGCCACCTGTAGTAATTATCTACGTATTAATTAATAGTTTTAAGTAGATTTTATTTATTAGGTATGACATTTGTACTAGTTTCTAGCATTAAGTCTTACCAGGTTTGGGCCAAGTAAAAGCGACATTCTTTAATTTTAGATTCTGTCAAAACTTTTTGAATAGCTGTACCTATGTATTGAAATTTCAAAATCGGCAAATACAATTTCTAGTGAAAATATAAACCCTCGCTTTGAACAATCTTCACTTAAGTGTATAAATGCTTTAATATGTTTGAGTTTCTTCATCGGGAAGTAAAAAAAATGCTAATGGTACCTATATAATAATCTTTAACGATTCCATGAATTGAGAACATTTGCAAAAAAAGTTTAGCACAGTATTAAAATAATATGCCATCGACGTAAATTGTTTTCAATTTTATTAACAACCTTATATTTTTATCACAACAAAATAATATATTATTTTGCCTGTCATTGACTAGGAGAAAATTTTCATTTTCAACTGTAAGTGCAGGGTGCTTTTGTAATACGTTATGTACATCTTCTATATTTATTGGAATTTTTGGTAGGATTGATATACGAATATTATAAATGTTTTTCAGAATTATCCCACCATACCACAAATAGTGAGGTTTATAGTTATACAGTAGTTTATGAACTATCGATTTTAGTAGACAATAATTATATAGCCCACTTGCTAAAACAGGACGCAAGTAACATGCAGCCAGTAGTTCTGGCCAAACTTATATGCCATATATCTATTTTCTATACAACCTAATAAATTATAATAGTATCCAAAAGTCAAAAGCTAATAGGCACTGGACAAAATATAATATATGTAGCCAATAACAACCATTTATATGAACAAACAATTTATTTGAACCACCCTATACCAACCTATTAAAAGAAGGATGAAAAAAGAGGCTAAACACTCCCAGTCTCAAGGAATCTGTTGATATAACTTTTATTGAAATCAAGTAGTTTCTGAAATCACCATGCACAAAAATGTATTTACAGTGATATATATTAGTAGGTATAGTGTAGAATATTTGTTTTAGCTAAACAAAAAACAAAAATAAAATTTTAAATATCGAATCTTATTGGTTTGTCGGGTTTATCTAGATACAAGTCGACAGCTGATTTATGTAGATTTTTCATGCACGGTTCATAAGTATATCGGATGGTGTCAATAGTCAATAAAAATAACTATACCACAGATTGAATAGGAATATATTATTATGTATTATACCTAATATCTAAATTGTACATATCCTAGTCCGACGTCAATACTATTAAACTATTGAAATTAAAATCTGTTATCCGAAATGGCGAAATTAATAGCTGTATATTATACACTAGGGAGCCTATATTATTATAGTGATGAATACATAGGCCATAGAGTAAACCAATGTGAATCACCGTGGTTTGTGGTCTCTCACCTTTCATTAAGATTGTTATAACATTATTACAACGTGTACCTATGTGTAGTATCCTCTTTAGCGCATGGTGTTTTAATCATTTAAGATTATTGCTATGATTAATCACTTAATAATTCTTGTGCACAAATTTTTAGAAATAATTAAAGTATACTAATAGTTTAATTTAATTGTTTTTCTACTCCATATATAGAACAAGCCATTCCACTTTTGTTTGCAGAAACAAATTAAGAATATGTAGTAAAAATATAAGGTCAACATAACTCTAGAAAAAATAAAAGAAAACATTAAAACAAGTGTAAAGAAGAGACGGAACTGGACAAATGGAATAATAATGTAACTATGAATTGATAAAGGTTTAGTTTTACATGTTCAATAATTATAAATTTAATTTAATGCAGACTATAAAAATAATACCGGTTCATTGATTGAAATGCATTAAATAACACAGAATAGTTATAAAATAATGTAATAAATATTATTTATTTTGTTTTATACAAAAAAAAATATATATATATAGTTATTTAATAGTACAAAAAAAAAAATACATAATTAGGATTGAAAATTATTAACTTATATTAGATCTTACTAATTAATAAAACTAATAAGATGTAAAAGTATCATAAATTTGATAAAAAAAAAATGTATTACAACTATTTTATCAATAGCTGACCTGGTAATTTAGATAACCTCATAAATGTAAAAAAAAGTTTCCAGAACTAAAAACATGTAAAATTTGTTGGATTGAAAATTAAGATATGTTAGTCTGTACTATTCACATTCTATACTTACTGACATTACTTAATATTGTAATGATGAAAATAGTTTGAAAAATAAAATAAAAATCGTTAACTTTAATAACCACAAATCATAAAAAAAATATTTGTTTTAGTTGAACATTCAAATAAAACCGTCATTACTTCCATTTGTTTAAAATGTTTCAGCTGCTGAATAAACTAATATAATTACAAAAATTAAAACAAATTGATATACCTAAATATAAAAATGTAGAAACAATTGTTGTGAAAAATATCTTTTGCTTTATACTCAGCTTAATATCGCAGCTTACTTAATTTTTTTAAAACTTACCAAGGGCGTTATTATTAGAGTTAACAATCATAAACCATAAATTAGTAACTATAAATAAGATAATTTACTAAATTACATTATACCGCCCTAATTATCGAAGTTATGTACACAAATGAATGACAGTAAATCATTGTTTTACTTTTTTTTTTAAATTATTTACAGTTTAATTATATAATTTAGTCATAAATTCACGACTTGACAGCATCCTTTTTATTAGAATCATCAGAACTAACAGATTTGTCTTCTTTATCATCTAAAACAAATATTTAAGATATTAATTAATACAATATATTCAAGCATTAAGTGATATTATAAACTTCAAACACAATTGAATTAATAATTTTATGAATAAAATGTATGCACTTAGGGAAGCTTGCTCTAAATAGTAAATACAACTTTGCCTATATTTGAAAGTTGTATAAACCAGTGCAACATAATTTCAAAAAACTACATAAGAGAACATAACTATATTAGAAACTCACAGAATCTACCCATCCAAACAAATTAAAATTTAAAAAAGCTTATAGTTATAGTAATTGATTTTGATGAACATAATTGTTTACGCCACTGTAAGCAACATTATTCTATTAAATTAATTATTATATGCATAAAAAATAAAACAAAACCTCATCACATAAGTATTATAGAAAATAGCTCACAATGTTTGTGCATTCAGGAATTATTTAAAGGGAAAAATGTAGCTGTCATTTATGAAGAACACTTAACAAACTACATATAAGATCTTTTTTTGAAACATTAAATAATAAATAATATGTAAGAAAATGTATTTTTGGCTAAAAACTAGGGTGTACATTCTTCAATACCGTTTTGTTTTTTATGAAATTTGAATTAATAACGTCACATTTGTTCTACATTTAAACTTAAAGTGACTGACGTATACAATGGAAATTTAAAAATTAGCATTTAGCCACTGCAGTTTGATACCATATTTTTGTAGTAATATAAAAAATAATTACCTTTTAGAATATTAAATTCAGGTTCATCTACTTCCATCCTATTAGAGTCCAATCGTGCTTGTTTTCTAGCAGGTGCAACCGTTTTATAAGATCTAAAACAAAAACATTATTATATACCTACATGGAATATTAAAATAGAAAAAATAAAACAGTGGCTATACCTGTTATCTTTTCGGCCACCACCCCCTACTCCGGGAGCCATTCCTTCATCCTCACTATCGCTAAACTCATTGTCAGGTGCAATTCGTTTGTCTGTAATGGACTGAGGATTCCTTTCATCAGGGTTAACATTATCTTCATCTTCAGACTCATTACGTACACCGTCTTCAGGAATAGCTAATAGTAAAAATAAGAATTAAATAGTAAATAATTCATTCATAACTCAAATGTTCGCATTAAAAAATATACTATTTAATTAAAATTGCGAGTATGATAAAATTTACCTTGGACTTGAACTCCTGGGGCATGAGGTAGCATTCGTAAATTTTCGAAGAGTCGGTTTTTAATTTTTTCTAAATATTCAGTAGCATTTGTATTAGTCATATTTGAAGGACTAATATGAAGTTTGAAATCAGGTCCAAAGTATTCAAAATAATCATTATACGGCAATTCGTTAGCAATTTCAGCTCCTAAGGCCACAGCTGTCTCATATGTCCAACATCGAGATACATTTCGGATGGTATAACCACCTCCACCAACCATAAGAAAAGGTAAACCATAACGTTTCACAAATTCAACACATTTACCATGACCTATAAATGTTAATTTAGTTTTTAAATTTTAAATTTATAAATGTATTATATATAAAACTTTCATACCTTTAACAGTTAAATTAAAACATCCAAGCCTGTCTCCTGTAAGTGAATCTGCTCCACATTGTAATACAACTGCACTAGGTTGGAACGTCTCCATTACTTTAGTAATTATTGGTACGAATATTGATTCATAACTATCATCATCCATTCCATCTCTTAAGGGAATGTTAACTGCATAGTATTTTCCTTTTCCAGCACCAATGTCCTAAAATAATGAAAACATTTCAATATTGTTATCAAATAATTTATTACCAGTTACCACATAAAAACTAATTCATTAAATGTTAAAACAAATGCTAATATTGCAACCACTGACAGGTTAATTATTTTACTATTCATTGACTTACTCTGAGATCACCAGTACCAGGGAAATATTCGCCATATTTGTGGAATGAAACTGTCATAACTCTATCAGTAGTGTAAAATGCTTCTTCAACGCCATCACCGTGATGAACATCAATATCGATGTACAATACTCGTTGATGGTATTTAAGCAATTCTAATATACCAAGTACGATGTCATTAACATAGCAAAAGCCACTGGCTTCAGATTTTTTGGCGTGATGGAGACCACCTCCCCAATTTATACAAATATCTGCAGATTGCTTATTTAACTTTACAGCTGCTGCTACTGAACCACCCGCAGATAACTGACAAAATTCGTATAAACCATCAAAAACTGGACAATCTTCACCTACGTTGACTATATAAAAAAAGAAATAACCGATTTAGTTTATTTTTTTATCAATATTTACAGATACATTTGAGTAAAAGTGACAGTATACTTACATCTTTGCATTTGTTTATTATAGTCGTTCATATTATCTGGACGAATACTTCGTAAGAAGCGTATATACTCATCACTATGAAATTTGGTCATTTCTTCTGCAGTTGCTTTATGAGGTCTCTAAATTATAAACATTGATTTTATTAGTAAATTACTAAATTGAAAAATACCATTAATACTAAAATATATCAAACTTGACTTACATATATTTCCATTTTTCGGTATAAACCGTAATTTAAAAGCAAATTATGAGTCATTCGAATTCTATGTGGTTTCATAGGATGACCTTGTCCATAATAATAGTTTCCTATGTCACCTGTAAAAATGTATAATAGTAAATTACATTAAAAAGCTTTATGAAATTGATGGAAAAAGTTTTCCATCAATTAAAAGTAACCAAAGGCACAAAAACTTTAATACAAATTTAATTACTTAATACCTCAGTATAAAGCTGTGTGATATTTATTAAGGGAGATACACATTATAATATTAAGTAATATTTTTATATTTCAACAACAAGAAAAATTCACATATTTTTTTACATTAGATAATACATTAGATATAGACCTTGGAATGTTTGTAAAAACTAAAAAGTACAATTTTATGATTTAGGCATCAAATATGGCGCTTCATTTGTGTATTGTGTACATACAAATATTAACTAAAATGTCACATGGGAACTAAATTAAACAATTATGTACCTAATTTATAATACTGCAATAATTGTTATTTTTTAAGTCTATATATCATGAATCAAAAAGCTGTGGTCATTATTGTACCTATTAATTAAAATTTGAATCAATTAGGTATTGTACTTCTGCCAATGAAAATATTCATCAGTGGGGCACTGTATACAATTCAATTATAAAACTATAAATTTACACTAATAAAATGTTCTGTAAAATGTAATCAATATTTAATGGATTTATCCTCGGATTCCTCAACATCTAGGATAGGTATGTAATATTGACATTGGTATCCAAGTGTAATGGCTAAGGTTAACACAACAAAAATAGGGAATAAATCAATTTATTAAGTCACAACTGATATTAAGAACTTAAAATTTGACACTATGTGAAACCAGCATATGGCTAAGAAACAACATTGTTATTAATTTTATAGAAAGCCATGATCTAAAATATTTTTCAACAAAATAAATACCATCCCTAGTTTTTATATATTCTTTTCAGAATAAGAACAGACCAGGAAGCAAACAAAAACACATCCATCCCCAATATGGCTGCCTCCAAAAATATTCACTTTTACCTAATAATTAACAAAACAGCCACCATGTGGTCTGGCAGCGTCAAGCTCAGTTGCGATGCACAAATACGATCTATTCTTATTCTGAATAGAGTATAGACTTTTAGAACATGATAATTAAAGATGAATCAAATATATATATTGACATTATGTTAGGTATTTTAATAAGAGTTAAGTAAAAATTACCTACAAAGAGTTACATAACTTTAAAAATTGTACCTACTTAAGATCAAAAATAAAAAATCATTTTTCAAAATGTATTTAGTTAAATTAGATGGTTGGGTTTGTATTAGCAAATGAAAAAAAAAAAAATAATTCATAGAACTTATAAACATAAAATAAATAATAAAATGTTTTTAAATTATTTATTGAGATACTCTCATGTGTAATTATTTATTTGGACGCAAAATGTTACCTATACAATTTGTACAATAAGTAATATTTATGTAACAGGCAGATAACGGGTTTATATACACATGAGGAAATCACACATTTGTGACACCTCTTGATTATTAAATGCTCGATTAAATTTTATACTTAAATTGAGATTTTTAAATTTAAATAAGTTGACTATATTTTGGATCTATTAAAAAAAAAATCAAAATACATTAAGGTAGCATTTCAAATTCTTCTCCAATGATTTTATTAAAAAATGAACATAAGGAATTAATTTAAACATTTGTTCATTTAAAAACATGATAAACATTACCAAAATGTAAAGTAGTATAAGTAAAAGCACGAGTAAAGGGTACCTTGACTATAACGATTATATAATTTATCGATCAAGCAAATAAAAATACAACAAAACAAACATATTTATTGAGTCTGAAGATTAATTTATTTTGCATAATTATTTACTTTTATCTTTGTTAGTAAAAACTATAAGTTGGTACCTATTTGCAAACAATTTATAGGCACATACATATAAAAGGTATTTGTTGAACTATACCAAAATGGTGAAGTTTAAATATTATAAAAAGTTTTGAAATGTATATTTTACCAAATCAGTCTAATGCAATATTAATTTGTTATAATTTATAAGTTTTATAGACAAAGAAAGTTTAGTTCTAAACAAAATATGTAAGTAGGTATATTATATACCTAAGTTAAATTTCAGAATTTTTATTTGATATAACATACCTGATTTTCATATATAATAAGTATGGCTATATTTAATTGTATAATCAACTAAATTATATGTAATTACTTGTAATCTTTATACAGAGTAATTAAGGTCATCAACAATTAATAACTACAGTTTATTCGAGTTTTTTATACTTCAGATTATAGGTACCTACAGAATGGAATAAATTGAAGATTTTGACTAAAACAAAATAACACATATAAGACAAATTCAAAAATGTCTTGTACATCTTGGTAAGTGCATTTATTCTGTGTATGCGAAGAAATATTTAAGGTAACCATGAAAATTAAAAACAGATAGGTTCCTAACCATAAAAATACAGTAGGTAGCTTTGGTTAGTACTTTATCATGGCTTGCTCGATTACAATATCGGAGACAGCCCTTATTAGACAAATACGTCATCCAGAAGTACAGGACAGAATTTAAAAAAAAAAAGAAAATCCCATCAGACTGGGCATAATTACTAAGATTTTCTATTATGTGCCAGTTGTGCGGAGACAATCGGCAGAGCCGGTTAACACTATTGAACTGCAGCTGACCAGAAACCGAAACAAGAGATGTCTTAGCCGTCGCAGGAGCGTCAGAAACATTGAACGGTGACGGTTGAGAGCATACAACAGATTAGATTTAACAACGATTTAAACGATACTCACTGTCGTAATAATAACAGACTCTTTTCTTAAACGGCGTGATTGACATTGTGGCGTCCTAGGGCTGGCCGGTGGTTTAGGTAGTTTTTGGCGTGTGCGCGTGTGGCGTACGGCTAACTGAGCCCCCCCCAAAAAAAGCGCGGGCCGACGATGGACTGGTGCTTCGATTTCGGCGACACGTTTTCTCCGTCAACAATTCATGCGTGCGACCAACGGCGAACTGGTAACGGCGGTGATACTCGTTGCGCACGACCAACCGTTGAAGAATATACCGTGGGAAACGAACAAAATTAAAAAACGCGGATAAAAAATTAAAAAATCCCAAAACCGTCGGCGCCGCTAACAATGCACAGGCTGGTTGTGCGGACCAGTGAAGTGATAAAATTAAATTTAAAAAACGGCCGGCGTCGGCATAGACCGGGAAATTAATATTGTTATTTACTATTTACTATTTAGAACATCGCCGTATACGCGAGTCGGAAATGAAAAAAACGCACCGTACATTTTGAGCAGCTAATGTGTTCGGAGCCAATCGCGAATGGCCAGTAAACAAACAAACGCCATTGAGATAAACAGTGCGGCCGCCGGGCCGACGATCGGGTCCCCGGAGCCGTGGCAGCTGCAATTTGTGCAGCTGCCACGGCCACATTCAGTTGGCTAACGTGGTAAAGCATGTGTTTCTTATCTCGGCCCAAGGTCGTCGCCGTCTCGGGTTATTCGCCGTGATAAGAACAGAATAAAAATATTAAAAGCGGATGTGGAATACGGATTGGAAAAGAAATAAGAATTAAAGAAATTCGCTATACGAGCACGACTACTTTTCCAAATTTCACACCGTTTGTACACCGGGGTGACTTCGAAATGTGGTACGAAGCCTTACCGTCCGCCGTTATTGTGTACGTGCTGTTGAACATCCCCGACAGGGTCAACTCTCTGTCGAATAAATTGGTTTACAATAATGTGAGTATCTGTTTTCGGGTTTTCCTAAGTCTCACAAGACAAAAAAATATTAGGTGTAACAAAATATTAGGTGAAAGAAATATTTTTATTTTTTATTTATTTATCATTAATAAAAAATAACATAATTCCTACATTTTTATGAATATCTGAACTGTTTTGAGTAAGCCTATTGTGATAGAGATAGAGAGTACCTAATACAATATTGATTATTTTAAATGAATAAGAAAAACTACAGATAGGTACATTCAAATAAAATATAAAAACAAATATTATTGATTAAAAATAAAATGACTAAGTATATTATAATTAATTAAAACGAGCTTATACTTATTAAAAAAGAACTTAAACATGTGTTACCAATATAAAACTAAAAGATTTAGCTCAAATCTAAAAATAACCATTCATATAAAATCTTTTTAACATAACTTTGCATAACATGGATGTTTTTTTATACTAAATTTTCATTGAGTTAAATAACGTAGGGCCTAGATAATCAACAAATGATTGACTGAAAGATTTTTTTGCATATATGATAGGAATGTCATATTCTATGTTCTTAACAAGTGATTTACTGAAATTGCCTTTAATAAAACAATCAAATACAAACAATATAGCAATTTTTTTATATAGTGATTTAATTGGTAATACACTCAGATCACTATAATTTTCATTAGTTTGAAGTTTTTTTAGTACACCAACACCCAAACCACCCCATACCATTATACCAATAATCCATATTGAAAAATTGACTGATATAGAGCAAAGCATACTACACGCATTGTCTGTTTAGGAATCAAATTTTATAGTGAAATAAATTTATAAGTTAAATATTGTAATTTACCTATTAAATTATGAGTATGTAAGTTATCAAAGATAATACCCAGATAACGAATTCTTGTCACTGCTTTGATAGATTTACAGCTGTGTTGATTACAAATTATGCCATCTCTACAGTTATGTAAAGTTATGGAGTTAAAATTTGTAAAGGTTTTATTTATAGAAGAGGTCATAAAATTTGTTTTTTATCTTTAAGTGTTAAATTTCTATCTGTTAGGCATTTATAAACTTTGTCTAAACTCTTAACCAACTGTTGCTTTAGTGTGAACTCTTTCCCAAAAAATATTGGTAAATAATAAACACGTGTCATCAGTCTATGTGACGTATCGATCCATCAAATTTAAAATCACAAATCAGATTTATGTACAGTAAAAATAAAATTGGGCCTAGTACACTACCTTGAAGAACACCGAATTCGATAGTACTTTCTTGACTTAAAACTTCATTAATCTTAACTCTTTGCTTCTTATTTAATAAGTAACTTCAAAACCAATTCAGACTCAAATTATTAATACCAAAATTAGATAATATCTGTAAGAGTATTGAGTGATTAACTGTATCAAAAGCTTTAGCTAAGTCTAGGAAAATATCTATCACTTTGTTACTGTTATCTAATTCATTATATATAAATTGAATCGTTTTATAAAGAACTTTTTCCGTGCCCATGCCAGGTCTGAAACCAAACTGATTTGCGGATAAGAGTTAGTTTGCATCTATAAATGTAATCAGACATAATTTAATTATTTTCTCTAATATTTTGGCAAAATTATTAAGCAAAGAATTCGGTCTGTAACTATTAATAATTTTTCCATCTCCGCCCTTTAGGAGAGGTTAGATTATTGCTACTTTTAAATTGTTCCTGAAACAAACCTTGCTGCATACTTAAGTTAAAAATATAAACAAGCGTATAACTATAAGTTCAATAATACATTTAATTAATTTAATCGTTACTTTATCATGAGTCATAACCTGCCACCGTGTCATCTTTACAATTTCTTACTATTTTCACTACTTCCGTTTTTTCAATTTTCTTAGAAAACAAACTGTCAAAAAAACAGTATTATTAACATTTACTTTCCGCTACTTTCCTGAAATTGCTTGATAAATTCATTAAAAATATTTTACATTCCTTCTGGATCCACATTTGCATAAATTACTTTGTCATTATTTATTATATTACTAGTTTTAACCTTATTGTTTATAATTGTTTTAGAGCATATAACATCGCTTATAAGTTGACAGGTTAATCTTAGATTATGAGAAACTTCTTTAAATTTGTTTTCGTAAAATCTTTTTTTTTGATAGTCTTAAAATATTAGTGTAATTTTTTTTATATTTTTTGTAATAATCTGCTAACTTTTGATTGTTTGGGTTTTTTTACATTTATATAATATAATAACATAATTCACAGATATGGATAAATAATTGAATAATTGTCATGAGATTAAAGTAATCCTATTGAGCTCTGTTGGATACTTTTTCGACTTGATTTGTAAAGTATCATTATTTTTTTTCTTAAATAAAATATAACTTATGAGTGTCATTTGCATTATGGCTAATACGGTTCTGAATCTGTAAGTTTATATTTTTTTACTAACAAATTTAAAATGGTTTATACTTGTAAAAAAGTAAAATCCTTGAACATTAAATGTTTTTATGCTGTCCTAAACAAACTTAATATTTATAATAAAGGCATTTTCGAATTATTATATTTATTATTCTAGGTTTACAGACGTGATATTAGTCAACCTTGGCTTCAAAGATATTATGCCAGAGACTGGGAATTAACTGGTGATCCCTACAAGGCACAAGTAATATACATATATTTTATTCTAATTCAAAATGTAATGACAAATGATCCTAAACGTTACTTAATGGTTATTTGATTTAAGGGCCTTGAAAGTTTACCAAATAAGCCTTCGGTTACCGGAATTGATTGGCAAAAATATGGAAAAGGACCAAATCACTCATTCTATGGAACTAAATTGTAATGAAAACAAATTAATTTTAAAATGAATTGTAGCTATAATAAATATTTTAGAAAGTTGTTTATGGAAACTGTGAAAACCATATATCTTGCTAAATATAATTAATAAATATGTAACATAATATCTAAATATGTACTTTGTGTATTTCAAATTTTTATTTTTTTTCCTTTATTTCAGTAAGCTTGTTCGTTGGTGTAATATAAATATTGTGTAGTATAATTGAATTATTGATTTCATTTTTGATCAAGACAATCAACTTAAACTTATAAATATTAATTTAGTAGATAATATTATGAATTAATATGAGACTATTAAATATTATCTATTCAGGGTTAACGAATATTGTCCACGTTTTGTATCCGTATAAAACTGCATAGAATGCTACACTCTGTCCAAGGAGAGATCATGCCGCGGCTCGACCAAAATCGGGTTTTCTGCGCGTCCCCACGTGTCACCCTGCCATAGGGGAACTGGTTTCGATAGCAGGGTGACGTGGAGCGATGTGCAAAACCGGCATGTTCTCTCATATGATAAAGTATAGTATGCTATTTTATTATATAACAACCTAAAACATTTAAACAAAACTAACTATAACTTGTTCGAAAATTGATAAATAACTAGGTATATCAACATTTTAAATACTCTTAATAATATCAGCCATGTTGTGGTTGTCATTCAAATATGATTATGATATAATTAATATTTTTGTAGATCCTGTGGTTTTATAAAAAAATATTTGTAATTTTTGTAATGATAAATTAATTTTAATAAAAGAATCACAAGTTTATATATTATACTTACACTAATAAAATTATTTTGCGATTATTGTTTTATAGAATAATAGTATATTTTCTCACTTAAATAAAGAGATTTTGATCATGTTAAAAGAAATTTAATATCTTTTTTTAACATTATTATTTATCAATAATACAGTGTATAAAAAAAAACTAATTATGCACAAAGCAGTTGTTAAAAAAGATATTAAATTACTTTTAAAATTATCAAAGAATTCCCATATTATCCTGTTTATTTTTCATTATACCACGCAATCAAAAATATATTCTGCATATTAAAAGTCAAGTAATCTAGATAAAAAAATAACATGTTCACGATATAGAATATAGGCGTCTTAAACTGTAATACAATATTTATCACAATATACCGCTGGTCTTGGCTACATTAAGTGAAACATACACAACAAAAATTGAATTAATATCTAATAGCTTATAGGGAAAATTAAAATCAAATTGTTTTCATTGGAAAAAATTACACAAACAATAATTATATTATTCCTACTTTATAAATATAAGACATACCACATAAAGAATACAATACTTTAAGTAATATAATTGCCCTTGTAGTAGATTAAATTGCACTAGCATGCAATAGATCATATACCACTACAGACATTCTACTATTATTGTTAATAAATAATAACTATCTAAGAGATTTCTTCGTATTCATCTGAACGTACTGATGGTGATGGAGATGTCCTTGAACTTTCTGATCTTCTAAATATTGACGGAGACATTGCTCTCTTTTTTAAGCTATATTTTTTAAGTTCGTTAAAAAAACAAAATTGTTTAATAATATATTTGTATATTTATTATTATTTTTTATTTACTTAGGTAATGTTGAAGGTTTAAACACATCAGCAAGTTTCCCTCTGGAATCTTTACTAGAAGATACATCAATATTGTAAATGCTGGAACTGCTTTTAAAGGACTACAATGAAAATGAACGATTAAATTTTAAAATTTTAACAGGTATTCAATATACATACCAAATCACTATCATTATCAAAGCTTTTTGAACTTTTAGTTAACTTCTTTAACTTGCCAAAAAGTCCTTTTTTCTTAGTTTTTTCTCCGCTTACAATATCACTTTTGGAAGAACTATTTGACTGTTGACTAAAAATTAATTAACTTATTCAATTTTTAATATTTAAAAATATTTTAAGTGCTAGCATCAAGTAGGCACTGATATATAATGTCATACATTGTATTTTGAACGAATAAAAACCATATCAATATAATTGCTATACTATGTTTCATAAACCTAACTAAATGGACTAATGTGTCTATTAATCCTATATTTACCAACTTAAGAAACATTAAAATATTACCTGTCAAAACTATTTGGTTGTTTAGTAAGTCTATTTCTTGACTGACTACGTTCATCTCTTTTCCATATATCCTAAAAATGTTAAACATCTTAAATAGGCATCAACTTACTTAATTACCTTATTTTTATCTAGCTTAGAACTCACTTGATCAGTATTCCCAAAATTTTGTTCGAGTGAAAGACTTTTTCTGTACAAACTACCTCTTATTGGAGGCTTATCATTAAAATCGTTTTCAGTTGATGACGACCTATACATTAAATTAATTATTAGATATTACCACCTATTAGCTTGTATTTAACTGCAATTTGTCTAAGATTGTCAATGGCTTAGGACCTAACCTCCCAGTATCTCAGAAAATATTCTTAATACACCCAAGAAGTATATATATACCAATCCTGGCGCAGCGCCTTATATACCAATAAAAGATCACAAAAACTAAATGCAATATTCCCCAAAATATTTTTTCAAAAAACTTATGTCATTAATAATTTTTAAATCTAATTGCAATAATAATTAAAATATTTTCCACAAAATCTAAATGCAATATTTCTTAAAATATTTTTTAACAAAATCTAAATGCAATATTCCCCAAAATATTTTTTCAAAAAACTTATGTCATTAATAATTTTTAAATCTAATTGCAATAATAATTAAAATATTTTTCACAAAATCTAAATGCAATATTCCCCAAAATATTTTTTCAAAAAACTTATGTCATTAATAATTTTAAAAACTAATTGCAATAATAATTAAAATATTTTTCACAAAATCTAAATGAAATATTTCTTAAAATATTTTTTAACAAAATCTAAATGCAATAATAATTAAAATATTTTTCAAAATACTTATGTTATAAAGACACATTCCTAGTACATTTCCTTAAAGTCGAAATAGACACTGATAACCAGAGGGGGCAAAATGCTCCCCTGGTTCAAACGAAAAAAACAGCATTTCAATCATACAAACACATTTTTATCGCGTCGGTTGCGATGGCTATGGACCGATATCGCGTACAAACCACTCGGCTTTTGAAACAAACGAACTATATGTAAAATGAGAAAATGTCTAAAAGTCGAAAAACAGCGTAAAAAGCGTAACATTTTTCGAAAATGTTTTAAAACCGACCGCACCGCCGAAGTTACAAAATGCTTACCAACAAAAGCCATAGTCCTCTTAACATACATAATAAATGCAATTCTACGATTATCATATTTTCCTTCCTTATGGAAATTTTCTCAAATTGTAATGTTTGCTAAACCTAACAAACCTCCAGACTCACCGGACTCTTACAGACCTATAAGTCTCTTACCTTTTTTTTCTAAAATCTGCGAAAGACTAATTCTGCAAAGAATGTCTTCCCACATCAATAATAACAACATTCTTCCCCCATCTCAATTCGGCTTTAGAGCCAAGCACAGCACAATCCATCAAGTGCACAGAGTAGTAGATGCCATCTCAACTTCACTCGAACGAAAGCAATATTGCTCCTGTGTCTTCCTCGACATTTCTCAGGCGTTCGACCGCGTTTGGCACGACGGTCTCCTCTTTAAACTGCGAAATTGCCTCCCATCACCTCTATTTCTGCTAATAAAATCTTACCTATCAGATAGATACTTTCAAACTCGCGTTGGTTCGTGCATCTCAGAAATGTCTCTAATCGAAGCAGGAGTACCTCAAGGTGGTATCCTATCTCCCCTTCTATTTAACATATATGCCTCAGATCAGCCCATAACACAAGACATCCTTGTAGCTGATTTCGCAGACGATAAAGCGATAATAGCAATACATGAAAATCATTTAATTGCCTCAGCCAACCTCCAAATTCACCTAGACCTTATTTCGCAATGGTACTCCAGATGGCGAATAAAACTAAACCACAACAAGTCGGTACACGCGACTTTCACTCTAAAACACGGAATTTGTCCACCTGTATCTGTGGACAATATTCCTATTCCGTCGTCTGACACCGTCAAATACCTAGGCCTGACCCTCGACAAAAGGCTAACTTGGAAACAGCACATAAGGTCCAAACGACTAACTTTAAACTCTCGCTCTCGTTCCCTCAATCAGCTCTTATCAAAAAACAAATTCACTAAACTAGGAACTAAACTTCTCATTTACAAGTCATTATTAAAACCCATTTGGACTTATGGATTACAATTGTGGGGATCAGCCAAAAAAACTAATATAAATAAAATCCAGACCTTCCAGAACATCACCCTACGCAGAATAGCAAATGCCCCACCGTATGTATCTAATCAAACCCTCCATAATGACATGCGCATGAAAACAGTCGAAGAAGAATCGGTAATTTATTACAAGCGTTTCTTTTCACACCTAGCTAACCACAAAAATCCACTAATTAGGAATCTAAATACTGTAACTTTGCCTGAAACACCTCGCCGTCGCCTGAAAAGGAGATGGTGCAGGGAGCTCCTAATCTTATAACCTCCATCGATCTATTCCTCGTTATTCATCTCACTCTTATTCCCCACTATGTCATAGATTAACATAATCCGTGATCATGCCAAGTGTTGCTAATGGGTGACTTCTTACCCCCGTATTATCCTGCTTGTTTTTTTTTTCTCTCGGCAAATACGCTTATTGTGCTTTTAGTATAGTGTAAGTAGTGTAACTTCTTATCAAAAAAAAAAAAAAAAAACCGACCGCCGCCGACGCCGCGAAGGTACGCGATTGGTCGCGACTCGCGCTATAGGGAATCGAGGGGAGAGGTCCGGTGACTGGGGAAACGGAGCGGTGTTTAATTTTTTCCAGATAGATAGGTTAGGCTAACCTAACCTAGATATAATATCTATCTATCTTCTATAGTTCTATCTAAGATATTATTATAATATTATTCATCATAATAACATCGGACGTCTAACGTAAATATAGTATGTTGTTTAATTATTCATATTCTTGTTAAAGTGAATTTTTAACATTTTAAGTGAATTTTAATAAATGGACTCGGTAAATCACAAATTTCCGCAATTAAACAACAACAAATTTTTTATTGCAGGAGACGAAGAACAATTTTTCTCCAATATAGATGTAAACGATGAACATTTTGTGAAAATTCAAAACACATTTAACTACATTTTTATGAAATTCAAAAAGGGATTATTTGTTAAAATCAAGGACAACAAAATAATTAATTTTCTTCCGTTTGTAAATGTAAATTTTGAGAATGAATGGTCGGCCATCATCAGAGAAAAAAACAACTTTAACCACCTTGAAAATGTAAAAAATTTTATAATCTTTTCAAACCTGTACTCAAAGTACTGGTATTCAAAGTCAAAGTACCCCAAGTTTAATTGGAATTTCAACAAATATTTAGAAACAAAAAAGAACACTGTTGAAATTGAATCGTATTACACAAATATAAAAAAATGGTATGCAAATAATGGTATAATAAGATTTGACAATCCTAAACAAATTATTGACGACCACAATATTTCAACAATTTTTGCCATGATTTCCGAGTTGTGCACAACTCGGAAAGTAAAAGACATTGGGTTTTTTTTGAATCGTCGTGATTCTCCGATAATGACAAAAGACGGAACAGAAGCATATTTTCATATATTTGGAAATAAATGTCCTTTATTGAGTCATAAATATTCAAACTATTCTCCCATCTTATCCATGAGTATTTGTGAAAACAGTGCTGACATACTAATGCCCACATTTGACGATTGGAAAATTGTACATTCGAACGTTTACTCTAAATTCAACACAAATTGGGCCAGGAAAAAACCTAAAGCATTGTTTAGAGGAAGTTCCACCGGATTTGGTTATTGCTCAGAAACCAACAAACGTTTGAAATTAATGAAAATTTCAAACAACTCTAAACAAGGGTTATTTGATGTCGGAATTACAAAATGGCAATTAAGACCTCGTGTGGTCAATGGACTTTTGAAATTTATACAACCAACCATAGAAAACACCAAAGATTATATGACATACGAAGAACAGTCAAATTACAAATATATAATTCACATTGAAGGACATGTTTTCGCATACAGATTGTCTACTGAATTGGGTATGAAATCTTGCATACTTTTGGTTGAAAGCGAATGGAAAATATGGTATTTTCACCTTTTAAAACCCTACGTGCACTATGTTCCCATTAAGCACGATCTGAGTGATTTAAACAAACAGCTTTCATGGTGCATGTCAAACGATGATGTTTGTTCTAAAATTGCAAACAACAGTTTTGTGTTTTTTTCCAAATACATAACTAAAGATGGAATATTAAACCATTTGGAAAATACATTAAATTCTTGTTAAAATCAAGGGAAAATTCTTAAATTAATGGTCTTAATAATTTTCAGGATTTGGTATAGTATATATATACCAATCCTGGTGCAGCGCCTTAAATACCTCACAAAAAAAATTTTGACTTTAAGGAGCAGTAAAGAAATTACCTGACTCCAAAAACTGCACGTTTTGATCTGACATCTTGTTGATTTGTGTTTATAACTAATTCTTTAGTCAACTCATTAACTTTATTTAATAATTGTTTGATTTGTTCATTATTATTGTTATTTAGTGTTTGGTTGGAATTTAAATCTGGTGATGCTTCTCTAGACGTAGATGATTTTCTTCTAGCCGGTGGTGTTGGTGCAATTATCGAGTTTAAAGATTTATTTGTCAGTTCATAGTTTTCATTTACCATTATAGTTAAACTTTTGATCAACTGTGATAAATTATTAATTTTAACCTCAAGCTGAGGATCAGTTCTTAGCCGAACATTGCATAATCTTAATGACTCACATTCTTGTTCTATTTTGTCTTTTTCTTTTCTTAATTTTTCATTTATTGTTCTTAATTTTGCATGAGCATCTCGTAAATCCATAAGATCACATTGCATCTAATAAATAAAAAAATAATGATTGTATAAAATTTTCTTAAACTAAATCAATAAATATTCAACAAATTCTACTAAAATGTTACAGGTAAATATATTCTGTAGTTGTATATATATATTTAATATTGAAATTCGTTATTTATATACAAATTATATATGAATTTATAAATTAGATTTAATTAAATAAATAAATAATCATGTGTGTTTAAAAGTGTTTACATCTAAAATAGGTACAATTATATTATATATTATGTAATATGTATATAGTATATACAATTATAAAAATAAGTATTTTAATACCTTATATAATCAACATTTAATATCAAAAAGTGGTTAATTTCTAAGTTTTCTATTATGTATATGATATATATGAGATCAGCCCATAATAAAATTATAGTAGTTCACATTTTATTTTTTTATTGTATACATATTTTAATATTATTATATTATAAATTGTAAATAAAATTATATTAATATTTTATTTATATTAAAAATATTTTATTGGTTTAGTATAAAACAATGATTTGTTGTGTTAGCAGAGCCGTGCTAAGGGGTTGGCAAATGGGGCAAGTGCCCTAGGGCGGCCAAACTTGTAACATTTTAAAGGGCGGTAAATGTTTAACTATGTATGTTTATTACGGGCGCCAAATATTATTGCCCTGGGGTACCAATGAGAGTTAGCACGGCATTGTGTGTTAGTTTGTATTAGTTATTATATTTTGAATATTTCATCCATAAAGATAATTTACAATAATTTAATCTTACCTCGTTAGTTTTCTTCCTATTTTCTTGTTGGTCAACCTCAATATTTTTTGTAAGTTGATCTATACGCCTTTTTGATTCTAAACGATCTTTATCTCGCTCTCGTTCAACCTTACAATATTAATGAAAGATTAAAGATTAATATGGTTTATGTATTTTAGTATTTACATACTGTATAAAATAGTATTTTAATTTACTTCATATAATGTTTGTCTTAGATCTCTAGCCAACGTTGATGTCTCTTGTAAAAGACGTTGTTGTTCTTCCCGTTCTTTTTGCCATGCAAGCTCCATTCTAGCCTTCAAACCTGTTAATTTAGATCTTCCTGAATTCAACAGTCGTTCTTCTTCCAACTAAGATAATAAAATTTATTTTTATAAAATGTATATTAAAAAAATGAATTAAACAGACTTTATTAATAGAAGATGTCATTTCTGATTTTGTTATTTCCCAGGCTGATTTTTCTGACACCAGTTCTGTTTTTAACCTTGAACATTCAAGTCTTGCTTCTGAAAGTTGTTCTTCCATACAAGATACTTGTTGCTGTAAGACGTAGAATTCTTCTTTCTAAAGATTACAGTTTAAATAAACAAAAGTTTAGTCAAATCTAAAAACAAGTAACCATAAAATTAGGCACCTATATAGATATTACCTGGTTATCATTATTTTGCACCTTATAATTTCCTTTTTGATGGTTAGAATCTGCTGAATCCAATATTTGCTTATACGAATCACGTTCTCTTTTGAACCTAAGAGTTTGAAACTGACTGTTTTTTAACTCTTCAGAAAGAACTGACATGCGATTGTCATAGCGTACTTTTAAAGCAGCAACTTCCGTTTTTCTGGCTTGTTCTTCGTTGTATACCCTGCAAAATTAATTTATTTTTAAAAATTAAAAATATTTAACATTTTTTATTAAAACTAACTTAATTTTCATATCTTTTAGATTTTTTTCTAATAGTTCTGTCTCCATTGACCTACTGTGCTGGACTTTAACAACCTTTTCAAAATCATCTAAATTTCGTTGTAAGCTCTCATTCTAAAACAAAATATTTTATTGAAATCCATAGTCTGATATGTTAAACTCTTATTTTACTTACATCTTTCTTAAGTTTTTCTATCTGTTCTGTATACTGATTACATTGTTTATTTAATGCCCTTGTTTCTTTTAAATATTCATCCAAATTCTTTTTCATATTTTCCTTCTCTTTTATCCATGAATCATTTGAATGCGCTATTTCTAGATCCTTTAACTTTTTCTACAACACAAAATATCCAAATCAAAAACACTTACAAAAACATCTAAATGGTTTAAGTTACCTGCATTTCTAATTTTTCTTTATTCCATAAATCAATAGAATTGTGGTATTTATCTTTCAGTGTTTTTTAACTCCAGTTCAACTTTTAATGTATCTTTTTTTCTACTTTCTAACAAACTAAGAAACAATTATAGTTATTAATTGAGTGCTCAAAAAGTATAATAAAATAAAATAAATAATAATTGTTTAACAAATTAAAGTCCATATACCATTGTAGTTTTTCTTTTTCTGCTGTCATTTTACTTTTAGCATCTATTTGTTCTTTTTGCAATATGTCATATTTATTTAAAATGTCTTTGTAATTCTTTCGCTCCATCATCAATTCATTTTCTATTCCTAGTAAATTATTAATTAATTCATTATAAATATTAAAGTATTGAAACTATAGTAAATATTTTATAAATGTATCTAGGTACTTTTTATTTTTTTTTCAAATTCATTTTGAATATCCATCATTTTTTTATTTTCTTCAAAAGTTGATTGCTCTTGTATTTTTTTTATACTTTCTTCTTTGTTTATTATTTCTTTTTTATGTATTGATTTCAAATTTTCAATTTGTTGTCTCTCACTCTATACAATAGTTAATAATTAATAAATAATATCAATGTCATAATTCTATCAATAACATCTATCAAAGTCATAACACTGTAGAATATAAACATAGTATTTTTATATATTATTTACATTATAATATTACATTATATTAGTAAGTACCTATGTGAAAAAAATTAAAACTTATTTTTATAATTTAAACAATTTACCTTAAGTTGACTTTCAAGATCCATTGTTTTAATTTCCAACTGTTTAATAGCTTTTGTTTGCTTATCAAAATCAGCTTTAACCTCTTTAGTCTAATAGTAAAATATATATTATGTTGGTACATTTTACTGTTATTTGTTTATACTTTAATGCTACTAACATTACCTTGGGTTGCGCTGGTTTTGATATTGGTTTATAAGTTTTTTTGGATGTTAATTTTGTTTGATATTCTAAAACTTTAGCTTTCAATTGATCCTTTTCTACTTCAAATTCTTCTATTTTTCTTTTTAATACTGTAATTTCCTACAATTTAGAGTATTTTGTATTTTAACTAAAACTTGCAAATCACTTATTTTTGTAAAAATATATTTTATTGTGATATATGAAGCATTTATACAATTATCTAAAACTTGTTTATACTTATATAACAGTAGACGGTAGGGTTAAAATAATATATAAATTACTTGTTCACTGAGCTCAAGAAGTAATTTTAATTCTGTTGCATCTTCAACATCTGAAATTCCTTCATCTCTATCAGCAATATTTGTAGGGCGATAACCTATGAATCATTTTTTTTTCATTATTAAATGAAAGAAATTTATAATCTATTATTTACTTGTTTTTGTGGCCATTTTCTTGAGTTGCAACACCATTGACTCATTATCTTCTTCTAAACGACTCACTTTGTTCCTCAACATTTTAGCCTACAATTTGTATTTCAATGTAATATTTGTATTATAAGATTTATGTGAGGCATACGTTATAACTGTAAAGACCCAATAATAGGCGGAACTACCGCCTGGACCAACTGGGTCTTGTTCCAGGCTAATCGTGTCCCGTAATAATGTATCACTAGTACTACTATACGTCTATATGTAATATATCAAATGGATATAATACACAATGCCCCCTTCCTAAGGTATACTATTCTGTACCAACGCGTGGTTGTGGTTAGGTATTTTAAATATTGAAATTTGAAATAAAATATAAAAATAAAACTATAAACACTGTAATATTATTTCAGTTCCACTATTGTCTTCAGAATTGTATAAAATATTATTTATTAATAATAGAATATGTTATACCTATGCTTGACTGTACTCCATTAAATAAACATAAATTATTGTCAACATGAACTTAACATTATATATTATATTACGATATACTTATATATTTATTACTTGAATTTTTAAATAAAAAAATCATACACAAATAAGATTTTAAAAAAATGGTATCATTTATATCAATGAATTTTCCACCCCCTCCTCCATACTATTTATAAGTCTAAATGTCTAAATTTATCGGGAAAAGTGGCTCAGTCTAATAATAATGTCTAGTTCCGCCTATGGACCCTAGGTAAGTTTTAAAACATTACTTCTTCTTCAGAAAATCGTAATTGCTCCCTCATATCTGCTTCTCTTTCAATTGAATCTTGTAAATCCCTCTGTAGTTGAACTGGATCTTCTTGGGAATCACCTCGAGTTAACGACTCTCTTGAAACCCTCTAAACATTTAAATAATAGGTTATGACTTATGAATCTAAAGGCCTATTAATTTTTGTTAATTCATAAATATTAAATACTTCTCCTGATGCAGACTTAGGTATCATGCCCAGCATAGGTCTTTTTTTCTGATCCCCTTGTGTTGCATTAGATTTAGATTTTTCTAAATCACTTTGTAATCGTTCTATTAACTGTAAATATAATATTATATTTTAGTAGAAATAATAATATTTATTAGTATTTTGTAACTTACCTCTTTAGTTTTTTTGTCATTTTCGACCTTTTCATTATCTAACTCTTCCATTCTTCTCTCAGCTTTTTTTAATTTAAATGCTAAAATTCTACAATTCTTTGAAACTTGGTCAAATTCTCTTCTCAGCATAATAAATTCATTATCCTGCTCCTCACTAAAATATGAATTCCAAAATATTTACATTTTATTTAAGTGTTTGTATATTTATTTAAAAATAATAACATTCTTTGTTTAATTTTAAAATAGATTGCAAGATCCAACTTAATAGCAAAAATAAAATGTACCTACATATCAAAAAACGAATTTATTGGCAATCTTAAAAATGTATAAATGTAATTAAATTATTAATTTAGATTCTAAGTAGTTCAAAAGAAAGATTTCCAAGTACTTTCCAAAATTATTGAACATGCTGTATGAAAAATGATTCAACCAAAAACGGTCTCTCAGCCTATAATTCTAAGGATATTTTATTATATATTAATTATACTGCTATTAGGTATAGTAATTTATGTTTCTATTGATAATTCAAAAGGTTGAATACATTTTTGACAAAAATTGCACATATTAAAACAATATTAAATTTAATATTACTAACTGTTATGAACTTTAAGTCAATACCAATGTAGTACGTTGTACGTAGACCCATTGTGAATAGGCTCATAGTATAAAAAGATAAAAATAAATTTAAATATTTTAAAAATGTCATTGTCTTGACTAAATAATAATAAAAAAATGTCAACTCCTATGAATAATATTTTTGGAATGATATCTAAATAACAACAATTTGATAAGGATAAATCGTTATTATACATTTAGAATTTTGAATATCCAATTCATCAAGATTTGAACTTTAATCATTCATAAAAAACTATTGAGACTTTACACAAAACTTTTTTTTTAATTTCCAGCAAACAAATTTAGGAGAAATCATGTATCAAAATAAGGGTTAAAATTAAATGAATGAAAAATTTTTATAAAAAATTTGAAAATGTTCATTATTTTAATGAATTTTGTTAAAATTTGAACTTTTGAGCGCTTGTACAAAAATTGTAATTATAATTTTGATAATTTGTTGATTGGGATACGAACAACAAATGAGGAAACTTATATTAATATTATACATAAATAGAAAAAAACTAAAAGAAAATTGAACATTTCAAATATAAATGTGCCATAAATACTAAACAACATAAAGAGACAAAATAGTTTTAAAACTATATTATGTCCATTAAATGCTAATCTGAATATTACAAGCATCTACAGTTATTCATTTTTAATTACACAACAAAACAAAATATTTTGTCATAAATTCGTTTTGCGATAAATGCACCCTTTTGTTTAAAAACCACCCTCAATATTAACAATCGAACCATTTTTACTGCTTCTAAAAGTGATGTCAAGACGAAAAAAATACACAACAATAAAACCAATACATATACATAGGTTCCGACGGTTCCGTCCAGAATATAAAATAAATTATGACCTATAAATAATAATATTATAGGTACTAATAAATTATCACTAATAATTATTATTAGAATAAATGGTTTCAACACTTAAAATAAATTAATATAAAACATAGTAATTAGTAGTGCAGTCTGCAGATATTACTTAAACAGCAATATAATCATATATAAATCATTATAGAACAAATGAACAATGTTTATACATTTATGTCGTTAAGGGGCCTCGCTACGGCTATTATTTAAGGAAGGAACATAGGTATTTTAATTTCTTAGCAATTTCTAATCTCGTTTTAGTTGCCTTGGATCTATGTGTTAGTTGTAAACATACCTTTAGGCTAAACAGTATAAACTAAGTTTATAGTGAAATTTAAGTGGGTACCACTCTCGTACGCACATGCACGTGTTATTAACTCGATAACAATATAAAATTCACTAAACGACATTTTCGACAACTTACTTATTGTTTTATATTTACTGTAAGTTAACATTGTCTGATTTTGATTCCGACTAAATATTTGAATTTATCAGGAAAATGTTTGAAGACTAAGCACTTTCAAAAATTAAAAAACTAAAGTTCACAATAATTATATAAAATTTCATTTTTACAAAATGTTCCGTTCGATCAATGGACAATTTTCTGTCAAGTTAAAATTTTTTTTCAGTATCAAAATTGGACACCGTAAAGTAAATTTAATTTTGTCAAAAATTAAGGTCTTCTGAGCTCAAATTGATGGCACTAACGAGGCCCCACGAGGGCAGCGGCGCGGCACAGCCAATTTTAAGGAGTTATGTATAGGCAATTATCTACATGACGAACTTGTATATTAATAATTAATACATTAATTTACATTAATTATTATTTTCATACTGTCATTATGCCATTATAGTATGTTTTAAAGATAAAAAGTGTCTATAACCCTTAGGAGTAAACAATGGCTGTTATCCTTTAAACCACTAATCATAAGACATATACAACTATTGTAAGGTAATTAATGGATTAAAAATTAATTCTAAATTAAACATTAATGTACCGAAAATTATCTCTCATTTCTTGCTCCATATTATGTATTTCTTTATTTAAATCATTGTTTTCTTCTGTTAAATCCTCAATTTTAGTTTCAGCAGCTATTAACTTAGAACGAATCAGTTGTGCATCGTCTGACTTCACTTTAGTATTCTTGTTTTTATTGATCTCAGCTTCTAACTCATGAACACGTTGTGTAAGCAATCTCTTTTCATCGCCGAGACTTTCACAAGTAGACTTCAAATCATTTATTTTTTGTTGGTGCTTCAACAACTATTATAATTAATGTTATTAAAATTTGTCATTGTTTTATATTGTTTTGTTTTTACTTCAGAAGCTGTTGTACGAGATGTCGGAGTTGTATCCAAAGACGCTAGTCGTCTTAATAAAACATCACTCTTTTCTCGTTCAGCTTTCTCACATTTTGCTTTGGTCAATTTTAATTCAGCTTTTAAATGCAATACTTGGTCCTGAAATTACACACATTATTGGATATCCATATTAATTGGTTACTCTACTAAAATACATTACACACGTACATTATTAATGTATTATACTCACGTGTAAATCTTCATCATTTATAATAGTCGCATAGGTATCAGTCGTAGTATCAGAATCAGCCAAACTAATAGTATCTTCGTCATCGTCGTACATATTTTTATCATTTGGCGTTGATTTCATCTAAAATAAATCAATTTAAAACTATAACCCTTGTGAAATTTTGACTTCCCAAGTGAATATTAACATTGTTATGATGATATTAACATGCACCGGTGTATATTGGGCGATATCTCCATTGTAACTATTTCTTGGGCTATGTACATCCATAGAATCCTTGCGTGAAAGATTTGTTCTTCTTCGAACTGTATATTCTGGAATTTCCTGTTCGTCATCTAGAATAAAAATAAACAACATTATAATTAAGTACATAGTACTGAAGAATTGTACTTTTAAGAGGTACAATTATACCTTCTAAATTTTCAACTTGAGATGTAACACTATCTGAAAGTGTTGTCAAGTCTGGCGTCGATGTCCATGATGTAGTCTTTCGACTAGATCCACTACCTTTGTCTAAGTTATAATAGTTTTTACCATTGTTTGTTATGTTTGATGACATATTTTTCAAACTTGTTGACTCGTTTGTTGCCCTAAATAATTATGGTTTGCTTGTATATTTTCTTAGCTAACTATAATAAAAAGGGTTTACTAACTCGTTATTTAAAGTAGGAGTCGATAGTGTAGTATCATCTTTCCTAAGCGATGACTTGCCATTATCCTTATTCCTGTTAGAATGATCTTTATAGTCTCTGAAAACATAAGTAGTGTTAACTGTAAGTCTTTAATTTTAACTTTGTAACTTATAGCAAATACAATTTTAAATAATTTTGCTGGATAGACAAATATACATAGGTATTGAAAGGTAATTTACTTTTAGAACACTAAATATTATTTTAACTTAATCGCTAGCATAATTAAATAATATTTATCTATTTCTAAAAGTGTTCATAATTGTATTTTATAATGTGTGTTCTATATTTTTTTTTTATCAAAAAAGTCAGTTAAAATATTTAAAATAATTTAAATTTTGAACATATTCTTACAATACCTATAAATCGTTTTATTAATTTAAAATAAGTATAAAATAAAACGTATTTTGTGTTATATTGTTTAAAATAAATATAACATTTACATTTTTCGTCTCAATATATAAAATGTAATATTGAAGATAATTTGACGCGCAGGGGCATAATTATAGAGGTGCTTGGCGCTTACAGCTAGAGCATATATAGTCACTGTAATAGTGAAGTATGCAGTCTATAGATAAAATTATTAAAAAATAGTCACCAAATAGTTTCAAATTCTTGGTAGTTATTTTTTTATTTATCGTATTTAATATTAAGTTAATAAAAATGTATTCGTTAATCGTCATCAAAGGTACTTCATAAATCTAGTAGACCTAATAGGTCTCGAAAGGCTCAGAATTAGGGACCGACTAAACGTCACACCCAACCCCGGAGAACCCCTCCCATCCAAAGCGGCCATCAACTGGCAGGAGAGAATCTCCACCATCGCCCTCTGGCAGGCAAAGTGGGACGAGATGGAAAAAAGGGAATGAACGCGCAGAGTGATCCCTAATGTCAAGAGATGGCTGGGAGCCTGGGAAGAACCGTGATTAGGGTGCCTTTGTCTTTTCACATGACTCAGGTACTAACGAATCACGGTTGTTTCCAGCAATACCTATTCCGAATGTCAAGAGCTCCTAGTGCGGCATGCCAACACTGTCAGGGGTACTTAGACTCTGCAGAGCACACACTATTTTCGTGCCCATACTGGAGCGGCTACTGGGAAGAACTAGGTACCCGGGAAAAACAAAAAAAAATTAATGAAAAACGAAAATTTTTAAGCAAAATCGGTTTTCGACAAAATCGATTTTGGCGTAACTCTAAAATAAATGACCGTATATACATGACATTTTCACTGGTTGTTTATATTAGCATTTTCTATACATGAAAATTTTTCAAAAAATGTTGATATGTTTTGAATTGTTTACGGACATTTTCAGTTTCTAATTTCCAATTTCTTTAGTGTTTTTTTCCTATGAAATTCAATAAAATTGTATATGTAGACTAAAAAAGCTTGAAAATTTAATACAAGGCTCCTGATATATTGTTACAATAACAGTTAAAAATATTAAAAATACATAGGCACACATTTTTTTTATAAATTTTTAAAGTTTAAATTTTAACAAAATGTGTCAAATTTAAAATTTAATAATTATTTTATATAGTTAAAAATTTAAAAAATTTTCAACTTTTATAGCTAAGGATTGAAAATTTAAAACAAGGTTTCACGTAAATATAGGTTATATATTAATTTCTTTATTCACCATAATATTGTAAAATATATTTAGTAATATCATAGGCTCGCTCAGATCGTATTATATCATTAAATTCAAATTTAACACCATCCATTAGAGAGACACACTTGTAACCTACTGTACAGCAGAGCGACACCCACTTACACAACTTTTTTATTTTTGGCGTTTCTAAATTTCTAAGTTTTGAGTGTTATTTAGTTACAGATTTGTAATCTATATTTTTGTAACTGATAGGTGCATAGGAAGTAAATGCATTCCGAAGTAGGCACATAAAATATTTACAATTAAATAAATCTAATTTATATTTTAGGTCTCTAATGTAAATATAATACTATAAATATAATTGTTCACAAGCATTAGCAGAGGTGGTCGCCGGGGGGGGGGGGGGGGGGGGGTTCTATTGTTACATTAATAAATAATATATGTTCATTCATTGACTCTTTATATTTTATAAATGTTAAAAAACAAGTAAAAATTGAAAGAAATAATTTTTCGGAGGAAATGAGAATTGTTCTCGTGAATTATGATAGTGGCGTTCTCTGGAATCTACATAATTTTAACTGATTTTCTAAAATAATTCCAATTTGGATTCAGTTTGCAGATCAAATTGTTACCAACTGAAAACCCATATTGAATATTTAAATTATTAAATATTTTTAGTACCTACCCCCCAAAATGTCATCTCTAATTTTTATATAGTTTCACCAATCGCCAATGCTGCAGAAAATCAGAATATATATAGATACATATATTAATATATTCTATTATATTGATACGTGATATATAGGTACAACGTGCAAATGTACAAATGTATAATATATATAATTAGAACAATTAGAAAATATTTACTATAAAAAGGTTAAACTATTTAAATTCAAAACTACATGTCTATAGACATACCGATGTATACGTACCGATCTATCATATAAACATGTTCACTATGACACTATGTGATCTTTAGATTTTTTTAAAACTACCTATATATTGGTATATAGGTAAATATATATATATATTATAGGTACCTATATAGGTATTTATACACCTATGCAACCGAAATAAATTTAGCTAATTTTATTGTATTCTATAAAATTATAAAAGGTTAATCTGCTTAACTTAAATACATTATACATAATATCCTGCATAAATACAGTAAATAATTAACTCTTATTACTCACAGTAATAAATTAATATATAAATGTAAATGTTAAATTTAAAAAAATCGATTTTTATAGTCCTAGTCTTATAATGTTTTTTAAATTTAGTGTAATAATTCGCATCTATCAAACGATTGGTAGTATTTTTCCTGATTTTGAACCCTGTAATTGGTTTTTACTTTCTTCACTATATAATAAAATATATCTACACATTTTTTTTTTGTATAATACGATGTAATAATAGATTTCTAATGTTTAACCCCCTTCCATGAAATATCCTGTTGCGCCGCTGGAAGCCGGAAGGATATAGGTATACATTATTAATACATTATAAATATGAAAATACAAAGATCGCGAAATAAATAATGTAGGCATATATATAATATATATGTATATATAGATATAGCAGAGGCGTATCCAAGGGGGTGCTAGGGTAGCCGGTAGACTACTCTCCCCCGAAATGTTGGGAAAATCGTAAAAAATTATTTCCATAGTTTATGAAAGTTATTGTAAATACAAATTTGTACAGCCGTATAGGAACTGAAACCTAAATTAAAACCTCAGTATATAAGTACCTATGCTGAACTTATGGGAGACCCTAGTTAAACCAATTTTGTGTAAACACATTATTAGCCCCCCCCCCCTCTCCCAAGGAAAAATCTTGGATACGCCACTGAAATATAATATAATATGTTTATGAATAGGCCATAACCTTTATGGTACTAACATATATTTTAATTATAATATTATATTATATACAATTATACAAATATGGTTTACCTGAAACACCGTTTGCATCTGGTCGGCCAACGGACTTGCGGGTGGAATCCGAGCGGACACAGCGGGTCGCCTTTCGCGGACGGTTTAACGTGTTGCATTTTTCGCGAATTAATTTCCAAAAAAATAATAAAAACACACGCACCCACACTCACGTGCAATTCTTTTCCGTTATGCACACATACGATTACCTTCTGATATTTAATAATATGTCCGTCACACCGTCACACTATAACAATAATATATTATGCGCCCACCCTATATACAGTTGTATAATAATATACGTATTATAACTATTACGACGGTCGTATATAAAATATATTTTGGGCACCTCCTCTAAAAATGGCGTTTTACCTGTTCTCGATCGTCATCGTGGCGCTATATCATCGTTTATAAAGCGAGTCGTTTGGCGAAAACTCGCGCACTGAGCTCCACACACACACACACACACACACACATTTATTCCGCGCATTATTTTCGTTAGGCCATTTCGATACGAACAATATAAATACATATACGTACCTATATATATATACATACCATAAACATGTATTCCGTGAGACGTGATTCTTCGCTGGGATTTCGCTCCGCCCATGACTGCCCGTCTCGGTATAAATAAACTTTGCTCATGCTACCGCCGCCACCGATCTCTGCACATAATATTATTATTACTCGGGAGTCGGGACATTTATATATTATTTTATACACAAGCAGGGCAGTCTGCGGTGTAAACAACGACGAATAGGCAATTTAAGCGGTGAGAATTCCCGCGACGCAAGAATTCTGGAAAACTAAAAATTCTATGCGCATACTATTATAGGTAAGCACATACCCACGCTGCAGTGCCTTCCTAATGGAGTAACAAGGGGACTAAATGGGGTTAAAGGGGTAGAGGGCACAAAAAATAGTAGTCCGAGTGAAATAGTTTTTTATGTTTTTATTCTCGCTGTGTTAGGTAGCCTTACAGGTAGATCAATGATTACCATGATAATTTATTGAAAAACCGTTAAGATAATAAAAGTGAGTGCGTATTGTGCGTATATTGCATTGTGCATACAAGTGCGTATAAAGAATTTTGGGTGATTGGGTACACCATTTTTTTGATTGGTTTACTTGGTTTTGGATTTATAGTGCATCATATTACAATACTAAATGACATGAATATTCAATATATAAGACAATATAAAGTCACATCCTCAATGTAAATTGTAAAAACAATCGGCAATAATGCTAATGCATATATTGCATAATAGTTCATACTTAATTAATACTAATTTCTAGAATATCCGATGGTATATCTATTATGTATAAGTGGGTAACTGGATAAGTATAGTGTGGATGGGTGATTTTGAGTTTATTTTTTCACCTCCCCAAAATGTTAACCTCTCTGTAGACTGTAGACATGTAGTATGTACGATGTACCTATAATATACATACACGCAAAATTTGTCAGAATCATAGAAAAAATTAAGTGCAAGATCATAACATAATGTTATTAATTATTAATTATTAATTATTATATGTTTATATAATATTATGTGTACCAATAGGCAATATTAAATTATGTTCGGAAGACGATCTTTCGCGGAAGTCATCCGGTATAAAGACATAAATTAATGTACTTGATTGTTCATATATACCTATTATACCGCACGTAGGTACCTACTATATATGTAGTACTATAGTAGTTGTAGATGCCACCGAGTGGCGGATTTCAAAAATTTTTTCTGGGTAAAATAAAATGTATAGCTAAGGTATTATTTTTATTTTTATTAAAAACAAATATTGACTGTATTTTTTAAGAATATATAAATCTGTGTCAGGGGGGTCCAGTACCCCTAGACCCCTCCCCCCGTAAATGCACCACTGGGTACCTTCTACCGACTACCGGTATACCCATAGAGCAATATTATTACTCCTGCCTATCATGCCGACGGTTACCACCATCAACGCCACGTCGTGGCGCCATAGTGACATCACGGCACCCACCATACCATATTATTATTTATTACTACACATTACTAATGTTATTATACGTTTATTTATGTTAGATTTAAATATATCCACACTCGGCACTACGCAGAACGCGTGTGTAAGTGTGTATTATATAATATTATATTATTATATCGTACATAAAACATTTTATGTCTCTGGGTTGACGCTGGCATGCCGCGGATTGGGCCGGTTCTTCCAGCAGGTGCACCTATCGGCTATCGCGCGCGTATGGTATCACCTAAAAATAAACTGGACGCGACTGTGTGCGTGTCTGCAGCAATAGGTCAGTGCAGTAGTATTACGTGTATAATGTATATTATTATTATGTGGGTAGCCGGGTAGCTAATGGGTTGGGTTGGGTATAGGTAAGCCGTAAGCATAATAATTACGTAAACGTTTAATGTACCCATAATAGTGATATATTATTAATTATTTTATGTTTTTACTACTACATTAATGACTAGGAATAAAAACACATCGATAGTACGTAGGTATAAAATATGTATAATAATATAGGTAATTGCGTACTGTGTACAGTGCACACTGCAATAATAAAAATTAAAAATAATGCCTAATTATAATATTATGTTTCCGCGTAAGGTTATTTTTAAAACAAGAGCTGCACTGCACCAGGACTGTCTAAACTATCTAAACTACGAGATATTTTATAATGAACAATGAAAATGTACCTATCGGCTCACGGCTATCTATGTAAAATGGTATTTAGCCATTGGGTGTATTTTTATTTAATTGACAACAAATATTATTTTTTTATGGTACCTAAATACCTAATAGTTATTTCAAAAATTAAATCAGATCCCTCGTCCACGGACTATATAGTTCGTGCACTCTTCATATTATAGTATCTGTCATACACACTATAATACTATAGATGCCCGACTCGGAGACCATTGAAGCCAATCGTCCTATAACCATATGGTTGGTAGAGGTGGGCAAAAAACATCGATGTTTTGAAAACATCGATGTTTTTGGTCGATACATCGATGTTTTAACATCGGTGTTTAGTCATTGATACATCGAAGACAATATCGATGTTTTGCTTCGATGTTTTATCGATGTTTTGAAATTTTTGTGATCGGATCACTTAGATGAACCATGATTCCCATCTCTAAAATAGGTTCTTTTGTAGACTTTTGTCTATGAAAGTTATTATTACAAATAATATACAGAATTCTGAGACTTTTTTCGCTTATTTAAATTTTTTCATGTTCTGAAAAAGTTTTATGTTAAAACATCGAAAAACATCGATGTTTTTCTAGAAAATCCGATGTATCGACCACATCGATGTTTTAAGTTTCGATGTATCGATACATCGAAACATCGATGTTTGAAAAATTTTGCCCATCTCTAAATTGGTTGGGCAATGTTTACAAATCGATGTTATCAATTTTCTATCTATTATAATATAATATTATACTATAGTTTTGATAACAGATTGTAACTATTGCCCAACCTTTGGCTTCAAAGTTCAAAAACCCATACACTATACACAGCATGACAAATTAAATTTAATGAAATTCATGGGTGTAAGTTGTAAACATTTTTAACTATAAAATACAGTACAAACACCTATTGTTAAAAGTAAAATGGACTCAAAAGTTCCTAAAGAAATGAGGTTCAGCGACAATATTGAAGCCAACTGGAAAAACTGGAAGCAACGCATGTCACTGTACTTACTCGCAAGTAATAAAAACACGTGTTCGGACGAGACAAACTGCTTTATTACTTACGCTACTTGGAGAAGAACGCATCAATATCTCCAACACGTCATTTAGCGAAGAGGAAGTCCACGACAAGAAAAATTTGTTCAATTTACAAAAAACTGTAAGGTACGAAGACACATTGCAATCTCTTTTCTATAGTGCCTTCTAAACCCACGTAGCAATTATAGTTTCATGTCTTTTGGTTTTAAAAATGGATATTTTTTTACATGGTTTTCAGCAATATCATTTAATATGCTTCATACACCTCTCCTTCATGGATTGCCACGTACAAATTGTACATACATTATCGTGTTCCATCTTCTTCCATGACGGTCATCGACGTACCAGATAAATTGAATACGTAATTATTGCTTATGATATATTTTACTAATGTCTTCTTTATCCAGTATTAAATGGATATTTTTCTTCATGGTTTTCAGCAATGTCATATTTGATATGCTTCATATACCTCTCTTTCATGGATTGCCACGCTCAAATTCTACATACATTAGCTTGTTCCATCTTCTTCCACATCAACATACCAGATACCATTGGATACATAGTTAATGTTTATGATGTATTTTACTATACTTATGTCTTCTTTATGAGATGAAGGCACATCTGTATTAAATGGATATCTTTCTTCATGGTTTTCAGCAATATCATATTTGATATGCTTCATATACCTCTCCTTCATGGATTGCCACGCACAAATTCTACATACATTATCGTGTTCCATCTTATTCCACGTCAGTCATCGACATACTAGATAAATTGATTACGTAGTTATTGTTTATGATGTATTTTACTATACTAATGTCTTCTTTATGAGATAAAGGCGCACCAGTATTAAATAGATATCTTTATTCATGGTTTCTTGCAATAAATTTTGAAATTCAAAGAAAAAAGCCCTTTAATTTTTTTTATAGAAATTTGATTTTCTTAATACATCAAAGGTACAACAACATTGGAAGTTTTTTCATTGTTTTACAGAAAGGAATGAGTATTGGTCCAGACTGTTAGGGTTTATGTCCATTTGTCTTCCATATGGATGGACATACACTTTGACTGGTGAATGGTATCTTCATTTTTACATATTTTATGAATCATATGACTAAATATTATATAAACATAATATAATGTTCCTTATTATTTATTATTATAATTTATTATTATAAAGAAGTTTTAAAAGCGTGGTTTTCTGATGAATTTTCTACATGTGGCTATTATATTGTATGTTGACTCTAGCTATAAATTTAACCTGATCGGATGTTTAGATGCGAATAATTTTAGAACTCAATTAACTTGGATTTAATCCATTTAAGAAAGCTCGTATACAAATAGCTTTATATGTATTGAGGTAATGGGTCATAAAATTTAGCATCAGGGAATAAATTGATAAAGTATTACTATCTAACGGTCATTCATTATTAATTTTATATTTATTAAAATGCATTTAAATATTTTAATTGAAATAAGTTTCCTTTAATATTTTGTAATGTAAATTATTATTAAAGGGTCAGAGTGGCGTTAGCATAATTTTGTATTATTATTATTAATATTGTACTGTTATATCCAATACGGTTATTAACATTGTATTTATTGTATTAAGTAAATAGAGAGATGTTCTATAACCGTTGTCAACACTGATATTATTTTTATTATTATTATTATTATTATAATTTCTCCATGTATGTAACTATATTAACTTATATTGTAAGGTTAAGTTTCCTCGACTCGCTCAATAAAGATATTCTTCACTTACAACATAAAATAGTATCATTAATAGTAGATTTACATACATCCTACGTTCCTACTTATACATACCAATTAATAATCAACATATATACAGGGTGATTCACTAAGCATGCTCATCCCCATGTTTTCCTTTAATAATGAATTTATTCAAATTCTGATTTTTGGAATTTTTAAATATATTCCGGCAAATTTTTAAAATTTTGAACCCCCTTTTGACTGTAAATTATTTAGTAGGTAATATTTTTGATGTTATGTACCTAATTCAAAATTTTAATGAGTAGTTTCTTCATTATAACAATGTTTGTATTAATAGTCCTTAAAAATGGCCTTACATAATTAATATAAAATAGACATAAAATACTCTTAACATTTTTACAAATTATTAATATTGAAAATTAATATTAATGAATACAATTTTCAAATCTCACCATAGCTCCCTTATTTTATAAACCCATACCACCACGGACCCTTTATCCTTAGAACACAAAGTTAAATAACTCAAAAAATTACTCGTACAGATTTTGATAATTACGACAACAATTCCAGAAAAATTATCTACTGAATAATTTATAGTTGAATAGGAAAGTTCTCGTTTGAAAAACAGAAGTTTGTATCTCCACAGGGCACGTTCAGTAGTTGTCGAGCATGTCATTGTAATGGATGTGTTATATTTGAATTCAATGATTAATCATTGTATACGAAAATCAATACTGAGCGAAGTGGAGTAGGAGACGTGTCAGCCTAGCATACTTGTATAAATAATCAAATTTAATAGTTTAAAATAAATTAATAAAAATCAAAAATATTTCACTGCTAAATATAGCATAATTTTCTGTTGGAACATTTTCTTTTTAATAGAGGTAGAAAAGCTTGATTGAAACCTTCTATTAAAATGTCAAATGTTAGCCACAAAAAGAAAAACTTTTATGAATTTTTAACAGAAAAATAATTTACATTTTAAAAAATTGTCATAGCTATAAATAACTCAAAAAGAGTCAAAATAGTTTGAAAATTTTACCATGTATAGAAAATGCTAATATAATTATTTGGTGAACATTTCAGAGTTTACAGTTATTCGTTTTGAAAATACAACAAAATATCAAATATCATAAAAGTTAAAGTTCAAACGATCATAGAAAATTAATATTCCGTTTAAATAAACTTTTGTTTTTTTGTTAAAGGTAGAGAAACTTCTATGAAATCTTCTATCAAAATTTCTAATGTCAGCTATAAAGCAAAAAATTTTATGAATTTCTAACTGAAAAATAGTTTGAAATGTTGTCAAAATTTTAACTTTAAATGCATATAAAAAATAATCGAGCCTATTATGTACCATTAATATTTTTGAATTTACATTAATGAAACTTATAAGAATCCTTGTATTAAATTTTCAAGCTTGTTTATTAGGTGAAAAAGATTTATTGAAAATAATTAAAAATAAATTTACAAATTTAAAAAAATTTCAAAGACTATAACTAGCTCAAAAAAAAAAAATCAAAATATTTCAAAAATGTTACCATTATTTATTGAAAATGCTAATATAAATATTTGGTGAAAACTTCAATGGTCTACAGTTATTAGTTTTTGGTTTAAACCAAAAAAATTAAATCGATTTTTCCGAAAAAATTACCACATATTTTTACTTATTTTTGTTTTTCTGACACTTTCTAAAACAACAGGAAATTTTTGATTTTGACCTCCCAAAAGTACCAACTAGATTTACTTTTCAAACAAAAAATATACAAATCTCAAAAATCGGAATGTTTTTACTATCCAACATTTTGATGACAGCAGAAAAAAAAACATATCATTGTAAAATCAATACCTTCTTTTTTCGCTCCACTCAGAAGTCAAAATCTAATATCAGATTTTGAATGATTGCATTGTTGAAGAAAAAAAGGGGCGAGCATGCTTGGCATTCACTCTGTATATAACTTGAAACTGCTTAAAACTGAAAAGGTTTTCCAACTTGACGTATGTAAAGAATATTCAATTTTTGTATACCTACCCACTTTAAAACAAATAAGGTTTTAACCTTTAACAAAATATTAGTTATGGCATTTGCACACATTGATGTTTTTTTTTCACATTTCTATTCTATTCACCTGGAAATTTCCAAAATAGAGTGACCTTTAAATGTTGAACAATAGGTATACAAAAATAAACAAGGTAGGTTCCTACATATATGTCACTATAGCATAGGTCATAATTATATTAGTATTGACGATTGCTACCTCAAAATATATTACCATTGATTATACACAGTATGTACGTATAAAAATAGGAAAAGTTGATATAATCCTAATCACATTTGCAACGTACTGCTTTGTAACTTTGTAGTGCTTGTCAAATATAAATAAAATAATTTGTATATAACAAATAATAATATATTACAGTATGTCAGTATTGCACAAATAATACAGCAGGCACAAGGTACTATAAGTATCTAATTTAATACTTTCAAAAAATGTTTGCCACTATTTTAATTTATAAATGATAACCAACATTTACTGATGAGTTTATAAGTACCTACATAATAAATGTTGGTATTAAAAATGATATTTCTGAAATTAACCAAAACATAGTTAAAGCTAAAATTGTAAATCATGCGCAAACATGATATTTTTTAAATAGTATTATCAAAATAACAACTCATAAGAATATTAATAAAAGTTGAGTAATTAAAATATTTAACACAATTGCATTTGATAGTTTTAAATTTGAACCAAATATGTTTAAAATTTCAAATTATAATTTTAAACAAAAAGTTACCCATTCTAATAAATGGTCAGAGTTCTGTAAATATTAGGAAGAATAAAGTTTACTATAAAAAATGTACACGGTAATTTTTTTTTTGTTATTATATTTCTTTTAAGTAAATTATTTGATTTAAGGCTACATACTTAAATCAACATTTTTAGTTATAAATAATAATATAGTTTAATTTTTTTCGTAGTATAATATAACATAAGTTAAAAACAAATAACCAGGTCAATCACAATTTGTAATGAGATAAGTAATAAATATTATATTGTTCTCTCATCTGATATTAGTGTATAAATAAATAATGCATAACACTTACATCCAATTTTAATTTACAATATAATATTAGATTTTTATATTTTTTTTTAATGAACAAATTATTATAATAATATCAACAAAATCAGTACCAAAACTTAATAATCTAAAAATAAGCTAGTAAATTGTATATGTGACTGATTCACATACAAAGTGAATACAAATAATAACTCTGGTAACAACAGTAATGACATAATTTTCTATTAGACATATATACATAAAACACTACTATAATTTTCTTTTGATTGTAACAAAATTGTGACTATTCACCATTTTTTTTTTTAAGTCACCGAATAAAAATATATTGGGAATAAAAATATAGACATTTATATTGCACCAAAACATCTTTAAATATGTAAACAAACATATTTTGAATACTTAGATGATGAATATACATTAAATGTATATTTATACATATTTAGGATTTTCTTTTAATGTTTAAAGTTAATAGGGTTGTCATGATGGCATTGATTCAAATGTCACACCTAACCGTTTTTCTAATGGTGATTTGTACTCCCAATTTTCTCCGTTTTGCACAAACCACTAAAATAAAAAACAGTTAATATTAAATATACATAATACATAGCTTTTAAAATTATGTACAAACATTTTGATATTAATATAGAATCCTCTCTACATACCTATAAAAAAATAAAATATTTTCCTTTCACTTATTTTTCTTTTTATCCTTAGTGTTTAAACTTATATAATATACATATACATTATATACTGTATATATAATATAATAATATTATATATACTGTATATATAATATAATAATATTATGTACATATTTTATTAGTACTGCTACTACACAACATAGTATACTTTAGAGCAAGACCCAGTTCAGAAATTGTCAAATATGTATAACATCTGTTTTTGATGCATCGTATGTTTCCCTATGATTTACTCTATTAGTGTAAATTCTTAAGAGGATGTTATACTCGTGTTACCAATGTATAACATACCAAAATTTACATTCAGAATTATTCATTTTACTCTGTCATTTTTAACATCAGAGTAAATTGACCTATTAAAAATTTTAAAGTAAGAAAATTATTCAAGGCCCTAAAGATGCGTTTTTGGATATTTTAGTTTTAATGCAAATTATAGAAGTTTTAAATTTCACAAACAATTTACAGTTATACAATTCTCATAACTTGCTATAAAATTTAAATTAAAAAAAACCTATGTGGTGCCCTAGTATTAAAATTTGATAATATATCAATTTAATCTAATATTAAAAATAACAGAATTATATGGATTATTCTAAACGTGTAATTTGATATGTTGTGCATTTGTAAGACGGAAACAAAACATGTGGGTAAAGTCCTCAAATTTCAAAGAGTTGTATAAGCGTCAGTATTCTATGAAAAACGGATAAAACATAAAGTGACTTGTGTAACGGTTTAAACATTAAAAAAAATGTCAATGGAAAGGATTCTAAAGGACCGAAATTATTTAAAATAAATATTATTAATTTTATTTACTCGAGGAATCCAAACTTCATTACTCTCTTTTCGAACTTCAGCTTCATTTCTTTGTTTTTGTTCAATTTCAGCTTTAGCTTGACTAGCTTGATCTACATTATCAACTCTGAAAAATAAATTGGAATACAAATTGTTAAGGTTGTAATTTGATAAGATATTATACCTACAATAATCAAGACGTAAAATAAATAAAATTATTATAAAATAAATATTGTACAAGAGGATTTAATATAGAATTCAAAATTGCACCAATGTAATTAAAAACATGTAGTGAATATTATATTATAATACATTTCAATATTTTACTTTTTTTCAACAAGAATGGAATAATTTTATCATAAGCTGACAAAAAATAATTTATAAATTGAAATAAAATTATATAACGATTAGTTACATTATATAATTTAAAAGAAATATATATATATGTTACGATAAATGTGGAATTTTGAGAAATGTACACTCTGTCCCCCATATATAATTATTAATATATATTAGATGGACAAAAAAATTCACATAAAAATTATTTGTTGATTGGGATAAGAACAAATAGACCATGCTATGTGTACATTTCCCATCAACATAATATAAAATGTATATATATTATATTACTACTATACATATTTACTTTTGAAATGAAGGAATTAATTTATTCTCTATTAATTCAATAGATAACTCTTTAGTCATGTTTAATCTATTATTTTTGAAAGGAATTGCAAGTCATAACAATTAATTGTTATCAACTTTATTTAGCATTCTATCATATTAGTCATTGAACTTAAATTTTACATAATAAATGCCAAAATAATAGGAAAAAGTGTCTCTAAATTATGTGTTATTATGGTTTTTATAATTATAAACAGAGGTTTTTATTAGCACAAACATTGAACTATTTTAAAGTTTCAAATAATAATAAAAGCTCTTACTTGAGTCCTAATGTAACCTTTTTCCAAATGTATCTAGATTCATTGGTATCTTGTTCAGCAACTTTGCGAACTCTCTTTTTAATTACTTCAATTGCTTTAGTATCAACAAACAATTCGGTTCTCTAAAAATATAAACAATTAATAGTAATTTAATATTAATAAAGATCACCAGGACCATAGTGACAATTGGAGTATATTGATTTTATAATAATACAACAAACATAATGTATGCCCTGTGTATTACAATAAACTATTTTTTTTTTTTAACTAATTATTTAGTAACAGAATGGGGCCACTTAGAATAAATACCAGTGAACATAATGTACTTATGGTCCAAGTCTGCTCATACATTACAACATTACGACAAATCTTACTCTTTGTTTTTAAAGTTGAAAAACAGTTTTTAAACACATAAGAGCAGGGATCAACAATAAACAGACCACAGGGTAAAAAAAATTAACTACCAAAAATATTTAACTTTAATTTTGGGTTCACACATACATTACATTTTTAGATTATTCAGGGTAAAAGACAATTATTTTATTTTACACCTCTGTGTAGGCTAACTTCTCTGCACATAATTAATGTTTAATCTACTTTTAGGATATATAAAATATTCTTTTTTCAAATCATCCCTACCACCTTCTAAACTAACAGCTAACCCCTGTATTAGAGAATATATTGTGTTTGTTGAAGCTATTATTAATATTTATCGGCAATAAACTGCTTACTAGTAAAATATTAATACTTACGCCATCTGCCCATTTAGCTTCCATAGAACCATTCCATTCACCAGTTATAGTAAGAAATGCCTTTTTTGTCTTAGGTCCAAATACTTCTGCAGTAATGCGGTGTTTCTTTCCACCATAGAATGGTTTAGTATGGAATTCTATATCACAGTGGTAACCTGTTTGTGGACATGATATAGTTACAGATCCACCTAACTCAATCCATGGCACAGTTAGTATCGATCTATAAAAAAAAATACAAATTTTGTAAGTAAAATGTTCATTCATTTTTACAAGGTTACCTATAAGTACCTGCCATAACCACTAGGGAATGTTGAAATGTATTCTTCTTTATGTTTTAATAATCTTACGATCCCCTGTCCCACATGATGAACAGCAACAGATAAGCCAAGAAACTTAGATTTAGTCCAAACATTTGCACAAAAAGTTACTTTTTTTGCCTTATGCTCAGCATAGAATGCAGATACTGAAAATGTACCAAAATAAAATAAATACATTTTTGTAATACATAATACTTAATAAGAATTAATTTAAAGAGGTGATTTAAAGTAGACTTTGTAACAAATCATTGAATTAAATATGAAAACCTAAACAAGATATCCTGTACATTGACTAACTACAAATATTAATATATATTATACATTTAGTTGATCTTACTGGGGGGATGATGAGAAACTTGTTCAGCAAGGAATATCAATTGATCAGGGTCAGTCCAAGGTAAAGGGTTTTCTTCTTCATTAATCACAGCTGCTTCTGAATTATTTTGAGCTGTAATATCATTTGACAATTCTGATTCTCCTGCAGTAATTCCAGGTACGTTCCAATGACAACGAAATATTTCACCAAGGATTGGATTATAGGGTTTTTTTGCAACAGCAGAATTTCGACCAGCATGATATGAAGATAAATACCAACGTACTATTTGAACCATTCGTTCTTCAGGTGTTTCCAAGTCATTTGCTCTATACAAAATATACATATATATAAATAATAACACAACAAAATAAAAATGTAATCATAATAAATATATTATATATATATTTAAAAAGATTTTAACTTATAGAAATACTTACTTGAGAAATAAATCTGGATGGGCTAAATAATCAGCATACATTTCTAATAATGAACGCTTTTCTAATATGAATGTTGGTAGGGCAACTTTTGTTAAATCCATACCTATTTTTACTTGAGATATGAGATGAGTAACAACTGAACCCTGCATAGTGACTGTAACAAAATATATCTATATAAATATATTATATTACACATATAAATATTATACATTTTAAAATAAATGTGTTTTTTCTTACCATCGGATTCATCTTGATCCTCGTAAATAGCTTTAAAACAATGAAAATGTAATTAAAAAAAATATACTTAAAATAGAATAAAATTATATTATAATACCATCATAATTTATAGATCCATCTGAATAAGTAGGTACAACTATATTGTCTTTGCTATAACTATCCTTTTTTTTTGGCATATTTGCAATGGTCCGATCAGTAGTATCTAAAGATATTTGATTTAAATCTGAAGATCCCGACTGAGTCAAATTCCCAGAATGAGCATCCAGAACTGGTTCACTTCCACTATGAGATAGATAAAATAATAAACATTTAAATCAGATTATTTAGATTATTAGTTGTAAGAAAACAATGTAAATAAATATTTTATATTATGATAGGTAACAAATTGAATTTAATGTTTACTGCAACATATAATTCTTACCAAAATACTCAAAAACAATGCAATATTTTTAAATAAAATGCAAATATATATATATAAGCAATTCAATTTGTATTTAAATAAAAGGTATTGAAATAAAAAAATTAATTTTACTATTATATTTTGTGGACATTTATAGGTAACTGATAAAACTAATTAATGAATGAGTTTTTGTTAATCTCTTTACTTGAAATAAAATGCAAACATTATAATATATCACTAAAGATATAAAATTATCATTAAAATATCAAATTATTGTATAATTGTTTGAAAAATATTAAACACACACTCAACATTAATACTTAATTCCTTGATAACTAACATTTATCTATTAGTAGATACTAAACTATCAATTGTAAATAGTGCTGTATGATTATGATTTAGGGAATTTTTTTAAGAAAACTGTTTATAAATTACTACTTATCTGCCTACTAACATCTGTAAGATTTAAAAATGAAGTACAATAAAATACTAATCGTAAAATTATTTAAATAGTTAGTTGATGAAATGAAAAAAAAAGTTAAGCAGCAACAGGACATGGGCATAAATGGATAATAAAAAAAACATAAATAATAACACTATCATAAATAAAAAAGGTGATTTATATCATATTTATCTAAATCATATACATTTATTTACGCATTAAAAAAATAAAATTACTTGCAATTATTAAATAAATAAAAATATATTATAAACTGATTAAAGTATAAATTTTAATAAGCTGAAAACTTTTATCTTAATTTAAAGAAGTTACGATTTATTTTGTATGTTTAATAATCATCATTACTTGGAAGATTTATATCAGTTTCATTAAAATAGTAATTTGGTAATTAGGTAAATTTTAACCTTTGGCTTTGGCCCATGTTGGCAGTTATTGCTGATTCTGGATTCCCGGGTGAGGTATTAGCCCAATTCCAAAAACGGGAAATCATTTGTATAGCAGCTAATGCTTATATTATTGAATAAAACAAATATTCTAAAAATCACTAATACATTTTTTTTTTGAAATAGAAAATGTGTGAAAAAGTAAAAATCACCAATCACTGTTTAAAACATAATAGATAAACTTTAGATTATATTATTATAGTTTATAATTAAAGATAAAACAATAGACGGAAGGCCAGTAGTAATCGATTTTGATAGAATTTGTGTATAAAATGAATATACTAATATAATAATAATTACATGAACTACGAACTACAAAAGTAGCGTAGACGGGTGATTACGTTGTGATAATAGTTCAAGGCCAACATACAATATAATCAGCTGATCTTATGACGTCTTGCACCCTAACCAGGGTACAGCACGGACTCTCTGATAAATGAACACGGAGGGAATTTTGATATTCTTGATTCTGTTTTCTAGCAATTTCTCAAAAATAAAATGTTGTTTTCCGAAAATTTGTTTCAATGATGTATTACAACAATAATTAGCCCAGTTTAAGATGAAATTTAATATTATTATGGCTATATTAAAATTTGCTATGGTTTGAAAAATCAAATTGTTTAAAACTTACCCGACGAGTATTCGGTTCTTGTATTTTCGTCGCATTGCAGGCACTGGTTCGATTTTACGACTAGGTTTAGACCATTCTTCTTCGTCTTCATAAGCATCATAAAAATCGTCTTCAGACGAAGAGTAAGAAACATCTGGAATATCTGATAACACATTTTAGAGAAGATCGATTTAATTTTTTTCGGTGTAACTCAGAAACTAATAATCGTTGATACTTTAAATGTTCGCCAGTTAATGTTAATAAGACTATACATAATACAATTTTAAAAATATTTTGAATTGAACTATTTATAAGTTATAACCATGACAAATTTTCGAATTTTAATAATTTTTTTAAATTATTGTCGATAAAAAATGTTTTGCTTAGTGAAAAAACTCTAAAATTTAATACAAGGTTCTCATAATAACAGTTTATAAATAGGTATCTAAGATACTTGGGCACGATCTTTCTTTCTACGTATTTTAAGTAAAAATATTGACAAAGTTTATCAAAATCACGAAAATTTGAAATAATTTTGTAATTACATTTGTAAACATTTGTACAGCTAAGAATTGAAAATTTAAATCAAGGTTTCTCAAAGTATAGCATAATTAAATAAAAAAAAAATTAAAAATTATATATACATGATCTTTAATAATAGATATTTCATGTTCAAATTTTGACGAAATTAGATATTTAAACGGAAAATATTTCGATTTTAGATATTTTTTGTAATCTAAAAATATTAGTATAATATAGATTATAGGCTGACAGACAGTTTTCGCTCAGAATAGATTTGTGAATACAATGATTTTATATCTTAACTTAATCTTAACTTTAAAAATGGTTTCCAAGTGGCCAAGTAGGTATACCTTCGAAATTTGTTTCATACATAATAGTATTAAAAAATGAAAATTGGATTTTGTAGTTTGTTGTATTTTTGGCCATATTTGCTTTATGAATACATTTTTAGCATTTTTGTACCAGATGGAAATGAAAATATCTTTCGAAATTCGAAAACAAAATATTCATTTGTAATCGCAATACATTTTGAAATGATTAACTGGAAACTATGGTTTATACAAAGTACAAACATTGTATTTTATATTTTATACACGTAATTGACTGTAATTGATTTTGAATAATGCGTATATTATATATATATATAGTATAATATAATATATAGGTATATAGTGTATTGTACTATATAACCGCGTGTTTATAAAAATATATTGGTAGATACACGGTCGTGCAGAGCATTTATCACGTATTCATGTACAAACCAAAGATAAAAATAAACAGAATATAGATAGTACCTACTTACTTATATTTTTAACAGTTCATACCTTTTTTTTTTTTAATTTATGATTATTTCACGTCGAGTGTTACTGCTGGGTAACTACTCCCCTCACGTTTTTTTCAAAGTCAATTGTATTTCAGCTCATATGCTTATTGTAACTATTATTTACAGATTGTATACATCCAAATAAATATTAGAAAAAAAGAAATGTATGATTTGTTTTAAATGTTCCTATGAAAAAATAGCAATTCAAAATGAACACAAAATAAAACGAATAAATACAATTTAAGATATAGTTAATATATTTACGCTAGGTTGCATAAACAATTTTAATGGTTCACTAAAATGTAATGGACCAATCGTGGGCCACTAAATCTTGTAAAGGGACCATTAGCTCACAATTGATTCATTAAATGTTTAATGCAACCCGGCATAGACGTGTTTTTTAATTGAGTTTTATACAAATAAACTTTTGGGTTTTTAAGATATTTATTCATAGTTTAAAAATATTTTTTGACGTTTTGGGACAATTTTTTAATGAGATTATTTAACTTTTTAGTAATAAATGCATCTTTTAAGAACATTTTAAAGTATTTCTTAGGACATTAAAACCCGCACCCTAGATTATAACTATTTAATTATTTGTTCGAAGTTTAAATTTTATATACCGTGAAACTTCCATGTAACAAACTCCCATTTAACGAAATTTTTTTGAGAACCAAATTTATTCAATTCTATTAAACGAAATTCTCTATAATATGATTTTTTTTTATCCCCTATGAGACTTCTGAATTTCGTTAAATGGAATTGAATAAATTTGGTTCTAATTTTGTTTGATTCTCAAAAATATTTCGTTTAACGGAAAATTTTGTCAAATGGAAGTTCGTTATATGGAAGTTTCACTGTATTATAAAGATATATTCGACCAATTTGTTAAAAGAAGCCAATGCCTAACGAGTAAATTTTAAATTTTAAATTATAAGTATTTACTGTTAAAATAATCATTCTGTATATTACTGCATAATATACCTACTACCTACGCATCAACATTATTAGTTAATAGTTATTACCATTATCCATTGGTTGAGAATCTCTTCTAGGACGTTCTTCACATTCAGCTCCATATTCTATACTACCCGTGTCTCCTAAAATTAGTTTTAAAAAATAAAATTATTAGTGTGTATAAAATATTTACGTATATACATAGAGATAGCTGATAAAGATAATATATTTTTATTATCTGTAATTGTATTTACCTTCTAAACTAGGGAAATCATAATCTGTGGAAACAGATGTTGTTCGATATGATCCATTAACAGGGAATGCGGTATTCTGAAAAGCAATAATCAAAGTAATTGAAATAATTTTTTTATACACACCTATTTATTATTAATTTATTGTTAAAAATGTACTAAAAATATCACCTTAGCTATTTGTAACATCACAATTGAATGCTTTACTTGGTCCATTAGTTTCTAAAAAACAATTTTATAGTAATCAAAACACAAATAAAATTAAAATTAAAATTATTTGACATAGAATCATAGAATTTCGGCAAGAAATAGTGGTGTTCAACTTCATGCGATTATAAGTTTGAAAACGATTTTAAAATAGTTTGTTGTTTCTTAAGTACTTCACTAGTTTTTAAGTTTTTAATTACTCTCCAAAAAATATCTCTGAAGTGTAATAATATACCTGGTATTACAAATTAGTTACATTGTGGTTTCTTTAAAAAAGTTAAATCTTAAATACTGGGTATAAATTGTGTATACATATTATATAAGATCATTAAAATTGTTTTCTATAAAATTGGAGGATTTAGTCATATTTTTAATTTGATACTCATCATTTTTTGTAACGTAGCATTTAGACGACCCTGCGAGAGTAATTCATTATTAACATAGGACACTCATTATTCAAAAAGTATTAATGTTTTTGAAAATATTTTATCTTACATGGTTTCAAGTCGTAACAAAATAACATTTTTATTAAAAAAAATATATTTTTTATCTTAATAATTTTTTCACTTTCTTGAATTACCCAACACAGTTTTAATTTAATCTTCGAAAGAAGGTTATTTTTCTGAGTATTTCCATACATAAAAATAGAATTTAGGATGAGTAGCTTATGAGTTATAAGTATTTAAAGTTTAGATAAGCGGAGTAGTGGAGCAAAATTTTGCGGAATAACCGCGTACTACTTCACTCCGATCATCTGTATTCTATACTTTAAATACTTATAAGTTATAACTCATAAACTTAAAACTACTCATCTTAAATTCGGTTTTTATGTATCAAAATACTTAGAAAAATATTCTGCTTTGGAATATTAAGTTCAAACTGAATGTTGTCATTCAAAAAAGTAAAAAACTTAAAATATTTTAAGGGTAAGAAATATATATATTTTTAACAATTTTGTTTATAATGACTAATATTGACAATAAAACATCATGAAAAAAAAAAATTTCAAACACATTTATACTTTTTGAAATAATGAGTGTTTGATGATAAAAGAATCACTCGGTATAAGATATTAGTAAAATCAATACATCTCACACTGTATACATACATATTATCATAAGAGCACTTTACAATTTAAATTAATATTAATAAAATGTAAATGCAAACAAATATATTTACATTAGTTTCTGAAATTATACATTCACAATGTGCTTTGTCTTCCTCGCACATTGTATTCATTTTTACTTCTAAATTCTGGAAAATAATATATAAATTTTACATAGGTACGTATAATATTATTGTTATAAGTTTTTTTAAGCTATTTATATTTAAATTATTCAAACCTTAGTTTGTTCAATAAGAAGCTGTAAATAAGCATCAGCTTCTCCTAATTTCTTATCAAAACTCTCCAAAGTAGGAACAACGGCATCATTATTTACCTAAAAAAATAACATCGATTGTTACATAATTTATAAAATTTGTATACCTATATTTTATTTAATGTATAGTATAACAATAACAATTAAATTAATATATAATCACAATACCTTTATTCGTACGGTTGGTTTACACATACTTAAACATCCACCCATCATTCCTACGTCTATATATTGAATATTATGCAATACGCGCACATACATTTAATTTAGATTTTTACCGTTTTTGATGTAGATTTCACTTCAAGCACACACGGACTAAAAGTTTTGCTGCACATTTATGAACAGACTATTACATTTGCTTAGTTAAAAAAAAAATCAATATACACTAGAGCTAAATGGTTCAAATTTCCGTTGGAAGACTGTGTACATCATAAAATAATACCAAGGCAATTAAGGTCAGAATTGGATTAGTGCAACCAGTGTTGAACCTATATTCTACCTATACATAGCTGTATATTAACCAACTTCTATATACAACGACTATACTTGTAATTTAATAATACGCACCCTCTTTCGAGACATATGTTTTCTTATACTATCAGTCCGACAATAATTAAAGGTTTCTCTTTTATAATACATAGACAGCAAGTTATTTTGGTTTAAAAACAACATATTATAGGTGGTACAAGACGCACAAGAAGCAAAATTAAATATATTAGGTAGTTCTTATCTTTGGTACATTTTTCTATAAAATTATTCTATATGCAAAAATAAACGCCATTTTTATAATGTCGTGACGAGGCAATTCAATATTTTTATGTTTTTTTTTGCCGTTTTTCCAAATACCCCTCTTTTTAATTGTTAAGCTAAGTGAGGGGAGATCTCTATTGTATTTGAATGTACCACTTTTTCGGCGAAACTTTTAAATAGTTTCACGATTTTTTTTTGTGAGTTGATCTAATTGCTATTGAGTATAGACCACGTAGACCATTTTTCCATTTTGTAGAATTCTGGGAATCAGTTTTGTATCAATAGCAAACGTGATCAAATTAAAAAAATATATATTTTTTTAATTTCTTTCTTTGCACGCCAACACGATATTATATAAAACAATATATGCGCTGTTATTGTTAAATTAGAGTGAAAGAAAACCTGACCATTTATACGTTTATGCACCAACAAATAAAAACTCTGAATGATTTTTACAAGCTTTTGGTGATATTTAAAATTACATTAGAAATTTGTAATTAGCATATTTGATAAGAGTTACAATAATACATGAGTACGTGAGTAAGAAGCCACCCACTAGTGGCACTTGACTGGGAATTGTATGAAACTAGCTAAATATATATACAGAATTCTTTTTAGATTCTGAGCGAAGCGATGAATATATTGATTTTACAATGATGTGTTTTTTTTTTGTGTGTGTCATCACCTTTTAGGACAATAAAACTGCTTGGATTATCTTCAACAGTATCTTTTCTGATAGGAAAGTGAATCTAGTTGGTACTTTGAGGGGTCAAAAGTAAAAATTTCCCAGTAGTTTTCAAAAGCGACGTGAAAAACAAAAGAAAAATTAAGGAAAAACTGGAATTTTTACGCAAAATCTGTTTTCGAGAAAATCGATTTTGGTTTTTGGTGTAACTCTAAAACAAATGACCGTAGGGACATGAAATTTTGACTGAATGTTTATAATTGCATTTCCTATACACCATAACATTTTCCAAATATTTTGACTTATTTTGAGCTGTTTACGGACATTGTCAATTTCCATTTTTTTTAGTTTTTTTTTCTATAAATATCAATAAAATTTTATCTGTTGAGTAAAAAAGCTTGAAAATTTAATAGAAGGCTCCTAGGTTATTGTTTCAAAGGCAGATGAAAAAAATTAAAAATCCTTAGTCACAGTTTTTATTTATAAGCATTTAAAGTTCAAATTTGGACAAAATACGGAAAAATCACGAAAATTAGCAAATTATTTTGAGTTGAGAATTCATAATAATTTTTCTTTTTAAATCTAAGATTTGAAAATGTAAATAAGATTAATCATAAGATTGTCTAACTTTATCAAAAAAAAAAAATATCTACAAGAAACTTAAATTAAATTTTTATGAGCGTCTGAAATTTATATTTTTACAACATTTGATATTCACTCGATTTCTCATGTAACAATTTTCTTATTTTATTGTAATTAAAAAACGAATGACTGTAGATACTTTAAAATTTCACTAAATGTTTATATTAGCATTTTCTATATACCATAACATTTTGAAAATATTTTGACTCTTTTTGAACTGTTTACGGACATTGTCAGTTTTCAATTTTTTTAGTTTTTTTTTCTATAAATATCAATAAAATTTTATTTGTTGGGTAAAAAAGCGTGAAAATTTAATATAAGGCTCCTGATATATCATTCTAATAGCAGTTGAAAAATATTAAAAGTACATAGGCACAATTTTTATTTATAAGCATTTAAAGTTCAAATTTTGACAAAATTTATCAAATTTATAATTTATTAATTTATTAATTTTGTAGTTAAAAATGTATAAAATGTTTAACTTTTATGGCTAAGAATTGAAAATTTAAAACAAGGCTCCACGTAAATAGTTATATATAAATTACTTAATTCACAATAATATTATCAAATATACTTGGCTGACTGACTGACCGTTTTCGCTCAGAATCGTTTTTCTTGTAGCTTCTTCTGTCACGTTTTTAATTGACAGATCATTATGTATAGTGTAATTTGAAACAAAGGGTGGAGCATTAGTAATTTTCCTAAGAGCGATATTCTGAAATTGTTGAATTTTGTTAGTATTGGACATTTTTGCTGTACCCCATAGTTGGAGACCATATATGTCCATAGAGGTTTCAGTAATGTTTTATACATAAGAACTTTAATTTTTAAACTGGAGTGTTTGTTATTTGTGAGTTTCGTTCGTAGTCTGCGAAGACGGGCGTTTAAGGCAAATCCATACGGATATGGATATTCCAAGTTAAGTCCTAGATATCTAACTGAGTCAGATGTGAGAATAAGTAAATTATACAGTAAAAAGTTAAAATATGTAAATATATATTTTTCACTCCAGGGTTGGACATATCATAGTTACATGTAACCAAGTTATGTAACTCTGTTACTTTTCTAACTTGTAACTTGAAACGAGTTACTCATTTATAATTTAACTTGTAACGTGTAACTAGTAACAAATTTTCCTGTAGGCTGTATAACTTTATATATGTTTTAAATTTTCAATCCTAAGCTATAAAAGTTGAACATTTTATAAATTTTTAACTACAAAATAATTATTCAATTTTCAATTATGTCAAAAATTAAACTTTAAATGCTTACAAAAAAAAATTGTGTCTATGTATTTTTAATATTTTCCAACTGCTATTGTAACAATATATCAGGAGCTTTGCATTAAATGTTCACGCTTTTTTACCCAAAAAATAAAAATTTTTCCTTAGTTTTTCACGTCGCTTTTGAAAACTACTGAAAAATTCTTACTTTTGAGCCTTACTTTTAATTCTCACTTATTGTTAAAAATACCAGTTTAAAAATATTAAAACTACTTGGTCAAGTTTTTTTTTATATTTGTTTATTTTGGTTTTACAATATTAATCTGGCCACTGGATATTCATTAGTTATACGATTATAGTTGGTAAGTATATCTTTTTTTTTCTAACATGACGATCATAACGTGATTTTATCTAGCCCCTGGCTGGTCAATTATTCTTTATACATATACCAATATAACTTTTAATTTTAAATGTAACTTAGTTACATATAACTGTAACTTGTAACCAGTTACAATAAATTGAGTAAATTGTCCAATCCTGGTAATACATACTTGAATAGTCAATACTCTAAATATATTTCGCTATACTTCAGCTAAACGATGTTTATATTTTTAAATTCCACAAAAAATATAAATTGTCGATAAATACACTCAGAAATGTATAAATTACCATGCAATTAACCTAACAATAAGGTTAATAGTGTGAATAAAATAAAACAATTCAAAAATAAAAAATAAAAAAATAATATTTATATTTAATATGTGTACATAAAACGAACAATACATATTTTTTTTTGCAAGATGAGACAAAAAAATAATTTACGAACGTAACAAAACTAGTATACCAAGAATATATAATTTTAATCTGAAAGTGAATATTAACTATTAATTGATTATTATAACTTACAAGTTACAATAAAATTGTCCATTAAATAAAACATAAAAATAATAATAAACATTCAGTAAGCATTCATCAATTTTGGAATAAGTTATTTTATTAATATTCCCGGTAATACGTTTAAAGGTAAACACATGACATATTTTATTTTACGTAACTCGCGGTCGTTACAAAACAACTAATTTTTTTAAATCTTTTTTAGATTTTATAATGATTTGTTTTTTTTTATTTTTATGTCTGTCACCACCGTTTGGGGCAGTAAAATTGCTTCGATTTTTTTCAACAGTATCTTGTTCGATGGGAAAGTGAATCTATAGTTGATGCATTCACGGAAGGTCAAAATTTTAAATTCTCAATAGTTTTCAAAAATGCAGGGAAAAACAAAACAAAAGTTAATAATTTTTACGCAAAATCGGTTTTTGACAAAATCGATTTTGGGTTTTGGTGTAACTAAAAAAAATGAACGTTTATACATAAAATGTTCACTGGTTGTTAATATTCGCATTTTCTATACACGATAAAATTTTCAAAATATTTTGATTTGTTTTGAACTGTTTAAGGATATTTTCAGTTTCCAATTGTATTAGTTTTTTTTCTATGAATGTAATTATTTGTTGGGTAAAATAGCTTAAAAATTTAATACAAGGCTCTTAATATATTCTTACAATGGCATTTGATAAATATTAAAAATCCTTGGTCACAGTTTTTTTTAGAAGCATTTAAAGTTCAAATCTTGACAAAATACATAAAAATGACGAAATTGTGCAAATTATTTTGAGTTATATTTTGAGTTAAATTCATAAAAATTTTTCTTTTTAAATCTAAAATTTGAAAATGTAATACGAGATTCCTTAGTTTATCTACCTTTATCAAAAGAAAATGTCTACAAGCAAATCAAATTAAATTAATATGAGCGATTAAAGTTTATATTTTTATAAGATTAGATATTCACTCGATTTCTCATGTAGCGATTTAGTTATTTTGTTGTAATTCAAAAATTAATAACTGTAGATACATGAAAATTTCACTGAATGTTTATATTTTTATTTTCTATATACCATAACATTTTGAAAATATTTTGACTCTTTTTGAGCTGTTTACGGACATTGTCAGTTCTCATTTTTATTAGTTTTTTTCTATAATTGCCAATAAAATTGTATTTGTTGAGAAAAAAAGGTCCTGATATATTGTTACAATAGCAGTTGAAAAATATTAAAAATGCATAGGCACAAATTTTTTTTAAGCATTTAAAGTTCGAATTTCGACAAAATTTAATAATTATTTTGTTGTTAAAAATTTATAAAATGTTCAACTTTTATAGCTAAGGATTGAACATTTAAAACAAGGTTCCACGTAAATAGGTTACATATAAATTACTTTATTCACAATAATATCATCAAATATACTTAGTAATATCATAGGCTGACTGACCATCTTCGCTCAGATCGTTTTTCTTATAGGTACAACGATATTTTTATATTATTGAATTCAAATTTAATACCATCCATTATAGTGACACACTTGTAACCTACTGTAAAGCAGAGTGACACCCAATCGCCTGCCTTTTTTATTTTTGGCGTTTCTAAATTTCTAAGTTTTGAGTGTTATTTAGTTACAGATTTATAATCTATATTTTTGTAACTGATGGGGTGTATAGGAAGTATATTATGCATTCCAAAGTTTTTAAGATTTTTAATTGACAGTATACACTTTAATTTCATATTAGACGACAAAATGTTTTTCTGAGGATTTCGATAAATTATAAAAAAATTAAATTTCAAACGAATAGTTAATTAATTATAAATATTTTAAGTTTAGATGAAAGTAGAGTAGTGGACCAACATTTAGCGAAAAGTTTAAATTTAATCTTGTATCTAGGTTTTTAATTTTACAAGCTCAAATATTTGATACAAAGATTATACAGAAAGTTTCATTTTGAAATTTTCGCATCGAAATTTCAAATATTGTTTTTCAGAAAAAAATTTAAAATAAGATTTTAAATGTATTGGGCATTATACTCCGTTACAATATTATTAATAACACTTAATTTTGTAATTTTAAAACGAAAAAAACAAAATTGTCACATTACAGACTCATCTATATTATAGCCAATATAATACGGCTAAGAAAAAATTATTTTTAGTTTTAAACAAAAGTTAAATAGATAGGACAGAAAGAGAATTCAATGCAATAGTAAAGTTTAATCACTTACTATACAAACCATGTATGAAAAAAGTATTTTATTGTAATATTTAATTACCTGTATTTGATTAACTCTATATCCAAACAACTGTTTTTGTATGGTATCTTCTAAAGCGCGTATCCAAAGCTCTCTGTCAGCACGAGTCCTTGCTTGAAAATGGAATGTTTTGCCATCTACTGTTACAGTAAATGTAAGATTATCTTCATCATCAATGCCAATCATAGCTCCTTTCAAACGAACACAACCTCGGCGTACACCACGTACCATTTTTTCCCGAGACTAAAATAAAAATTCATCGTTTAAGAATAAATGACAATTTATAAAAGTAATAATGCTGAGTATTTTAAGTGAATATTGATGTACATATCGATTTTAGATATTGAACAAAAAAACAAATAGTTTGTTAGTTGTTTAAAGTGTATGGAAGTATAATGAAGTGTTAACTAAATAACCATGCTAGAATTGAAATATTTCTCCACACGCCACAATTCACTATAATCCCAAAGAATGTAATTTTATATAGATGTGTGCACTACTGCACTAGTCGTATTTTAAAACTAAGTATGTCGAGTAATGATAACATTCTTCCAAATTTGTCTTAATAATCACTTACATTTTATTTTTGTTTTAAAGGTAGATACAATCTAGCATATAGATTAATGTAGTCAAGAGAGAAAAAATCAACTCTTGAAACCATTTCAGAGCATCACTCGTTTGAATACTTACATAAAAAAAATTAACATTGAACGGCTAAGTATTATTAGGTATGTAATTTTTAAAGGGATTTAAAACACTAACAAAATGTAATTCACATAAATGTACAATTATTTATTTAGTTAATCCTCAATAATCAATATTCCATCATTTTTTCATTGATATTTCTATAACTACCTAGGTACCATGTTAAATAATTTATTTTCATATTCGTATGATGAATAATAAAATATAATTATTGAAACATATTATAGATTTTATTTTATAATAAAATAAAAATTATACTGAAATAGGTATATTTAGAATTCTTAGTAAAATATATAGGACAATTTATTTCCTTGCTGGAATACCCCGTTTAAAGTTATCATGTTGAGGTCTTTGACCTTAGATTTTTAATTCATGAATCTTTGATGAGCAGGAAATAATGTCTTCTTGAACCATGAATAGTATTGCATATATTAAAAGCGCTTTCCCAGACCTTTTATCAGAACCGTGAAGATGACACAACATTGGTCAATGGTAGAATATGATCGATTGCAAGTTAATAGCTAGTTGAATTTTTTTAAAGTTTAAACATAGTAAAATATAGAATTCTTTTAAACCTTATATTAATTGTATAGTTCATTAGACGCAATTTATAAATTAATATAATTAAAATTTATGGGTGTTCTCTAAATCAATTTATTATAATTACTTTAAAAATTATACTACAATAAAAATGGTATTTATGACGTGGTTCGAGATCCTTGATGGGCAGATTGACCCAGGTAAGATTTTTTACATTTATTAACTTATAAAAAGTATTATTCACTTTATACTGTTTAGACTGGAGGACTAAAGATTGGCCTATGATGTCGACAACTGCAATCCCTGTATTATTAGCTGTAATATATATTATTTTTGTCAAATTTGTTGGTCCAAACTATATGGCAAATAAAAAGCCTTACATCCTTCGAAAAGTTTTAGCAATCTACAACACGGCACAAATATTGGCTTGTATATATCTTACTGTGGAGGTGATTAATTTTTGATATTTATAATATTAACTTAACTTGTTATATTATCCTATTGAAAACTTTTAAAATCATTTATTATAAAATATCGAAAACATATATTTATTTTATAGTATTTCAAAACAAAACCAAAAATGGGGTGTGATCCATTAGACGTGTCTGATGATCCAACAGCATTATACGTAATAATTACTATAAATTGTATTTGCATTAGCAAACTTATTTAGTTGTTTACATAAATTTTTCTTTTCAGGCAGCAAAACTAGTATGGTGGACGACAATTTTAAAATTATCTGAATTCATTGAGACTGTAAGACCATTTATTAGAGTGCATTATACTTATTTAAAAATACCACTATTTTTATGAGATTAATTTATTGCTAACTAAATGATAAAAACATAATTTTTATTTTCACAGGTTTTCTTTGTACTTCGAAAAAAACAAAATCAAGTTTCTGCACTTCACATATACCATCACATAACAACTTTTTTTTTAATATGGATTGCCACAAGAATAAACCCAGGTAATCACCTAATGTTTTTAAGATCATAACATATAATTAAGAGTTATTATAAGCTTATCAAATTTAAGTAAAATGTTCTACCAAACCAAATACATAAATATAATAATACTATAATAGGAATATGTTATGATAAAAGATTTTGAATGTATCGGTTTTAAAATTGAAAATAAGAAGCAACATACAGGGCATAGGAACTTAACCATAGAAATTATTCTTGGGAAATGGGTGTGGAAAAAAATTTATTTTTGGGAGGCTAACTACTATCAGAAACTAGGTCAGAGGTCTTCAACCTTTTTAAGCATTGAGCCACCTATAATTCGTAAAAAAATCGCGCGGTCCACATTCGTAATAAAAACATATATACACAACATGTTATGCTTAAAATGTGTTCACAAGCTTCAAATAACGACAAAGCGGGCCGCGGATTGAAGTCCCGTGGGTAAGGTACTAGGTGAGTCTCGGATTATTTAAGGTACTAGACTAGTTGTAGAATATTTTTCCGTAACTACTACACGGTGTCACACATTTGTATACGTAGTCAGTTTGACGCAAGCCAATAGGACGCATACGAAATTTCGACGCATTTTTTTTGTGAAAATATAATACTAAAATATAAACGTGTAACAATAGAAATTTTCGATTTAATCACTTTTATCATTATTGCTATTCGTGACGTTCAAAGTTTAAAACAAACCTCTAATACGCAATATATGACGCATATCAAAATGACCGCTAAATTACGTATAAGCATAACAATCCGGTACCGCATTAGTGTATTAGCAAAACAAATCCTATATCAAACTAGTGTAATACCTAAAATAATTGGAACCGAACTACTTACTAGAATACAAATTTAATTTTGGGATCCGACTCTTATGCAGCTAACATTGTAAGTTATTAAATCCTCCAGTCCTCTAAAGTCAATCAAAATCTGCTGTTTTTAAACATAAATAAAAACTCTGAACTCCGAATTAATGAATTATCCAAAATCAAAATGTCAAGCGGCAATATATGAGAATACTGTTGTATTAAAATAATTTTAAAAACGTATAGGTAAGTGCCTAAATAGGTATAATAGTATAAAAAATATAAAAATGTATAACAATTTCTAATTAAACTCAATTATTATTCAGGGCATTGACATTATTGCTATTTACGATACCATAATAATTAATATTTTACCAATGATTGTGATTCTTATAATACGTTTTTAAAACAATTGTTTTAGGTGGTATTGTACGAATACCAGTTATGTTAAACAACACGGTTCACATGGTTATGTATTCATATTACTTATTATCATCTATGGGTCCAGGAATACAAAATAAAATTGACAGTTACAAAAAGTACATTACTATTATACAAATGGTAAATATGTAGTTTCAATATTTACGTTTTAAGATATTTAAAATTAGACTTTTAAAATCAATTCCAGATTTTAACAAGAACATTTAATAAACACGATTTTTAATGTTCTTGTAACGGTTGTATAGCCGACAATTTTTTTTGTCGTTCGAATTCGTTTCAATATATGTGCATAAAACTAACATTATTATACATAAATCATTAGCATATTCTGTGTTACTACTTGCGCGCAGTCATACATATGTTTAATGTTGACCCTTGTTTTTTTTCTAGGTACAATTTTGTATTTTGATCGTTAACTCAATATTTTATTTGACTCCTAGCTGCCAAGTACCTAATATTTACGGATTAATATTCATACCTAATGTTTTTATTGTATTTTATATGTTCTACGACTTTTATCGAAAATCATATATTAAAAAAAAACCTGTAGACCGTCGCAATAGTACGAGTATAAAAATTAGCAATAATAATAATAACAACAATATTAAGATTAAAGGAAAACATTAAAAATGATTATTTATAACATAAAGTTAATTAGGAATAATTGTTCATTTTAGTATAATATGTAGTTGAGAGGCATTATATCGTAAAACTTTTAAGTTTTACATGCTATACCTATTCTTTAATAAGTTCAATTAAATTATTATAAATGTATAACTTTATAAAGTTCTATAACTATTATTTAACAATTTATGTATCATCATCATTATTTATTATCGCTATTTTCTAAAATAAACATAATTTAATAATTTAACTATAATTTATCTATTTTATAAATTATTTATAAGTATAATGACTACATGGATATATTTATTAAAATTATAATTAATTCATTAAACGTATTAAGTAAAATTCTATGTAATTTTTATATAATACTTCTTCAAATTAATTATTTATCTACTGCACTTAGGGGTTTTACAAAAAAATTAAAAATGTTTGTGTAATAATAATTCAACATGAATATATTTACTGGCTATTTATATATTTTAAATTAAAACATAAATGTGATTTTAATTATAAAACTAAACTATTTATTAATAGAAATATTTTAAAACCATGTATCATTCTTGTAGGGTTCATTTGTAATAAATAGTTTACAACTATTCCGTTATTATATTTATTATTATTCTGTTTTCTGTGTAATATTGTGCTAGTATTAATATAAATTAGTTATTAAAATATTTTAAGTTGCATATTTAAATTATTATTTTAACTATTATATTTGCTGTATATAATTTTGATTTTAGTAATAATAAATGTTATACGCCTATATACGTTATATGTTTATCTAATTGTATTACTTTTGTTCTAAATCTTTAAATTATTAAAATTAATAAGATTAGGTCTAGTAGGTACCTATTAATAATTATTTACCTATAAATAATTCAAGTTTAATAACAATATTTATGTAAATCACACAATTAATAGGAAGTTATACAGGCAATTGTTGTCTCTGTCTTACATGTGCGTAACATAGCAAATTTTACGCTCAGCAAATCACGTTTAGCTTCCTTAGTTTAAAAATTATAGTGAATTTACATCTTATAAAATTGAAAGGTAAGATTATATTTGGGGCATCTCATAATCTTTTATTATATTTTAATTTTAAAGCGAGTTATGAGTATTGTAAAATTGTAAATTGTTTGTAAGTACATCTTAAAATACTCATAGCTCACTTTAAAATTTTATAATAGGTCAATTCACTCTGATTTTTAAACTAAAGGAGGTAAACGTGATCTGCTGAGCGTAAAATTTGTTATATTACGCACTTGTAAAACGGAGACAAGTATACTGATAATATTTTAAGATATTATAGTAGCTAGTATACAACTTCATACACATTTACATTAAAAACGTATCATAAATTATTTGTCAAACATGGATGAAATATTTATTAAATATATAAACTTAGTCAAAGTAGAGCATTAATTGCTTAGAGCGCCGAAATGATTGCGGAGAGACATCCTGGCCGTGCAAGTTACATACGTAACTAGCATTTAACGTATGTTTGTAATTAGAAATAACATTTTTCTAAAAAAAAAATATTTTTACTATTTTGTATGGTTATTTTATTTTAAATTGTTTTATTACAACATGCATGTTTATTTCCTCATTCTAGCGTAAAAAATGTTTTTGAGAACTTTGATTTAAAAATCGCTCCGCTCAGAATCTAAAAAATCGAATTTTGGACAAGTAGTTTAAAAATTATTTTAAGTTTAGACGAGCGGATATGAGTAAAGTACTCCTGGTACCCCGCCGCAAAAAGTTGGTCTACTACTCCGCTCATCCAAACTTTGAATACGTCTTATAACTTGTAAGTTACTTGTCTGAAATTTGGTTAATATTTAATAATAATTTTATTATAATCAGTAGATTTAGAAATACCCGAATTCTGCTTAGGAATATTAAACTAAAAATGTACGTTGTCATTTAAAAGAGTAAAAACTCAAAATTTATAACGATAAAACATACTACAAATAGCATTTTTTTCAAACACATTGTTTTGTGATGGCTTAAAATAATTATGTAAGAGAAATATTTTCAAAAACATTAGTGTTTTCTGATAGAATGAGTGTCTTGCGTTAAATGGATCACTCCGTATATTATATAAACCTGCAACAATCATAAACAATTACTGACGTATTCATACGATTGTAAAGAGAAAAAATAGGCTTCGATCTGTTTTATATAATATCGTCCACCTATTTACGGCTGTACTTATAAATGTAATGGAAACACAGGTAATACTTTTATTATGAAAACAACTTCAAGCGTTTTTCACATTTTTATTTTTATTTTATTTTTAATACTTAAAACTTGTGCATTTAAAATAAGTTCAGTTAATTCTTCTGAATTATACAACTAAAATATTATATCAAAAATCTTTACAGAGTCAAAACAATCATAGGTACATAATTAAAGTTTGAAGTGTGGGCGAATTTGATTATTTTCACGAATTATACTAAGCCCCATATACAAGGTTACTGGATAACCTATAGGTAGATCATAAAAGAATCTATTTAAAGGTTAGGTTACTCAACACTGTTACTTAACACTCATTTTCTCAAGAAGTATTTACGGAAATTATTGTCTTACGTAACTTGAAGTAATAACAAAATAAAAAGTTATCGTTATAATTTATTTTACTTTTTAACTTTTTTTATTGACATCATATAATTATAAATTTATAGTACAAAGCAAAATATTTTACCGAGAAATTCAATACATAAAAATCTCGAACGTATATTAACTATTAAGCTCTATTATAGCTTATAAATAATTTAAATTAATATAAGTGGAACAGGAGTAACCCGCAATATGTTTGTCTACTAATCGGCTCTTTTAAACTTTAAATAGGTAATATTATAATTTATAACTAAATAACTATATTCGTTAAAAACTCGATTTTCATACGTTGAAATTCTCAGAAAAATAGGTATTCTGCTTAAGAACATGAAATTAAAAATATATGCTATCGTTCAAAAAGTAAAAAGTAAAATAATAAAGCGCATTATAAATATATATATATATATATATATATATATATATATTATGTTTTGTTATTACTTCAAATTATGTAAAAAAAATAGTATCAAAAAGTTAATACTTTTTGAGGAAATCAGTATTTACCTTTAAAAGAATCACTTTATATAATAAATCGTTAATTTTTCATGTTCATACTAATAAAATTAAAAAGTGCAAGGTATGTTAAGGCTGGCATTTGAATGCAATCATTTTAGTTTGATTACGTTTTGACTATACATTAAAAATTCTAAAATATCTCGAAAATCTTGGCGAACGATTCGGTTCTTAAGCTTTTAAAATTTGAAATTTCACCCAATGACAACTGTATGGACTTGATAGTTTAATGTCTGATAAAATTGAATTTATCACTTTTTCAAATAGTTATGTTATTATCATCATAATTTAATTATAATATATATATATATATATTTAGGTAGGTAATTGGTGAATTAAATAATAAGTCAGAAGAATTCGATACGAAGTTTTATAAACTAATAACACAATTTACATAAAAAAAAATATAACGCTCATATTCGTGTATTAAAGTAGTAAAGTAACTGTCGATAAAATCATTGGTTGACATATTATAATAATTATTATACAGTAACCTGTGTGTCGTGTACCTTACTCTAAAAGACAAGGAAGTTACGCAAAGATATAATGTACGTTCCTATATATTATTATGTACCTTTGAAAAATGATTGTACTAACTTATATGCTAATTCAATTAAAAATAAGTAGGCGGGGGGCGACATAAAGTATGTCTACTTAAATAAAAAATATTCACTTTACTGGTAAACACATGTCGCGTAGGTGGCGACACTCTAGTTTAATTATACGGTTGCAGGGAACTCATGTTATAGGGTAGTTTAATAAGTATTTTTATTTTTTAAATAGTTTGATAGATCCGTAAGTTAATGGAGGTGACGAAAGAATTTTTTGAAAAGCTAGATGCTTTTGTCGATCAATATGGAGGTACGTAATATTTTATATAAGTTTAATTTATGAAATAAACTACTATTAGGTACAATACGCGATTGTAAATAATAATTTAAGGTTTGGTAATTTTAATAGTTTGAAATACCATACGATTGATGTTGCTACTAGACACCAAACCACTTTATTAGTTATAGGTATTTTAAAATTCATACGTTGCATTGATAAATTATGCGTTTAAATATAGTTACGTAGATATTTTTTTATATATTTATTGTACAATATATCCTGGATAATATCATAACTTACATACAATGATAGTGAAATAATTTAGTTGGGTTTTTTATTTAACTTAATATATAAAATATAAAAACTTCAAATTAAAAATTGATCGTACTTAAAAGAATACTCATTTTCTTTAATGTTTTAGATGCTGAGTGGAGCGATGAATGTTTTACAATTGATTTTACATTTATGTGTTATTTAGTATGACGTCCTTCAGGAGTAGTAAAAATACTTCAACCTTCAGTTTTGAGGGTGGTTTCTAGTAGCACATTGGATCTAGTTGGTACTTTGCAGAGTTCCCACTTTTCAAAGTAATTGGGAAAACCAAAAAATAAAACTAGGGAAGTCATATATAATTGATTTAATGAGTAAAATATAAACACTACTTTTCAAAATAATTGGGAAAAACGGAAAAAAATTGAGAAAAACGGAAACTACCTATTACGCCAAACTTATGTTTTCGACAAAATAGTTTTAATTTTTTTTGTATAAATTATAGTTCAAAACAGTAGAGACTTAAATTTTATCAAAAATGTATATGAGCATTTTAAAATTGTTCAATTTTAGTTGTTAATAAGTACTGACAGTTAATTTTATACAAGGTCCTTCATAAGTTGTTCTTAAGTGCGTTGGAGCCGATGCGTTTTTTAGTACAAAAACATGTCTTACAGGAAAAACTCTCACGCACTGTAGAACAGTCGGATTTTGTTAATTTTTTTTTTATTTAAAAGAAGAGAACATTTTTCAGGTCGGATCATGCTGATTTTCAAAATTATAATTATAGAAGTTAAAATATGCATTTGAATAATGCACAATATTTGTTCTTTTTCAAATGTATTTTTCTACCACTATTTAAAGTAAAATAAAAATTCAGCCTTTAATCCGACCTGAAAAATGGTCTCTACTTTTAAATAAAAAAAAAAATTAACAAAATCCGACTAGTCTTCAGGGCCTGTGAAGTTATTATAGTTGATATAATACCCCCCCCCCCCTAAATAGGTATCGAGCTGTAGATTAGTAGAAAAGTATTATAATTAAGGTAGTAATTAAAATATAAAATATAATTTTCAAATTGTAAAGAATTTCGGAAAATTGGAAAAACCAGCATCGACCCCTTAAATTTTTTTAAAAATATCAAGATATAAATTTTGCTCAATTTTTTTATAAACAATTCAATTTATGACATAACTGGATATAAATATTCAAACAAATAAAAGTTTCATTTATCTTTATGTAATTTAAAATAATATTATTCTTAAAGACTTTAAACATTTTGCACCTGCATATATTATTATTTAGGTACTATATAGGATATAGACAATACACAATAACATTTGAAAAATATTTAGATTAATTTTAAGCTACTTATAATGTTAAAAATAATAACTGTAATAAGGGGTATGCATTCTGACCGTTTCCGAGGAGTTCAATACAGACAATTATCTATTTGTGTGCATGCGGGTTGTGTAAATGTGTGCGTAGTAAGTGATCGTAAGTGTGAGTGACTGTGTGTAAATAAATAGCGAAGCGCACCCGCACGTGCACGCACATGTCAGTTACACAGCATTTTACGCGCTATATTACAAATGTAAATTTTAGTGAAACACTGAAACTTAGTTTCGTATTTCCAATAATATAGCTTACTGAGTGACATTACAGTATGAACACCTATTATACAAATTGAAGAGAAGAAGTTTATCTAGGCTTGTATAGGAGTCGATTTTCGATATTTTACTTTCAAAGTCCAATATTTAACTCTAAAACTTGTGATATTTTACTTTTTTAATTTGAATTATTGAGTTTAGTGATTAAAATATTTAAAATTGAATTTTATACAGACATAAATTAACTTCTCTTCTACAATATTGATAATAGGTGTATTTACTCTCAAACAGCTCAATAAACCATATTATTGGAAATACAAAAGTAAATTTTCATAGAATTTTTCAATGCTATTCATACCCCTTAAATACTTAGATAGCCACGTTTACTATACAATTTAAGTACTTTTTGGGTCACCTGAACCAAAAAAAAAAAATTAAATTATGTTCGTTTTATTACGTTAATAATTAAAAATCTGAGATAGTCCCTATTTACAAGGCTAATTTATTTAGTAAATATTTAAAAATAGTTTATTTTAAGAAGGTATTTAAATAGATAGTTTGTTAGTTATATATAATATTATGATAGTTGTATACTACTAAACGCTTATATTATGTTGAATTTAATTACCCAGTGTCTTATTATTATTATTATTATTATTATCACTATCATTGCATATTAATATATTATTATAAATTAGTATCTGAAGCATCAACTTATAAACTAATGGACAGCGCATTCCACTCGGCTCTGTCATCAATGCTAGACGATCATAATATAATATAACCATATAACCACAGAATAGATGAAATTTCATCTATTCTGTGTTAATAGTATACGATGAGATTCCCAGTAATTTTATTATCTGGTAATTCAAATTTTTTAATATCACTTAATGTCTTAATATAACGAATTATTGATTGTCATCATGGATCTTATACTTTTTATTGTATCAACACGACATTATATTATTATAAACGTGTCACTGTAGAATAACTTTTTTCTTATGTAACTTAAAGTCAACATTACTCTCATCACATATTTGCATTCGCCTATTATACATTTTTATGTTGTACAGATTGTGTGTATTTATAATAATATCTAATAATTAATAATAAATTGTAAAAATATAGGGACAATCTATGTATAAACTATTTACTTTTTAATCTTCTGTTCGAGTGGTGTGTATTACATAATAATTACAAACCATACATTACACCAGCGATTCCCAAACTGTACATCACAATTCACAACCTATGGCGGGTAAAATCATTTTTTTGGAAGGTCCTTATTTTTTATAATAAAGCACAATATGTCAATATGTTTAGTTTTTCATAATTTCTTGTCATTACAACTACGATTATATAACTGTCTAGAGGCCCGGTCACGATATCTATAAGGGGGAGAGCACTTGGTAGATAAATCACGGATTTAAAACAAAATACCTTCACTTTTATGTTAAGAATTTAGATAATATGCATGTACGGATATTTTAGTATTGTAGGATCAACAAAACAGGATTGTTGATATATGAAGAAAGGCGCGAATCATTAAAGTTTAGGAACCATTGCATATACACCCATAAACTTATCTAAATTATAAACATGGACAATATTTCAATATTATAATGAATCACTCACCAGTCACCAAACACTTCACATCCGTTATATATAAATATATAACCAACGTCTATAATTATCGAAATAAAAATGTAAAAACTAATTATATAATTAATTATATATAAATAATTTGCTAAACACTTATTTCTGATAAAATGTAAACGTCGAAAGACAAATTAGCGTATAGTATTTAAATGTTTATAAAATTATCTATTATCATTAAAATGTTGAATACAATAAATTCAAAAATTACTTAAGTTTTCTAAAAATGTTCAAGTATAATACTGTATGCTGCAAAAATGCAACTAATTGTATAACTATATAAGTAATTTAGCCGGAGATCTCTTTGAGTTTGTCCCTAAAATGTTATTTTCATAATATTCCGAATGCTCCCAAACATAAAAATAATTAATTTTATTGCTCAAGGATGCACCACGAGGAGATAAAAAAAATCTCCAAAAATGTATATAATTGCAATATTTTCCCATTGATGTACTATAACGGCGTAATATTATAGTAGAAACTGTACAGATGCAAAACATTATTAAATTTACCGACTACCGTCGATATAAGTATTGGGATTTCTCGAGTGGGTTCTATAAGAGTGAGTTACCTCAATACCTGTAGGCAGTTATCTGTATAAGATATAAGTAATGTACAATAACTGCACAGTAGGAATTTAAAACAATAAAGCATCAACAAGACTATATACTGCTAGAGCACTTGGGCTATTAAAAATGTACAATTTTGTTTATAACCGAACACACTTCGGCTATGCTCATTTATCATTTTGTATTTCTTTTTTTTATTACCATTTATCAAATAATAATTGTTACTTTTATTTTCAGAAAAAATGTATACAACAATATACTATATCTTAACTATATAAATAAAGTATAAACATTAAACAAGTAACCTATATTTATATTGTATAACAAATAATATGAAAATTGTTTTCCAGATCCAAGAACTAATGAATGGCCCATGGTCCAAGGAATCACAACACCATTAGCATGTGCCTCAGTGTATTTATACCTTGTGTTATACTTGGGGCCGAAATTTATGGAAAATAGAAAACCTTTTCACTTATTACCAATAATTAAAGTTTATAACTTAGTTCAGTTGGTAGCGTGTATCTTAATTTTTTATATGGTGAGTATAATTTTAAATTTTTAAATAGTTTTTGTTCATTGCAATACATACTGTTGTACTTATGTATACATTACGGCATAGTCAAGATTATAAGGGGGGGGGGGGCACTGTACATATAAAATAATTAACTTGTTTACGATTTGCATTTTTAGATTTTGATCTCTGGATGGACAACTAAATATACTCTTGGATGTGAGCCTGTTGATTCAAACGAACCACACTCAAATCGAGTAAGGAAAAAAATATAATAGATACTTGTTGTAATTTGTATACATGAAATAAATAATATACTAATTCATAACATAACAAAACTCATTTTTGCAAAAGTTCCCAGTTCTTTTCTTAATTATTTGGAAAAATTCATAACAAAAAGTAATACCACAAATGAAAATGAGCGTCTGAAATTTAAATTTTAACGAAATCTGATGTCACACGTTAGGTTAGCGTAAAATAACAGTTTTCTTATTTTGTAGAAATTCAAAAACAAATAACCGTAAATACATGTAATTTTCACCAAAATATGTTTATATCTATGTTTATATTATCATTTTCATGCTAATATACATTTCACATTCAGTATAATTTAAACTTTTTTTGAGGTATCAAATATTAATAGGAATTTTAACATTTTTTTCTATAAATATTGTGAACAATTTTTCGCTTGTTGAAAAAGATTGAAAATTTAATACAAGGCTCCTTCTCTGTAGTCCATACTGAAAACCAACTCTAAGAAATATATAAATACGTTTTGTATGCAATCAGTGATCTTTAAATTCAAATTAACATACACATTACAGTGAGCTACTCAATGACCAAAGTATACTATATATATAATATATAATACATTATACAGTAGTGGTTACCTACTTTCTTCCTTTTTTAAAAAATTTAAGTAGTTAAATTTATTATAAAGTTTTGTAGATTATGTAATATGTAATAACATTTGCATTGCAATTATCTTTACAATCAGCCACATAGAACATTATTCTTTTTCATTTTTTTTTTATCTAATATTAAATCTGATGAATATTTCTTGGAACTATAATCTTGTGAGTTTTGAAATAAGATGTGTAGAACATAAAATTACATAAAATTATGATGTAGCACTCATTTAATATCTTAATAAAAAGTAAAATAAAAAAATGTCAACTTAACAAGCTTTTAACTGCACCAAAAAAAAAAATATATATAACTGTTTTGTTTTTGTAGTTAGCTCAACTGTTTTGGTGGACATACATGTTGAAATTGGTTGAATTTGCTGAAACTGTAAGTATTATCTAAATTGATTAGAAAATTAAGTATAAGTCTTTACATTCAATATCCACTGTGAATTTCATATCAGTCTTTAGGTTATTAGTTTATTACGTGTAGAATATCCTATATTCTTGTATGTTTGTCTGTTCGTTTAATTTGCATAATTTTCAATTAGATACTTTTTGACCTACACTGGACATGAGGCATTTTTAATGTTCTTATATGAAATTAATTCAATTTTTTTTTTGTTATTTGTTTATACCTATACTTTATGATTTATAAGCTTTTGTAGTTTTGTGGTCAAATAAATATTTATCATATTTTATTTACTATTTTAGTAATCAATGACAATAATTTGAACATAATATACAATTTTATCGGGCAATTTAATATTATATAACATTAAGTGGTTATTGATAAGAATGTAATTTACTCATAAAGTATGTAGGTAATAGAACCAGATGATCGTAAAATGTAATGTTCCTAACATTTTTTTTTTTTTTAATAGCTGTAGGCTTTCAAAGTGTTACTAATGGGGGGCTTCTGACTCACGCAAACCCCAATAATGTTTTATTCCCTTATATCACATATTATGCACATATGTGCATGTTTTACCATAGTGAAGGTTAGGTATATTTTAATTAAAATTAAAAAAAAAGTCTACAAGGTTTTAAATTATAATGAATATAATTGGTATTAAAATGGCCGACTTAGGTACATATAGAGTTTAACAGAAAAAACTAACAGATGTAAATAATTCACTATGTAAAAATTCTGTTTAATATACTGTAATATATATATTTTATTTATGTTTTATTAATTACAACATTATGGCATAATTTACGAGACAACTTTTAATTATATTTTAAAAATTAGATAGAATTAGAAGCGTTGATATTAGCTTGAGAATGTATATGATACACTAATATACAATGTGTTAGAATGCCACTTTAGAGTCAAACAAAAATATCTATAATAACTTAAATTCAGAATAATTTAAAACGTATATTATGTAATATATTTAAAATTGTTTAATTTTAGGCATTTTTCATACTACGTAAAAAGACAAAACAAGTTTCTGGACTTCATGTTTATCATCATGCTTCTACGTTTATTTTAGCATGGGCAGCTGTTAAATTCTTCCCAGGTAAATAAATAATAACTAAATAACTAAGCGAATTTAGTTTAAAAATAGGTTTTTTAATCATTTTAATTACCTAACTGTTTATTATAGGCGGTATGGCTTCTTTTCCAATTTTAGTGAATTCAGTAGTACATATTATTATGTATGCTTACTATCAACTTTCGTCTATGGGACCACAATATCACAAATTTACTTTAAAGTATAAAAAATATGTGACTATTATTCAATTGGTAATTATCTACATAAAAAAATTAAATTATCAGATATCGTATATTTTATATTATTATTTATAGATTCAGTTTGGAATACTTGTAGTACATACACTACAAGTTTTGTCATCAAGTTGTTCCATGCCTAATGCATACCTATACGGAATGCTACCAGACATCATTGTATTGTTTTATTTATTTTACAAATTTTACAGAAATACATACACAACAAAAATAAAAAATGTAGAGCTTAAATCGGCCGAAAAAATTAAATAAATATCTCATCATTTCTATTATTCCTATAAAAATATAGAAAAATTACATCAAACAAAAATGAATAAGCATATAATAATGCCAAGAAAATATTATAAAATTAAATTGTAAATTGTAATATTATTTATTTTTCTTAAATAATTTATATTATAATTTAAAAGAAAACCTAAAATTTGTATTATTTTTCTGTTTATACAACACAACATTGAACTATTAATGTATTTAGTGAATTTTATATGATAAATTGTTGGGTTTAATCTAAATTTTTAATTTCATTTACTTATTAAAATGTACCTATTATTTTATGTCACAATCTTAAGTATAAACAATTATAAAATTATTTTTACAACTGAAATGAAAAGTAATTTTATTTCTGGTTCATCATGTCCAATTAGTTAAGTAGGTATTAATTCATTTTTTTATGATTACTTAACTAATATATTCTCATTCAATTTGGTATTCTTGTAGTACATATTACATGCACAAGTTTTGTCATGTAGTTGTTTCATGCCTAATGCTTTGGAGAAATTGCATTAAAAAAAAATAAAGGCCTCGGTTAAAAACTTAAAATTAGTTGGTTTAATTTAGAAAAAGAAATACATTTTACCTACTGTTTAACAAGTTTATTTGTTACTTATGTAATAAAAGTATCTACATAAAATAATTTATCAATTCTATATGTCATGTTCAAATAATAAATAGGTATCTAAGTCTTCAACGTTCAACTATGAAAAATTATTTGTTTCTTTAATGCTTACCGTATAATATGATAGTGTCCCTGAGATATCATCGAGAACGCACCAGCGATACTGCCATCCTTTAACAACATTTGTCCATTTGCTCAACGTACCTTCCATTCTAATTCAATATTTAAAATTAATTAAAACCATAAATACTAAAAACTATTGGAATTTTTTATTGTTCAAATCTAGCTTCATTAGGTACATATAAATAAAAATATTATGCTATTCAAAATTTAAAAATATTATTAAAATGTCTTAAATAATGTCAAAAAAATATACATTAAAGAAAAATATGTACTACTATAGGCTAAAGTTGTAATAATAATAATCTATAATAGGTATTTTAAATAAAAACATAAAACTAAAAAAATATATATATATTGCACTGAATACTGATAACAATATTTATCTACTGCCTGTAGGCACTAGGCTGCAATGCTGTAGTTGTAACCACCGCAGAATATAAGTTGCTAGAAAGTTTAAGACACGTCCAGTGTGACCAATGCGACAGTTAAAAAACACTTAATTTTTCGACATTATAAAACGAAAACGATGACGGCAAGTCTTAAATCACGGGTCTTAGATTATACCATGATAAATTATAATTTACCATGGGATATACTTAATACCTACAATACTACAATAACCTGTAAAATATTAATATATTATATTATCACCTAGTGTCTTAACAAAGAGTTTTTTAACGTTTTTTTACTCATAATATGATAAAATTAAAAATTAAAATAGACGAATATTTCATAAAAAAAAAATGGCTTCGCTTTTATACCTAATGTATTAATGTATTAGAGCCATAATATTATTCTAGACAAGCCCAGTCAAATAATGTCAAAATAGATATAATAAAAGTATAATACGCATGTCTCGTAATAAATAACGAATCCATGTAAATGTTAACCATTGTTAGTATTTATTACCGGCTTACTTTACGACTATTACAGAAATAGACGTAGTACCTATACATTTTTATTAATAACCATAATTTCATAGACACTCCCCACTCCCCAGAATTCAATAAATCGTCAGTTTGATATTCATAATCTAAAATATGTATTAAACGTTGTCTATGGTTGTCTATAGCGATACAAAATGTAATAATAAACCAATAATAACTATTAATACTATTAAGATATAAAATTCTAAAAATGTATAATACCATTAATACCTATAAGTGCAGTACTACCAGTGGCGTAGACATGACTTCTGAAAGGGGGAGGGGAAGAAAATGACATAGGTAAATGGGAGGGGAAAATCCCCCGGACCTTTGTTACTTTACCGGACACCCTTTTTTTTGCAATTTTTTTTTTTAAGTAACAAAATACCAATCCCCCACCCTCTCAAAACGTTTTACTTAGGGAGTAAAATATATTACAATAAGGAACAATGAATATAATTTGAATTGATTCAAAATACACATCTAACATAAGTATGGATGATTATTCACTCCAAAGCCCGGCCATAATCAATATATATTATATATACGCACCTTTTTTGATTAAATACCTTCGCCACTACAGATATCAGTTTCGTATTCAAATAAGTAGGTAATAGGTATAATATCGTATAGCATTATTATAACATAGTACAGGGACCTATATTGTATATTTATTATTTATAATATATTATACAGAGTGATAAACATGCTAGCCCCATTTTCCCTTTAATAATTAATTCATTCAAATTCCGAATTTCGTCATTTTTAAATACACTTAAAGACCATATATTCAAACTCTTGAGTATTTTTGTACTATACTATAAGCTAGGTGTGTTCTGTAGCGATACTGCAAACTTCTGTTTTTCAAATGAAAAAACCTCTCTTTTTTACTTTAAATTATTTAGTGGATCATTTTTTTGAAAATGTTGATGTACTAAATTCAAAATTTAAACGTGCACTTATAGTTTTTTAGTTATTAAAATGTTTAAGTATAATGTCTAAGGTCCAAGAATAATATTCCTTAAAAATAGTTTTACAAAAATACCAAAATATAAATTAGATGTAATATTGGATATAGTACTTACTATACCTACTTGGACCATTTTTAAAAATTATAAATATTAATAACCAAACCACCATAGCCCCCCATATCGTCTAAGCCCATCATCATGATTCATGAACCTATTATCCTTAGTACACAAAGTTAAATAACTCAAAAACTACTAGTTCGAAATTTGATTTTAATACTTCACTTTGCATATACTAACATTTTCAGTAAAATAATCCACCAAATAATTTACAGATGAAAAAATGGGATCTCGTTTGAAAAACAGAAGATTGTATATTTGTGTCTTTACACGACTTTTTGCAATACAAAAAAATCTCAAGAATTTTGAAATATCATGATATTAAAGTTTATTTAAAAGTTCGAAAATCTGAAAATAAATAACTGCATTTTTGAAAAACATATTATGCCAAATAGGGGATTATAATTATGTTTGGTGAATCACTCTGTAATCTGTATAGGTAATACGTATTTAACATTTAAATCAATAATTGTGTGGTGGCTGTGGTGCTGAATTATTATCATACAAAAGTTTTGAATTCGTATTATTGTTATACCTATAGCATCTGTTTTTACTGCAGTAGCTTTACTTCTAATAGATACAGTTAAATCAATAATTGTAAAGAATTTTCATGTTATAAGACATAAGTGCTACTCTTTTTAGCACTTGTCTAAACTGATAAGTGTCTTTTATATAGACTATATTATTTACCGCTTTTCCTTTGCTCTAATAAGAAGAGGATATGCCACACCCGCATTTGTTGTTTTCGTCAGAATGTCAGATGAGTCCTAGGAAAAAAAGTTCATAATATTCTAAATACAGTATTCAAATACATATTTATTTTTTAGTTTAAAAAAAAACCTCTTAATAAAACATTTTATTTTCGCCCAAAAAAATCAATATAATCAACATAATTTTATTATATAAGCGTACAATATACATTTTGTAAAAACTGTTGGTCATTAAAATACAAAGGTAAAACGAAAAAAAATATTTACCTATAGTATTCTATCGAATAAAAATACGAGTAAAAAGTTTTTTTAAAGTATTTAAAATAAATTTGTCAAGAAGAATTTTTTGAAATCGAATTCCTACTTAACAAGACTGGATGTTAAACGTGCAGTATTGTGTATAACGTACTAACTACTTAAGTGTAAGTACCTAGGTACCTAATAGTTAATACCTATGCGCAGTATGCAACATATAATAATATATGTTTATAGTGAAGTTACAAACTACTGGGTATTATTGATTTTATATTAAATAACTTTTTAGTTTTTATACATTCGTAATAATATAATAAAGTGCATCTACTACAGTACTGTTTGACTCTTTAATCTCTTTATCCATATATGAAATTTCTTGTGTAATATGTATGTATAGTATGTTATAATATGATTATTATGAATTATGATTTATGATTATCATAAACATGTTTGTTTTTCAGTCTTTTTATAAGTTACAGTGTTATTTATAAATAAGTTAATTGTTTAATGAATGTTTAGTATATTAGTATATTTAGTAAGCGCTTTTTACCGAGGTATTTACTTATTAAAATTAGGTACTTGATCACATTACAATTTATGTCTGAGTAGGAAATAGGAATAATAGGATTAACATCAACAATAGGAATTAGGAACAATAAGGAACATATTATAGACAATATAATAATCTTAAGTTTATAATTTATATACATTTATATAATACTACCTATTTTTATTTAAATGTCCGAAGTTAAATTTATATTTATTGCCCAATGGGCACTGGCCACTGCATGGGTAGTGAGCGTATCGATTTAACTGTTCTTAGTACTATTATATATTTATATTTAAATAGATACGATTGTACGAATATACGATTTACCTAATGTAATATTATTATTTAGCCATTAATTAATAAAATACATAATATTATGTATAATATATAAATAATACCTCCTAATAACCTAAATAATATAAATACTACTTTCGTAAATAGGTTAAGTCAATATTATAGGTTCTAAACAATTATTTAAATAAGTAAGTATGTTAAATTGTATTTAATCCAATATTGTATTCAGTTTTTTTTAAAAATAATAGGTATACTTTCGAAGTTTCAATTTAAATTAGAAAGTTAGCAATTTTCATCAACAGATTAATATTTATGTTGACTTATATTTTAAAAAGATATTCATGACATTTATTGGAATAAATAGTAGATTAGTCAGCTGAGTTGTAAAAAAAAATGGTAATAGGTAAGGGGTATGCATTCTGACCGTTTCTAAGGAGTTCAATATAGGCAATTTTCTATTTGTGTGCATCCGGGTCGTGTAAATGTGTGCGTAGTAAGTGATCATTAGTGTGTAAATAAATAGCGAATCGCACTCGCACGTGCAGGCACATATCAGTAACACAGCATTTTACACGTTTTATTACAAATTTTCTGGACATACGGTATCCAACTCTGGGGTGCAGCCAAAAAGTCCAACTTAAACAAAATTCAAATCTTCCAATCAAAATGTCTCCGTCAAATAACTAAAGCTCCCTACTATGTATCTAACGACACTCTACATAAAGATCTAGCCATCCCAACAGTTCAAAATGTTGCAAAAACTTTCTACAAACGCACACACTCCAAGTTCCACAGCCATCATAATCCCCTGATTTCCCAGCTATCCACCAACGCTATTCCTGGTGACCCCAGAAGGCGTCTAAAACGTACCTGGTGTCGTGACTTACTAATTTAAAATTGTTCATACATCTACCTCCCCTAATCTTATAATCCTGCCCTCTCTTACTAGCAAATTAAAATCCTAGCCTAAAATCCTAACCTTAAGTGCCTCCAATGGACGGCTTCTTATCTCCAGCCACTCAAGCCATATCACCTCCATCACATGCACTTATTGTAAAACAACATTTACAGATTATGTATATATTTAAATAAACGATAAAAAAAAAAAATATTACAAATGTGAATTTTAGTGAAACACTGAAACTTAGTTTCGTATTTCCAATACTATAGCTTGCTGAGTGACATTACTGACATTACAGTATGAACACCTATTGTACAAATTGAAGAGAAGAAGTTTATCTAGGCTTGTATAGGAGTCGATTTTCGATATTTTACTTTCAAAGTCCAATATTTAACTCTAAAACTTGTGATATTTTACTTTTTCAATTTGAATTATTGAGTTTAGTAATTAAAATATTTAAAATTGACTTTTAGACAGACATAAATTAACTTCTCTTCTACAATATTGATAATAGGTGTATTTACTCTCAAACCGCTCAATAAACCATTGGAACTACAAAAGTACATTTTCATAGAATTTTTCAATGCTATTCATACCCCTTAAATGTCATGAATACTTTTTTTACAGAATCATTGTTAAACGTTTCGTTTTATAAGTTCAATCCTTAGCTATAAAAGTTGAACATTTTATAAATTTTTAACTACAAAATAATTATTAAATTCAAATTTCAATTTTCAATTATGTCAAAAATTAAACTTTAAATGCTTACAAAAAAAAATTATGCTTATGTATTTTTAATATTTTTCAACTGCTATTGTAACAATATATCAGGAGCTTTGCATTAAATGTTCGCGCTTTTTTACCCAACAAATAAAATTTTATTGATATTTATAGAAAAAAAAAATGGAAACTGAAAATGCGTAAAAATTCCTGTTTTTCCTTAATTTTTCTTTTGTTTTTCACGGCGCTTTTGAAAACTACTAGGAATTTTTACTTTGAACCCCCAACGTACCAACTAGGTTCACTTTCCTATCAGAAAAGATACTGTTGAAGAAAATCTAAGCATTTACTGTCCTAAAAGGTGATGACAAAAACGAAAAAAAAAATTAAATAAAAAATAACATATCATTGTAAAATCAATAGATTCATCGTTTCACCCAGAATCTATGTGATGTTTTATTAAATAAATATATTTTATATAATATAATCATATAAATATAATATATATACGTGCATAGGTATTTACTGCCTATGACTATTGACCGTAGTCCGTAGGTATACGAGACGCGAGTGGAAAAGAGACGAGTACCTATAACCTAACCTACACGACAACCATAATAGTTTGAATAACATGACCAATGTCCATGCACGTTTAAATTATATTTCCTTAATGCATTATTCATGTAATAAAAAAAAACCTTGGTAAATAACCGTCACTGTAGTAACATACTAACATAAACGTTGTGTTTTTATTTTTTTTGTACAACCATGTACCTACGCCCTATTATTAATGACTGTTACCAAACATATTATGTTGTACCTACCCATGAGCTATGGCTAGCTGGTAGTCGATAGCTATATAAATAGCATAAAAACATATTATTGTACACGACATATCCGTAGAAAAAAATGCACAACAATACATGATGAAAAATATTAAGTGATATAATAATATTATGCTCTTAGAATTAGAACTATTACATTATTGTAAAAACAATGGTTCTATATAGGTTTACAGCTATTGATTTTTTTAATTAAAATAAATGCGTTTATGAAGAGAAAGTAATTAAAAAACAAACTGTATAAACGCGTAGGTAGTTTAATTCATTATTCATAAAACATATCCGTCATAAAAATGATAAAACACATCATAATAATATATCATGTAGGTATTATAGTAGCATTAATAAAATTATTGTAGGAAAAGATTGAATTATTATTAAAATAAAGTACAAAAATGTATACTATTATTACTTACACAAATTACCTAAATTAATAAATTAATCACATCGGTTTGTTTTGTTGAGTACTCGAGAATGTTAAATTGTATATATAAATAATATATAGGTACTTATTTTAATATGGATTTAAATTCCATATCACAATATTAGATTTATAATTATAAAAAAAACAATATGATGCATTTTTTTAAGCTAATATTTTAAATTAGGTAGGTACCTCACTTATACATAACATATTGCTTAATAATGCAATAATACTATTTTACTATTTTAGTTAGGTACTTGATTTGAATAGGGATTTTTTAATTTATAATTTATCACTAGTATAAATATTTCAAGAGGTATTGCCGTATTGCGAATTGCGATTTATCTATAATAATAAATAGTATATTATGTATAGATAAAGTAATAACTAAAATGGATTGACTAATTTATTAACATTCGAAAAACTATTCAGATTTCAGACATGATAATATTATATTATACTTTTTATTTATAAAGTACGTTTTTTGCATTTTTATTAATAATATATTATATTTACTTAAATACTTTTTGTTGATAACAAACTGTTAATTTATTATCTGATAAAACTCAAATATAAATATTATAAAATAAATATAGTTTGTATTTGTATGTATATAAAGCATGCTCAGACTTTCGTGGTGTAAAACTGTATAATTAATAACTATAGCCAGTAAAATAGATATGGAAATAGTCAAATGTAGTACCGATCTATAAAGAGATACATGGGGCCTCGTAGATCTGATATTTCTGAGGAAATTGTATACAACTATTGAAATAACTTAAGTTTCACACTTGTTTGTTATTTCAAATAATAAAAAAAATACATATACTCTAGATTAGATTGTACAATTTATTTATATTATAATATTTCTATACATTCTACATGCGTTTTTTTACCTAAAAAATACACATATTATTCAGTGATCGGAGGGATTCGGGTTTGCCCTTTCAGAAAAATGAATAATGTTCCGAAGATGGAGGGAGTTGTCTTTGGTTTTGTAAATAAACCTATTTTTTAAATAATGTCAGTCCCCCCTCTATAAAATAAAGTCAACTTAATATCCTTGTAAGTATAAGAATATATCCTTATATATTATATATATCCCTATACATAAAATACAATATTTAATTTCTTTATAGTTTATAATATTATGTGTCCAAAATTGAGCATGTTTTAAAATCATTGGAATTTAAAAATTCAAAGTCAAAATATGGACAGTGGATTTAAAAAATCCTTAAATGAATATTTGATTTAAGAATTTTTAAAATCTCATATTTATATAATTAAAACAAATCAATTTTTAAAGGATTCTGCTTATCCTTTATATATAAGTCGTTTTTATACTTATCTATTGAGTCTTAAATAGTATAAACTATAAAATACAATATTAATTATTAATTATAATAATATACAACTAACGTATAAATTCGTATTTACATATTCATCTAATTTAAATAAAAACGCTTTTACAGTTCAGGCGATGTTGATTTTCTTTTTACATATCTTGCAAAATAATCTGGTCTCCAGCATTTGCAACTTCCAGGAATCAAAAACCAGTCATAGTAAAGTCTCACCTAAAAAAATTAAATTTTTGTTTATTTCCAATATAATAATATTTTGTTTCTTAGCTAAAAATATATTTTTGTACCTACATAATATAATGGGAAGGTATCTCGGATAAATTTAAAAAAAAATATAATTTAATAAATCTTGGTAATTTGTTTTAGTTTTAATCATATTTAAGCAACTAGGGGTACCCAAATTAAAATAATACATTTTTAAATTAAAACCACCTGATTGTAAAAATAAAATAAAATTTCCCAAGATTTTGTATAGTTTATCAAAAAATACTTGCTTGAAAACATCCGAGTTCGTCAATACCGTCACAATGTGGCTTTTTCTTCGATGTCGAAGTAGATGATTGGGAGGGCAAAGGGTCAGGAGCACCTTGAGTAGCACGTTTATGTAAATATTGCTGGTAGTTTTGAAAGTCTTGTACTGAAGGTGGATCATCACCTTGTGCCTGTGTTTTGTACATACCTTGTTGTGGTGGTGGTACTGGCAATCTTCGATTGTTAGAAGCAGATGGTAAATACGTGTCTGGGTAGTAAACCTCTGCAACCAACAGGCTTACCCATCTCGGTGATGACAGACATCCTCCCTCAATGTAATGACATTTAGTTTGACTAAGAAGAAATAACATATTTTATTAATGAACATATTATTTAGTATATCTACAGAATTTTGCAAAAATAAGGGTACTTTAACCTTTGATTTTATTTTTAAACTTCTTATTTTTCAGAAATACCTATTTATATAGTATTATTTACGTTGAAAATGTACGTACGTGCACTTAGTCACCTCTACGGTCTGGGTAAAATATCCTTCGTACGGAATTTGCACTACATATCGCCACATACCCTGGTAGTTCCGCGCAAATACTGGTGTAGCGTATTCTACTTTGGCCGGACAGGGAGTGGGTGGCCCATCCATAACATTACCGGCAGCATGAGCCGGGTCACGTGTTCTATATTCTAATTGTTCGGTTCGTCGTTGAGCCATAAGTCCGGACAGTGCTTGTCCTTGTATTACTTTATAGAGCATGCAAAATCTGAAGCAAAAAAATATCATGACAATTGTAAACATTTTTAAAAGAAAACACGGTCATATCATTTTGCTTTTAATGCAATTAGAAATTTCCTCTTATATTTAAGATACATAAATTAAGGTCAGTGTTCACAATAACAATTTTCTTATAACTCGCTAAGTTAACTAGTTAAACACATATCAAAAGAATAATTCACTAAGTTATAACTATAGCTATTATAATTTATGGAAAAAATACCTTTTATAATTTAACTAGAGGTTATTTAAAAATTTAACTTTTACCTTTTATTCTCGTTTATTATTTATTAGAAAATAAATTTTTTATTTTATTTTTCAACAATAGTACAAACGTAACACTCCAGTGCAGTCATACTAAATTCTCATTTCGGGTTTTCTACATTAAACTAGATGGAACTAGCCGAACTAGGACACGCTATACGACATTAATAACGTCTATATTATAATATTATTCTAACATGACGTAATATCCATAGCACTATTTTGATTCATCGAACTAAAAACTTCAATAAATTACAACCTATAATTTCTTCTTACTGAACTAGATAACAGTTATAAAATATATATAATATGTATAAAATAAATAATAATAAGATATATTATGTACCTATATAATAACTAATAAGACTAAATATATTATTTTAATTTTTCTTCTTATAGATAATAGTAAATAGACAATAGTTTTTCTATAATTTTTTTATAAGTTATTTTAATAAAGATTTAATTTATTGTATGCTGATTAATGATTATGATATAAATTTAATTATAGGTTCACGAAACTGTCCTTATAATAAAAATATATTATCCACTTATTCTAATGCCATTTAATTTTTCACGAGCAAAACTTAATCCAAGTTAAATAACCTAGTTGAAGTATTTATTTATTTGTATTTAATTGTATTAAGATTTGTTTCAATTTTATTAATATACTCTATAATATTTAATAATATTTTTCTTTTTTTGCTCATTGCATTTGTCATTATTTTTATTAACATTTTCGTGTAAATGATACATTCGTTAGGTACTTGTAATTATTATTTTTATTTATAATGTATAGGTAGGTACATTATAATTTGTTAATGTTTTCATTAAAATAATAAATATTTTTTTATCGTGATCAGTGATCACATATTGTCAGTAATATTAAAAATATAACCACACTTAAAAATTTAAATAATTTAATTTTAATACAAATAATATTTTAATTCAACTTACACTCCACCGCTGGTGTCACAAAACTTTCTTGAATGTCTAGTACTATTTTGAGAATTTATAGGAACATCTTCGTCGTCGTCCATGTTTACATCATCAAGAGAATCTGTATTGGTGAACTTAGCTCTTCGCCGAAAAGGTTTTCCTCTAAACAAATTAAGAATAGGCACATATTATAAATGAATGTGTCTATAGTTATTTATTTATTATCATCTCTTTTTTTTTATTATGAAACAAACTCTCGGCAGCGTGGCCATTAGAATATCTTATATGGTTATTGTACATAGGCTTACTGTAAGTATTTTTGGGTCGTACTACTTTGGTAATACGATTCAGGTGGCACATATTTGGCTACTTTTGGTATAGTTTCGTCCGCTTTGAGTATTGGCAATGTTCTGCTGAAGAATTCTAATGTTTTATTCTTCACTAACTCACTAAAAAGATTTTATCGTTATACTCTACATAATATACATACATGCGTAGAAATAAAAGTAAAATATTCAATTTTCATAACACTCACAACGGGTATGGTGATCCTAAAACGTTTTGTTTCATTGGGTTTACTGGCAAAAACCCTTTATTGAGATCTCCGCATAGATTATTCAATGTTTTTGCTGATGGATTCTTGTTGACCCCTATAATATATGAACAGTGTCATTTCATATACTACAATGGTTAAATATATATGCAGTATAGAAGCACAATTATTTTTACGAAATGCGTGACTACAACATAGCCACGTAGGTAATTGTGCGAATTGTATAGTTCATACTTCGTGCTACAGGTATCTACAGCCAAAATTATATTATAAATAATATTACAATAATAAGCTCAATTTTTACCTGGACACAATTTGTTAGATTTGAAGTAAGGTGGAGAACGGACTTTAGGCGGTTCCATTCTGGGAGCTTCGATAAAAGCATAATAACCTTCGGGAGGTTCTTGCCCAGGGTCAACCGTAGACGAATCTGTTGATGAAAATGTTTGTGGTTGATGAACAACAGCTATGTTTCTCGGAATGAGAAAGATAGCAATGCAAATGAACTAAAATTAATAAGAATAAACATAATATTGTGAATCAAAATGATTAGGTATAAATCAACAACAATGTAGAACACCTATATAATAATTAATAACTAATTATGCTATATGAATACATCCAAAATGAAACAAATATTTTCCAGTAAAAAGGTTTAAACGAAAGATTTTATTATATATATAAATATTAGATATGTATATTTATATTTTATATTTTTATATATATAATAATTATAGTTGGTAGTAATAATAGTGTAATACCTATATTATAGTGAAATATGTTACATATATTTCATATTATTTCTCGTTACCTTCTCGATAATTCGTAAAATAACCTCTTTAAATTAGTACCTAATCAGTTTCTGATACAGAGATTAGAGAGGAGCTGCATAAAATATGTGTTTAGTATTTTACAAAACAACCAATAAAAACACTACACAAGCTTAGTTTTAAAACCAATAAAATTATTGATCCACTTATAATTCAAGTATAAAAAGGATGATTCGCAGATACTCTTCTAGAGTGCTTACAAATTGAGTACTCTATTGGTACTATACGAAACTACGTACCTACATATAAACTATTCGTAGGTTATAGGTACCCACTTAAGATCAATTTTACCTATAGCTTATAGGTACTTACACTATATCGAAAACCTAACGATTCTATTGACTTTATCGTCTATATCTAATACCTTTATTCCGTATTATTGTGCAGACGAATATGTTATAATGGTGACCTATTTTATAAGTGATCATGTAAATATTGAAAATGGACATTTCACATAATTTACGTATCAATCATTATATTGGCTATATATTATGATTGAGCATGATGTATTGACTATAGGTATCAAATGTCTGCACAAAAAAGTATTATTTTTTTTGTAATATTATTATTGAGTGTGTCGGATTCAACAGTCATTTGACATCGAAATGCATGAGCATACCTATCGGCTTCTATAACGGCTTTATATATATTAGGTACCTATATCGTATATGTACGATATATCAACAAAAAAGTACATTGGTCATCGTTGGTCAGGCATATTGATGTCTATTTGCAAGGTATATAGTCCCATTGTTCGTAAGCAATTTAATCTGGAAACCTACTTTTCCTTTTTTTATTAAATAGAAAACAAATAAATTTAGTGAAAAAATAATGAAAGAAAATTGTTTTTTAAGCACCAAACCTATACCAATAAGCTGAGAAGTAATAATGTTATTTTAAATAAGGAAAAAATAAGATTCAGTAGTGCACTACTTGGCATAATTAAATCTTCTACTGAGCATTATACCATGACGACGTGACCACGAGGAACACAAGACTGGGTCAAAAAGAAGACGGTACCGTTAGTAATAACTAATAAGTTTTGCGTTTGCTACTTTTTTTAATAACTAAATAAAATTAATAAAATTTAATGATACACGAGTTAATTTATTTCGTAAGATAAATTAGTTTATACAATATAAATAAAGGCATTTATTTAAATCTTAAACTATAAAATATAAAGTGTACCTATATAAGGTACCTTAATAGGTTCTACTGCAAGTTATAACAATACTAAAAAAAGAGTTACTATCAATATCATAATAGTTACCTTATCGTCTTAAAATGTTGATTTAAGATCAATATCAGCTAGTTATAAATAAATATAATTTTTATAAAATTCAAATAACACGTTCAGTCTACTTCAGAAGTTAATAGTCAAAATGAGTATAACACTTATTCATTTTTAATACCTACCTATACCTACTTTAATATTTTTTTAAATTATCTGATGCTTAAATATTGTCTTGGCCTTTGAAGGTACCTACATAGTACATATGCAGTTGCATTTTATTCAATAACTTATAGTTTTATTTTACATTTTAATTTTATATGCTTTTAATTTATAAGAATAATGTATTTCGACACTGATCACTGAAATAGCGTTTGCCCTGTCCAAAGGAAGAATAATCAAATAAACCTTGACGAATTCACGTAACAATCTCCATTAATCCGTGGAACGATATAGTTTATCCATGGTGGATCAGGTGTATTTTCAAACATTAGAGTATTAGACCATTTAATTGAATTCATTTTGTAACTTTAAATTAACAAAAGATCTTATAAAACTCTATTTACCATTGTAAATGACCGTCTGTATATAGCATTACCTACGCATCGTGTTACTAGGTACTTAATAAAAAATTACGAATTATTTGCTTTGTATATAGATTATTGGTACTTACTATACATTTTTTTTTAATATTCTATTATGTTTTAAGCCATACAAATATTTAATTTATTAATATACGTTGAGTTAAGGGTTAGTTGTAACTTATTTGGTATCGTTTTACCGATTTCAACTAAAATCCATCTTAAAGTTACCATATTATGGGTTATATACTTATATACATTTATGATAATATTTAAGAAACTGAATAAAATAATATATTAATAATTATTTAAAATAATATATTATCTTGGAGGCTGGATTTTTTTTTTATAGTCAATGTATTGATGTACTGCTAATTTTATATTTGTATTTTATTTTATTGTAACTGTTAATTGTTAAGTTATCAATTATCATAGTTGTATACTAGTGGCTTATATATATATATACGCAACCCATAAAATATCAAACTATTATTTAGTCATAGATTTGTATTAATTTTATTAAAACAGACTTTCAACTATTTTGTGAGCATTGTGTTTTTTTTATTCAAATGTTATCTAAATATTATAATTTTGTAACCTGGGTAGGTAGGTACAGGAGATATTTTGGATGAAACCGGTAGTTTCCAAACAATAAATTACAAATAATACCTACACTCGAAATTGTGAATATTATGTTACATATTTATTTGTAGGTACCTACATATATTTTATACTGTACGAATTACGATTACGACTACCTTAAGTTGTTATACAAAATTAGGTGTAATAGGTTAAAGCATATTATTTGAACAATTGAAAATAAAAAAAAATGTATTTTAGTAATAGATATAGAAGGAAATTGTATTAATGAATTTCATAAACATATCGTACTAAACACTAATATGTAATATTGTAATGTATAACAAACAGTTTTTTTAAATATTAATACCAAGAAGTTCCATCACTGGATGGATTCTTCTTTCAAGCCTCCAACCCATCAACTCCCACAGCGCTTGTACTTATTGTGAAAAAAAAATAAATTTACAGATTGTATAATAGATTATTAATGTAACAAAAAAAAAAAATAAATATATTAATACAGAAAATGAATTCATCTAAAATCTTGAATAAATAGGTAATATACATTGACAAAATATTTTGTCTTTTCTCAAAAAAATGGTTTTGATTTAAAATAAAAGGTGTTTAGTATATGTCTATGATCCATGTAATAACTAATGAGTATTGGTTGTAGGTATATTTAAGTAGGTTGTATTTAATATGCTTTATAATATTTTGTATATTTAATATGCTATCAAAACTATATTTTATTTTCAAACAATTTATTCAAAGTTGAATCGTTACTTTATTATTATATTTACATTTTGATTTTTGATATTTATTATTTATAAGCATTGAAAATAAATATGCGTGTTGACACATATACAAAACTAATGTTTTTATGTTTATAATTACTGCTCTAAAATGGTAGTGACTAGTGAGTATAGTTTTAAAAACGATTAATATAAATATTTTATAATTTTATAATATTATTATTGTACGCAAGCGTTTAAGTCTCGTAATGTAGATTTACCAACAGAGTTTAATTAAAATTTAAAACAATATTAATCAGAACAATAATAATAAACAATAGCAATAACAAAATTTAAATGATTTTTAATTTTAAGATTAAAATTAAAATTCGTAAAAACACAAACTAATCATAATTATACAGATTTATACTAAATAAATAAATGAACATTTAAAGAACGATAACTTTAAAAAATAAGTAGAAACCTTTCCATCATAACCACATTATACAATAATAATATAATGTTATTGTTAGATATACCTAATTTAACATTAAACGTTATTTTTCTCATTTGGTTTTTAACTAATTATTTAGTAACATTATCTTAACGTAAAAATATAATAATATCGTAAGTATAATAGTAAATATTTACCGAAATTCTTGATAGTTTTGAAATCATAACGTCTTGATTTTAATGTATAGCACATTGACCTGATGACACATTCGAGTCCGGCACTCTACTGACCCAGACTGAGCCCCACCGAACTTGACTCGTGAATCGTGGATCCTGCCTTCCTAACAACAGCTATCATATTCACTAAAGAGTAGGTATACCTACTACGCACTGCCAAGTAAGCGCGTTCACATCGTGACGTAAAAAATACGAATTAAACACATTGCAATCACCACACATCACTACTTTACCAATAATATAAAAAATTGTATACCTACATCTATTTGACATTAGCATTGGTATACTAATCATCATGTTTGTATAGTTCTATAGTTCAAAACGTATACGACCTATATTCCGAACTATATTGTAGATATAGTAGGTACCTTTTAAAGTTCTATAACCTACCTACTCTCGATATTGTCTAAAGAGTTAAGACTATAAGGTTGACAAGAATATTCGTACAAAATAATAATAATTTTTGATTCACAATAATAATATTCAATCATATTTATTGTGTATATTGATTAAACAAATACATGTCTATAATATAATTTCGCACCTCATATTTAAACAACACTTGTACCTATTAGCCGTTCTGGATGGAGTTGTTGAGTTTTGGAATTCAAGATTAATTATTATATATTGGGTAAAATAGTAAAAATTTATAAAAAGTACATTGTCGTCATTTCCAAACATAAGCTTATAGCTTAAAATTCTGTATGATATGTACGAGGATCAAAATGTGTACCTACCGTAAAATGAAAAAATTTAAATATTGTAATAATTATTGTTTGTTTGCAAAATAATAATAAATAAATAAATAACGCAGGTAATATGCATAAGGCTATCAATACAATTTCAAAATATATAGATAGGTAAATAAAAAAAAGTATTGCCTAATTCATAAATAAAATATAATTTTTAAAAGGGTTTGCTTAAAATATATATATAAATAGATAGTATACATGTATGGACGTATGGGTAATTCATTAACAATACCTATATATTACCTACCTTTACTTATACGTGTGTTATTATTTATAATATTTAATGTTTGAGCATTTCTAATAAACCTATAATCTGAATAATTAATTAGTAATTAATTAATAAGGTGTGAAATGTAATATATAGGTACCGTACCTACATTTATAGCCTATAGGTGTATAATAAATTAATAAAGTAATACTAAAAACCATGGGTGAATAATGTATATTTGTAAATAGTTAAATTAGCTTAGAATTCAAAATGGGGTATCTATTATTAATAGTATTTATGCAAAACTGCTATAGTACACATTTATACTTAGTTTAATCATTTTTGTGACGAGAAAGTATAACTAATTTTTTTAAACAAAGCATCAATTTCTCACGTAATAGACGTATAATTAAGTTTTAATAATTTTATATAGGTATAAAATTTATCTAGCGACGAAAATAAATGTATACAAATTACAAATAGTTATATTTATGTTTTCAATTTGGAACAAGAAAATTATATTACCCATTTAATTATTAAATACACCAATAATATATTAATATATACATCGTACAATTTCTATTTATTATCTTTTCGTGTTATACAATTTATACGCTTCTTTTGTATAATTGTAATAAATAACTAATAAATTATGGTTAATATTTTCTAAATAATAAGTAATAAAAAAAGTTTCTTTTTAAATTTAGCTGTACAATAGGAACTATAATATAGTAGTAAACATTATCATTCAATTTTGCCTTTAAATGTAATTTCGTTACGTATTTAATTATATATTACACTCGACATTCCTGCATACTGACCCAGATAGGATGTAGGAAGTATCGAGAATGGTTGAGGTAATGACCCGATTTTCTTCCTTAACCACTACAACTTTTTTAGTTCATATAGTAGGTACGCGCGTCGAGGCTAACAGATGTCATATTGTTTTTTTTTTTAAATACCTGTAGACTTCTGTATTAGAAACATAATCTGTTTAGGATTCAGTTAAATCATAAATACTCACACTAGGATTACAAATTCTTAATTCTTCATAGTACCTAATTGTATAATGTATATTATATATAATTTCGAGATAGGTATTATTTAAAAAAAAATATTTTTATGTTAATGCAAACCATTTATTAAAACAAATAACATTATTTTCATCCGAATATTGAATAGATACAATAGATACATAATTATACTTACTCATGACCCATATATATAATATAATATATTTATATATAGATTATAGGTAGGTACCTACTAATTACTTATACATTAATTAATATAGTCATACTATGTATAGGACATAGGTACTTATTGTATATAAAGTAATATAGATTATAGACATATCATAATAAATATAATTACTATTCATTTAAAACGATTTAATAATATAATATTATATTTAGCCGTATTTAGGTGTAATATTTCTACCTAGACTATAGGTGTTATAGATACACTGGTATAATGTCAAAACCAATAGGGATATAAAAAAGCCAATAGTACATAGGTGACAAGCACATAGCTATAATATATAAGATTTAATCTATTTTGTGATAGAACCTACTAATAATTATATTTTTCTTTTTAGTTGACATACAAAATGTTAAAGTATAAGTTGAAATAGCAATTTGAAAATTCAATGGATTGTTATAAGTAATATACTAAATAATAGTTTCATCTAAAATAAAATTTTTTTTTTCAGTTAATGTTTATTCTTTTATTACATATTAATATATTAGGTACAGGTAATACGTGAATGGCATGATTAAAAGGACGTAACACTATAGTATTTGTTGTCTCCGTCTTACCAGTGCGTAACATAGCAAATTTACGCTCAGAAGAACACGTGTAGCTTCGTTAGTTTAAACATTAGAGTGAATTGACCTATTATAAAACTTGATGGTAAGAACATTATCTGTGTTTGTCCGTTGATTTTTTACGATGATTCAGTTTTTAAGTGAGTTATGAGCATTTTTAATTTACGGTATATTATATACGCATAACTTGCTAAAAAATTGAACTATCTTAAAAATCCAATATAAAACACAAATAATATTCTTACCATCAAGTTTCATAATAGGTCAATTCACTCTAATTTTTAAACTAACGAAGCTACGCGTGTTCTGCTGAGCGTAAATTTGCCATGTTACGCTGCACTTGTAAGACGGAGACAACAAATACTAGTATTACGTCCTCTTAATCAATTTGTTCGATAATAAATTATAACACATTTGATCTGTATGTTATAGTTGTATACATAATAAAAAATGATACTATAGTTAAACGTATATAACAAAAATCATGAAAATTATAGGGATTATGGATGATAAATAATTTAAGATTGACTTATGTCTGAATGAAAATTCCGAAAAAGAATACGTTAAAAAAAGGTTCATTATCAAAAAATAAATACCTATATAAAATTGTATACTCTACTTGTAAGTTGTAACACAAGCGTCTATAAATTATGAATAGATTTTTTTTTGATTAGAACAAAAGTTATGTTATTTGTCAGGTCATTCTGTTATAAGGTATACCTTCAACCTTGTATTATAGTAGATTTAATAAAAATGTTATATTTTGTAAGAATGTTGAGTGCCTGCAGGCATCTAGCAGGTGGCCAGGTGGGTTAGTTCTTGGTAATAGTATTTAATATTTAGTAAAAGCCAATAGGCATAGGTACACTTTGTTATTTCGTTTTTAATTAATAAGAAAAAATAAGAATAGATATATGAGATTATATTTTTTTTTTATAGTAAAATAATTATGGAACATATATTATTATATTATTATAGTACCTAAGTATTAACTATTAATCATCAATGTAAAATTAACTTATTTTAAACTTTACCTAGGGCTTAACAGGGCGATTAACCAAGCATATGCTCATACTCATTTTATAGATTCTTAGCGAAGAAATTCATAAATCATTCATGTGTGTTTTTTAATCCGTGCAGGTAGTTACACGTTTTATAGTTGTTAGAATGATTAGAACGGGTGGTTTCTGGTAGCAAATTTGATTTAGTTGTTATCTATATACTACCCACCACTTGTCTCCGGCTGACTACCTAGGTGCCTACCTACTTTTGGGTAAATCCAAAAAAAATTTTATGAAATGACGAAAAATCTTACATTAAACCGGTTTTGACAAAATTAAATATTTTAATAACTCAGAAACTACTTGTTGAAATTTCGATTTAGATAGATCAACATTTTCAAAAAAAATCATTTGCTAATAAGTTACAGTAAAAAAGGTCGGTCTCATTTGAAAAAAGATGTTTGTATCGTCACAGGAAATGGTATACAAATTCTAAATAATTTAAAATATACTCCTCAAGTATACGTTACTTACTCAAAAATGTTAAAAATCAGAATTTAAATAATTTATTTATAGATAAAAAAAATTTAAGCGAGTTATATGCTTGGTAAATCACCTTGTATATATTATAGGCTTATATCAAAATAAATAATATAAAATTATAAAACTCCTATTATGACGTGGGAATTTCCAAATAAAAATTTTGGATCAATTAATCGACAATTTTAAGTTTCTTCGAAAAAAAATTTTGTAAATCTTTGTGATAGCCATATGCCCATACATATGTAGAAATAGATTTACCATTTACAAAATTACATTATATATATTATATATATATAATTTAGCCAATTTAGGTACCTGATACAAGTACACAAATGTATGTGTTTGTGTATTAATATGCTGTTAGCAGTAAATCTGTCAGAAAGTAATAGGTTTATTGAAATTAAATTGAAATACCTACTTTCTTTCTAATTGTTTATTTTTAATGATGTAATGCATTATTTATTAAAATATGTTTTTAATTAATATGATTAACATGTAAATATTTTTTTTAAAGTATTACATCATAAGTGTATTTTTAATTTTTTTTTATCAGGTAGGTGAGTACTTAAATATTTATCATCGAACGATATAATGTTACTGCTTTACACGTTCAGCTGTATAATACAAATATAATTTTTAAAACAATGTATATGAGTATGACAAGCAACAAAACAAAAACATTTAACTCTGTTTCTTTCATATTCAAAAAGTAAATGAATATACAATTATAAACAGATATTTTCAAAAAATAATTATATATGGCATCATTCAAGTGCCCTATATAAGCATTATGCTAAACATTTATAATTATATTGTTCAATTTAAACGATTCTCAAAAATACAAATAATTTGAACTCGGTTCAAATAAGCCATTAGGTATAGGTACTTATAATAAAATCAATGCTCAGATTATACATCAATTTGTTAAATTGCAAAATCCTATCTGCAGTTTACAGGTCCAGTAGCCGATAATTTACAGAGCGTTCAAGCAATACCTAATTTTATTTACAGAGCCGTTAGCGCACTTAAAGATCTGTAAGTCGTTACAGAACGTTTATGCAACCCGGCCGTGATAATCGCCAATAGATTTTTAAAAACCATGATTTAAAAGAACTTATATAAAGTTATATTAAGTTTATAAGCAATCTTATCTCATTTGGAAACTTTTCTAAAACAGTGTGACCAATCCCCGTTCAATCACCGTTCAATCCCGCAAGCTCGATGACCGGCTTGGCTTCCCGCGACGTCCCGTCCGTGGACAGATTGTTGTTTACATCTCACATTGTTGCCAACTAGTAACTACCGCCACTTCACCGCCCGTCCGGTCCCATTATCTCTTAACTCTTCAGTGTTGTCCCGATGTGCTTAGCGGTGAACATTTTACCGATCTCGCACCTATTTTCCTGGCGCTCACAATCTCAGACATTCTCAGTGGCATCTCACATGTTACTTGTTTTGTGTGTGCCATTTTTTGATTGTCGTTGTTTGTCCGTTTACACTTAACGTTTTCACGTACATAAATGAATTGTTTCAACACGAACGACACGAGTTCTAGACATTCTATCAGAAGTAGGCGTGAATGAGCTTGCCGTCTTACGAGTTCCGTTTGTTTCAATATCACGTGCACGAAGATTACACTAAACGAACGCCATCATGTCTAAACGACGTCTTGATATAATTGATCCGTACATCACCAAAAACAAAAAGTAAGCATAATTATGGTTATCGTGTATGAAAGATAATATTATTGTACATTATATCTTCACTGTACGCTGTAAGCTGACACTTTTTCAAACGTTTTATGTCTCTGATTCAACTAACTAAACCAACTCTACTATTGACTTTCACAAGCTGTAGTGTTATTATACACACGTTAGGATGATAGTCGATAATAGTATTGTGTGACCCTATAGTTTTTAAAATATTTATGTTTTTTCATTGATATTTGGTATGTTTAATTACAGTACCTACTTAAATTGTGGTTAAAATATCATGTGTGTTCCCGTAGTATGTATCTTCCTCTATAGAATCATTTAATATTTATCTGTAATCAAACATTTATTTATAAACTAGATCAGCAGTTTAGTGCCGAATTGTATTCTAATCCAAAGCAAATGCTACATTAAAAACAAAAACTTATCAAACAATATTAATTATTAAAATATTATTAATCAGTCTCTAGATTTATCTACTACACATTGTATGCACTATTAATCATAATAGATTTATCACTGGTACCTACTATATTTATATTAACTATCAATCTTCAAATAACTTCATGTTATTATAATTAATTTTATTGATATAGAAAAAAAAATATTAAATTAAGCGGTTTTAATTTAATTAACCTAACCGTGTGATGGACAAAAATGTATAAAAGATAATATCAATTTAAATACTTGATTAATCATGATTTTTATTTTTTCAGGGCTGAAGGAGGAGGACAAGTGTATATGAAACCTAGTGCTTCAACTCAATTACAAACAAATCCTTACACTAATTTACCATTTACTCCTAAGTAAGTTAGCTAGGACATTTTTAGTTTGAATATTATTTATCTTGTACCATATTAACACTTATAATATTACTTCGAACATTTAGGTATTTTGAACTTCATAAGAAACGAATACAATTGCCTGTATTTGAGTACAAAGATGAGTTTATGAGTCTTTTAAAGAATAATCAATGTATTGTGCTAGTCGGTGAAACTGGTTCAGGAAAAACTACTCAAATACCACAATGGTAAATAAATTGTGTGGATCATTAATTTTGTATTTTTATCCAAGGACATATTTCTTATTAATCCAATCAATATTCCATTTATTAGGTGTGTAGAATATTCTTCGGTATGTGGTCGCAAAGGTGTTGCATGTACTCAACCTCGAAGAGTAGCTGCCATGTCTGTAGCACAGCGAGTTTCTGAAGAAATGGATGTTTGCCTTGGTTCTGAAGTTGGTTACAGTATACGTTTTGAGGATTGTTCTTCATCCAGAACACTTTTAAAGTAATGACATTTAATCAGCTTATTGAATAATGAGTTTTAAATCTAAACTTGTAAATATTTGTATAGATACATGACAGATGGTATGTTGCTCCGTGAAGGTATGTCTGATCCCATGTTAGAAACATATCAAGTTATTCTTCTAGACGAAGCTCACGAGAGAACTTTAGCTACAGATATATTAATGGGTGTTCTTAAAGAAGTTATTAAACAGAGAAAGGATCTTAAATTAGTTATTATGTCCGCTACGTTAGATGCTGGAAAATTTCAAGTAAATTAATTTACCTACTATATTATTTTTATTTACAAGTTCTGTTTTGTTTATGTATTCAAACTTGTTTTATTTCAGCAATATTTTGATAATGCCCCACTTATGAATGTTCCTGGCCGCACATTCCCTGTAGAAATATTTTATACTCCAGAACCGGAACGAGATTATTTAGAAGCAGCAATTCGTACAGTTATTCAAATCCATATGTGTGAAGAAGTGGCTGGAGATATTTTACTATTTCTTACAGGACAGGAAGTAATATTTAATTTTTATAAGATATACTATTTATAGGTATCAATGTATGAATAACTTTGTTTTAGGAAATTGAAGAAGCTTGTAAAAGAATAAAAAAAGAAATTGACAATTTAGGTCCAGATGTTGGTGAATTGAAATGTATTCCATTATATTCTACTCTACCTCCAAATTTACAACAAAGAATTTTTGAGGCAGCTCCCCCAAATAAGGCAAATGGAGCTATAGGACGTAAAGTAGTAGTTTCCACAAATATTGCTGAAACATCTTTAACTATTGATGGAGTTGTATTTGTGATAGATCCTGGATTTGCTAAACAAAAAGTACTGTTTAACAAGAAAAATATAAAATATAGTCATACTAAAATATATTTTTAAATAGGTATATAATCCTCGTATCCGTGTTGAGTCATTGCTCGTGTCTCCTATTAGTAAAGCTTCTGCTCAACAAAGAGCTGGTCGTGCGGGGCGTACAAGAGCAGGAAAGTGTTTCAGGTAAATAGATTTATCTTATTAAATATTAGTATCAAAATATGCAAATTACCGCCAGCTCAAAATGTATTAAGTTATATATCAAATTGACACATGATGTGTGTAATAATTAAATACACTTATCACATTTAACAGTATTTTCAGAAGACAGTTAGACTTAGAATGTTTTTTATTTTACTTAAGTATGATAATAATTAAAAATTGATTTAAAACTGCAAATGGTTGGTAACTTGCTTTTTATCTACATTTTTAATGAATTGTTAAATATTGTAACTATTATTTTATCCATAACATAGGTTATATACTGAGAAAGCATACAAAAATGAAATGCAAGAAAATACATATCCTGAAATATTACGTTCAAATTTAGGTTCAGTAGTATTACAACTAAAGAAACTGGGTATCGATGATTTAGTACATTTTGATTTTATGGATCCTCCAGGTAAATGTCACTTATTTTATGAATTAATTCATTGAATTTAATTTAATTTCATGACTTATAATAAATTTGAAAATTATAGCACCAGAAACTTTAATGAGAGCTTTGGAGTTACTTAACTATTTATCAGCTCTGGATGATGATGGTAATCTTACAGATTTGGGCAATATTATGGCTGAGTTTCCTCTAGATCCACAGTTAGCAAAGATGTTGATTGCTTCATGCTCACTTAGTTGCTCTAATGAAATCCTTTCGATAACAGCTATGTTGTCAGGTTAGTTAATTTTATAATTGAAAAATAATATTTTTTATACTTTTCCAATTTCCGTTATTTTTATATTAGGAGAAAAAAACAATTCAACTATATTAACATAATAGTTTCGTTAGGCATTGATTAATTTTAAGTTTTGAAGGATATATATTGATATATATTATAATATATTATACTAATATTTTGTATGGATCGACTTCAGAAAGTTCTGTCAGTACCTTATGTTTTCTTTATTGCATTGGCACATTATACATTGACACTTTTTAAAGTATTCCATTTCATTAACGTGCATTAAACTGATTGCGGTTACAAAGAAACTTAGTTAAAAAATTCAAATATTATTTAAAGTTTTTGGATACTTTTCATTTCTGATATTTAAGAATTTATTAGATACGTTCACTACGGATGACACTAATAAGCATCATTTTTGTACCTTGTTTTGTTATTAAATGTACTTTTAACTATAGTCAGTATTGTACAAAGTATAACTTTTATCAGCGTTACAATTAAAGTATTCATTTTTTGTTTACGTTACCTATAAGTAATATTTCATACGTACGTAAAAGTCGCACCCCTGTATTTTTATTTTTCAAATTTTTAAGAATTTTTGAAATCCAAGGAACATTTTCATACAAACATGCTAATTGAGCATTAATTTTGAACCCTTACACAAATTTTATATTTTATAAATAATCGCTTAAACTGTTGTTTTTTAGTGAAAACTATACAATTTATATTTTATACAACTCAATTTACAAGTTTCTAATGTTGTATAACTTTTTTTTGGATAATTCTACTATGTTACTATTTCTTAAGTTTTGTTTAATATAAAAAAAAAATTCTTCCATATAATATAGATCATAGTTTATATTTAAGATACATGCACATAGAAAAAATCTAAGGTACCTAACTTTCTTAACATAAATAATTGTATTTACTGAACGCAAAATATTATTGGTTCATAATTTCATAATCATATTAAATATTTATCAGTATTTATTGGATATAACTCATCATTATACATTATCAATATTAGTGAACTTAATGGGCACCAATCCTATGTGTGATCTACTCTGTTGTAGTATGTACTTAATATTGATTTTTATCTTAAATAAAAATATAGTTATAATACACATTTGTTTAATTTCTATATTTTTTAATTATTTTGTAATTTTAATCATTATTTTTGTAACTGCTTTCATTATGCTATCCCATTGCTAAGAATCCCAGAATATTAAAGTTCTATCTAATAACATACATTTTCAATATGTTGAATTTTAGCTCCTGTAGTAGGATCAATAAAGTTATTTTTGTGGTTAACTCTTTCTTAATGTAACCATTTTTATTTAATAATTTATATGATGCATATTCATCTCTTTATAATAATTTTTATAAATTAAACAGTAGATTGCACATTAGAATAGTGTCCCATAAATATATGTTTTAAACATAGATCTATTGTGGTATAAAATAGATTTTTCAAATTAAATAATTATTACCTAAATGAACCTAAATGGTATAACCTAAGAAAAAATCCTCAATAAGACACTGAGCATTATGTTTTCTAAACTGTTCAAAACAAATTTATCAATATTATAATAATATAATGTATCTAGTCATCTTAAAGTAGAAAATATATAATTCAAAGAAAATAAACATTACAAATTCTAAGCTTAAAAAAGTCATTTAAACAAGCCCTTTCAAACATAAAATTTAAAATCATAGTACATGACATAAATTTCTATAGCACTTTGCTAAATTTTAAATTAAGCAAATAAAAGCAAATGCTCTGTACTCTGTTTATTACTAAATCTGATCAACATTTTCTTATTACAATATGTTTTAATTTTCATTACACGATCTGAGATTGATCTTACATTAAATTTTATTTATTATTTATTTTATGTATCCTATTTTGCACATTTCAACAAATTTTTGATAATTAATATCAATAACATAAGAATTTTTAATAAAACATTTTGTTAATATTTTTATTTATGCATAATATGTTTTTCTACATTAGCAAAATAACTTAATATTTAGTGTATAGCATACTTATCTAGTCTATTCTTTTAATTTATTTTTCAAAAAAAACATAATTGCAAAGTGTAATGGTAGGGTTTTAACATAAGGTTAGTTACTTAGGTGTGTGTTGCTGGTTATTAAATGAGGCACAATGGCCTTATCCGGGCGTACCCGTCTGGCCTGCCTCCCCTGATTGTCTTGTTTAGTCCCACAATGTTTTGTTCGACCATCTGAAGCAAAGAAAGCATCCGACGACTCAAAAATGAGGTTTGCCCACATCGATGGGGATCATCTTACCTTACTCAATATTTATCACGCATTTAAACAAAGTAAGATAGAATCTAAATTTAAACTTATAATTCCATAATATACCTATATAATATTAAATTTTAATAATTTTAAATTAGATAATGAAGATCCACAATGGTGCTATGATAATTTTATTAACTATCGATCATTAAAGTCTGGTGATAACGTCCGTCAACAATTATCTCGTATCATGGACCGTTTCAATTTAAAACGAACATCCACAGAGTTTACTTCTAAGGACTATTATTTAAATATCCGTAAATCTCTAACTACAGGATTCTTTATGCAGGTAAGATATTTTAATTATTCTTGCTAGGTGATACAAAACTAATAAAGTTAGGCAATTATTATTTTTTTTTTTAGTATTAGGACAATTTTTATTGTTTGAAAATTCAAAACTGTTAGAGTAGGTATTTAAAAATTGTCTACTCACACAGAAATTGCTGGGTTATATTATTGACTTCTTAGTTTAAGTATATAGGTATAAGGTATAGAACAATTTAATATTTGGGAAATATTAAATTTCAAGATATTTATAGTTTTAATTTATTTTTCCAATGAATTATAAATTCATTATTTAAGAAATATAAACCAGATGAATTAGACTTAAATTTTTTTAGTCAAGTACTTGCCCAACTAAAAATTAATTTTATAAAAATTGTCAAGGTTTCAAATAATTCTTATGAAGTCATCAATTTTTTTTTTTTTTGTTACCTTGAATAGTTAATTTCTTGTAAGATGTGATGTAACTGTTTTTATAACTACCTATCAAACTTTTAAGGTTGCGCACTTAGAACGGACTGGACATTATTTAACAATAAAAGACAATCAGACAGTCCAATTGCATCCCTCAACGGTGTTAGGTCATAAACCTGAATGGGTGATTTACAATGAGTTTGTATTAACCACCAAAAATTACATAAGGACTGTTAGTGAAGTAAAACGTAAGTGTTTGATATAATTAATATTATTGTAAACCATGTTATAATAATTGTTAACTGTTTTTATTTAGCGGAATGGTTACTCAAATATGCTCCACAATACTATGATTTACAAAATTTTCCACAATGTGAAGCTAAAAGACAATTGGAAGTCATTCAAGCAAAGCTAGATACCAAACAATGGCAAGAAGGTTATTAATATTTTATTCAAGAATTTCCTTTTTATTAAGTCCATTACTGAAAAAAATATGATGTGTAAGGTTTCTTTAAATAAAGAAATATTTTTTTCTATTCCAATATAATTGATGTAATTTAAATTAAAATAATATGACCAACATTTATTTTATGAATGGAACATTTTAATTTGTACTTTTTAGAACAAATATTTTCTGATTGTAATTTATAAAGTTAATTTATTTTCAGTACAAGTATCATATAATTATAATGATAACGAAAAATACTTTGTAAATAAAAGTTGATTGAATTTAAATATAGATAGCAAACTGCTTTATAAATAACATATTTTTATAATTGTTATAAATTATGATTATAGATTAGAAAAGTACAATTTCTATTATCACTCAAATTAAAATTTTTTAAAACATTATTTTTATTTACACTGCATAATAGTAGTTACTATATTAGATTTTCATAAAAATAAAGCTACTGTATCAATAGTATTAGTATCAGTAGTAATCGATAATTTTACTTAAATTTTATTTGTAAAATATGAAATGATAGGATATCTACTTAAATTTAATAATGACATATTTATATTTATTTGTATGATACCTATTTATACATAATATATTCATACATTCTATATATATATTTGTATAAAGTGTTCTAGGGTGTTATTCAATTTTTGTAATGAGGTTTTGAGCTTTTAAATTAAAGATTGTAGCCTGTAGAGATCTTGTACATATACAATTTGTTTCAGTTAGCGTAAGTACTTGGCCTGTTTGCTTATTATAATCTATGCTGCTTTAGTCCTCTATCCACAAACCGAAAAAATGATTTAATTATATGGATACTCAATAGAAATTACCAAGCAAAAATGTAAACAATTTATAAAAATAAATATCTCAAACGGAGATAAGAAGGCTTGGTGAGTTATCAGAATCAATTTTTTAACTATAGTAATAACTATAAAAAAATAGTTTGATTAACAAATTGGCTACGATTCTGTATTATTTGATTTCATAGTTACTAACAGCAGCAGTTAATTACTAATTACCAGACACAGTACGTAATAAATTCGTACACCACATTTTAAATCCAAACCACTTCATTTGAAGAGGTATCATTACTTTAAATCGGATGTCATATTTTAGATTCTGTCATTCTGAGCGTAGCGATAAATATATTGCGTTTACAATGATGTGTGTTTTTTTTTGTCTGCTAACACCTTTTATAGTAAAAAAATACTTCAATTTTCAACTTCAGAATCTTTTTTGGTAGGAAAGTGAATCAAGTTGGTACTTTGTGGTTAGTCAAAAGTAAAAAATGTGTTTACGGAATGCATAATTATAGTTTTTACAACTGTCACTATCTATTTTCAGCGCTTTAATCTTGGTCGTCGTTTACTCTATCCCGAGTAGGCCGTAATATTAATAATGTTCGAAGTTGTGTCCTATGTTAGGCACGCACAATTTAATTAATGGCTGATAATATAATACACTGATAATCATAGAACAATACGATATTGATTGTTTACAACTTATAATTAACAATTATATTATATATTTTAGTTCCGTTTAATTGACGAAACATGAGTTATCTAGTCTTTTGCTGTCACTCGCACAGCTGCTAGTACAGCTGCTAGCACAGCAGGAAGTCTTCTTCTTTCAGATAAAAAAAAAGTCATCAGAATCCGACAATTCTACAAAGCTTGAGCGTTATTCCCGTAAAGTCGGTTTTTTCGATATAATACACCCTATCAACCCCCCCCCCCCCTAAAATAGGTATCAGGTAGTAGATTAGTGTAAAAGTCTTATAATTGAAGTGGCAACTAAAATATAAAATTAAATTTTCAAATTTTATAGAATTGTGAAAAATTTGAAAAACTGGCAACGTGACCCTAAAGACGAACAGCTAATCACTGATGTATTTCAACAAAAAAATATTTTTTTTGTAACTATATTTTTGTGTTTATCTTATAAAAAATTAAATGCATATTTTTGCATATTTTGGTAAATAAAATGCATATTTTACCGTTTTTTATTGCATACAAATCCTAGCCCTGTTTATTAGGTACTATTATAAGTTATAATATTTCATAGCCTGTTGAAAAATAACAAATATGAATATATTTATAGAAACTGTTAAATATATAGTAGACAGTAGCCTCTAAATAATAGATCACTTGCTAGTTTCTATCTACTATAGCCCACCCCAAAAATTATCTCTATATACGCCACTGTCACTAGGTGCAAAATACTTTTAGTGACAATATAAGCTGTGGGGGGCATTGCCTCCCCCCCATTCCATAACCCTAATTTAATGATATCTTTATGATGAATTTATAAAAATAGAAGGATTCATAATTTATATTGATTACCTAATAATTAGATACTTACCTACGTAATGGTTAATATAAATTGGTTATTAATTGTAATATAAAATAATTAATTGTTTGGAAAAATATATCATTTGATGAATTAGCCCTAATGACTGTCATATAGTATGCGGTCTACCGGTGAATTTACGAGTATAGTATGCGGTCTACCGAAAATAAATAAATTAAAAACTATATCATAATATTATAATATAATTATTGTAATAGTAATACCTAGTAAAAAATTAATAATTAAAAATTTGTGTGTCCAAAAAATTATTGTCAATGAATATAAATAAATATAATATAATATGTTATACAAACATTTCCGACATATTTCTCAAATATGCATTAAATAAATCCGATTTATTTATTCCTCGCCACCATATTTCCATGAGATACCTGCAATAATATGTATCATTATATCATATGTATTACGTTAAATGTATTATACATAACTTATAATAATTTTACATTGGAAGGAGATCAGGACTTGTACCACACACATTTTTAACTACTTTTAAGCGTAATGGTCTCCATAAACTTTCGTTCCGTTGAGTGTGCGTTTGTGTATAAGGCAATAAAGATGAAAGTGTTGACCGAAAAAAGTGTAAAATAAACTTAGGCCTATATAAAAAACCGGCCGGTCGCAGGTAGACCGCATCCTACAGCGGCCGGTAGAACGCGTTTGCCAGTAGACCGCAGTGAAGACCGTTGTATTACATTTTCAAATTTTTAGATCAAGCAAAATATTTTTTATCGAAAATAATTAAAAAAAACTTCTTATGCATATAAATAATTAAAAAAAACTTCTTATGCGTATAAATAGTTAATAGAAATCGAAATATTTGAAAATTGTATGGTGAATAGGAATTGCTAATATAAACATACTGTGAAAATGTCATGCAACTAAGGTTTTTTTTTTTAGAGCAACAATAAATAATTTTTCAATCTGGTTTTGCGTAAAAATATTAGTTTTTCTTTAATTTTTTGTTTATTTTTCCTGACGCTTTTGAAACTATTGAAACTTTTAACCCACTAACTAGATTCAATTTCCTACCAGGAAAGATGCTGTTGGAGAAAATCAAAGCATTTTTACTGTCTTAAAAGGTGATGACAGTCACAAGAAATAATTTTTAAATTTTAAAAAAAATCACACACATCATTATTTTTACATCGGTACATTCATCGGAGCCGCTCAGCCTAAAAAAGTCAACAAATTAAAATGTCTATAATATGAAATGAAATTTCTAATATACTATATATAGAAGATGCAATAAAAAGTTTTTTTTATAGTTTTATGTATTCTACTTTTAGATTCTGAGCGAAGCGAGTATTATTTACGCGAAGCGTATTGATTTTACAATGATGTGCGTTTTTTTATTTTTTTTTTTTTTGTGTCTGTCATCACCTTTTAGGACAGTAAAAGTGCTTGGATTTTCTTCAACAGTTTTCTGATAGGAAAGTGAATCTAGTTGGTACTTTGGGGGGTCGAAAGTAAAAATTTCCCAGTAGTTTTCAAAAGCGACGTGAAAAACAAAAGAAAAATTAAGGAAAAACGGGAATATTTACGCAAAATCTGTTTTCGAGAAAATCGATTTTGGTTTTTGGTGTAACTCTAAAACAAATGACCGTAGGGACATTAAATTTTGACTAAATGTTTATAATTGCATTTCCTATACACCATAACATTTTCCAAATATTTTGACTTATTTTGAGCTGTTTACGGACATTGTCAATTTCCATTTTTTTTAGTTTTTTTTTCTATAAATATCAATAAAATTTTATCTGTTGAGTAAAAAAGCTTGAAAATTTAATAGAAGACTCCTAGGTTATTGTTTCAAAGGCAGATGAAAAAAATTAAAAATCCTTAGTCACAGTTTTTATTTATAAGCATTTAAAGTTCAAATATTGACAAAATACTGAAAATTCACGAAAATTAGCAAATTATTTTGAGTTGAGAGTTCATAAAAATTTTTCTTTTTAAATCTAAGATTTGAAAATGTAAATAAGATTAATCATAAGTTTGTCTACCTTTATCAAAAAAAAATATCTACAAGAATCTTAAATTAAATTTTTATGAGCGTTTGAAATTCATATTTTTACAACATTTGATATTTACTTGATTTCTCATGTAACGATTTTCTTATTTTCTTATAATTAAAAAACGTATGACTGTAGCTACTTGACAATTTCACTGAATGTTTATATTAGAATTTTCTATACACGATAAAATTTTGAAAATAATTTGACACTTTTTGAGTTGTTTACGGACATTGTCTGTTTTCAATTTTTTTAGTTTTTTTTTCTATAAATATCAATAAATTTTTATTTTTTGGGTAAAAAAGCGTGAAAATTTAATATAAGGCTCTTGATATATCGTTCTAATAGCAGTTGAACAATATTAAAAATACATAGCCACAGTTTTTTTTATAAGCATTTAAAGTTCAAATTTTGACAAAATTTATCAAATTTAAAATGTAATAATTATTTTGTAGTTAAAAATTTATAAAATGTTCAACTTTTGTAGCTAAGGATTAAAAATTTAAAACAAGGTTCCACGTAAATAGGTTATATATAAATTACTTTATTCACAATAATATCATCAAATATACTTGGTAATAATATCATAGGCTGACGACCGTTTTCGCTCAGAATCGTTTTTCTTATACAATGATATTATATCATTGAATTCAAATTTAACACCATCTATTACAGTGACCCACTTGTAACATACTGTACAGCAGAGCGACATCCACTTACCCACCTTTTTTATATTATATCCAAGTAAAGCTTTGGAGTTACAGGAAATGTATTTTTATTTTATGTAGCGCATAGCTTTTTTTAAACCAGTTCTACACTAATTTATTTTAAAATTTTAATTGCAATTTTCAGCATTAAATGTAATTGTTTTACAATGCAATTAAAATATGTATATAATTGTATAACAATAAAAAAATTCATTGTGTTAGATTTATATGTGTAGGTACAATAATAATTATACTATCATATTATTTTATTTTTATACAGTATACACCAACAATGTAGGAGGTCGTCCGTATATACGAATTATAATCCTAATGTTATTTAAAATGTCGTTGATGGTGTTAGTTATAAAAAAATGACAACAAAATGACAAACAGAAAAGTAAAAAAATAAATTTTAAGTTGACATGTTTATAGAAAAGTAAATAATTATTTTTTTAGAAGATTTAATAAATTATGTTGTATTTGCGATAAATGTATGGGGTTTTATTTCAATTCATTACATTTTTTTTTTAAATATCTATACTGTCCGAAGTCACCCATTGTAATTATAACATCAGTTTTTAATGAAATCTAATAAGTACGTGTCCGAAGTCAACCCATTTTACGGGTCACTCCGGACAAAATTCAACTTTTAAAAAAAGTGCGAACTTTAATGACCTTAATGCATAGGCGGATATTTGAACGAATTTTAGGTGGGCCTTAAATGTTTCTTTGCAAAATAAGCCGTGGGGGCTTTGCCCCCACACCCCCACTCGAATATCAATAATACCTTCACTCTTCAGTACACATCAACTACTAAATTACTAAATTACAAAACTACTAAATACGAATTACTAACTATATAATATTATGCACTTCATTAATTTATAATACAATAAATATTTTGTTATTTTAGTGCAATAAACCTATTTTATTGGCAAATATATCAATACCGTTCTCAATACTGATATTGATATCTTTTTCAATGCATAATATTGAAGAGTTATTAAAGATTTCTTGTAGCATACTCGTGCTTCAACTTCTTGTATTATGGTATCTTTTGATAAACCGGCACAAATATTAATAAGCTCATCTTGAACTCCATGGATAGTATTTCGTTTTCTCTTTATATTTCTGGGCAGATTCAGGATATAATTTAGATATCATATTACAGGCTTCTTTAAAATTTCCTAAATATAATTATTAATCGAAAAAATTACTATCCACTTCATACACTGATTCGTGGAGCTGGGAGCTTAATTGTGGCCTCTAAATGGCCTAGGCCTTGTCTGCACAAAAAAAGTGTCACTTCACACAAAGTTCTTATATATCTACGATTACTTTCAATAATTAGCTTATGTTGAGAAGAAACCTGTGCCTACCAGTTTTTTCAATGTCTTTATGTGATTACATAAAGGGTTAGGTATAAATGTATAATGATATGGTATAATAATTATTATATTGACATTTATTTTGACATTTCGGGAAAAAAAATATTTTGTAAAGTTCCAAGATTTTGTCAATCGTTGTAAAATTACCTTTTTTAATATTTTATACTATGAAAAATGTTTAATAATTTTTTTTTTGGGGGGGGGGGCTAACTCCTTAATGATTATTCTTTTGCTATATGATCTTATTTTCACTCATTATAACAGTATTTTATTTACTAGTTAGGTATAATATGTAAAAGTTTAATGTAGATACCTACTAAATAAGAATATTCTGTTTTTTTAGGTCTAAAATATTCCGCATAAATATTTTTATTAAAACCCCTTGTATGATATGCATAGGCAATAGATTATGCAGGAATGCGGTTACCTACCTTATCAGAATTGATAAGCGCTAAACGTACGGACTACGGGAGCAGGCTGCTAACTTACTTCACAGACATGAAAAATACTTGTATCACAGATATAATAGTAATATTATGCTTGTATACATACTCTACATTTTACGTTTACTTTATCAATTATCATAATAACAAAAAAGTAAATACCGTAAACAATAATTATTCAACTATCATAGTATTATGGATGAGATGATTTTTTTCTGTAAAGTTTTGTTTTAATTGTGACATTATTATTTTTTGTTTTGTGTGTTTTTATTTGAATTTTTAAAAATATAATTAAACCAATGGACTGGTGAATGTATTATGTATTTTCGTTTCGATAATCTAGGTAGTAGTATTTAGTAACGAATAAAGTTATTATGTAGGTTAATTATTGATTCTCGATTTTTGTGATATTAAAACTTAATAGTACCTAGCATTAGGTAGCATAGACAATGATGTGTTTATGACGTTATAAACATACATAATGGGATTCTCATATGAGAAGCGTCCATTAAAAAGGCCTCGTCTTGGTCCGCCCGATGTTTATCCACAAGAACCCAAACAAAAAGAGGTGAGTGTTTTTTAATTATAATAAACAATAAAAAGGGTTTTAAATGAATAATATTTAAATTCCTATGTTGTTAGGATGAATTAACAACGGTTAATGTAAAACATGGGTTCACTACATCACTTACTATATCAGATGAACATCAACATGGAACAGCTCGTAATTATAACATCACAGCATCCAAAATTGGTGCATTCTTCAATGCAATTATTAATAAAAAAGAAGAACTTAATACACTAGTAGATACTGGACGTAAAAGGTTACAAATAAATCCAAAAGATAATTTTTGGCCTGCTACTGCCCGATCAAAGACAACAGTTGAAGCTTGGTTTAAAGATTTAGCTGGATTTAAACCATTAAATATACTTTCTAAAAAGGCAAGTGTCTTGTGTGTATTTACATTTTATAATTAAATTTAATAAAATTAGACAGATTTGTTTACAACTTAGAAACTATTTCCACATTTTAAAGTAGGTACTTAATGGATAATACCTACCCTTCTAGTTTATTTGTATTCGAAAATGTTTGATTTTTATAATACATGTAAAAAGACATAATTATGTGTGACTTATATTCAAGATAACATTGTGAGACTTTACAAAATTTATAGGCCCCCAATTTCAACAAGAAAGAAGAAATATTTATGTTATTATGTGAATATAATGTCCCATTAATTCGTGCTACATGGTTTATAAAATTAAGTTCTGCATATACAATTGCTGTGTCTGAAGCAAAAATAAAATCTAAACGTCAACTGCCCGATCCTACACTTGGTACGTAAATTTTATTCAGCTATACATCTTTGATCTTTTAACAATAGTGTATAATGATCAATTTAGAGTGGACGAGTACATTACTTAAGTTTACTAAAGAACAACTAACAAAACTTCAAGATTATTATCAAAATGCAAATATGTCAATGAGTTCATCACATTATTTGTCAATGACCGAAGAGCAAAAAATTTCGCTTAAACAATGGAATTATTGTACTAGTCTCATCAAGTATATGTATCAGGTAAATTGTGTACATGTTATGTTTATATTATACTTTTTGATGAATATATTATTGTATTTTAGGAAGGACTATTAGATCGTCAAGAGGTTCTTCAATGGATATTAGATATGCTTGAACGTTATAAATCATCATCTAACAGTGAAGATGGTTTATTGAAAGTATTAAGTCCTTTAGCTTTACAGTACTGTTCAGAATTTTGTCAATCTGAACTTCTTAGTCGAAAATTAGTTTATTTTTGTTCTCGTAAATTAAATACAATATGCAACTCAGTAATCGACTTGAATCCACCACAGAGTCCTACTTCAAAAGGAGCTTCAAATAATAGTGTCCCGAGGTATAATATTAGTCTATGATACAATTTGTATACAATTTTAACAAAAATCTATTTTAGCAATACTTCTAGTGCTACCAATGCTGCGTCTACATTGAATGATATGATGTCTTGTCCTCATCATAGAGATATTTTACTTCCTCTTAGCTGTATAATTCAAGTATTCAATGAAGAAACTATAAACTTGTACTTTTCATAGTAATTGTACAATTATTAATTTATTTTTTTCAGGTTATTTTATTAGAATGTCCTACTTCTCTTATATGGAATCATTCAGGTGGTGGAAAACTTCCATCTGTTCTAAATGGATCACCTCTAGATTATCTTCCTTGTTCACCAGTAGTCTTACCGATGCCTCAGAGAACAAATAATATTCAATTAAGGTAACTCAAAATATGTATTGGTTTTAATCTAGATTCTAGATAATACAATATGTATACTATATTATATTAATGTAAATAAAATAGTTAAAAACAAAAAAAGTATGAACAATAATTACATTTTATTTGATTATTTATTGCTTTTTGACAATGTTGCAACTAATTTATATCAGGTTTATTATAATATTTAAATATTGAGACTTAGATTTATTGAGGAGTATTTTTGGAAAATATTAAACTTAATTTTAGATTCTGAGTGGAGCGATGATTGTATTGGTTTTAAAATGATGTGTTTTTTTATTTTTTGTATCTGTGTACACGATAAGTAGTTGAAATAATGCTTTGATTTTTAACTTCAGTATCCTTTTTGGTAGGAAACTAAATCTAGTTGGTGCATTTGGGAGGTTAAAATTCCCAGTAGTTTTCAAAAGCAACTGGAAAAACAGGAATTTTTACACAAGATCGGTTTTGGTTTTTGGTGTGACTCTAAAATTACTGTAGATGCATGCAATTTTCACTGAATGTTTATATTAGCATTTTTTATGCACCATAAAATATACTTACTCATGTTGAGCTATTTATAGGCATATGAAATTTTCAATTGTTTTTAGTTTATTTTAAATTAATGTCAATAATAAAAATAAAAAAAAGTTGAACGTAAATCTACAATAATTTTTTATAAGCACTTGAAGTCAGAATTGTAACAATTCAAAAAAAACCATAAAATATTGTAAAATTTTCTTTTTATATTGATGATTTGAATCTAAAATATATGATTCTTCATAAGTTTGTCTATAAGTAAGTCAAATTAAAATTGTATGAGTGCTTAAAGTTATTTTATTTTAGAAGAATTTTTATTACATTGGATATTTACTTAATCTCTCATGGAGTAATTTCTTATTTTGTTATAAATTAAAAATGAAGAACTGTAAATACTTATTAATACAGCATGTTTATTTTAAAATTTTCTATGTTTGATAAAATTTTGAAAATAGTTTGACTTGTTTTAAGCGGTTTATGAACATAGTCGATTTTCAATATTTTTTTTTTGTACTAATGTCATAAAAATTTTATTCATTGGATCAAAATGTCTAAAAATGTAATACAAGGCTCTTGATATATTATTTCAGTAGTAGTTGAAAAATATTAAAATACATAGCCATGATTTTTTTTATAAGCATTTTAAGTTTGAATATTGACAACATTTATCAAATTGAATATGTACAAATTATTTTATAGTTAAAAATTTATAAAATGTTCAACTTTTATAGCTAAAGATTAAAAACTTAAAACAAGGTTCAACATAAATAGTTAATTCTGTAACCAAAAAATATATGAACAGTTTTTTTTTTATAGTTAATGTAAGTTCAAATTTGAAGAAAATTCCATATTAAATAACTAAGTATTATGATTTTAGTTATTTTCTTGTAATTTAAAAATATTATTTGTGGGTACGTGAAACTTTTAAAGTTGATTATTATAATATACAAATATGATAATACGCAAATAATATTAATTCAACTTACCGGCTCAAAATATTCTAGGCTTACAAACCATCTCTGCTCAGAATCGTTTTTCATATTCAATGATATTATATTATCATTGAATTAGAATGTAACACCAACCATTACAGTTACCCACTTGTATTCTACTGTACTGCAGATCGTCACCCATTTACACCCTTTTTTATTATTGATTACTTAAATTATGACAAGTATTTTATATATTTAAACTTTATGTATAGAAAACAACTTAAACAGGCAGAAGAAATTGTTAAAATAAGAAGCCAAGCAGCAGAAGGTAGATGGTGTTTGGATAAATTTCATAAGTCATCAATTGGTACATATATTATATATTTATTATTTACCAATAATTATTTTGGACTTACATAAGCATGTAACCTAATATTTTTTTTGTGAACTGTTCAGGAGCAAAAACAATAAAAATTTTAAATGTTTTGGATGCATTAGACCGTCACAGTTTTGAACGAATTGATCAAAATAATTCTTTAGATACACTATATAATAAAATTTTTTTACCACCAAACTCCAAAGACAATTCTAATCCACTTCTTGGGAACATGTCCATGTCTACAGAAAATGAGACTTTGAAAGATAATAGATCTGAATATGTAAATAATAAATATAGTATTTTATATTTATTTTATATATTACACTCATTGTACTAATATTATTTTATTGATTAGAATGTTGAACAAGATCAAATTGTTGTGAAAGTTTTATGTGAATGGGCTTTAAGTAGCTTAAGACGAGGAGAACATCGTGGAATGGCTGTGGCTAGATTATTAGACAAACGTCAAGCTGAAATCACAGGTCGTGAAAGTGATTCATCTGTAGAAGTTGTACCTGGTGGTCCCAGTGAAGATAAAGATTCTATTGTTTCAACACCAGCAACTCTTCCACTTTTTCAACCACTTTTAATGAATTTTCTTGATCATGATGCACCAGTACTTGGTATGAATTTTTAATTTGTAATTCATAAAACATCAAAGAATATTAAACTCATATTATAATTATTTTAGAAAATACAAGTACAAGTCGTACAACATTTACAAATTTAGTACATGTATTTACTGAACTTATACGAAATGATGTATTTTCACATGATGCATATATGTGTACATTAATATCAAGAGGGGATTTGCAATCAACCAATAATATTGGTAATATTTAAACTCATTGAATGTGGTAAACTTTAATAACATTTATTTAATTATTTTTAGGAATGTGCCAACCAGGAAGTAATAAACCAGCAGATACTCCTTCAGGTGCAGGACCGTCTCAAGCACAAGTCCACATGGAAGATGATAATCTTTTTGATTTAAAACCAAATGTTCCAGTAAGTATGACTAACCGTGGATAGTAATCTATTTAAGTGTTATCATATTTTATATAATATAATAACACTATATTTTATAATTTGTTTGTTGTCTTAAACATTACTACAATTTATTTAAGTTTAATTAAATTTTTAGGAACATCATAATCGACATATGGATTATGATGATAGTAAAATAGATGATGATCTCGATAAATTACTTCAGCATATCAAAGAGGAACAACAAAATTCAATGGTATTGTTAATTAATAATTTTAAATTTTTATAAAATATTATACACCTAACAAATAATTATGTTTTCTTTTGAAAATGTTTTAGGATGCACCTGATTCTCCAAAAGTTGAACCATTTGCTGGTTCATCAATTGGAGGATTGGAATCAAATGATCCATCGACAAACACAAATGATAATATGTATAAATGCCGACCATCTCGACATTTATTATATGCAACACATTTTCCTTTACCATTGGTAATTTTACCAAGTACTATAATTAAACAATTTTTATTAACAATAAATTCATTTTTTTGTGTAATGACTAGGATGAAGAAACCACAAGCCATGATTGCAATCAAAGACATGTATTGTTGTATGGTTTTGGTAAAATGAGAGATGATGCAAGACACACTATAAAGCGCATTAGTAAAGATATTTGTAAATTATTTAGTAAGAAATTCAGTATTGATATAGCTGAAGGTAAATATTAAATATTATTTTTAATTTAGGATAAAAATATGTAATTTTAAATTGTGTAAATTCAATAATAGGTGGAAAAGTTAAGAAACATTCAAGAAATGAATTCAACTTTGAAGCAACTACAGCTCGTGTACAAAATTTATCATATTTTGACCAACATGTTGTGACTTGGCAATGTAGTCTTAATGTACTTGAAGCAATAAATGCATTTGCAACTGGTAATAATTACGTTTTTTCTTTTATACATTTTTTAAAACATATCTGTATATTAAATTTATGATTGTAAAATAAAATTTATTTTTATTAATATTTATTATAGGCAACTCAAATTATCTTCCAGTTCAAGAACATGTAGCTTTCTTATTTGATCTTATGGAGTTAGCATTAAATGTCAATTCACTTCTTGATGTTTGTATCCAGGTAAATAAGGCTACTAATTAGTAATTATACAATACACTTAGTTCATAATTTCTTAGAAATATGAATATATTTAATTTTGGCAACATTTTTATCACTATCTACTATCTAACATATTTAACACCCACATTGATTTTGTGCTCATATTAAAGAATTTAATTACAACTTCAGAAGGGTGGGCAATCAGAATTGTTTTTTTAATATTCACTCTATATTTTAGAGCTATATTTTATTATTATATTTATTTCTTGAGTTAAGCAAATTTAAAACTTTTTTAATACTTGGTATTTTTATGTTTATAGATATTAATGGATATACCAGATGTTGAGGCACAATTGGCTGCTAAAGGGTCATCATTAGTACGAATTTATACAACATCCTTAGTTCTCTACATTGTTGGAGTTTTGCGTAGATATCATTGTTGCCTTTTATGTAAGAATAAAGTTTTTATTTTGTATTATTATATATTATGTTATGAAGTAATTCAAAACTAAATACTGTGGAGTAAAAATATATATTATCATTATGTATATTATTTATTTTTAGTAAATCAAGAACAAGTAGTTGGTGCTTTTGAAAATCTATACCGTGTTGTTAAACATGTATCAAATCCTGCAGATTGTTCAAGTGTTGAACGTTGTGTTCTATCTCATTTGTATGACTTATACATATCTGCTGCACCACTTTTAAAAGGTCGTCTACCTGGAGCTGAACCATTTAATACTTTGTACACAAAAATACGACAGACACTCCACGCAAATCTTCAACCATCTACTATGACACATGGAAATTGGAATTCTAGTTACATGAATGATTTAATAATGACTTATAGAAGAGGATGTATGTGTTTTTTGTTCTTATATTATTAATACAAAGGTAATCTAATATATAATTATTTTTACAGGTAAAATTGATCCTGGTTGGCACAGACAACTAAATGAATCTCAAAGTAATCGATACAGTTTAGTATGTAATGTGGTAATTGCTGTTGCAACAGAAACTTCAGATATCGAACGTTTAAATGATTTAGCTATACTTAGTGCAGAATTAACAGCATCATGTAGTTCATTAGCATCTGAATGGCTTGGTAATAATAATAAATTATTTACTGTAAATATTGATTTAATTTACTCATTACAATAAATAGTTATAAAATATTATTATTTTTTCAGGAGTATTAATGGCTTTGTGTTGTTCTTCTAATAATCCTATTATTTTTGGAGAAGTTTTATCACGTGTGGATATGAATGATATCACTGTACACAATTCTTTAGCATTATTTACATCTATTCTTGTTGGTAAATATCATAAATTTCCTTACACTTTTATGATTTTATGTGCATAATAGAAAAACTAATTATTCATTGAATATGATATTATTTATTTTTAGCACGCCATTGTTTTTCATTGGAAGACTTTGTAGTACATGTAGCTTTACCATCCCTTTTAACAGTCAGTAATGAAGGTAAACAATTTATTGAAATATTTTAAGCTTACAAAATCTTCATCATCTTAAATAAATTATATAATATTATTTATTTTATTAATTTAAAGGACATGGAGCAGCAGATACAGATCCAGAGGCAGAAGCGTCGGCTAGACTTACATGCCATTTATTGTTACGCCTCTTTAAAACTACTGAAGTGCCCCAACCCAGTCTTTATTCAGTTGGTAAGTGGTTTCATAAAAAAAAACCAAGACATGAAAATTTAAAATTGAAAATGAATAATATTTATGTAATTTATATTTTAGGTACATCACCAAACCCTATATCAAACTCAAATTCTAGCTGCAGCATTAAACAAAGTTGTGATAGACATTTATTAGCTGCAGCTCATAATAATATAAGAGTTGGTCCTTTATTAGCTGTATTAAAAGCTATTATAGTAGTTGGTGATGCTACAGCACAACGTCCTAATCAATCAATAAAAAAATCGCCATCTAGCCAAGTTAGCACTCCTGGCGGTACCAGTAAAATACCTAGTGAATTGTCAATTAGCCATATTCTAGGCACATCCGATATTCTTGGTGGTTCAGCTGATCATTTACTTATGGAATTGGGAGGGTATTATATTATGATTATCATATTATTACTTAATTCTAAATTTAAAAAAAAATGTTTTTAGCCTAGGAAATGCTGACACTCAGGCTCCTGGCTTATCTGACCTGGCACAATTTATATTGAGAGAAATATGTAGTCAAGAATGGGTGTTGGAACGTTGTCTTCAAAATCCTGAAGAATTATGTCACCAGGATATGCTTTTGGACAGTATGCTATCTTCTAAACAAGTATGGGAATAATATTTTTGAAACTATTATTAAGTTTAAAAATAAAAATAATTTAATAACTTAATGATTAGGCACAAAGACTTTTGCATATGATATGTTATCCAGAAACAGCAAGTGGATCTGATATTTCTTTAGATTCAAGGACAATAATTACTAACATTTTAGAGGTAATAATTAATGTTCACTCATAATGTTTGGAAAAATAAATAATTTGTGTTTAGTACTTAATAGTTAATTTTGTTAATCATTTGTTTGTTTAGAATTCTGATCAATGGACTCTTAGAATGTCTTGGTTAGAAATGCAACTTATGTTTAAGCAATTTTCACCAAATTCTCCAGATTTAAATCAATGGTTGGATATAGTCGCTAAAGCAGCTATAGATATGTTCCAACACAACCTAAATACCCAGAACAAGTAATTATTTAATAATTTGTATTATTAAGAGCCAGACCTTACATTTTAGTTTTTTAATAAATATTTAAAAATTACTATTAAAATAAAATGTAACTAATAATTAAATAGTTTTTGAAAATAATAATATACATTATACACGAATACATGATTGATATGGTAGAGAGGTACATTGTAAAAATGGATTTTAGTATCCTCATTGAACTTAGTATAGAGTGGATAGTGTTTAGATATTGGGTTGTTGTGATATAACAAGAAGTTTTTGTTATATTTTTAAGACTTATTGATTTAAAAGATGAAATAGTTTAACTTTTAGCTGAATCAAAAAGTTTAATTCTATACTTTGTTGCAGAAAAATGTAGTTGTTTTCATATAGTGATTTTGTTTTCTACTGAAATATTTGATCAAAGAAGTTACTTTAATTTTTAGTCACAACCAAAAGTAATTTTGAAGATTTTATGTATTTGGATTCAATTCATTTTATAATATGCTATACTCGTATTCTAATTATGAATTGTGATGATTGATAATAATATGTAATTAGTTAGTTAAACAAACAACCAACAAATCATTGAGTATATATTTATAAAAATATGTACAATATATTATATTCAATGATATTACTGTCTTATGATTATTTTTAAAATTGTTTCAGAAGTGAAAACATCAAAAAAACTCATTCAATGTGGTTATTAGCACCACTTATTTCGAAGTTGCCTAGTGCAGTTCAAGGAAGAGTGTTGAAAGTAGCTGGTAAATATTTACTTTAAATTTAAAAGTTGATATACAATTAACACATACATTTTAACTATAATATATTATTATTAACTTTTTTCTTTGAGTCTAATTTTGCATTGCTATTGGTTTAAGGTCAAGTATTAGAGAGTGGAAATATGATTGGACTAGGTGGTACAAATTCTGGTAATGTTACTCCAATTACTACCCATGGTGTAAGTGGGGGTGGTAGTAGTAGTCGAAGTAGTAATAAAGGCACACCACCGCACCCTCGACCTTCTCAAAACACTAATTCTGTACCTCCGCCACCAGCTATTTTGGCTTATCATCAGCCATTTTTGTCATTAGTACTCAGTTGCCTCAAAGGACAAGATGACCAACGTGAAAATTTACTTTCATCCGTACATAATCAGTTGTCTCAGTATTTAGTATTGTCAAAGGAGGTAAAACAAATCAATATGTTTGATAGACATCTAGACAAGGTTTTTTTATGTATTATTATGGTTAATAGGAACGTCTTGGAATTCAAGAAGGATGTGCCAGCAATAAAGAAGTTGATGCTGCACAAGACTCACTTGCATTAAGATTCAGTTTAGTAGGAGGCATGTTTGATACAATTCAGCGAAGTACTGCTTTGACAATAGATTGGGCAGTTCTTTTTGTGCAGCTTGTAACATATTCAGTGATAGATTTGACTAATAACACGTAAGATGTTTGTTAAAAAAAAACCCGTATTTAAATAATAATGTCTAATATTATTTTGTAGGAAATTATTTAACACAGTAATAGATATGTTGGCTACTTTAATACATTCAACTCTTGTATCTGACTCTCAAACAGAAAAAGGAGAAGAAAATCGAAAACACTATCAAAATTTGATAAAAAAACTAAAAAAAGTAAAATATCTTAAAAAATTAATATCAACATTATTCATATTAATGTTGTTTTTAGGAAGTTGGGGAAAAACACTCCATGTCCATTTCACAAGTTAGACAGCTTTTGCCTTTGGGTAAACAGCAATGTGAAATCATTACTTGTGAACAAATTGGCACTGATATCAAAGGGAATAAGATTTCAACAGGTTTAGATTCTAATGACAAACAAGGTTTGAAAGTATGTGACAAGCAGCGTGTAAGTGCTTGGGATCTACTAGAAGGTCATAAAAATCCAGCTCCATTGTCATGGTCGTGGTTTAGTGCTGTGCGAGTTGAACGAAAACCGTTATGGTATGAAGAAAACCATAGGATGCTCAAGTTCCATACACATTCATTAGTGAAGTCTGCATCATATTTCTTAGAACCTTTGCCTTTACCTCCCGAGGATTTAGAACCTCCCCAGGAAAAACCTGTAAGTACTAGATTTTTAATCTATTCTTATTTAATATTATTTAAATATTTTTTCTTGATGTTTCCATCAAAATATTTTATGCATATGAATGTGTAATAAGTTAGGTGATCAGTTTGTATTTTGATATTATAATTTATTATTATTTGTTTATTTTATATTTAATTTACGCAAAGTGTTTTAATTTCTATTATACGGGGGCTTTTAAGTTCGCATTATTTCTGGGAAATTGAAAAGAACAGTACATTCACTTGTAAAGTAGTGTCCTTGTGTTTATTGTAATCAGATAAAAGGAGTTGGTTCTGGGATGAACATGGGTTCAGGACCAGGACGTCCAGATACACCATCCTCCGTACCGGAATCACCAGGTAGAGGTGTTAAACGTAATATGAAAGCTCAAGGAGGACCACCTAATCCTAGACGTAAGAAACAACAACAACCTCCACCTATGTCACCTATGACTCCTAATGCTCAAATGGGACCCGGTCCTCAAATGCATCCACAAATGCAGGTAGCTACATAATCAGTATTTAATAATTACACATATTTTTATATTATATATAATACTAATCAATGCAGAGGGATTCGTTTTTATGCGCAATGGCACAGTAGTAATATTAATTATTTGTTTATAAAACTTATATTTATACATACAATTAATATTCTTTGAACAATTTTTACAACTGATAATAGCATTTAAAATAATATTTCTATTAACTTTGCACTTTTTTTCTAGTAATGGCTATACTATTCTTGTTTTGGGGTAAATTAATAAACAAAATATGTTAAATGATGATTTATGAAACTCATTTCTTATTCAATGGGTATACCTACTTTTATTTTGCATAAGTTTGTATCTTTTTGAGTTTAAGAGCATTTATCTGGTTTTAAGGGCATTATATTATATTAAGTAAATCAAATTTTTGAATTTTTATTCCAAGATTCTAACAGAATGTTGTATAGTTATGTACAAGTTATTCTTTTATCGACACAAATAATTAAAATTAATCTAATTATACATTTTAAATTCTATAAAACTAATGAAGTCAATACGGACCAATACACTTTTTTGTATAACAATTTGTTATAGGTTTTATGTGTTACAAATTATAATACAATAATTACTGCTGCTACTGTGTACTTAATAATTGTATTAATACTGTACCCATACAATCCAAAATCATCATAATTTAATCAATATATTGCTAAATCATACTAAATAGTTTTAATAATATATAATATGTATTGGATTTTGTGCATGAATGCAGTTTTGTACTTATGCTCATTAGGTATTCAGTTTTTTTTTATATATCAAAATCAAAATCTATGTATTAATATTTAATTGGCACAGAATCTGGAAAATTTGTAGTTCTTTTTTACCAAGGAAATTTTACCAAAAGCACTAGAAAAAAAATTATATATTTTCAAAAAATATGGTAAACTAAATACACAGTTTACAAAATTACATAAGACAATTTTGTTGAATTCTAAGTTTCAGTGCCTTAAGATACTCATTTTGAAAAATAAAATTGTAAAATGAGTTAGGACATAGGTACTAAACTACATTTGGTCCTATATTTCTATATACAATGGATGTTACATTTTTTAGATTTTTTGCATGTAATATTTTTATGTAATTATTGTTTTTTAGTGCATTATGCTAATTCATTGTTTTACATTTTTAGGGGATTTTTTTAGTTTTTTTAGTTCATAACATTCCCAGCCCTTATTATAATGTTTCCATTTTGTACTAAGAAAATGCATATAGTTTAGTAACTTATGATAATTGTGCATAGTTATTTCTTATAACTAATAAGTAATTACTAATTAGTAATCTGACATTCTTCCTTATGTTCAAATTCCATCCTAATTAATTTTGTATATTTATGAAAGAATACACAGGGTCAGCATATGGGCTATAGTGGAGGTATGTTTCCGATGCAACCAGGTCCAGGTCCGGTTCCTGGTGCTGGCCCAGTTCCAGTCCCAGGACCAGCTCCTGGGCCAACTCCGGCTCAAAATCCTCAGTGGAGTAGTTATGGACAGCAAGCACCGCAAGGAGGTCCTAACTTTTATCCTCAACAAGTGCCGCCAACACCTGTCCCAGGTCCTGGAACAAGATTTGATCGTCCAGGAAATACTTCTAAACAAGCATTAAGTCATATGCTTCGTATGCGCTTGCCTACTAACCAATACATGGGTCAAACAGGACAGCAACCGAATATGAATCCAAATTTCCAACCTATGCCTAGACAGCAGTTTATAAGGTAAATTATTATTCAATTGATAATCAAGGGTAAAGTAATTTTCCTTTAATATTATATTTAACTTGTGTCATTAGAAGAGGACAAAATAATGTACCAATTCCGCCTCCCCAGCAAAACACTCCACAAATGTATCCAACACAGCAACCAACACAAATGTATTCCAATATGCAGCAAAGTAAGTCCATGAATAAATACATTAGAAAATTTAGTCTTAAACATTGTATTTATTAGGTATGAATCAAAACTATGGAGGTTATGTAGGACAACAACCTGGAATGAGACCTCCGTACATGCAAGTAAGTGCTTAGATTAAACATTAAGATTTTGGATTTATTCAATATGGTTTCACCATTCACCAACTTACCTCTAAAATGTTATTTGTACAATGTATACAAAAATGATATAGAATGAGTTTATTAAATGATTGGAACTGTATTGTTCTATATTTTATGCTTCCAATTAAAATAGCAAGTAAAATACACATTGATGTAAACATTATTCTTATAGAATTTAAGGTAATCTGTAAAAAAAGACCAAGAAAAAAAGAACAGGGAAAAAAACAAACAAAAAAAGAACAGGGAAATAAGAACAACCGAAAAAAAAACCCAAGAAAAAATGAACAAATTTACAATAATTTATTAATTTTGATGATAAATGATAGTAATTAATAAAATGATATAATTATGAAATTAATAATATTGTTTAAAATATAAATTATTAAATTATATAACTAATAATAATATTATATTTGGCCACTAAGTTTTCATGTTAATATGTCATTAATATATATAATGTCCATACATCTTTATTAGATTGGTTTTAGAAGTTAGGTTGTTTTTTTTATTTATTTAATATCATAATTTCCATAATTTCATCTTGAAATATGTAGGAGGGTTATGCACAGTATTGACTAAACCTTAGTCACAAAGGGGTCAGTTTTTATGAAACTTGTTTTCAACAACTATAAAAAAAATAGTGGACAATTTATTTGTGATAGAACATTCCCAGCTTAAATCATTTTTTTTTTTTAATATATAATAATTCAAGTACAAGTATGTAAAAGTAAAATACAATAAGTTCAATAGGTATCTTACCAGTTCTGCCGTAAGCTCCTTAATAGGATTAAGTAAATTATATTTTACTATAAATCCATTTTATAAATATAAACACAATATTCACACTATATAAATTATCAACAGATTTATCGATGTAGAACCAAAGCTGAAATTAGGATTATGAAATAGGGTTGACTAACTATATTTAAAACATTAAAAAATACCTAAACTATCAATTACTAATTGACATAGTTTGTAAGTGGAATTGAGGGAATGGTTAGGTGCTTTTGTATATTATTATCTTCTAAATACTATTTGATCTAAATTTAACTATTATCAAAAGTATCAATTAAATAAGAAATAAGTTTTTAATAAATGCTAGATACATAATACAATAATATGATATGCTTAATAAATAATAATAGATATTATGTCGGTTATTAATATTTATTATATGAATGTATAGTAATATGTAACAATCACTCTTTTTTTGTAAGTAATTCATTTCCACCTACTATTATTTTATCCATTAAAATATACAATAATATAGACAAGTAAAAAAATTGAATTTACAGAAGAATTTTCCTGTATTAAAAATGTCTAGCTTATACTCTTTATAAGTTTGTTCTTTTTTCCTTAGTATTTTTTTTCCTAAATTCAGAATTTAAATATAATTTATTGATGTAATCTTAATCAGAATAGAGTATAAATCCATAACGGAATTTACAGAAGAATTTTCCTGTATTAAAAATGTCTAACTTATACTCTTTATAAGTTTGTTCTTTTTTCCTTCGTATTTTTTTTCCTAAATTCAGAATTTAAATATAATTTATTGATGTGTATGAAAATGATGTAATCTTAATCAGAATAGAGTATAAATCCATAACGGAAAAAAACTCGAGTTCATATTTTCCACATATTCATTTAACTCATACTTCATTGAGTTAAGATAACTTATGATAATAATTTAATAGTTTCTAAATGTATTTATTTACAATAATTTTTTTTTTAAGTAACATTTTAGTTTTTAAATTTAATTATTTTATAAATGTTATAAATTTTAATTTAAGTTTTTAAATACAATTTTCTATCAATGATCAAAACTAATAGAATCAAAACGTGCCAATGAATCCAATGAGTGGCCCGCAGAATCCAGCACCTCCGTACACTCGTCCAACTGGTCCGAATCAACAAGCACCACATTCTCAATACCATCAGGTAAATATTGTGAACAAAATACGATTATGTAATGTAAATATCTATCTAAATCATCCAATTAATTTAGTAAGTAAGATAGTATAAACATATTCTATTTTTATGTTTCAGCAATTTAGTCAACAGCGTATTCGACATATGATGGCTATGCAACAACAGCAGCAACAACAGCAGCAGCAGCAACAGCAACAACAACAGCAACAACATCACATGCAAAGACAGATGCAAAATCCCCAACAAACACAACAAGGACATCCGTATGGTTTACAACCACCACCTTATTAGTTTATATTGTATGTGAATGAATTCGTGAATTTTATTTAAACAAGCATTGTAATGTTTATTTTAACTTATCTAACTTGTTTTCGATATTTAGTGTAGTGTTATGAATTACTTTTTGTAGAAATTAATATTTATAATGTTTATTTTACATTGAATTTTGTTTCCTACATTTATTTGCTGATAAAAATAACACTAAACAGCTATTTAAGATCAGTATTAGCTCAAAGTGAGTATATTTTGTGAATCTCGTGATTAACAAAAAAAATAAAATAAATTGAGTGGGTGGGTGGGTGACCTATGTCAATGTAGGTGATAAACCCAATTAGTTATTTTTATATAATCATAGTTAAATAGGTATTGGCATTTGATTAAATTGAGTATAGAAATCAGCATAACTGTTATAGAGGCTATACTGTTATAGTGCTATACAGAATACAGTTACAGTCATATAAGCGAATGTCAAACTTTTATACAATAAAGTACTTAAGTCTAAAATAGAATAAATCGTAGATGGTTTATAGATATTAAACTAACTATAACAATTATTAATAACATTTTAATTGTAATTATATTAATATGAATCTATTATTATAATTTATTATAATTAAAATTTTGAATATTGTACCTTAAAGACATTAAGCGTAATATTATACATTTATAAGCATGGCTCGTAAAGACTTGACTCAAAAAATGCCTAAATAACCATGCATTTATGCATTAAAATCTGGTAAAATATGCCATAAAAAGTTTAGAAATATGCATTTATATGTACTAAAAATATATAGATTAAAAAAAGAATATACCATTAGTAATTTTTGGAATAACAAGATATTATATCCATTCATATTTTTAAAAATTATGTTTTATTTGTTTAAATGTTATTCCAAAAAGTAAATTAATCCAGTCAGTCATTCATTTTAAATCTAAAAATGTTAAAACAATTCCCATATATTTTATTCCTAAAATTCTCATAGAGACAAGAAAGAGTTCACTGTCTCATATAGTAATTTTAAATTAAATTGTACAAATAAAATATGTTCCTTTGCTATTATTATCATAGATAATTACTAATTACTTTATTATCTATGATTATTATGGTTTAGAAATATTTTGATTATCTGAGTAGTTGATAATCACATATAATGTAAATACACCTAATAATATATTAAATTACATGTGCATATGTTAATTTTATATTTATTACAAACATTTCAAAGATATTACAACTGTTTTACACTAAGATATTGGAGTTTTTCTGGTCAATGGATATTCTTCTCTATCGTGGTAAGGTTCATATGGATCATCTGGATAAAACCTCCTTTTCTTCCAATATTTTGTTGTCATTTTATCTAAAAGTGTTGACTGTTTGGCATTACAAAACACATGTTGTCTCAATCTTCGTTTTCTAGCAGCTGGTTTTTTCCACAATTTCTTTTGACGTCCACATTTAGTTCGAATCCATATACCCCTAAAAAATGTATACAATACACTAATATTAAACAAAAAATATTATTTTGAAATAAGTTCCTCTTTTCAGCCTGTTTTAAAATATTAATTTTAATGTTATTGATACTTTTGTCAATTAAATACTTAATATAATAAAAAATATTTAATTTGTGTTAAATATATGTATACATTTTTGTATAAAATAATGACGAAATATAATTTAAACACGTTTTAGTGGATTTCAAAAACAATAAAGTAAATACAGTAGATAGATTTATAATAATACATTAATTTAAATTTCAAATGAAGTAAGAAATTTAACTTATTAAATAAGAATTACCATCCCAGGCGATAAAATCGATCTACAACTGTTTTCACTGTTTTCCTTTTCCCTTTTTGTAAAGAGAACTTTGTTAGATTTCTCTTTTGCTGAAGGTTGAAATCAAACCTAAAAAAAGATAAATTTGTTAATAAAAGTGAAATACAAGTATGGTAACGTAATATAGTTACTATAAAGTTAATTAATAATAATTTTCAATCAATAATTTTATACTCTATTCTGATTTTTAAGATCCTTGTCATAATATCATATCATAGTCATACAATAATATAGTTTTATTTTTTACTTTGTATAGAATTTCCAAATATGTATACTATGTCTCATATAAAAGTATCCTCAGGTTGAGATAGATTTTTGACTAACTCGGTCAGACCATACCACTAGATTAAATCGGTTTTAATTATCAGATTTAGTTTCCGACAAATGACTGCAGACGAAAAGTTCCTTTACTGTGTTAATCTATGCAAAATTCAAACTAGGTCGTTGTTGGAATAATGCGTGGCACTCACCACTTGCCGCGGAAGCCGGCTGGAGGCAGTGGCAGATTCAAGGGGGAGGGCTGAGGGGGCCTGTCCCCCATGACAGTTATATTATATTTGTAGTTGTAATAATATGAGTTAATGATTATAAATCGTTGTTCAAATGGCGTTTAGACCAATTATTACGAAAATGTTGATAATAATTGATTATAATCTATCAGTATTTTATATTAGTGTTATAGTATGTTTACACAAAGTATACTAAATATATAAAATGTTGTCAGTTAACATTAAACATTGTAAGTTTAGATGAAAGCAGTGGCGCTCACTCAAAAATAAATAGGGGTAGCAATGTAGCATATTGAATCGGTTACCTCTATATTGGCTAATAGACTAATGACTTATTCAATAGTTTATTTTCAATATTTTTATACATAATAGAATTTTTATGATGTAAATATTTTGGAGCCAGGGGGTCCCCGCCTACCCACCTACCAAAAAAATCAGGGGTAGCATCTGCTACCCTTGAACCCTCCAGTGTGCGCCACTGGATGAAAGCATTAAATATAGTATTTGTTATACAAATTGTTTACATACATAAATACATAATAGCTTTAAAATCAAAAGAAAGCATTTAAGCATCAAAGATCTTAAATCAAATCTTAGGTACTTATTGTTTTAAGTCTTGACAAAAATAAAAACCTATATTGCCTCAAAATTAATTGAACAATCAAACAATATAAATTTCCATTTCCTGATTTAGCTAGATATTTTAATATGCCATAAATAAAAATGATGTACATTATATAGTACTTACATTATACTAGATTGAGCAATAGGTATATTCTTGTTCATAATTCCTTCTGCTGATTTAAAATTGGAGGATAAAATGGACGAATAGAACCTATTTGTTTCAAAATTGTTAAAGCTCTTATTTAAAGAACCTGTAGTTTTACTTGAAACATTCTCTACTTGTAGACGCATAAGGCGAACACCTGAAAATATAAAATACTATTAAGTTGATAGATTGAAGATTAATGTTTGAAGTTATTATACATCATAATTATATTAGTAATGGTATGGTTTAGCTACGGCGTCAAACCATAGAACAGCACGGTGTCTTGACGACAACCATAGACAACACATGTGTTAACAGTGACAGAAATTAATTGGTTTTTGTAGTCTTAGGCCCGATTTCACCAACACAGTTAATCACGGTTAACGCTTAATCGGCTGATAACAGATATTTAACCAGCCAAATTCGGCCGATTAAAATTCCGGTTAACTTTAACTGTGATTAACTGTGTTGGTGAAATCGGCCCTTAGATAAATATACCCGGAACAGGCACAAATACCCAGAATATTTTATAAGAGAAAAAAAATGGAAGTATTTGAGGAGAGATCATTTTTATTTTTTGGAGTTTAAAAGGGATTTTTTAGTTTACTTTTTCTACTTAATAGATTAGAGCTTATTTTGATGATTTTAGGTGCTATAAGTCTTGAACCATGATAATAAATTGATATATAACTTATTTTGTTGTTCTAACACTTAAGACCAACACAAATACTAAATCAACAATATCACATAACACATTAGGTCCTAACAAGGGAGATTAACATACTTTATATTTAATTTTAGAATAATTCTAGTTTAGCTTCGAAATTATTTTTCTTTTTGAAATATTAGAAGCACATAGGATATAACCGGCATGGTTACTCACTTGCTTGGACAATTAAAAATCGAAAAACATTCCTATATTTGTTATGTAAAAGCACCTTGAGTTAAAACAAAATAATTAAAAGCACATAGGTATACACCCAGCAAAGATTACCATGAATTTCTGTAGCTTGCGTTACCCATTATGTCATAATATTTTAATACTTCAATCACTATAATATCTTCAAAACTAAGTCTGAACCGAAAAATTCTGATGGCACCTTAATTTTTTTTATAAAAAACTAGTAATCACATAGGTAGGTAGGAATAAATAAAATAAATATTGAAAAATCACATGGGAGCTAAACTAGAATTATGCCTTAATTTCTTAAGAAGAGCTATGTTATAAGCATAACATAAACTTAAAAGCTACTTAATTAAAACTTTAATTTAATTTAAAGATGGAATATCTGCCAAAAAGTAGGTATTAGCAACTAGCGCAATAAATCAAAATTTAGGTAGTATAACCAAGTCATGATGAGCTGATGATATATTTTCAGTACTTAATTACATCTAAATAATGATATAAGGTGTTAATTTAAATGTTTTGCAAATATTTGTTCCATTTTAGTCTAAAATACTTTAAACAGATATTAATAGATTATGTTACTAACCGGATAAAATAGAACCACAGGCTCGTCTAAACATTTTTGAAAGTTATTGCAACGCAATGGCTATTTTCAGTATTTTCAAGTCCGATGTCTGTCGTGAAACTAATAACTATATATTATATGTTCATGTCCTGCCCAACAATATTACCCTATGGACTCATTTCGGCACGTTATGAAAACCGGAGTTTGATATTTTATGGTTTGGTCATCTAGTCATGATACATTTAATTTGTCATGCACTAAATCGACAGACTTCTTGATTAAAGATCATTAATATTTATATATATAGAAATCTGCTTAGATCATAATATACAATATAGTATACACTATAGGTCTAAGGAAATTTGTGACTGAAAATTGAAAATATACTGAATCCAAGGTGTATCAATATTCAATACACCTTGACTGAATTACAATTGGAGTGATAGACTATTAATCACTGTTATAGCTGATAACGTGTTCGAGGCTGGCTTCGTGCTTCGAGCAGGTCACGCACATAGAGTAATATTACTCTATGGTCACGCATGACAAATTAAATAGGTATGTCAGCAACTCGTGATACGCATGTCTGTGACGTAATCATTTCTCCAACTGGCTGAGCGGTGAAGTAGTGGTGGAGTCTTCGGCGGCGGCGGCTATTTGCGGCATGGGCGGCAGTGGACCAATGAGAACCGGAGAAATGCCTACGTCACAGGACATGGCTTGGCGGAGGGTGGGTGCGCGATTTGTTTCTAAACCGGTAATATTGCTGACATACCTATTTAATTTGTCATGAGGTCACAGTCTTGGATAAGACCGTGGAGTAGGTCATAGGGCACAAAATACAAATCACTAATCAGTGTCATAGAGTAATATTATAGAATATGAGAAGATACATGGTGAATATTACTTTGTGGAGTTGTAGGTGGTGGTTGGAGCACTGACTGGAGTGGTCTGATTGTGGTTCTATGCTTTGGTGGCGGTGATAGACGATAGTGCATCAACGATTGACGGTTGTTTATGGTTGGAGGACAGCTGTTTGAACGGCCACTAAAAGTACTGAAAAATGCATGCACAAGTGCAGTCATGCATTCCGAATATTTGTAAAATATGCAAAACAATGAAAAAATTGTGCTTGTTTAATTATTTTCATTAAATCGTTCTATCTTCGATACTTAAATTTTTCGCTTGTTGTTATTTAAATGTAGTTCATACTCAACAGAACATAATATTATAATCTTATATTATCATTCCGCGTGGTAACAAAAACATAGCGTAATATTTATTACCGGAATAGGTAGGTACTTTTTTTTATTGTAAAACACTTCACGATAACAATATTTTTATAAAATACTTACAATATTTACAAGTTATTTATTTTTCTATTAATACCTATAATATGGAAGGTTGAACTAATTTTTGCCAATAAAGCCGCGGTCACACGATGATCGGATGATATATAGTAATTATAGTAACTATCGTGAAGTTCGTACGGTGACGAAATCAACTATCAAGCAATTATCGCGTTTTACTATAATCGTGTGACTGAGTGTGAATCACATAATATTATATTATATTATTTCATAAAATACTAACAATTATTAACTTATGTATTATGACTTTGGAGTAAGATCGGATTCCTGTACAACTGTGCAAGTGCATCTTTTTATGGTGTGTTCCAGTGGCGTAATTAGGAATTTGGTTTGGGGGGGGGGGGGGGGGATATACGTTTTTAGCAAACATGACTGGTCATTATTGATCAAAATGTTAACGATAAAAAAAAAAGTTTTGGGGGGGCATCCACCCCCCTAATTACGCCCTTAGTGTGTTCTAAATCCTATAGCTACAAGCTACAAATCCAAATCAAGAGATGTAGATTAAATTAAAGAAAGTTTTACGTTTCAGGTTTTTTTTATAAATAATATGAAATAATTAGTACTTTTTAACAAATATTTTTTTTCCATAATCTACTTAATCATTGGTATATTATATTGTTGTATGAAATATTGGACATTTATATCTAATAATAATATAGACATATAGTTATATATATATCGATAGAGTACGACGTAGTTAATATAATGACGATACTTACTACGATTGTCGATTACATATACACATACAGTTTGTACTTCAGTTGTAGATCTACTACTGCCGGTAATCAACTTGTGTTTTATTGTTCTAATAATTGTATACAAAGATTTTATAATTGATATCATTTAATTTAAAATGCCAACAATTTATTGGTAATAGTCATTGTTTTAAATAAAGTGTTGGATTGAAAAGTATCGAGAACTGAAAAGAGAAGGCAAAAAAGTGGCTATTGGTTGTGAACGTAAATCACAAGTTTACGCACACTTATAATTCAAGTACGTACCTACCTACATTCAAACTCATTTTCTACATTTGTCAATAATTATTATAACAATTTAATTATTCAATTAATGGAAATTACATAGATTTAACCCTTTCATGCCTACATTATGATCGGATAGATATCGAATTTAGTAAAAAGTTTTTTCCTTAGAATTCTCTCAAAATTAATTTTATGCCATTTTATACTATTAGATTTTGGTTAGTATCTACCACGATTAAAGATAGTATGGTTGCCCAACGAATCTAGAAAAGCGTCTACCGAAATGAATCTCCATTATCTATAAACCTCGGTATCTACAACTTTACTATCTAGTGGTTTTTAATTTTTATCAGAAAGAATATTGTTGATATCAATTTTTTTTTGTTCTTTATTGTGTAAAATGAAAATACGCATATTTCGGTGTTGGCTACACTGTTCTAGGATTAAAATTGATTACAGAAGATAACAAAAACTATTGAATCATAGACAGAATATAGACAGTCACGATTATAATTTTGAAGAAGTTCTTTTTATATAATCGTGTAGACTGTAGACACAGGTTTATACATAGACTTATAGAAACTTTCTCCAAGTCTATGGATATATATAATAAATATGATAATTATAATATAATAATAATATTATATATATATCTGTGATCATAGACCACCTATTAGACCTTATACTCAGTATAATGTTAAATATATATGATTGAATGGTTCCAAAAATCGTTGGGCACGATGTAGAGAAGATATTATTATCTCTTCATTGTGTCGTTGGGCTTGAAAGGGTTAAAACAACATCCTACTATTATAATCTACTATAAACAATGCTCGATAACAACTTACTAATAAGTGTCTATAGCCTATGTATAACGTGTGCTTTAACAATTGAAATACATTTTAACTGACAGAAGACATAATTGTATAGAAAAAAAACTTAGAAATCTACATGATAGTACATTTTAATCAAATATTGTAAATCAGTTTAAATTTTTAAATTAAAATTTATTGTTATTTTATTTAAATTAAATTAAAATTAAATTTTAAATTTTATATTTTTATATAATATTTACTTAATAGTAGTTCTTAATGCCAACTAATAAATAATAATAATACAAAAAATAAATAGCAATAAAAATAAAATTTGAAGTACATACCTATACTGAAAAATTAGTTATATAATTCCTAATAAAAATTTGTTTTTGCATGATATTTTGCACATTTAACCACTTTAATTGCATGTCTTTTAGGTGTAAGCCTAAGGTTACCTACTGTCTACCGAATACCGACGTATATTAGAACACTAGAACGGTGTGACGTGTGAATAGGTTTTGGATGAGCGTGTTATTAAATTAGTCCAACTATTTTGAAAATCATAATATTGTTCGTATCTAATGGTGAAAATGTCCTATGATTAGGTATATAAGTATATTGAATTCAAATAAAATAATTGAAATGTTAAAGAAAAAAATCGATATTCATAAATTAACATATTCGACTTCAGCAAAATTTAAAATTTAAATGCTTATAAAAAAATGTTTAACTATAAAATTATTTCCAAACGTTTGTGGTATTCACGAATTTCGTAAAAATTTAAACTTCAGACGCTTATAGAAAAATTTAAATTTTATATACATTCAACTGTAAGAAAAACTTTTGAAGATCCTTGAATTAAAGTTCAAGTTTTTAATTGAATTACAAACAAAAATAGTATCATAACCATGATCAAAATTATTAATATTTTTATATTACATAGCTCAATAAGAGTTATGTATAGAAGATTACATGTCTTGATTAGTTGATTATGCAATAATATAAATATTTGGTGAGAATTTAAAGTAGGTTATCTAGGTGCTTATATTTGAATTACAACCGAAAAAAACAAAATCGATTTTATCAAGTACCTATATTGTTTAAATATTTCGGTTTTCCCATAATTTTTTAGATTCTTAACAGGTTAACATTGATTTTAAAATGATGTGTGTGTGTGTATGTTTTTTTGTGTGTCTTCAAAATTCCAAGAACTTCAGAAACGTTATTTTTTACAAAGTTTTCGACAAAATCATTTTCTTATTTTGTTGTAGGTGGGTTAGTTTATAGGTACTAGAGGTGTTCCGGGTACAGTTTTTACTTATAAACCGGGTACCGAGTATTTGTCGAGTAACAATATCTGTTAAAACCGAGTCTCGAGTACTGGTCGAGTAATAATTTTTATTAAAACCGAGTCTCGAGTACTAGTCGGGTAATAATTTTTTTTAAACCGAGTCTCGAGTATTGGTCGAGTAATAATTTTTTTTAAAATAATAATTATTAATTATATATTATATAGTATGAACTTCGTACCTTGTATACAACTTTCGTGATCAATCGTCACTCACAACTCATAAGCAGTAAGCCAGTAGGTAGACACTAGGAAGTAATCACTTTTATACATTTATGTATGAACAACCAACTGACAACTGAGAAATAAAGCAACACCTAACAAGCTACAAGTCTACAACCCATAACAATATAATATTAAATATTAATAATATTATACCCATTGATTATAAATAGTAGATTTTAGATAAACAAGATAATATTGTCAATTGTCAACATTTATAATCGCTGTGCGTGGTAACTCTATTTTTAAATCGTTATCGGTAAACGTATAATTATTAATTACGTAACGATTTATAGTCATAACAACTAGCATGGTGGCCGGAGGGGCTAGTACTATTATAATTTTATAAAATATTTTCGTTTGGTCGATTGCGGGCACACATTTTTTTTTTTTTATTAATAACCCGGGTGTGCCGGGTTTATTAAACCGGGTACCGGGTATATTCCAGGGTAAAAATGTAGCTTTACACCGGGTACCGGGTACTGTCCAAGTCATCTTTTAATAATTTGCCGGGTAACGAGTATTAGTCGGGTACTGAATATGATACCGGGTACCCGGTTTGGACTCGATAGCCGGGTACCCGGAACACCTCTAATAGGTACCTAATTCAAAAACAAATTAAGTACTTGAAATGTTCACTGAAATTAATTTTTATATGAGCTTTTTCTAAACATGTGGTATAATTGCAAAATATTTTACTCTTTTTGAGCTATTTATAGATATTTTAAATTTTTAATTTTTTTTTCTATTAAATGTCGATAAAAAATTTTTACTCAAAATTTAGTACATGGTTCCTCATAAGTTGTTACTATAGGTTGCTATTTAAAAATATTAAATATACATAGGCACATTTTTTTTAAGCAGTTGTTTGAGATTTGAAACTTTTACCTATATTATTGTATTTCATACATAGGTACACAATGACTTTTTCGAAACATTTAGAATAATTGTATGGTATTGCATTATTGTATATATTTGTACCACGAATCTGTTCATACCGTTCTACAGTAAGTTGGTATTGAGTATAGACTTAAAAGTCAATAATAATAATATAACCTAAATATTAAATATTATATACTATTATAATGATGAAATATTAATAATTTAATAATGAGTGCAATGTTTTCGACAAAAATTACCATATTACAAGTAGTAAAATAAATTACTATAATAATATAGCTAATTTAGTTACCCGCAGATTACCTGCAGAGCGCAGAAACAGAAAATTAAAGCTTTTTTTTGCTTCTAAAGGTGACGTCAAATAAAAAACACACATCATTATAGAACCATTAGAACCTATAGCTCCGCTCATATTCTTCAATTAGACAACGGATTACATTTTTTTTGTTATAAACGTTATTGTTGAGTATGCTGGTCTCTTTTCACCGTCAACTCTGTCTAGTATAAAAAATTAAACTCTAACTGTTTTGATATTATTGTATTATTTAAATTATCACAATAATAATTATGAATACACGATAGTGAGGGATGTGTTGTAATAATAATAAAAATTAAATTTACTTTGTTCAAAATTGTACTTTGTTCTTCGAGCCCTATTCACATAATATATAGGTATCTATATCACCTACATTCAAATATTTGCTCGATAAAAATCTCAATAAAATAAAAGTAAGTTATAGGCACCTACTTACTTAGTTCGAACCATTTGAGTATTTGACATAAATGCTATAGATATATCTTTATATGCTTATAGTTTGAACACTTTAAGTCTTTAAATAAGTTTTGGAAAAATGGACGAAGCGTTTCGTAGTTCTGAAATGGAAGTTTTGAGGCCTACAAACATTATTTTATACATGTGTATTATAAGAATACTATTCTTCGTGATGTATCATGCGTTTATATCAATGGTGCACACAGCCAAACAGGATCGAAACTTCACTGATATGTCTTATTTCATGACAATATATTTCTACAAAATTCACTCTCTTCTTGTATCAGTAGAAGGTAAATAATTTCGGGAATATTATTATTAGCATTACTCTCCTACTCGTTATTACTGAGTCACATTTTTATTATTTACCTATTTAACATAAATTCTTGAAGTTTTCAAAATTCAGACTTTTTTTATTTCAATTATCATACTTACTTGATTTAAAATCAAGAAAGTAAAATCCACTGTAGCACTACTGCAGGTTTATAATAATTACCTATGTATTATTATATTTTATATTTTTGTATACCTATGAATTATTATAACATATTATTTTAATTTATAATAAATTAAATATTAATTAAACTAATTGTGTATCATCAATTATATTATAATTACTTATAAATAATGCATTATTGTAAAATGTACACATATTTTATTAGGAAAATAATGAATATTAGAAATTTTTACTGTAAAAAAATTATTATTTTACGTTGGATATAATTTTGAGTAGGTATCCCCCTCTTGATTTGTGGTTATCTACTATCTACAAATGTATGTAGATTATAGTGTTATGTGTATAAATCGGAAATCCGTACGATATTTATACATTTTTGGTTTACTGCAAATAAGGTAGGGGTAAGTAATAATATAATCATTATAGGCGTACGAGTGTGGCTATTAAAGGGCTATAGTCGCACCTGAAGTTTTTATTTTTACGTAGGCACCGAAAAATGGGAAAAAATAATTATATCCTAATTGTCTTTTCCATCTAATTGCTGGAATTTGGAAGCATTATTATGATAACGACAATGCATTCCAGAACACGAGAGATGCGTTATTTAATTTATGTATAACACTTTAGTTTTCTGCTTAAGTATGCTTTATCTATGCATTTTTGAGTAGGCATGTATACTTTTTTTGAGAGGTGACAGTTTGAACTGTAAAGGGGTGGGTGGTAAAAAATAGTAGCCACATCTGCCACATTGTCTGCGCACGACAAGATGTGAATTCGTTATTGATACTTTTGAATATCGCAGCTCGTAGATGATAAGTTATATTTTATATCTAATAAGTAAATAATAACTATTGTAATAATGTAACATTTGTTACATCTTAGATCCTTTATATACATTATACACTAAATAGTAAATACACACTATATAATTGACCGACACAAAATAAACACACTCAACACTTTTTGACTCCATCCAAATGATTATTTAATGACACACGGCAGTTAGTTTGATACTCACCATCAACACGAGCGAACTCAAATATACAATTATTAACAGCCATCTTCTAATATATTTACAGTAAAGTACTATTTAAAATATATTAATAACTATTCTAGATTTATAAACCAAACGTGTCTTTTTATTGATAAAAATCTCTTTTGTCTTCCCTGAATAACTAATACCTATATGATATTAATAAGGTTCCCCAAACCATCATGTTAAACTATTATGTATTATTATATGGGTACAAACCGCATAACGTCACATTTACTATCAAAGATCCCAAGATTTTATAGGTCGTTGCATTTTAATGTTATGCATTTTTAAAACAATCGTTCAAATACGTCTTTATTGGCATTTTTTTAGATTTTACCTTTCAGCTAGGTATCTTACTAAAATTTACTCAGCAATTGACTGTTTTAAATTGATAATAATAATAGGTAATAGTTACAGTTATTATAGTTGCCGCTTTAAAAATGTATTGACTTTAATTAATGATAATGTTACATTAATAATTTAGTCTTAAACATGCATTTTAATCATTCAGAAAATTAAATCAATGAGTAGGTATAACTATTAATCTAAAATTGATAGTTTAAATATACATTTAATTAGTAATTGTTGAATGCTTAGGACGAAAGCTATGTTCTTTATTAATAAGAATATGATCACAAAGGGGAAAGTAGTTTTGTTAACAAGTTTAGAATTTATCAATAAATTAATTATAATCCCGATATCTAGTAGTTTTACATTTGTTACGAATATTTGAAAAATTAAAATAAGTCGTAGGTGTTTTTAAGATTTTGAAAATATGGTGTGCGTTTTTTTTTCTATAATTAAAATTTTTAGTTTTTTACTTAATCAAGTAAGATAACCTATGTCAGATGTCTACGGACTTTTGGAATACAATTAGTTATTGCATAATCAATATGAGAGTAAAAAGTATCTTAATTGTCATTAATATTAAAATTACAGTTAAATAAATTAGACCAGTTAATAGACCCTATATAAGACACAATATATGTGTAATCTATTACATAAATAATGATAATTATAATTAATAATTCAAATGTTTATTATTATAATATACTGAACCAAATTCAGTATCCAGCGAATCTGTATCGTTTATTACAATGTATATAATATTATAATAATTAATAATTACTTAGGTAGGTACTTAAATGTAAACAATTAGTAAATTATATAATCGAATTGTGGTATGCGTGTTGAAAAATCTATATTATGTTTATTTTTTGGCCCTTGACATCAATTGGGTGGCCGACTCCTAATATAAACAATACTGACAATTAAAACATTTTTTTAAATATAGGATTTGTTACACCCAATATAGTTCTTAATTTTATCAGTTTTTGAAGCCTTATATTTCAAATATAAATATAGGTCAACAGTTATTAAATTAAATAATATGTACCAACCCCGTAAGAAACGTAATTTTGTTTAACTTAATTTTGAAAAGTTAACAATTTTCAAACTATATAACTATTGCTAAAAACAATATAATAATTTGTGCCTAATAATTTGTTTTATTTTAACTTTCCGTAGTGTAATTAAGGATAATCTACAATGGACATACATACAGTATATCAATCTAATATCTATAGATCTAAGGTTTATACTTAATAGTTTTGTTGCCTAATATTACTATTTAGTATCAACTTTGTTCTGACTAGATTTTTTACAGATTGCTTAAATATATCAAAATTATTGTCATAATATTTTATTATTTAGTTTTGCTTATATTTTGATAACGATAAAATCTGTGTACCTATACCATTCAATATTAATTGTTTAAATACTAATTAGTATAGTGTTATAATTATAATTCGTTTCATCGTGAAATTAGTAAATTTATATTTATGAAGTTTATCGATTTCTGTGATCTTTTTTTAGTTTATATAAACGTATAAGGAGTACATTTTCACTACGCAGAGCTTTCATTAAGACAGGCATGTCGCGGTCGTCCCTCTTTTTCCGTTGTCTCATTAAAAAAATATTTCACGGAATATATTTTGTTTGTTTTTTTTTTATTCTTTCATCCCAAGTTTTAATTAGGAAACTCAGCATTATGAATGGAAATGTTATGCTTTAAACTTGAAATAAATTATGATCATATTTGACTTTGTTAAACAACTATCTAATTAATCGGCTTGTACATTCTGTATAATGTTTTTAGAAATGTTGAATAATAAATTACACGAGCAGTTGTCATTTGAAGATGTTTTTGTCATCAACGAAGACGTAATGTGGTGACACTATAATATATTTGCACCTGCAGAGTACCTACTTAACAAACAGGGTAAGTGATAATTATATTTTATTATTATTATTTATGGCAACCGTGTATACAGTCCAAACTACTGTAGCAGCTCAACTTTAATTAATTATTTATCATGCTCTAGAAAATCTCAGTTTCAGTTTGTTTATTGTTAATGCTTAGCAATTTAGGAATGAGCCTATATAATTTCGAATATTAAATGTACATTCCGAATTACCACATGCATTTTATATTGTTTTACTGTAAACATATATATATATTTCGCCTACGAAAGTCTGAAATTAGGTTTACCGCCGGGTTCCCTTACTTGAAATATTAAGTTTTTAAGACCTATTATGGAAGTGGTATCGATGTAATAGAAATAAACAGGATCTTTTATTTTACAAACTTTGTAATGGTATTGCGGAGTTTTGGAATCCTGTATTTTTATATATAACATGTATCGAAACTAGAAAGTCTATTTCATATATATATATTTCATTGTATATATATTATGGTATATGTACATTTATATTAGTTAAGCTGAAACCAACTCTGTGTGTTTCGAAAAATTAAAGACAAAAAACGAATTATTCATGCGTAAAATCGCCAACCAACTATAGCAGCGATGGCGTCTCGTATATATATTTTGATGAAGACATGACGTATAACAATCATGTCGCATGTCTACCCGACCGAAAACGCACGTCGAAAGAATAAATTGTTTCTTTTCGTTTATGGCCATTTTTTTTTCTATAAAATCGTTCTACCGTGTATAGTACTACAGATGATGCTGCAGCATGCGACCGAAAGAGGGTATGATGTATTATACAAGTATAGATGCGTCTGAAATTTTCAACCCCATCTAGATGACCTAAATATTCTTAGACTAATTTTACTACACAAACAAATGTTATGTCGTAAACGATTATTTTTTCTCTTGAGACAGATAAAGAAAGAGGGAGTGAAAGAGAAAGAGTGAAGGAAAACTTTGAAACATTGTAAAACATTGTCCCCCACATGATCAATTTGTATATATATATATATTTATAAGTCGACCAAAGAGGATTTTCACGATGACTGCGGAGGTGGGTAGGAGTGTGTATATCTGCGGAGAGTGTGCACATCAATTTCTAAGGGGTGCGGGGGCGGGTCCTGCATGCGCGGGTAAACGAGGCATCATAATATTATAGATATGTCTACACGGACTCACAACAGTACAAAATATGTATACTGCCAGCGATTTTGTAATATCGTATCTATATAGTTGCAGGCGGCATATAGCGTGAAAGTTAGTGGCCCTAAGCCTTTAGGGGGGGGGCAGAGGCCCTCTTAAACACAGACATTAAATTACTAAATAGTGATGCTAGAAAGAGTTTAGTTCCAGAAGCTGATAAAATAAAAATAAATATAATAATGATAGTAATATTAATTTATTATTTATAGGTACTTATTTATTGAAAACAATAACATTATAGGCACTATAGTGTTGTGATAAAAGTACTGTGCCTCCTCCCGGGCTCCCCCAACTTGGATGTACTTGGGGGTCCCCGGAGGCGCAGGCCTAAATACGCCGCTGATAGTTACGAACAGGCGCGAGGTATACAATATGTCCAATGATGACGCGTCGATGGCGTTTACGATCCTGCAAACGACGACGGTGACAATTATTAGTGACAATACCACATCGACATCGACAACGCGACGCGTCGTACACCACGATGCTGTGTATTATTACAATAATCGGTATACAACTACGTGTGTGTTCTCTCAAACTCGTGTAGAAATTGTCGGTTGTTGACCCGCAACGACACCGCAGCCGTTTAGACGTGCACGCACATCCGCGTACTCGCGACGTGCCGCCGCCCAGGTTCCGCGGCCGTTCATCTCGAATGTCGAGCGATGTTTGTTTGGTGAACGGGGGGGGGGGGGGGGGGGAGGGGTGGTGGTGATGTGAAAAACGAAAAAAAAGATATAAACCACACCGTAATACCGTATACCATAATAATATATTACTGTGTGTATATACGCACCCTAACCCGCCCACGCGCGACGTTGCACACAAAGAGTAATATTGTCGAGTCTGTGCTTCGTCCCCCTCCACCAACCACTTCCACCACCCACCAGCGAACGGCCGTTAACTGCGAGCGGCGGTGGATTATTAGAGTAATCAATAACGCGCACCCCATTCACGACGGCGACGACGACGGCGACGAGGGACGCGACGCGACGCGAGCGCGAGCCGCACACGCGAACCGTTCCGCCGCGGCGTCTGCGGGGCGCGTGCGCTGCGCATCCCGCGGCCGCGCGCGCCTTATCACTGCCGTCCCGCCGAGCGTTTCGCGCCATCCGCGCGCGTCGATCTCCGTAGTACACTCTGGCACCCCGGTCCCCGCGGTATCGCTGCCTGCGAACGTATTGTTATTATTACTATCACATCGACACGTTGTAATTGGCCCGATCGCTCGCTATCCCGCCGCGTGAGCAGATCGCGACGGAGACACGCCGTTTGCACTTGCACTTGCACTCGCGGCACACAGGCGTGTGACGATCGTGTCACTGCGTGGACGCGGCGCCGCAGATGACCATCATCGCAGCCCGCCGAGACGACCGCTCGCCGCACCACCACCATCTCAGCAGACTAGGCGGCGGCAAAATCGTCGTCCGATAAACAAAAAAAATCTCCTCCGAAGGCTGTACAATATATAATAATATTGTATTATTATATAATTCTGTGCCTGAAAATATTTGTGGTCGTACCGGAAGCAGCCGTGTAGCCGGTAGGTAGGTAGATACCAAAAGCGCTAATGTTGACCGGCATTTTTTTTAGTTTAGTGTTCCGATTTTAGTTTATATCGCCGAGTTTCAATTCATTCTGGGGAAAAAACTTTCGATTTGCCATTAGAATTAACGTTGCATGAAAAATATAGGTATATACTATATTTTATAGATACCTATGCTTAGAGTTAGAATGTTTATGAGCTAACGAAATATAAGTCACCAAAAAATAGCTAAATATGCATAAAAAAATTGAAGAATATGCATTATTAATTATGCATTATTATTAAACATTTTTGTATTTTAATATTTTAATGAAAGGTCAAGGTGTTTAAAAAATTATATAAAATAAATAAGTGATAATTTTTATACAGGTAATCTATATTCTACTTATATCAAATATAGATATACGAACTTGGATTCAGTTTTAATTAGTTACGTTTTTTTTGTATTTTGTATCGAATTTCATAAAATAAGTGACATAAACCAGAAAAAAATTAAAATATGATATTTAAAATTTTGATATTTAAATATTTGAATCTACCTATAGACATTAATAAATTACCTATGAAACAAGTTTCTATCTAAGAATACATGCAAAATCATAAATAATTACTGTGGATATGCATAATATTATATTGTATGCTATACGTTATATCGATGATTAAATATTTGCGGAATCCGTTCATAATGACGTAGATAATGGCACAGATAATTATTTACAACTGCGTTTTGGACTCAAAAAATCATAAGAATTGTCATAAATTTGTTCTTAAATATTTGTGTTTTGTTATTTAGTGGTATTTTAGCCGGTAATTGTTAAATCATATTTTATAAAGACAATACGAAAAGATAACGTTTTCGAATGAAACTAGGTTGAGAATGTAATGAATAACCGCAAAACAATTATGAATTAATATCAATATTTGAATTTATTCAAAATATTTAATTTAAGATTATGTAATATATATATAATTGTATTTAGCATATTTGTATGTAATTCAAGCATTTATTTGAAATTAGTTTAATATAATAAAAAGGTTTTACTTTATTCATAGTAAATACATTTTAAAAAGAGTAGGTATTTTACGATTTATGAATTTATATACATAAAAAAAACTTTTCAATTTGTTTTCATATTTGACATTCTTATATTTGCCAACAAATCATGTAAACTATAATATTTTATGAAAGAAATGATTGAAAATTAGTTGATTTATGAATTGTTAAATTAAGAAATCTAGTCTTTCCTGTAGTTGTATACCTCCTTCTATGAATCAATATTATCCAATTTTATTTTGAACGTAATTCAATTTATTAGATGGGTTTAGCTTTGTGCTACAAATTACGATACTTATTGTCCATGTTACTTTTTACTGCGTGGGTAATTGGTTTAAATTGAAAAAGCATTATGTTCTTCCGGAAATTATAGTGCCACTTGGGAGCTTAATGTTGGTATATAATTTTCCTAAGTCGTTACGGAAATTATCTTATCCGAATCCCATTTTAAAATCGCAGGTCTACTCACATTTATGTCCCGGAATAGAGTTTTACTTAGACTTTAGTAAGTACCCAATTATTAATATTTTAGACATTAAAAATGTCTAGTATATGCCTAGTGCGTTATAATCTTTTATTCGGTTTGGTTTTAATATTTAAAGCTGAAATACTTTATACTTCATAATTTATGTATTCACGAGTTTTAAAGTTTTTTCCAAAAATGAAATTGAGTTTTCTGAAAGTATAAATTCTAGAAAGAAATATGTCCTTTTGGGATTCTTACCTGTGACAAGTACATGGAGTGTAAACGGCTTAACATGATTGTGTATACCTATACACAAATGTGGATTATATGGCTGTTTTATGCATTCGTGGGGCTCATATCTATGTAGATTTGTAAAACTGTCTGTTATTTCTTTAAACATTTTTTGATATTATTATATTAAAAAAAAAAAAATAGAAAAAACAATATAGCTAAGCATTTTGGTGAAAATTTACATATATAGTGTACTTGGTAATTCGATAGGGGTGTTTACTTGTCGGTATTTTTGTTGATTTTCAAGTTATTTAGTTAATCCAGTATCTACTATCTAGACTTTAAATGCATGTAAAATATGAATGTCAATTTACGAAAAGAAAAATAATGTTTTATGCAATGAAATTGCAATTTATTTATTTTTTCTTAGGTACTTACATACTTTGATTGTAAAATATTAAAATTAATGTAATTTTTACTGTTTAAGAAATACACAATACAATATATTATTATGTCACTCATATATCATATCACATATACGATAATAATTACAGTTTAACAACATTAAACACCATTCCCTCGTGAGTTTATTGCGAATTATTCGAGGAGAAAAATATTGTATGGGGGCTAATGGATAAATGTTATCTTTTAAACGACGAAAGTTACAAGTCCCGAGAGATTGTGCGGTATTATTTGAGAGTTTGTGAAGGCGAATACGGCGGACAATAGAAAGTCAAAACTAACTTTATATTATAGACTATTTGCAATTATATTTAACAATTTATAAAACCATAAAAATCGGCTGGTTATTTCTTCATTCTTTTAGTCCCAAAAGAGTCGTTAATCTTCAACGACACACGACAGCGCCCATATTCACGTAATATGCGTATCGAGGCTGAAAAAAGTGGTTTACGTGACTTGTATACGTATACAGCTCTTATATAGCCATATAACGCTATGGTGACGATGTCAGTTCACGCGGACAGCTGCAGTCTTGATGGTGCGGAGGGTTTTTTTCCCATCATGTACGGTAGCTAATTTCAGTGAAAGCTCTCGTGTGTTGAGACTTATGGCCGAGCGTATAGTGTTGAAATACTAGTGTCTACTGGCCGAGGTTTATGGCAATTTATGTGCTGTTGGTCGGTAAAGATCCCTCGTTTTGGAACTTTGAATTATTGAAGAATCGCCAACCTACCCTATAACGAAAACGACCCTCCTTGGCAACCGCGGCGCGTGGTCACGATTTCCATCCCTCGTATCGCACTAAACTCGAGGATTCTTATGTATGGTTTTGTCGTTAGAGGATAAAAAAATAAAAACGTACTTTGGGTAAGAGAAACGGGAAAAAACTTCTTTCACGCACATGCAGCACGCATCGTTCCGGGGGGAATCGTTCTGTCCATCATCGTTGCCGGGAGAACGTCCCTTGGGGAATTCGTGTTACTCCGTCCCTGGGAACATGTTATACACTATACTCTATACTATATAACGACGTCGCGATTGTTGATATTAGATAAAAGCTTAATACGAATACGTTGTCTGCGTTGAGACGAGGGATAAAAAGAAACCAATTGCGATGTTATAATAATATATAACCTGCGATATTAATTAATATTTACTTTACCAGTTTTTGTACATAGCAGTTATACATTAATTATTGCTTGATATAATATGAACTATTGAATGGTTTTAAATAATATGTTGTGTGGAAAAAAATATGATATTAAAGCTCAATATCGATTTATAAGGTCTATAATGTTTCTCGTTAATGTATAATTATCACAACAGGTAGCCGGTAGGTAGTAATAATTTTCAATAAGAATATTTTGTTGTAAGGTGTTTCAATTAGTGTTAGAAATCGCGTGTTTATCAACCATAAGCATATTGTAGATACCTACCTACCTACCATAATAGGCTTGCAAGTCTACATGCAGACCATTTATTCAATTTATATATCCCACATTTTATAGTAATAAATAATAGTAATTAAATAGTTGGTTTCTAACTATCATCATTATATTGTGTTTTAAATTGTAAATAATAAATAATAATCGACTGAATTTACATTACGATAGTTATACTTGTATTACAGTTTATGATAGTGAAAAATAAGTTTAATGAGATACGCATAAATAGTTTGATTAAAAGATTTCGAGGAACCTGGTGATTTGAATCGGGGGGCCCTTTACGCTCGTATACCTTACGAGAATAATTAATAAATCTACAACATAAATTATGTCACATAATATTATTTAATAGTTAATATATAGTAGTATAATTAATTTTCAAACCTTATATAATATGTAAATGAAGTCATCTAAACATTAAATGGGTTTGGTTCACGCAGGGGCGGATCTAAAGCTTATCTGAGGAGAGGGGGTGGGGCGAATAGGGATATTTATGAATTATGAGTGACATAATATATAATGTGATAGAATGACGACATGATATGTATTATTTATTCGTGCATGATGGTGAAAATAATTCTCGACTTCTTTATATTATGATAAAAATATGAAATCTAATTCTTATAGCATAAATTTTTGACCACTGGAAGAAAAATCGACTGAAAGGATTGAAAGTCCTTGTTTAAAAAGAATATTTTTTATAAAGTCTACTTGAGATGAACTTTCCTACATTTTCGAATTTTTTTCTCCAAATATTTTAATATGACAAATTTTTAATTTCTTTTTTTAAATATAATTATTTTTATGATTTAGGGGGATAAAATCAAAAATGTAGAAAGGTAATCTCAAGTATAGACTTGACGATAAATTAAAATATATTTTCAGAATTCTTATCGCTTCCCTAGATCAATTGGTGCATTTTAAATATAATAATACAACATATATTCTTATGTTGCTCTTGTTTTTGACAAAAAAAGAACATCACTGCTTTCAATATTCCCTTAAGACTAAAACAAGCCACCAAGATTATCAGCTGTCACAGAATATCAACTGATTCAACATAATAATATTTTTAACATAAAATAATTTAATAATATTCATAGATTAGTAAACGTTGGCATCGTTTTATAACGGAGCAATTATGTTTGCTAAATACATTATTTAAGATAACCGATAGGAATACGATAAATCTAAATTTAAATCGTGGCTTTTATGATAATTATTAATGTTAAGCTGCAATGGGGAAGACCCCATAAATCCACCACTAGGTTCACGGGCTTTTAGAAATATGCTTGTATCAGGCCCTGATGTAAGGCGTGCAGTTTGAAATAATATTACTTCTATAACTTTTACAATTAACTACGGAAAATACTTTAATATGGTTCATATAATTTACAATATATTATGATAGAGGTCATATTTGAAACAATTTAAAAAATAATAAGAATTTAGTAATGAATAAATCTGCATGCTATTTTTAAAAATGTAATTAATTTTTTGGTTATTTGCTGAGTGGATTAATACAAGTTACCATATTGTTAATACAGATATAATCTAAATATATTCGTGTCTATATATAATCTAAATTCGGTATACTATATTATGCGTTTTTATCAAATCTTTTGAATTCTTTATTTTTTAGTAATATGTGGACTCCTGTAACGTTTACAAGCGACAATAGCGTTCCACCATCAAGATCCAAGCACAGCGCTGCTGTTCATGGTAACCACATTTATGTGGTTGGCGGTCGAAATGGCAATTGGCCCCTGAAAGACATATGGAGATACGCCCTGTGTAAGTATGGCACGTAGTCTGAATACAAATTGACTCTAATTTCATTTTGACGTAACGTACAACAATCGAATTACAATTGCTTCCGTGATTAATTTGTTGAAATAAGGGGGGTTTGTATTTTTTTTAAATTATAGTGCCTACGTATTCATATTATATTAATTATATTATATTTAATTAAAAAAGCAAGAATTTATTTTTAAGTTTTTTTTTTTTCCAAGAAACTTTGGTTACGTTTGTGTACGCGGATAAATATTTAAATTCATTTTTTGACAATTTCATTAGTATATTTTTGCAATGAAATTTATGTAGTAACAACTATTATTATCATTGTAGAACTAAAGTACCTATATGAAATAATGCTAGAGCAATTTAAATTGGAGGTCTTATACATATAACTTGTGGTTGAAAATTGTAGAATATAATAATTTTGAGCACAATACACTTTATATAATAGAACTTTTACTCGGATTATAAAATTTGAGTGTAAGTGTTCTTGAATTATAGTACATAATATAGTGTGGCCATTGTACGTTATATTTGTCTGGAAAATAAAATAGTAATAATTGAAAAGTTATCTATAGCTTTTATTTGTTTTAGTTAAGAATTAAGATATACTATTTTAATATTTTGTTAAATGTTACAAATTAAGACAAGTATGATATAATATGACACGAATAATTATACTTATTCATTTTATCTAATTGCATTTGAAAAACATCGACAAAAAATATAATCCATAGTCCATAGATATAATTGTTTTTAATTTATCTGTTTTATTTGTTTAAAATTTACGATTTTAAAGATATTATATACTAAAATTCTAACAGTACCTATAGTTATATATACTTATACTATTATTCACATTTCAAAGAAAATTATTAAGTACCTACCAAATATTTCAAGAAAATAATATAAGTTTTTTTTTTCAAATATATGGTTCACGGGGGTAATCCATAACGATTAATGTAATGTATTGCATAATATTATAGCTTAAATTATTCACAATGTTCCTCGTTCGTTTTCTGAATTCCAGCAAATAACACCTGGGAACAGTTGCACCCGACAGGAGATTCATTGCAAAATTTGCAAGAACATACAGCAGTCGTTTATCAAGACAAGGTATACGTTTTCGGTGGAGAAGTGGGGTTTTCGTCTGCCTCTGAGTCTCCACTATGGTCCTACAGTATTAAGGTAATGCATACTGTGTGAAACGAAAAACCCTTACAAGATGAAGTATATGTAATAATATATTAACATATCCATGTAGGTTTGTAATATAGTCTAATAGTCTATAGAGTATAGAGTATAGGCATATATTATAATTATTATTATATTAATATTTATTGTCTATATTATAAAGCATAATATGTTTGATATTGCTTTTCCTTACAATAAGAAAATAAATTGACATAACCAGTCGAATACAAATGATAATCTAATCGTCTTAAATAAGAAAGTGATTGATTTTCTTTCAAAAAACCGAATTGGTTTCTAAGTGATGTTGAAATTGTCGTTACTTGCACTGACATTGATAAATTGTTTCTTGCTGCACATACATTTTGAACAGTAGTTTTTTCGGAATAAATAAATAATTACATATACTTCTTAGTTCTGACTAGTGACTAGGTTTATAAAATAAATAGAATTACTAAAGTAAAGAATGAAATCATGTCAGAAAGAGGTTAAGTTTTATTTTATTAAATATATTATTATAGTTAGTAATTAAAAAAAAAATATCTTTTCAAAAAACCTAAATACTTAAACAAAAGTAATTAATACACCCGTCGATGGTTGGTTAATTTAATTAGTTATATCTAGTTGGATAGGTACTTAAAAATAATAACCAATTAGCATAATAATTAAACCCCTCATTTTGTAATAATAATTTTGCAAATTATAATATATTATATTTCAATATACATTATAATCGTTATAAAACGAATTTCTAACTCAACAATGTGCTTTATGTATTATAAAGCACAAACAATTCCACAAACAGTAATTTATAGCGAAGGTGTTATTTTATTTTTTATAAATAAATACAAAATTGTATTGGTTAAAAATATTTTATATTTTATTTAAATATGATCAAAACAAACGGACGACACAATTAATAATATTGGAAACTTTAAAGTACAATTACAAAATAAATTAAATCATTTTGAATTTAATTTGGTAGTATAGTTTGCATACTTGCAGGAATATCCATCATATCTTCTGAAGTTGGGATATTAGGTAATCGTTGATTCATCTGATTACGTAGTTCTTTTTCCATTTTTTGTGCATCTTCAGTGTTTAATGGCAAATTCTTTAAAAATTTTAGAATTGCGGATTTAAATTGTTGTCTATATTCCTTTACACGTTTGATTTGATCCTCCATCGCACTATCGTCTTCCTTAAAACTTACGAGATGATTAACAAGGTTTTTCATAGAAGCTTCATCGATATTCGATTTGTTGCTCATACTTTTCAGGTTTTCTGTAATTTTCGATCTATCTGCCATGGACTTTGTCATGTACGTTATCATGTCAGCCATTTCGGTGGCCATTTCATATTCCAGTGCTTCAGTTGATTCATTGTTAGTTAAATCTAACTTAGTCGAATCTTCAGACACATCCGCGGAATTATAGGTTGTATCGGTGGCAGTATTAGAATCTTCCGACTTTTCGTAGGTGGTAGGATCTTCCAACATTTCGTTTGTAGTAGACTCTTCTAAAATTTCGGGATTGTTGTCGATGTCTGATACGCTTCGTGCATTGGCGATGGTGAAGACTAATGAGAGTGTAGCGGCGAAGAAGATTAAACGATTCATGATTGTTTTTAATACTTTCGGTTTAGTAATTTCAGATGCTCTGTAAAATGGTTACTAACGAATGTAATTGGCAATGCAAAGTGTTAACACTTATATACTAGATAATAGTTGACACAGATGACTATTGGTCAAACATAAACCAATATTCACGAGACTCATTTGGTTTAATTACTATTTTTAATTACTTAACGTTTTTTTAAAGAGTAAAAATGCTTCCTCTAATTAGTTTGCATTTGTTTACATAGCTGAAAATATAAGCATTTAATTATCGTACTTAATATTTTAATTACCATCTATAGTAGGTATTTTATTGATGTATGGTTTTCATACACTTTATTCGGTTTTAATTGGATGTTTATATTTGTAATTGATATACTTTATACAATTATTAAAATGCGTATTAAATACACAGTAATATACTTATAAGTTATATATATATATATTACTATTTAATAATAGTTTAATGAACACGTTTTAGAGTTAAAAATGTACGTATTTAAAATAAAAGTAAAAATAAATATCAAATATTGACAGTAAGTTATATTGTAATTAAATTAATTCATTAATTTGTTGCGGGTACTGGATTTATAAGATGATAATATTACTCTGTTAATATTCTGAAAATAAGTAATTTTTATTATGCATATCGTTTGTATGATAATATTTTGAAGATTATATATTTAAGTACAATATCTAAAATACTCTTATTATAATATAGTAGTTATGTAAATAATGGTCTTAAATGTTGTTGATATTTTATTCAATGAACACACATATTCATATACAGTAACGATATTATTATGTATAGAGTATCTTAAAGATTTTTCCCTCTAGTATAATAATTACAAATTTTAAAAACAATAAATATATATGTATATAAAAATATTTTAAGCTGTTTATTATATTCTCAAGACTGGGTTGTCAACTTTAATAGGCTATAATAATCAATTATCATTAATTTAATTTTAGAAACAAACATTTATGTAAGTACTTTTAGGATATGGACATTTTAAAAAACACGATGATTTTTGGATTTTGTCGTTTTTTATTGATAAAAATGTAATATTATTATACTATTAAATCACAACAAGTATTTTTAATATTTTCAACTTTCATATCAGTTATTACATGAATGATTAATGGATGAAAATTATGAAATCCTTCAGCAATTTTTACTTGGTTTTTTTTACATAAAATGTGCTGCAACTGTGACAATAATCTGAATATATTTTCCTGTTAAATCCCATCATAAAAGCTTGTTATAGAGCAGCAATGCAGCTGCAGGACATTATTTAATTTCAGTTATATATTTCTACCATTTCGCCCTCTTTATTCATCTAAAGTTGACTTTTTTCACTTCCTTCCTTTGGCCAAAAGGCTCAAAGTAATAAAAATTGTACTTGACGACAGTTTATTGGGGGGGGGGGGGAAATGGAAGTAGAGTTTCTTCTGGTAGAAGTGTAGAACTAAATATAATCGATTCGTTTTTACGGTAACAGTAAAGCACTTTGCAAGTAACAATGGTTTAAGATTTCGGACTCCAACCGTCATTTCAAATTACTGATAATGACTTTCATTTTTATACAATCTTAGACCCTGAGGTTAATAATTTGATTTCATACCGTAGTTGTAATGGGTAAACATTTATTTTATATTACGTAGAGAAATAAACACAATTCATAAAAAATCGAAACTTTTTATGTATACTTTTGAAATACTTGGTACTATATAAATGTATACGGTTTTTAAGGGTTTTAAAAATGGAGTTTATATTGGATACATAGATTATGGAATGGATATTGGTAGTTGTTTTTATGACTTTTGGTCATGATACTTAACGTAAAGCTGTCGAACGTTAAACTTCAGTTCAGAAAAGCATGCCATAAAACTGTTTTTTTGAATTAGATCAGAATTATTATCGTTATCATAGACGATTTAAAACAGCTACATGATACATATTTTATTATCTATTATAGTCCATTAATTTAAATAGCAATAAAAAATTTGTCCTAAAGTAATATTAAATTGCAGTATTATTTATAATTAAGGTATACTGTATAGATACAACAAACTTAAAACTCAACTTTTAACATTATATTTACCCGTAATATTGTAATGTGCATGAACTTGATTGCATTATTTCGAACATAATTGTATTGAATGTTAAAATTTCTTGTCACCATAATTTTTAAATCTGAATTTCCCATGGAAATATGGTATTATATGTTTGAAAGTAGGTACACGTGAGAACTGGGAACATACATTTACACAAGCTTATAATATTAAAACCACAATATCTTTGAATACTCCGTCGATTTTCTTACCTTGAAGGCTAGTAATAATTAATAGGAGTCCACCCCTGTAAAAATTCAAAGACTTATTTATTATTTAAAAAAAAAAGGTGAAATGTATAAATTGGATAAAAAAATCCGCTAAACCCTGTCAGAAATTCATGGTGACTCAGTGGGCCTGCATTTTGAATATCACACATGTGTATTGGCTTTTGTATATTTTAAAATCTACAGTATGTTAATTAAGTAATTGGAAAATCGGTAGTTCTAATTTGAAATATAATACAGATATTCTAGTGCAGTTTTTTTAATATAATATATGACTAATAGCCCCATTTTTACAATGGTCTAAAAATAAAAAATGCTCAAAATCTTTCCTTTAAACTTATATTTTCAAAAATACTGCATAATATTGTAAATAATAGTGGTTTACACGCTTTAATAACCAATGCTAATTCAATAAGTAATTAAGACCATCCTTATCCTTGAAATCGTATAAAATCTATAAAATTGTATATAATATTAGTCATTATATCCACCAACTCTGCACGAGTCAGTTTTATAGGCTCACGATCTTTGTAATAAAATTATGTGCTATAATTAAAAAATGTGCAAGATATTCCCAACGTCACGTTAATTTCGTTACCTACCGTATAGTGTATATTATATACTTTGTATAATATACAATGTAAAATATTAATTTTTCCCATTTGGTTTTATCAAACATATAATTCATTACATTTTATCCACGATGCGTTTAAACTACCTTTTTAACATGAAATTTGTATATTAAATTATTGAGTTTTTCTCGAAGTTTGGAAAAAAAATAATTGTGATGGGTTCAAAACTTAATAAATTTGTATTGAATCTTAAAACTATTGATGTATTTAATTTATAAGTTAATAACTTTTATCATTTAACAAAACTGAAAATCATTAGTAAAATAAAACAATACACATACCATATACTGTTTATCTGTATATCTGTTAGTGTGAAATGGTTAAAAAAAAAAGCCACAAGAAATAAGAAATTCTAACAATTGGAATCATCTTGGAGGGATATTATTTATTTATATATGACGGTCTCAGAACACGGAATCCTTCCACTAAGCCTAGACATTTTGTTGAATAGGGTATAGTAGTAATACCCAACACTGCTTATATAGTCATGAAAGCATGAATTTCAACTTTGATTTAGGGTATTGTCTTAGATAAACTCAAATATTTATAAAATTCTTCTGGGTATATTTTTCATAGACATTTTTGAATGTTTTGAACTCTGACCTTAAAAGGATACAACACAACAAAAATATTAAATATTATTTATTTAAATTTTAAAATGTTACTAAAAACGTTGGTCTTCTATATTCATCCTTTTACTTAAATTACTTTTGGTACCTACCTATGTCATCTAATCTCTATTTATTAATGTGTTTCGGATTTAGGTGATGCATGCGATATCATTAAGCTAGCATCGTATTTATTAGTAAATAATGATATATTAATATTCAACTAGGTACAAGATGTTCTTGAATATATATTTAACATTACATTTCAATATCTAAAAATATATTTTAAAAAATCTAACTTAAAAGTGATGTATTTAGAATTAGAACAGTATAATAGTATATTCAGTAATTAAACTCCTGAATTAGAATACTGATTATATTATTTTTAACGCACAATTTTAAATACTATATGCGTATTGCGTAAGTATATATACCTAGTATTTATATTTTATCTAACAGAATTTTTAACTAGAAATTATACTCGCAAGTCTTAACGAGTATATCAAAATCAAAGTAACTTAAAATTACTAAATTTTTAAATTAATTGTTAAATATAATACAATTTAAACATGCAACATTCAAACTAAATTTGATTTAAATTGTTCACTGAATTTTCTTACTAATTGAGTGCTATTATTGTATTTTACCTAACCTAGAATTAAAATAACATGTAAATATAGGTAATGTAAGTATAATTGGCATTACTGTAGCTGAATTTGTTAAAAATGATCAAAAAAATAAAAATATAGTTAGAAAAATAAGTTTAAAAAATATTTAAATGTATTAAAAAACTGTATATTATACGATGATTTAGTTCAGTAAAAATAATTCGACTATATATTCAATATTGTAATAACTTAACTATCAGTTATGGTAGGAAGAATTTCGTCGTAGTTTAATAAATATTAAATTTCATACATTTAGAATTTTTCTGTAAATTATCTTAGCGCATAATATGATTTGAATATATCTGGTGCGTTTTTCTCGTTTGAAGTCTATAATCCATTTTCTCCCCTATATGCTATGTAATATTACATATTATTATGTATATTTCTTTTCGTTTTTTTTTTTATATTTATTTATAATACTTGAACATTTCTTCGTTTTCCACCTCCACTCCACGTCTGTCTGGAAATTATAACGCACTCTGGAACTCGTTAATTGCGCTTAAGCGCAGTGCAACGTTCCGTGTTTTGCTAGCAAAAACCACGAGTGTCACACGCTAGTCCGCCGACATTCCTTTTAATTTGACGCTGCGGGTGAAAGACGACGAGGGTTCCCAGTTCCCATGTAGCTACTCCTTCCTGCCGAAGGGCTATTCGTTCAGAGAGAGGGAGAGAGTGAGAGAGAGTGAGAGAGATAGACAGAAAATACGGGTGGCACAATTCATTTTTATCCCCATAGGGATATATACGACATCTATAGCACTATATGTGTTTGAGAGGGGTGACTGTTTTATTCGACTTGTGTGTACATATACTGCCTCTACCTACACCCGATAAAAGCTCACGACCATCGCGCGTACTTTGGCTTCGTATCAAAATCTCGTGTAAACCGTAGTCACGCTGCAGTTGCGTATAGATGGGAGAAAAAGTTGATCATTTGCCGTGAAAAGTGCCAAGACGCGCAATCGAGATAATCCAATTTCTTACAAGTGTGGTGGGCGGTTATTCGGACTTCGAAGCACGTACACTGTTGTTTTCTTATTTATCTACTTTTTTTTTCATTTGTTTTTGATGGATTGCGCGTTGTGGCAGCTGCAACTGGCGTTTGCGCCCCCGTAGGCCATAACTAACGAATCGAGAATTATATCTCCTCCTTCGACGCCAACAAATATCCGTATTACACTAGGTTTTACAAAGTTGAATCGATGGGGTAGCAGAGTTTGTTTGTCATATACTTTTAAAATTCGTTAAAATCAGTATTCTCCTTGTATCGGGATAACTCAACATTATTGCCTCGGGATTAAGTTACCCTTCTTTAACGCCTGCAGTGTTACAATTTATGGATAATATTATGTTAATCCTTGTTCAGTAGGATTGTATAATAATATGATTTGTAAAATACATTAGTATTATGAAAATACAGATAGAAAATGATCAATATTATATAAATGCATATCGATAGTAGGTTTGTAAAATGTTAATATTGCCTGTTTTGTTCCTAATTGTTTCAATTTATATATTATTTTAAATTATCAATCCATTAACAAAATAATAATTATCAAGTGACTTGGTGTGGCGCGGTCCGTACACTCAACTGCGGAAATGCTCTGAGTGTACGTATAGACTGGTACAGCTAGCTGGCTGTTGCTAGTTCCCGGATGGGTGACCACCCGGGATTTTTAGCTACAAATCCATGCCACACATACAAACGTGTTTCAACCAACCGTTCCAACCGTTCCTCCCCCCTACAAATAAAAAACAAAAAAAATATTAAAAATCTTGGGGTATTATTGGTATTTTTCAAAAAATTTATTACAAAATAGGTACTATCTAATATATCGGTACCTGTAATTATATGTAGGTATATCATTAATTTAAATAAATTATCCAATATGTAGTCTAAATAATAAATGGTATTTAATTTTACAACACTAATTTATTAATCTTAATTGTTAAAAATGATTCATTAAATAAAAACATAATATGATATACAAAACAAACAAATTACTGGGTTTAAATAATTAGATTATGCCTACTGAATTTAATTAGAATTTTAAAGCACTACGCAGTTATATGCTTTTAAAGTAATGAAATAATTATTATGATTGTACAAAGATAAACAATGTTTTTAAAAGAATTACCAAATAGGTTTTCTAGTAGTATCTTAAATTACAACATTTATATAATGTCTTGTGAAACTCTGACAAGAAAACAAAGGCACTAAAACAAATTCGTATTATACTAGTTTAAGTTGTAATTTGTAAATGTATAACAATAAATATTTCCTTATACCATTTTCTCAATTACTTGCCATTTTGATTGTTATACAATTGCTAAATTTGTTTGAATATACGTAATATAACTACTGATATGTCTTAAAAAAAACATAAAAAAATATCCTATAGGTACGCAATCCTACTGCAGCTAAACATTTGATTATATTCATTATTCACTTTTCTGTTCAGTTTTGGAAGATTCAATAACCTTTGAAGTAGAATTAAAATTTTAAAAATAATAAAAATACATTGATAAAAATGCGAAATTATGTAAAATGTTTTCTTTGTAATACGTACAAAAACTAAACATCAGCTGTTGAGTTTAAGTTCATTTAATTTTAATGGATCAATTTTATAAACGTGCTGCTTTAAATTTGTGTGTGTTTGTGTATATATATATTGGCACCATTATACCTATATATTATATAAATTACAACTTTGCATTCTGAGGTGCTTATATTTTGAGCGCTATAAAACGAAATGGTATTTATTAATAAACGCACCCTCGTAATGTCGATGCAACTGCTGCATGCCCATTGAGGGGAACGTTATTATAATGCTGGTTGGCGTTATAATGCGGACGAGGGAAACGTCGGTATTTACATCGACTCTTTCAGAACATTAAACCGCAGCAAATATTATGTATTAACCAACACCCCGTAACGCCAGTAGTTAATGGATTTTGAAAACAATATAGTATATAGCAATATAAATAATATAATATAATTCAAACATGTTGATGGAAATAGTTTCTTTTAATATTCTAGGATAATCAATGGAAAAAAGTCAAAGGAAAATCCGGTTCAAATGTACCAAAAGGCAGAAGAGGTCATACTGCGTTAGTATATAGAAATTCAATGATTATTTATGGAGGATATAGAGACCTAAAAGGATCCACGAATGAAATGTGGGCTTTCCACTTCGGTAACTTTAAAATATATAAATTATAAATATTTTTGAATTTCTCAAGCTGTTATAGTTATATTTTTCATAGTTTTGAAGTAATATATGTATAATATTGCTTTATGCGTCAACATTTATTTTTTTTACTTCAGAAAATAAACTAAAATCATTTGAATTTCTTTTTATTTTAGATACCGAGTCATGGCATTTACTTTCTCAAGGAAGAGTACTACCACCAGCGAGACACAAACATTCAGCAATCATACACGACGATGTAATGTGGGTTTATGGTGGAATGACAGATTTACACGAAAGATCAGATTTGTGGAGATTTGATTTTGGTTGGTACCTATAGGCTATAATATTAAATTGTAAAACATTGTTAGTTAAATTCAAATGGTCATTGCAATATATTTTAATTTATTAACTTCTATAGTGAGGTGGAATACTTATATTTATTTTATTATTCTTATACTTTGTTGTTCATAGTAATATAAGTCATATAATATTTAAACATTGCATATTTTAATAATAATAAATTTGAGCAAAATGCTTAAATTTATTGAAAAATAAATAAATATTATTTCAACAAAATTCGCATAATTGTTGTAAGCTGTATTAAGAAATAATATTTTGTTTCAGTGAAGAAAAAATGGAGTATCTTGAAGACCAAAGTAAATCCAGGTTTATTGCATGGCCACTGTGCTTCCAAAGTGATGGGTTCTATGATTATTTTTGGTGGAAAAAAAGGAGGGCAGATTAGTAATGATTTGTGGAAATTTTATTTCGGTAATAATTCATATAATATACCATGTCTTATATTTAGGATTAAACAAACTGTAGGTAATGAATATGAAATAATTAAAATAGTTTTAAATTACTGTTTTAGTTTATTCCGTTAAAACACGATATTAAATATGATAACAACTAAGCGGTGAATAAAATGATCATAATTAAATGTGTAAACTCAGCCGACACATTTTTTATCCTGTGTTGAATCGTAGATAATGGGTTATGTTTACGTAAACATAAAAATGCGTACAAATTAGTCAGATTACTATAAAAAACAAACAAAAAAATAATGCCTAAAATGTATTATATAGGCATAGTGAGGGGCGTAATTTCAGTTTCTTAGTTATTGGTGCTTAAATGTTTGCAGGCCATAAACTTCTTATATTTTTCCTATATTTCATCATATAATTAAATTAAACAAGGAAAAATTAATTTTATAATAAATCATATAAAATAAAACAGTAACATTAGTTATCAGAAATCTTTAAATTAGTTAAAACAGAATTCTATTTCTATATATATTATACCTAAGATTTTTACTTTTAAGAGTTTATTTTTTTTTTTATTTTGATGAAAATTATATAGTATCAAGTTTTATGATTTCTTGTTTCGACGATTTTTAACGATTAAGAATATTAGTTCGTGCCCCATGGTCGTAATTAGTACGAACCCCGGTTGTAGATAGAACAACAGCTGTTTCATCTGGTCTGTAGTCGTTATGGTATACTGTATACATCTATGATATTACAAAGTAGACAGTATAACTGTATAAGTAGCATCTATCTTTATATAGTTATATAAAATAGTATATTGTAGAAACTGTGGTTCGAACATAGAACAAATAAAGAAACATACTAACACATACAACTTCCATACCGACATCTATAGGTACAAACTACAACAATGTACCTTGTACAAATTATATATAATAAATATTACTGTTCCACACCTTCACATGGTACTTGGTACTTGGTTGGTAGTTGGTCAATATTTTCAAACGTCGGACACATAACAAAAATTTATTTCATAGTTCATACAAAACATACTTACTCAGTTACTTAATATCCATCAGGTATAAAACGCATACCGACGCTTTCATTTTATTTTTGGTAGGCCAAAAAGAAGGCCTTTTTAGAAAATGTCCCCCCTCTAAAAATAATTAAAAATACCACTCTTGGGTGTAGTTATATTAAACTTGTATACATCTTACATTGTACACCTAACCTTACCCTTACGAACGTTTCAATATTCTACTTACAGCTACCGAGACTTGGGAAAAAGTGCACACTACCTATCCGCAGCCCCCGGCGATCTGCGAGGCCGTGACGCTGACGGTGTTGGAAACGACGTCGACGTCGACGACCAAGAGCAGCCGTGAAAACGGCGTACAGTCACCCATCGTGGTTCGGCGGTCCAGGAGCGGCCGGTCCGCGGACAGGCAACAGCAGAGCAGCAGCGGTGACCGGGATAACGGCGGCCACCTGCATCAGTGGCACCACCAGTGCCGGTCTGAGTCCCGGGCATCGTCTTTGGGCGGCTCGAACGTGAACATTCTGAAAGAAATATCGAAACTTTCGCAACTCAACTTGTACCGTCTGGCGCACAACAAGACCTACAGCGTTCTGAGCAGCACGGACAGCGTGGTGTCCGCCGACGCTTCACACGTGCAGCAGCAACAGCAGAACATGGTTAAGTCGCAGTCAGCTAACGTTATCGCCCGGTCGCTGATATCGCCGGTGGTGTCGAACGCGTCGCCGCCCGGCTACAAGTCGTCGTTCCCGCCGTGCAGGATGCCCCGGGACCCCATGTCCGTGCCCAATTTTGGGGTGGCCCTGACCCCGGTCGAGGCCACCAAGCTCGTGTACCTGGAGGGCGAGGAGGCGCCGAGCCCACGCGTCGAGTTCGATCACGATTTTGGGTCCGTACACATGCGGTTCCACCCCAACGGGCCGCTGTCGTCCGGGTCGTCGACGCTCAACAAGACGCTCAACCGGCGCAGCTACCCGATGACCAGTTCCGCGTCCGCCCGGTTCGGCAACCCGTACAGCACTCCCGAGGAACCGGGCGAGATCACTTCCGGTTACGTCAGCATCGAGACAGTGCACCAGTCGCCCAACAGTGGTGACGGGCCCATGTGCTTCTCCAACCCCAACTACATGGTGGCCGACATACAGAACGCCATATCCAAAGGTTGGTAACTATATATATATAAGTACTGTGATTTGTGTAAATTATAGTACAATAATCGGTAATATTTAATTGAGTCTCTCGAATACTTTTGGGCTGTTGTCCAACAAATATTTGTTGTTCTTTGAGTTGAGGCACTTCAGTTTATTAGCGTTATCCAGTCATCCAGGAAACACCTACACGTGAAGTAGTCTCCCAATCCCAAATAATGTCTGAAGGGATAAAGTTTAAAACTTAGCGATGAACAATATTATTATTGTTACCCACATAAGTATTTGATTCTTTCGTGGGTAAAAACTCGATCACAAGTGGAAAATATAGGAATCATAATTGTAGCCATGGCATGCTAATAATATATAGCCCGGCATAAGTATCCAGAATTTTTATTTACTCGTAGTTTTTTGTGTATAGGAGGGACTCCACTAGGATCATTCATAAGTTTGGTATGCTGATAAGCCTGTGGTTATATAACAGTTTAGACTTTTACTGCAAATAACAATTTTAATAAACAATTACGTCGCTTATTCGTATAATATCATTGTTATACTCAATATGGTAGTACGTTCAATGAACACTGAAAACACTTTTAAATTTTCCTGAAATTTCGGGGAGGGCTGAGGGACCCTTGTCTACGCCACTGGCACGGTATATAATGTATATATGTATAGATTCGTTATGAACAATAACACCGGTTCATCCCTCTCCGTTAGTAAATATTATATAAGTTGTCCCCGCTGGCGGCATCAGTCGTGCCGTCATTATTTGCCATTGGCGAAAATCCATTACAAAGTCTGAGGGGTTAGCTAATATTTTTATCACCAAAGTTTGCAGCCAAAAAAGTTTAAAAGAATAAATTAGATCTTTCTATAGTAATTTTTAATAAAACCATTATATGCGACCACACATTTCATGTCTTTTTCTATGCAAAAGTTGTGTCCAAATCATTATTTTCATATTATTTTTTTTTGTTTGCAAACAATATTATATATATTTAGGTTTATGTTTTTTAAATAAAATGTATGAAGTGTGAGCTGAAAACCCTCTATAGCAACACGTATATTATGCTTAATTCAAATTGGTTTTTCAAATTATATTTTGGCTATTTTTAGTGGTTATTAGTCCCTAAGCGACAATAAAACATAGTGGCGTAACTACTTTTAATGATATCCCGAGGGTTTGTCCGCTTTTAATTGTACATATAACCCTAAAAAATTCTTATCAAATATATTAATAATGAAATTTCTTGTTCGTAAAATATTAAACACAAAAAATACACGAATTCCCAGAAATATAATGTTACGATAATTTTATAAAAAATACGGTTTAGGCTTTTTCATTCCGTAGCAATATTATTATTAATTTTATTCTGTATTTTTTCCATTTTGATCCTCTATAAACTGTATGTTTTACATATTTATATGCATTATACCTACAGGAATATCCTGATTGCATTAATTTTAAACTAGTTTTACTCAGACTAAAAGTTTGTAATAGTCTAACTGCTGTTGCCGTAGCGCGTAGTTTCATAATAACTTATATTTTAATTTAGAAAATATTTTATTTATACTCAATTTTTTCGAATAGTTTCACTGTTCAGGGTTTAAAACAATACGGAATTGGGTTATGAGAGAAAATTAAAACGAATTTTAAATACTATTTTTTATTTAACACGTCTTAAATATTCTATAGGTAGGTAGTGTACCCGCATGTATGTCGAGTTTGATTTAACTTTATAGTTTATTCAGACTTGTCTCGCCAGTATACGAGTTTAGGGTACCTCTACCAATAAAATCCAAAACCCACCCTACCATAATGATATTAATAATATTAATAATATAATGTAATAAGTTATATTACTTGTACTTACTCGCATAATCAGTTATTACTACAGTGGTGGTGTGCTTGGCACCCATCGACCCATCGGTCGCGTTAAGGGGATTCGATACCGTGATTTTCTGTTTTTGTCTAACACATGCGTGACATAGTATTATAGACGTGTTTTTTGTCAAACATTCCAATTGATTTATTAAAGCGATAAGAGTTCTGAAAACAGATTTGAATTTTTCGTCAAGTCTATTTATAATCGACTTTTCCACATGTTTGATATTATTCCCCAAATTCCTATAAATGTCATATTAAAAAAGAGTATTTAAAAATTGTTGTATTTTAATTTTGGAGAAGTTAAAATCAAAAAATCAAAAATGTGGAAAAGTCGATTTCAAGTAGACTTGACGACAAATTCAAATCTGTTTTTAGAATTCTTATCACTTCATTAGATCAATTGGTATGATTGGCAAAGAACCAGTCTAAAATCCTATGTCGCGTGTATGTTAGACAAAAACAGAAAATCACGGTATCGAATCCCCTTAACCTTAATTTTTCTTCGGTAAGAAATTACATAATTTATGATAATTGTTGTGCCTGATATAAATGTGACGTGAAATAATAATGTATAGCATACCCTGCAGTATAAAATAATCCTAAATCCGCCCCTGGACTATATATGCGGGTCGTCTGCAAAATGCACGTTTGCATTAAAATATTAAATTGTTTATTATCAAAATAATATATTATGGACTAAAGTGTATTTATCGACGTCTCGTCTGTTTATGCTGCAGGTGATTACGTCAAACTCAACAGTCCGCCGGACAGCCTGCTGGAGGACAGCGACAACGCGTTCGAAATGCGCGACATGAACCGTCCGGCGCCGCCCAAGACTTTGGCGCTAAACTCGTCGACGGCGTTCAACTCGAGTTCGGACGTCCGGTCGTCGACGAAAGCGACGCGGGCCGCGAGCGCTGGACGCGCGTCGGCGATGGGTCGCGGCGGCGGTGGTGGCGGTGCAGTCGTCGAGCATCATCAAGTCAAAGAGTACGCGGTGTACCTTTTGGGCGGCATGGAACGCGACGGTTCCGTGACCGTGTTCAAAAAGCCCATGGCCGTGTGGAAGCTCAGCATGTTCTTCAGAAACGTGCAGTGACGATGCTAATGTAAAATAATGTGTAACGGTGGGGTGGGCGTTGTGTGGAGGGGGGTGGGGGGTGGGGATTATGTAAAGTGTACCTTCTGTCCGCGTCGTCATTAATTCGTTATTATTGGCGTTTATCGACTGGAGGTATACCTACTATTTACTTTGTATAGTAGGTGTATATTATTATAATATGATAGGTATGACGGATACGAGCACGATAACTCGCGACCTACCGCGAACACGGTAACGGGACCGTGCAAAAAAACCTGCAACCGCCGTGGACTGTGGTCAGTGGTTTTTACTTCCTGAACAAATGCGACTTGCGTCGTGTGACTTATAGCGTTTTTAGGTATATTACTTATATTGTAGCGTATTAATTACCTAATTGTATTATTATTTATTATGTATTATTTATTACTATTATATCATCGTTGACGCGAAGTTTCTCGTATGATTTTCTTTCTTAACGACGTTATGACAGTACATTATTACGTCCGTATATCATAATATTAAATTGTTTTCCACAAATCGTTATCTGCAACGTTCGTGCGTGGGTAAAAGTAATTGCATAAAGTGGATTTTGTCCGTCCGACGTCACAGCGTCCGTCCGTCGACAGACACGACTCCAATGTAGGTAAGGAACTTAGACGAATACTCTACGAACCGATTCACATGATTTAACAATAATTAATTAATACCCTAGGGATTTATCTTTTTCAATATACACTGTTACGATACCATGTAATATTAATAAATTGTTTACGAGTATGTCTGCAGTGTACATATAAATATACCGCATCTGTAATGAGACAGATATAGGTAATAGGTAAATATGTAATGAGCGTGATTTTCACATACTAATGAAATGTGCCAAAAATCAAAATATTGACTATAATTATTTTATTTTGTTAAGAACAATTATTAAGTTGATTAAAATATCTTCCGTAAGTATAGGTACCTATACTAATAATTAATAGAACCCATGTGCCATTCGACGTATTTCTGTCGATATATCTAATATTATATTTTATGTCGAAGTCCAGTTTTAAAATCCTTTTTGTACTTTTTTCTTTCTAAACAGTGACTGAAATCCTGCCATGTTTATCGTTCGTATTGATTAAAAACATAATATTTTTTAACCATGTTGTCGAGTTTAAAATTATCTCTCGTTATTCAAGTGGTAGAATGGAATGGAGTGTGTATAATATCATATTATATTATGGTGATATTCACTCGATTAAAATATTACACCAAGATGTTCACACGATTTAAATTCTATTGTAGTATATCTATACTGTTTTCCGAGCCAAATTCGAAATTTGTATTCAAGTATTTACTGTAATTTGTGTAATATTAATTAATTAAAAAATAATATATAAATAACAAATAAAAGTAACAAATATAACAAATTTATTGGATTTCAAATAATATTCACATATAAATAAATCATTCTAGTCGTATTTAAAATATTTTTTATAGTGTATACTATTATTGATTAGAAACTATTTTCCAGTTTCTGACTAAAAATCTACAATCATAAGGATTGTTAAATGTTTTTAATTTTTATGCATACTATAATGTAGCATTTATGTTTTGAACAAAATATTTTATCAACTCACTTTCTTACCTACTGGTTAGTGGTGATCCATTGATTGATAGGCCTTATAGTTTTTAAGAAAATTAAATTATTCATTTTTGTTTCATTCGGTTATATTTTTGTTGTTTTTTAAAAATTGAAAATACATTTTAATGGAAATAATTGATGTTTTATATTTATAAAACAAATATTTAATTACTTTCACGACTTTATAATTATTAAAAATATATTACGATTAATATTATCAAGTTTGATTTTGCATACTATTTTTTTTTTTTTTTTTGTAATTGTATATTTAATTTAATATTATTCCTCATGCGATATACTGCCTAAATAGAACGAAACATCAAAACTATATATCTACGTAATATTACCAATTTTTATTATTATTATTTTTTGTGTTGTTTGTGCAATATCATATTTATTATTATCTTTAAAAAGTGCAATATTAAAATATAATTTGTGATCGATGACGTACATAGCTAGGTAGACAACAAATGTATAAGTACTATAAACGCAAAATGTTTATATTGACTATAATAATTATAGATTGAACTATTTTTTTATATGTTTACCAACAATCTATATATATGTGTACAGATATATTATGTAGTATCTATGCACAACAATAATCAATCTGCGTACTTACTGATTTTTACCTAGCTTATCAAAGTAGTGAACCGTTTATATAGAATATAGATATTTTACATTGAATTTGATGTTTTAAGTTTTTATTATATTTGTTTATTATTTTAATGATCTTAAAATTTTTACTAACTACCAATATTATATTATTTACTTTAGATTACCAAAATATGAGTGCAATATAAATATATAGTTTTTATACTTTTTCAACACTTTATACGTTAAAAAAATTGTCTAAACATTTATTATAGGCAAAGTAAATATTGTTAATTTATTGTTTGATTAAATATTAAGGTAATTTATATCATATTATTATGTCCATGAGAGTGAGTAAATTAGTATATAAAGTAATGATTATGAAAACCATAATTATTCGTATTTTTTTTAAGTGCAAAAATATTGTTTGTTTGTTTTATTTAGTTTGAACATTTTTTAAAGACTATGCCATTGTACGTATAAATAGATGCCCAAAGACCAAGGTGATATATAATATTATTATATCCATATGATACATATTTATCAACATTTTAAATGACATTTTTTATTTTAATGAACTTGATCAAAGCCATAAATTACAAATTATAATTCTTAAATGAAAATTGATAACGTTTTTTACATCGAGACACGATTTTTAGTGAGCTACATAATATAATAAATATGTCACTATCGCTCTGGTCTGTGGGCAACCTTATGCGATATATTCATAATGTTGTGATAAATTAGTAATTAAGTAACTATTTACCCAAAAAAAGTTTTTTTGTGTTTTTTCATATTGTGTTATTTTAAATAAACATCGTTTATTGGTAATAAATAAATTATACAACTTTACAACTACAATATCTATATACTTTATATAAGTGTAGTGTTAATTGTTTTCTATTTATTGACATACCTATGCTTTATAAACACGATTTAATTTTCCAACCTCATATACCTACTATACTTAATTTCCTTTTTTATTTATATTAAAGAATAAAGATTATATAGCTGGGTTGCATAAAAAATGTATTGATTTAATGGTCGAATTATGCGCTACAAAATCATGTATATGGAACCATTAGCTCATTATTGATTCATTAAATATTTAATGATTGATTGCAACCCACTTCCCGGCATTAAAGTCATACTTTATAATTATTGTTTGACATAATATTTCATAATTATTATTACTTATCAGTTAAATCTAACTCGCTATATTTTTTCTTATTTTATTGAGATAACAAGAAATATGTATAATAATATATTATCCTATAGATATGATTTGTTCACGAAACGAGGTTCAACCATTATGGCAGACACTTAAGGCGGGTTTTCACTATAGGTACACGTTTTCCGTGTACACGAAAAATGTTCAGCTATGTCCAACAACGCGGAATCGTGGTTAATCGTGTGGTAACTTAACCTAACCAATCAATCACAGCAAAGGATTTGTATGCACGTACACGCGTACGGCGTGTATAGTGGAAACCGGCCTTTATACTACCTATACCCTAAGGCCTAAGTATTTGTTACAATGTTACCGCTGTTACCGGTTTTCCGTATAGAATAACCTTATTAGTTATGTTGTCATGTTGACAGATCAGACACCATTATATACATTATAAACACGTCATAATAATATAATGAAAACAGCACTGTAATATAATATGTAACACCATAAGTATAAAATGATTAAAATGTACCTATATTATTATTACTATAATAATATATTATATTGGACGCGGCGGCAAACATGACGATTTGACAACAAAAGTCGATATATAACGACGAACAACCATATAATTATCATTTAATTTTAATTGCTACAAAAACAGTTCCTATACTTCCACCGTTATAAAATGTCTATAGGTGTACTAATTTTGTATTATTTAATTATTGAAATTACAGGGATGACCTACAATAGGATGGCTAATACTATATTTTGTAATATGGCATATTATAACAAAAAAATAATTTATCTTGTGTCCTCCCTAGCTCCCCGCCCTCCTATATGAATAATAGACGTATACAATTTTATATTTAACTCCTTCCACACCACGACATTTTTCAACCAAGATTTCGTATATCCTAGTTATTATATGCCCTGTCCCACGTCACCCTGCTATAACAAACCGGTTCCCCTATAGCAGGGTGTCGCGTGGGGACGCGTAGAAAACCCGATTTTGGTCAGGTCGCGCCAGGCAAATGCATATGCCATATATGTACCTATTGAAATAAGCTTTTTGAAATCTGATGAGAATTGTTCCCAATTTAGATCATTCTTATTAAAATAAAGCTAATTGTATTTTACATATTTCAACGTTTTTACCTATTAAATGCATTATGCATATCTAATGCATATTTGTAGTTTTATAGTGCATATTATTATTTATGGCATTTATGTCGTATTTTCACGTTCACAGCCACATAATATGAATATCAATAAAATTACGACCGGTCTTCATTGCCAAAGATGAGATGAAACTATACTCATATTATGTGACATAAATATATTATATATATTACGTTATATAGATGAATTCGTTTGCATTAAACAACTTCTGATCATTCAGTGCAATAAGGTAAACTATAAGGCACAATAAAAATGTTGTGTATATAAATCCGGTCCCTAGCCTTATCTATAATTGGTGGTACTTCTGGCCGATGTGACGGGCATTTAAATTTTACCATGGTCCGGTACATCGGGAACGCTGCCGCCATGACCACAATTTAAGAGGACCTGAAACGTAACGCGGGAATTTTATTGTCTCCATCTTGTATAGCAAATTGACGTTCAGCAGTTCACATTTAGCACCGTTAGTTTAAAAATTAGAGTGAATCGACCTATTATGAAACTATTAGCAAATTTACGCTCTGCGTAATACATTTTTAGATTCTGAGTGTAACGATGAATGTATTGATTTTAAATATTTACGATTTTCTTATTTTATTGTAATTAAAAAACGAATGACTGTAGATACTTGAAAATTTCACTGAATGTTTATATAAGCATTTTCTATACACCATACAATTTTGAAAATAATTTGACTTTTCGAGCTGTTTACGGACATTGTTAGTTTTTAATTTTCTTAATTTTTTTTCTATAAATATCAATAAAATTTTATTTGTTGGGTAAAAAAGCGTAAAAATGTAATGCAAGGCTCCTATATATTGTTACAATAGTAGTTGAAAAATATTAAAAATATATAGGCACAATTTTTTTTATAAGCACTTAAAGTTAAAATTTCTCAAATTTAAAATTTAATAATTATTTTGTAGTTAAACTTTATAAAATGTTCAACTTTTATAGCTAATAGGATTGAAAATTTAAAACAAGATTCCACTTAAATAGGTAAATATATAAATTACTTTATTCACAATAATATCATCAAATATATTTAGTAATATCATAAGCTGACTGACCATTTTTGCTCAGAATCGTTTTTCTTGTACAATGATATTATATCATTGAATTAAAATTTAACACCATCCATTACAGTGACCCAATTGTAATCTACTGTACAGCAGAGCGACATCCACTTATCCACCTTTTTGTTTATTGTAATCAAAATATGTAAGTTTCCGTTCTTGTAATTTGTCAACTGTATTATACCTTATATTCAAAGGGCTCAAGCCCGTTAAATCAATAATAAATAAATGATGCTTTTTAATATACTTTTTTCATAAATTAATATTTAATACAGTTGGCTTTAATGATTTGTTTGAACTATTAGTACGTTTTTTTTTTTTTTGGGGGGGGGGGTCCCTATTATTACAACACCGTTACCATTATGCGTCTCACTATACCCCGGTTTCCACTACAGATAAATCATTACTTATTACTAGGGCTGTGAATTAAATGCATTTACATACTTTTTTGCTACACCGTGACCATATGAAAAATGGATTTTGCCAAAATCTTATTTTACATATTATTTTTATGGGTTATAGTTCATATAATTGCATGTTTTCATGATTTCTTCGTATTTATGCTTATTTTCTTAAAATGTTTTTTATATTTTCGGTTCATCCGTTACAAAAATAAATAGACCTACCTACCATAAGTGTGTAAATAAAGAATTTTTTTTTTGTAAACCAATTTTAATTATTATTTATTAATTTAAACAGTTTTTAATACAGTTAATGTTAAATGTAAAATTGTCAACAATCAACTGCTTCTTCAACTTGATAACACTTAAGTGGATGTCAGATTTTTAGCACACCATTTATTTCTCTCTCTGAACCACACACAATCATTTTAGTGTTTGGCAGAACCAACCAGATTCAGTTCAAGGACTCAAATTTCGTACGGGCATAAACATATATTTATAAGTAATTTATAGCCGATAAGCCAACCTAAACTCCCTAACCACAAATTTTTTTTTGCTTTACTGTTCAAAATTGAATACAAAAAAAATTTAGATTTTCTTTACTTTTTTAAACATTAAAAATTTGCTTATGTTGAATAAATTAAATAATTTTAAAAAATCTTATAATATAATATTATTTAAATATTTTTTTTTTTTTTTTTAAACAAAAACTAGTTTGCTATGATCAGTGACAATTTAACGAATAACTGATAAGTTTAAAAAATGAACTATTTTAATTTTTTGACTTATAATGCTCACTTTGCCCGTACGCTAGAAATCACTGGGTTAGTGTTGTTACTTTTAATATTAGATTGAAATAACTTATTATCAAACGTTAATATTTTAACCCTTTCACCGTTGAATTATTTTTTTCCTGTGATAATATTTTATTTTTTTTTTTGTATTGCATAATGTTATACTTTATATTTATTAATAACTAATAAATATATATTTTTATTTTTTAGTAGACTATAGTTCTTATTTTTTTTTTTTGTGTGTGGATTTTTTTTTTTTTTTTTTGATCTAATATAATGCCCGACAACTATGGTCATTAGCTACAAATATGAAGTATACAATAGTTATTTACAGTTTTAAGGTATTCTTATATATAAGTTAGGTATTAACATTGAAATTACAGAATAGGTGTGGTTACATAGTGTACAGTCGGGTTAAATATTATTATATTAAATTGTAAAGGCCTGTTAATTTCAGGAATTTTATTATCTTAAAGTTTTTTTCGGTGTTGGGTCCCAGTGAGTGTCTTTGGATTTGTCTAATAGCTTATAAACATTTTAAAATTGTAATTATATACACGATCATAAATCATAACTTATATAATAATCAAAATATTTTCAAGTAGCCAACGTAGCGACGCATGTAATGTTCTTAACTCAATATTTTTAATCTAATATTAAAAGTACAACAAATTTATAGAAGATTTAAAATGTATTTTAAACCCTCTTTTATTGGCTCTTACTTCCCTAATTAACAAAATTTCACTTCCCATTTCGTCCACTCCATGACATCCTTTCACCCCAAGTTAGAGGGTATGCACACTGATGGGCCTCCCTCCTCACGTTATTCATATTTTATTTATCATAGCCCATACTCTTATTGTGCCTTATTGTGTACAGATTGTGTATTTTATTAATAAAAAAAAAAAAAAAATATTAAAAGTAAATACATCGGGTTGGTTTTGTTAATCGTACATTTGGTATGTTACGCGTGGGTCAAAGATGGAACCAAACAAATAGTACGCTGATATCCCAACCGGCAACCGATCTCTTTATTCTATCCCATAAGTCTAGGTTGTAAACCTATATCAACTGATACCGGTAGTTTCAGCCAAAGAGTCGGCTGGCCTTTGCGATTCAAGATCCTTTCCTACGTATTCGGCATTGTTAACCTAACTATTCTACCTTCACACTTTTTCTTCCCTTTTCTCTCACAACTATACTGAAGGTTCAGCCACTCTCATCCTACACCTCCATATGATCGGTATTCTGTCTATCCATCTCTTCTTCAGTCTTCTCACCCCTCATTCCCCCCCTAAATTAACTTACACTCTAACTATCTCACTATCTCTTATCATACAGTGACCGAACCACCTCAACCTGTACTCTCTTGTTTTCACTACAAATGTACCACTCCTACACTACCCCTAATTAATTTATTTATTATTCTATCCTCATTTTGTACCTTGACAGCTAACTTAATATTCTCATATCTGCTACTCTCACTCCACTTACCTACCCTTACCTTACATTTCTTTTTCGTATTTCCCTTTCATACGCCAAATACTCGGAAATCCTGTTGACCTCTTTCCTTATCTTCGCCATATCATTTAAACCATATAAATGTTCTTAAACCGCCTAAAAAATGATAAATAAAAATTTCATTTTTCAATTTGTTGATTTATGAAACGAATATTTGTTTGGAAAGCAATGTTTTAGAAGATTCTGAAAATGCAGTTCATATTTAAATTCGTGGCCTAATTATAAATAATAATTTCTGATGCATTGATACTAATGAGTGAGGGGGGTGGACAATCAGTTGAACCGAAATATAACATTTTAAAAGGTGGCTAAGCTCCCCCCCCCCCCCCCAAAAAAAAACCTAGGACATACAATTTTAAAATGCTATATTGCAATGGTCTGCTTGCCTTTAATATATTCAGCCCACCCCCAAGTTAGAAGTTGAAATTGCGCCTATGTACCTGTTAATTACTTGGTATGTATCAAAGGTACCTACCTAGTTCAAACTACTATCTAAGCTTTCCTGATATCTCTAAGAACAATTTGACATTTTCACAAAACCGATCAATTAGTTTTTGAATATATAAAAACTATAACATTCAAATATATTCTTTGTTCGTGAGCTGAAAAAAATCTAGAATTGCATCAGCAGCACAGGCCACAGACCCTGATAATTTATATTTTAAGCTAAAATATGATTACAGAACTGGGAGGGGTATGGGATAAAACTGGGGGCTAAGCCCCCTCAAATTGTGCCTTTCTGTGTAAGACTGTGTGGCTACCCATTAGCTACCGCCTACCTATATAGAGGTTAATAGCACCCTCTAATCCTCAAGGAATCTATTGATATAATTTTTATTGAAAATGGTCCAGTAGTTTTTAAGTCTATTAACTTCAGATAAACCAACATCCAACATTATATTATGTGTATACGATATAAAGATTATAGATATAGGGTTGCTAATGGTTACCAGCAGCTCTTAAAGACTGAGGTAGAATTTCTATTTTGGCCGTTTTCTGACCTGTGTTTCGCTCTTCAGAATATTATGTTTCAGCAGATCTCCTGGCTGACAGTTGCAGCCCATATTTGGTTAATCTACCAATGTTTGATTTTTTGCGTGTATGGTATTACAAATAGTTTTCAGTACTTATAATATTTGTTGATAGATGAGGTATCCAAAGACGGTTTAGTTTAGTTGTGTGTGACATTCAATCATTCGAAAATCATTTGAGTGAATGAAAAAAACTAAATAAAATTAAATATATTTTGTCACGCCTACACCAAAAGTTTAGTTTTCGATGACGGTTGAAGCTTTGGAAAGCGACCAGCGGGTGGTAAAGCGGGAATCCCCATAGTGCTGGAAGGTAAAATGAAAATACCAACTCACTTCCCACCCTTGCCACACAATATATTATAACTATATTATGGTAAGTGCGTCATAATAATAATATACGCGAGAGATAGGTATAATACAGGGCTTGAAACCGTTTTCAAAACAGATTTCAGAAACCGGTATAAACCGTTTTTAAACCGAAACCGAAAAAAATTGGATACCGGTATTAAATTCACAATCGAAACCGTAAAAAATTGGAAACCGGCTATTAAATTCAAAACCGAAATCTGAAAAAATTGGAAACCGTTATTTTTTTTTTAATTGACGTGTTTTTAAATACGTACATTTCATTGATACGCATAATTAATACTTATAATAAAATTGAGCGGGGACGAGGTGGCCGAGCGGTCTAACGCGACGGATTCGGCACAGCCGGTCCGAGTTCGATCCTCGACCACCGGGCGGCATTTTTCTCCGTGCAAGTCACGGTGTCCGGAGAACAAGTGCCGCCATCCCCCACCCGGGCATGGCAGATACCTATGGGTGCCCAATCAAAAATTCTGCCAAACCCAACACACACGTGTTCCTTCCCCTACCGACACTAACAACCCACAAACAAACCACTAGGTACAGCTAATGGCCATAGTTTAAGATCAATAAAAAAAAAAAATTAAAAATTGAGATCATGATTAAAATGTTGATAATTATTTCATTATTCGCAAAATTATAAGTTGCTTTATTAATAGTAATGATATAAATTATTATTAAATAATTAAAAAATCTTATCAAGTAATTAAGTATAATAAAAACATTCAATTATAATTTCAAGTCTTTGCTAGGAAATACGTTTCCGAAAAATTTAGAAACCGGTATACAAAACCGAAACCGAAATTTCTTAATACCGGTATTGCTCAGTTGAAACTGAAAAATTTAGAATCCGGTATTCAAAACCGAAACCAAAACCGAAATTTCTTAATACCGGTATCGCTAAGTTGAAACTGAAATCGTAAAATTTCAAAACCGGTACACAAAATCGAAACCGAAACCTAAATTTCAAGCCCTGGATTATATTATAATTATTATATTATTGTCATAACTTATAAGGGTTTCGGGTTTTGGATGCTGGATGTATTGGGGTGTTCAATCAGCGGAATAAAAAATGTTAAAACGTCAAGAAACGTTATTATTCTGATTAATATATTGATTATTGAATATATAATATATTATTAATATATTATTAATATATTGCACCTGTAGAGTAATTCAGAAAAAAAATGTATATTGTTATTTTTATAAGATTTTTTCTATTTATAATGTTTAGCCCCCTCCCCCTTCCAAAAAAAAGTTACCTATGGCAATTGGCACTGCAAATACCTACTATACATTTTACATTAATATTATTTGGTCACTGTCAATATTCAATACATAATTTAGTTGTTGACACCATACCAAACACGTCACCATGTCAATATTTTATATTGCTATTGGCTATATTTTCAATTTGGATTTATTTTATATTAATAAAGTAATAAATTATCATTTAAATAATTTAATATCGGACAATTCGATTTAATTAGAACCAAATGATAGAATAAAATTTAATTTTCTAGACTAATTATTTTAAGAACATTTTTATAGTATTTACCTGCAATTTATTGTAAAATGTCCTAATATTGTTATTATTAAACAAACAATAAACTATTAAGTACAAAATCGAACTAACCAAATAAAATTTAATATACAAAATTATATTGTATCACAATACGAAGATTGTGAAATAATAAATTATTCGGGTTCCGGGTTAACCAGAATGTTTTATTCGGGTTTCGGGGCCTCGGGGGTTCGATTTTTTAACGGGGTGTTACTGGTTTTGGTTAATTCGGATGCAAGCCCCAGCTGGTTCGAACAGTATTTTTCTTTATTTCTTAAATATTTTTATTTCTTCTTCATTAAATTGATTTTGATTTTGATCACTGTATATTGATATAAACCACAGACTTTTACACTATCTTCAATCCTATGTGGCTATAGGCTATGTATAATAGAAGTCCGTGATGCAAACGGATACAAATAAAGGATTAATTTTTATTGCCGCCATTTGAAATTAAAATTATTTCATGGAGTAAACGGCGCGTCAGCTGTCACTCGTTCGGTGGTTGCGAGCACTCACAATAGTCCACGCAACCGGAATATTATCACGTTATCAGTGACGACTGATGAACAGCCCCAAACGAATTTTACTTTCTTCATCTTGCCGACTGGCGATTGCCACCGCTCGCGCAGCCGTCTAATAAATTGGTTCTTGATTAGTAATTACGATATAGTTTAAATTATAAATATTTATACATGAATAACACGTTGTCCTGAGTGATCGAATGTTTGGTCGTAAACGCTGGGACACTGGTAAACCGCTCCTTGTCAGGCATGTGGAATTAATCATTGGTGGCATTTGTTGATTTGTGTATTCCAATTATCAGCACCGAGATGATGGTTTGCAAAACGAAAACCGTAGTCCTATGTTCGCATTAAATAAACGCGAGATTGTCACCAATACACAGTTAAAATGTGAGTATGATTTATGTACGATTGAGACCTATTGAAATGGCGACAATCTCCACCAATAACTGTAGAATAACTGTAGAATACCGATTTATATACACAACCACCTGAGTGTGAGCACTTAATACCTATGGGTTTTTATTTTATTCTATTCGACTGTTTACATTTATATAGGCAGCTGTCTTGTCATGCTAAAAATATACTCTTGAAGTGATCCTATAATATAATGTATCTACAGATTATAATAGGAAACACGTTCATTTGAAGAATTTAAAAATACTTGTCTAGAAAAATTGTCAAATCCTAGTTACATATTTTTCATTTTTCTGGCATGAATATAAATGTATTTTAATGTATCATTGATACATTTTTTCCAATTGATTCATATTGCAAATGGTAATTTAATTCATTGGTTAACAATTACCTACCTAATGATATCCTAATTACTATTGATAATAAAGCAATGGATTGGTCATAAGTTGCATTGTAAGTACTTATTGGTAGCTTAGTAAGTAGCATAGTAACTGGTTTAATAATTTACTTCAGTTTACCACAATTTGATCTCAGAACATTAACTGCATTTAATATATGCATGTCCTATTCATTACTTGTTAGCTGTGGAGATGATATTGTCACTGATCTTGAACTAGGTATATTACAGTCACTTATTGTTATATCGTGTTATATTTACAAGGAGTTGTTGAAAAATGATTTTGAGTAAAGACTATATACTCTTTACCAAATAGGAACGCACCACATCACGCAGCGTTATCAGAGGCGACCAGCAACACGCACCTACCACAAAATTAATAATAGCGGCTGAAACTGTCGGGACATGCGCATGTCTCGACCAGTTTTCGTGTGCCGCCCGGTGCGTTCTTATTTGGAAGAGTATAATTCATCACTATTTTGTATTATATTTGTAAATGTAATCTTTTCTTTAGTTTGAATTTAAAATATATACTCCTAGTTGGATACATATTTTTTTTAAATTGGTACTTACATTTTACTTATTTTTGTTACAGATATTTGAAATTTGAAGTGAACTTCTAGTCTAAAATGCAAGACTTTACAAATGATTCTAGTACCCAGCAAAGCACAGTTTCATTGGCTTTCCTTCGTTTATCTCAGGTATTTAATATTGTATTATTATCATGTAATATAAATTGGTATACTATAGATTTCTTAAAAAAAAAAAAACAGTTATAAGAGTATACAGTATTGGAGAATTATATTTGATAAACTTTATTATTCAAATTAATAGAAATTACTTAAATATTATCAAACTGCAAAATATTTAAATTATGACATTATTAGACTGAAAAAATGTAATTTAGTGCTCTAACTAATTGTATGCTTGCAACTTTTTCCTAATCAAAGTGTTTTTACATATAACTTATAATTAGATGATTAACCCAAATATTATTATATCAACTAGATTTAATATCAATTATTTAATCATTTTGAATTTGTTGTTCTATACCTATGTATTAAATAATTATTTTAAATTTTAGATAATATTATTATGTTATTATTTATTAAAATTTAATCTTGATTATAAACAGGACCGGCTCAAGCAAAAATAGTGAAATATGTAAAATCAAATTTTGCCGCGCCTAACAATTTAATATTATCAGTATTTTTAAAATGCAGCCATCTTACTAAAGTACTGCTTATAAGTGCCGCCCTAGGCGTGGGCCTATGTCGCCTACTCATTGAGCCAGGCCTGATTATAAATAATAATAACTAATAATAAAACATATTCAAAACTATTTTATGTTTGCTGAAATATCATATTATACAAATATTTTAAGTAGTATTCAACATTTTTTGTTTCTAAATTGTATTTTCTATTATAATTGTAAGACTGGTTCAAATTACAGTTTTGAATTTTAAAATCATATTAATTTGGAAAGCTAAATTTTCTTTGCTACAATAAAAAGTAAAGTCTGTTTTTAACTAATAAGAAACTTTTATTTTTCAAAATCACTAATATGTATAAAGTTAAAAATATTTCAGCAAATATTATTTGGGCTCAAAATGTTGATACATTTTACAACTTTATATTAGGGAATTCAATGGAAAAAAGTGTTACGTATTATTTAAAAAAATGTAGTTAATGGTACTTAAATGATAAATACTAAGTAATATATATTTTTCAGTTTAAAACAATAATCTTATTCGTGTTTGAGTTTAATATTTTCATCTAAAATCATTCTTTTATACTGACAATAATTAATTTTATATAAATTGTATTACCTACTTATATAATAATATAAAAATATTTTTAGCAAATTTATATTGTTTTTACAGAAGCTACAAAAATTTCTTGATGACATCACACCATTTCGAACAGCCAGATGGATAGGAGCACTTGTATTCATTATTTTATTTATGATAAGAATAATTATGTTACAGGTAATATTACAATTGTTGTTAAGTTTGTATGCATAAATGCTACAATGTTTTTATTGATAATTCTCATTTTTTACTGAGGTTAAAAATATCTTGTTTTAAAAAATATTGGTAGGTTAAAACTCTAAAATATTATATATTTATATTCTTATAATATACTTATGGGATAGGTAGTTATAGTTGCTTAATATAGATATATTAACTTATTTGGTGGGATTCAGAAATTAATATTTCATTGTTGGTACTAGATACCTAAATTATTTTTGCTTATTGTTGAATAATTTATTGAAATGATATTACTTATGTTTTTTAGGGATGGTACATAATTACATACGCACTGGGTATATACCATTTAAATTTATTTATTGCATTCCTTACACCAAAAATAGATCCAGCTATGGACGAGTTTGAAGGTAATTTTTGTTGAGTTTTATTTATTGCTTAAATAACAATAGTAATATTATATTTAAAAAAATCAAAAAAATTGTATGTTAATTTAGATGATTCTGGCCCATCGTTGCCTACACGAGCAAATGAAGAATTCAGACCATTTATTCGCCGACTACCTGAATTTAAATTTTGGTACTCGGTAATAAAATCTACATTACTGTCAATATTTTTGACGTTTTTCCAATTTTTTGACGTTCCTGTATTTTGGCCCATTCTTGTCTTATACTTTATTGTTCTATTTTGTATAACAATGAAACGTCAAATAATGGTAAGAAATAAATTAAATATTTTGTATTTTAAAATTAAATGCTATGAGAATGTCTCTGTCTTGTATGAGATGGGATAAACCGGTTTATCCTAACCGGTAGGCCCAAACTTATTCATGTAGTCGCAATATTGTTTTTGTTAAGTTAACTTGTTCTTATTGAATGTATTTGGGAGTACATCTAGTACTACCCAATACCTTAATACTTAACATTTAAATTTTAAATAGTATACATTTATATTATAATTGATGCTTTGTTAATTAATTAATTTAAAAGAAGTATAATGAGACTAAACTTATTAGCTATTCAATCTTAACACTAACTTTTCTGTTATTCATATATATTTTAACAAATAATCGCACTTTAGACAACTTTTATTGGTTATTTAATATTTTGCATATTTGTTATTTGGATAGACAATTGCTAAGTAACCTGTGACATTCTTGTACTTTTTTTAAATTTGGTTGTAGCATTGATTATAAATACAGGTATTATATACTGTATATAAATTATAAACTGTGTCTTATCTAAATAATAATAAGCAATATGTGTGATTTTTAAATTTCTAATGTTATTTTATTTTCTATTTTTCAGCATATGATCAGATACAGATACTTACCATTCACTCACAGTAAACCCAAATATCAAGGTCATGATGAGAGTGGAAAGGTGATTAGAGCTAAATGATTATTAAATGGTGAGGAGGTGGGACTAGGAAATTTGTTTACTTATTTATTATAGTTAAAATCATACATACATCTATGTAAAATAATCAATATTTTTTTTTAGCAATCTCTAATTCCAGAAAAATTGGTACCAGTTGTCACTCAAAATGTAACGTGATCAGATATTTCATGTCTGTCTAATTAATTTTGTTTTTATTGTACACAGATATTATATATTATAATAATTAACTCAAAGGTAAAACTAAAACGTTGATATTATATTCAGTTACTTAAACCCATAATAGATAATAATTGGGATATTAAAATTTTTTTGTTATAATAAAGTTATAATATTTTGTAGAAAAAATTATTAGATGATCATATTTTAAATTTTGAATTTTCTTCTTTTTTTACGTCTTATATGTAACTGTACAAAAGTTCAAATATAAATATTGTTTGACATAAATCAAAAATATTTTTTATTTTTTTTTTAGTGTGCACTTACATAATGGGGTAATACAGTATTAATTTTATAATTAAACTTCAGATTTTGTAATATAAATATTAAATAATCATTTTGCAACTTTGAAATACCACATATATAATTTTTTATTCTTTTTAAGTGTTTATGTTATATTACATTTTTAGTATAACAGCTCCGCTTACTATTTTAATAGCTAATATCATTGCCAGTAATGAATAAATAAATTATCTTAAATTTCCTTATAACTACTAAGGTCTCAGGAGATCATGAACTGTGACCCACAAATCTATAAAGGCCATTAAACAAATTGTGATTCATAACATGTAAATTATAAATCTCAACGTTTATAATTTTAATTTTGTTTGTAAATATATGAATATAAATAATGTTAGATAATTATTATTTCCTTCAATAAAATATATACAAAATACTAATAATTATCATTTAACAGTAAAAATACATTACTACATCTCTTAACAACATAATATTATCTTTGTTACAATTTTTAAATTTAAAACGTGGAGTATGTTGTTACTTAGAGTAAATTAAATGTTATATTTGTTTAAGATTTTGTCACAGTGTGTGCACTATTATGTTTGGTAAGGTTAACAATGAACAATTTGTATAAATCCTTAGTCAGAGATTAGAGAAATTTTTTTTTTTAAAAGGTGAAAATGTCAAGTATAAGTATATTTTAGCATAAGTTTCTTGGTATTAGTGGTGAATTAATCATTTTTGATTTTAATTTATAAATATATGAATCTATCCAATATTTATTTATATGTATATAATTAATATGAAGTGCTCAAAGAACTATTTCAATTATAACTTCTTTCAGTTTTTATTATATATAAATGTATGTGTTGTGTATGGTTTGTAAGTGTACCAATTTTAAAACAAAAATACTTTTTATATATTTGTTGCATTATTTTAAATTTATAATAAAAACTTATACTATTAAAAATATGTACAAACAAAATTTCATTAGTGAAATAAAAAATTAATGAATTTGCAAGACCTTTATTTTACGAATGCTTTAGTTTAAATAGTATGTAGTTACTGATACTGAAATAGTAAATATTAAAACACCTATTTGAGCATATATTATTTTTAAAGTAATTTTTTTATATCTACATACATAATTTTTTTTACTCATTTTCTGGTTGATGACTAGTGACTAGTCTTCATTTGTTCAAAACATTACCTACTCCAGTTTTAGTTCTATATAATATTTAATATTTTTATGTAGGTACAGTGTATAAATATATTATTATGTAATTATAAAAAATTTGTAAAAAAAAAATTGAATTAATACTTTCAGTTTTAATTTAATAGTGGCGTAAGTATTAAGTACTTACCTATTATCTGTATATTAGCTTTTAATAAAAACCCTATTATACTCACATTTTAGAATATATTTTTAGAATCCTTTCAATTTTAGTACAAATGTAAAATACACAATCGGAATATATAGGTAGCCATGTAGCAGCTAATGTAATATTGACTCTAACTTACTTGAACATGAATTTAAGTATGTAAATAATTTATTAAAGATATTGCCTCGGTTATATAATTTTCTCTATCTTACACAATACCTACCTATGTGGCTATGTAAATCTAAGATTGTAGAATATAGTAAAAATTTTGTTTCGTATTTAATTCCCAGTTATTACTCGTTACTTATTAGTTATTACATTATTGTAATATATTAAAGGTAACATTATTCATTACACATAAAAATATTAAAAAATATAGTATGTTTCAGTTAGTCAAAAGCTTTTATTTTAGTAAAAAGTTGCTTATCATAGTTTAATTATAATTTTTAATTTTTTGTTATTTAGGTTTATAATATTGATAACTTTCTTTAAAATAAACTATAAATATAGGTATTAATAAAAGCTACTGATAAACTCAGACAACGTTATTTTTTATAATTGTCTGGTATAATAGGGTATAAGTTCTGTTATAACTTATATTGCCTTAATATTATGGCTGCGTGCGAGTTGATTCTTGGGTCATTATATATTACTAGCTGTCATCCGCGTGCTTCGCCCCAGTGGATAGGGTGACGTATCACCTAGATCCCCGTCCTACTAGATCCCCATGGTTATCTAGATCCCCTGTGGTCAACTAGATCCCCTGTGGTCAACTAGATCCTCGTGGGTCAATTAGTTCCCCTGTCAACTAAATCCCCTTGGGCCATCTAGATCCATATATACGGTCTTTAAGATCACCAAATTTATATTTTCCCCTAAAGATCTATATGATCTCAAAATTAGTGATCTAATTGACCAACATAGGAACAGTTAATGATATAAATAGCATAATTAAAATTAATTACATTATATAGGTATTATAATTTATTTATTTATTATCCAATATCCATTAATTATACTTTAAACTAAAATTAATAATAATAATTTATATACAATTATGTAAAATAGCATTTTTTTGTTGATAAAATCAAAAATATTCTTTAATCAAATACCATTATAATAATATCTATTCATACGATTTACATAACAGATAGAAGGATAAAGGCCGTGGAGAGCTGGGCGCTCATACACTTGAAAAATCTTAAATTACGACGGTTTACATATTATATTACAAATATAGGAAGTTTGAATTTATATTTGACAGTATTTTATTATTCAATTCAATTCAATTCAATGAAGTAGGTTGATATTATTAAGTAGGTAGGTGTATTTGTGATTTTATTGTGGTTAAAGTACTTAATTTATTTTTCCATTGTCCATTAGGGATTAGTAAGTACCTACAGGCTACAACAGTTGGTTTAAATTCATTTTTGGCAAAAATAATACATTTAATAAATGTCATTGTGTGTTGAAAATATAATAATACTAAAGGTATTCTAAAAATCGTTGAAGGTTGTAGCATACAGACCAAGTACAGGAAATAGGACTACCGACTAGTATTGCAGACATGCATTCACCTCGAGAAAGGTAAGGTAAATTACTTGAAGAATAGTTAAAAATTATTTTATTGATATTTTTAAATGCACTGAAGTAAAATTGAAATTTTAATATAGGAGTAGTTGCATTAGAGGATTTGTTGTATGTTGTCAGTAAAAGATATGAAGGTGATTATTTTGATTCTGTAGAAGTGACAGTCCCATCATCAATACCCGGGCCATTCTAGGAGCATCAATATGAATGCACCACGGGATTTTGCGGGAGTACTAGTAGCAGTCATTGATAGGCTACCTAATATTTAAAATGTGTTAGCCTACATGGTTCTTTTTTTTGTAGTTACAACAAGTGTATAGATATTTTGTACCATAATAAATTAATTGTGTTTCTATTAATTTTACAGTTATTGAATGTTTTATTAAAAGGTAATTGTACGATATAAGTTGACTAATAATAAAATAAACAAGGTTTAATATGTATTAAATAGTATATTTTTATGTAAAAAAGTGTAAAACAATATTATTATATAATTGCTTTTTTTTCTTTGTTTTCAAGATCCCAGTCACATGTTGGTACGATTTGACGAGCATCCATTTAATTTAATTATAGACATTTTATAATAGGTATCTAACAACTTACCTACGACTATTATCCAGAAAGATTTATTGTTTTTTATATTGTATAGGTAATTTATTATGTTTATTTTTAACGCATAATACTGTTATATTTAACAAGTATGTAAAAATTATTAAAATTCCCTATACTTAAGAATAAAGTAACGAAAAAAATAAATATAATCGTTCATGTTTCACTAAAAAATGAGCGAAAGTCCAATATGTGCCTTCACACGAAAAAGTAACTACCTACCTACGTTCCTGTTAAGTTACTAAAAATTGAATGAAATCACTGGAAATATATCATTTGAACGCTTGAGTACTGCTGCTAACCTATTATCTCCGCTCTACACTTTTATGGTAGGTCGGAATTTACTAATATAAAATAACAACTTATAAGAACAATTAATTTCTTTCACATTATTCTGGCGATCTGGTGTTATATATTAAAATATTATTTTAAGTACAATCCATTTTCAGAAAAGTTGCAATCACTTATTGGATTTTGGTAAATTACTATGCATACGGGCATTTATAAACTTTATTATTTAACAGTTACTCACTTATCAGTTATCAGGTATTACTTATTACTTACAACTATTATTAGCTACGTATTAAATATTAATTATTATTTATTAATATCCACTTAATAACATAAAAACTTGAGTTTGGTCCCGATTTTGAGATTTTTCATGATAACTTTTATTGTATCAAAATATGATATCTGTAGCACAGAATAATTTATTTTATTATTATATCTGTTAATTGTTATAAGCATATTATAAATTATAATATATATCTATATGGTTATATTCGATAAACTAAATTGATAACTGTGTAATTAAAAAAAATAAAAATTGTGACGGTACAGAATATTTTGTTTGTATTATTTTAATGTATTCCCTAATTTAATCTATATAATACAGATAGGTATTAATATTATAGGCAAAAAGGTGGATAAGTGGATGTCGCTCTGCTGTACAGTAGGTTACAAGTGGGTCACTGTAATGGATGGTGTTAAATTTGAATTCAATGATATAATATCATTGTATAAGAAAAACGATTCTGAGCGAAAACGGTCCGTCAGCCTATGATATTACCAAGTATATTTGATGATATTATTGTGAATAAAGTAATTTATATATAACCTATTTACGTGGAACCTTGTTTTAAATTTTTAATCCTTAGCTACAAAAGTTGAACATTTATAAATTTTTAACTACAAAATAATTATTACATTTTAAATTTGATAAATTTTGTCAAAATTTTAACTTAAAGTGCTAATAAAAAATAATTGTGCCTATGTATTTTTAAGATTTTTTAACTAATATTGTAAAAATATATCAGGAGCCTTGCATTAAATGTTCACGCTATTTTACCCAACAAATAAAATTTTATTGATATTTATAGAAAAAAAAACTATAAAAATTGAAAACTGACAATGTCCGTAAACAGCTCAAAAAGGGTCAAAATATTTTCAAAATTTTATCGTGTATAGAAATTGCTAATATAAACATTCAGTGAAATTTTCAAGTATCTAAAGTCATTCGTTTTTGAATTACAATAAAATAAGAAAATTGTTACATGAGAAATCAAGTGAATATCAAATGTTGTAAAAATATAAATTTCAGACACTCATAAAAATTTAATTTAAGTTTCTTGTAGACATTTTGTTTTTGATAAAGGTAGACAAACTTATGAGTAATCTTATATTACATTTTCAAATCTTAGATTTAAAAAGAAAAATTTTTATGAATTCTCAACTCAAAATAATTTGATAATTTTCGTGATTTTTCCGTATTTTGTCAAAATTTGAACTTTAAATGCTTATAAATAAAAACTGTGACTAAGGATTTTTAATTTTTTTCATCTGCCTTTGAAACAATAACCTAGGAGCCTTCTATTAAATTTTCAAGCTTTTTTACTCAACAGAGAAAATTTTGTTGATATTTATAGAAAAAAAACTAAGAAAATTGAAAACTGACAATGTCCGTAAACAGCTCAAAAAGTGTCAAAATATTTTCAAAATTGTATGGTGTATAAAAAATGCAATTATAAACATTCAGTCAAAATTGCATGTCCCTACGGTCATTAGTTTTAGAGTTACACCAAAAACCAAAATCGATTTTCTCGAAAACAGATTTTGCGTAAAAATTCCCATTTTTCCTTAATTTTTCTTTTGTTTTTCACGTCGCTTTTGAAAACTACTGGGAACTTTTGACCCCCTAAAGTACCAACTAGATTCTCTTTCCTATCAGAAAAGTTATTGTTGAAGAAAATCCAAGCACTTTTACTGTCCTAAAAGGTGATGACAGACACAAAAATAAAAAAAAAACACACATCATTGTAAGATCAATACATTCATCTCTTCGCTCAGTATCTAAAAATGTATCCGATTTTGTGTCTGTCATCACCTTTTAGGACAGTAAAAGTGCTTGGATTTTCTTCAACAATAACTTTTCTGATAGGAAAGAGAATCTAGTTGGTACTTTAGGGGGTCAAAAGTTCCCAGTAGTTTTCAAAAGCGACGTGAAAAACAAAAGAAAAATTAAGGAAAAATGGGAATTTTTACGCAAAATCTGTTTTCGAGAAAATCGATTTTGGTTTTTGGTGTAACTCTAAAACTAATGACCGTAGGGACATGCAATTTTGACTGAATGTTTATAATTGCATTTTTTATACACCATACAATTTTGAAAATATTTTGACACTTTTTGAGCTGTTTACGGACATTGTCAGTTTTCAATTTTCTTAGTTTTTTTTCTATAAATATCAACAAAATTTTCTCTGTTGAGTAAAAAAGCTTGAAAATTTAATAGAAGGCTCCTAGGTTATTGTTTCAAAGGCAGATGAAAAAAATTAAAAATCCTTAGTCACAGTTTTTATTTATAAGCATTTAAAGTTCAAATTTTGACAAAATACGGAAAAATCACGAAAATTAGCAAATTATTTTGAGTTGAGAATTCATAAAAATTTTTCTTTTTAAATCTAAGATTTGAAAATGTAATATAAGATTACTCATAAGTTTGTCTACCTTTATCAAAAACAAAATGTCTACAAGAAACTTAAATTAAATTTTTATGAGTGTCTGAAATTTATATTTTTACAACATTTGATATTCACTTGATTTCTCATGTAACAATTTTCTTATTTTATTGTAATTCAAAAACGAATGACTTTAGATACTTGAAAATTTCACTGAATGTTTATATTAGCAATTTCTATACACGATAAAATTTTGAAAATATTTTGACTCTTTTTGAGCTGTTTACGGACATTGTCAGTTTTCAATTTTTATAGTTTTTTTTTCTATAAATATCAATAAAATTTTATTTGTTGGGTAAAATAGCGTGAACATTTAATGCAAGGCTCCTGATATATTTTTACAATATTAGTTAAAAAATCTTAAAAATACATAGGCACAATTATTTTTTATTAGCACTTTAAGTTAAAATTTTGACAAAATTTATCAAATTTAAAATGTAATAATTATTTTGTAGTTAAAAATTTATAAATGTTCAACTTTTGTAGCTAAGGATTAAAAATTTAAAACAAGGTTCCACGTAAATAGGTTATATATAAATTACTTTATTCACAATAATATCATCAAATATACTTGGTAATATCATAGGCTGACGGACCGTTTTCGCTCAGAATCGTTTTTCTTATACAATGATATTATATCATTGAATTCAAATTTAACACCATCCATTACAGTGACCCACTTGTAACCTACTGTACAGCAGAGCGACATCCACTTATCCACCTTTTTGCCTATAATATTAATACCTATCTGTATTATATAGATTAAATTAGGGAATACATTAAAATAATACAAACAAAATATTCTGTACCGTCACAATTTTTATTTTTTTTAATTACACAGTTATCAATTTAGTTTATCGAATATAACCATATAGATATATATTATAATTTATAATATGCTTATAACAATTAACAGATATAATAATAAAATAAATTATTCTGTGCTACAGATATCATATTTTGATACAATAAAAGTTATCATGAAAAATCTCAAAATCGGGACCAAACTCAAGTTTTTATGTTATTAAGTGGATATTAATAAATAATAATTAATATTTAATACGTATTTTGACTTTTTTTGAGCTGTTAACGGACATTGTCAGTTTTCAATTTTTTTAGTTTTTTTTCTATAAATATCAATAAAATTTTATTTGTTGGGTAAAAAAGCGTGAAAATTTAAAACAAGGCTCCACGTAAATAGGTTATTTATAAATTACTTTATTCACAATAATATCATCAAATATACTTGGTAATATCATAAAATGTTTAACTTTTATGGCTAAGGATTGAAAATTTAAAACAATGCTCCACGTAAATAGGTTATATATAAATTACTTTATTCACAATAATATCATCAAATATACTTATTTCATAGGCTCCTAGTCATAGGCTGACTGACCGTTGTCGCTCAGAATCGTTTTTCTTATACAATGATATTATATCATTGAATTCAAATTTAACACCATCCATTACAGTGACCTACTTGTAACCTACTGTACAGCAGAGCGACATCCACTTACCCACCTTTTTTTATTATTAATCCTGCTATAAAATCTGATCCCTACTTATTACTTACACAGACATAAAAAAAAACTAAAAATACTCAGAATCTAAAATAATAACGGAGAAATGAACATTCTAGTTTCCCGGTAATCAGTAAATCTGAAGCTTTAAAATACTTATAAAGTTGTAATAGGTATCTTAATTCGTTAAATACTAAATGACTGAATGTCTTAGTAGTTAAATTTGTAGTAGTCAGTATTCAAGATAGGTACACATTTTTCTAGATTAATAATATTATTAAAATGTTGTTAGATTATTATAACCCTCACTATTCCATCGTTCGTCAATCATTACAGTTATGTATGTTACGAGTGATTGATGCCGTATAGTATGCGTTATTAGTGTTTATAATATTTTCAAAATAAATTATAAAACACGATAATTTAATTAAATAATGGAGAAAGTTATTCGTGAGATTGGTGGTTCCAGAGGCACAGGACTTAAATACAAAGACGACGATGGATATACTTACTGGAAAAATCGACAATGTCGAATGCACTTAACTATTCGTTGTGCATCCTGGAGAGCTGGGTAAATTTAATAATTTTAAACAATCACCTATATACATTAAATATAAAAATTACCTACCTTCCTTTTCTTTACATTAAAATATTTAAAGATTTAGAAGTCATAAATTCGATTTAAGAATTTTTTTCTTTTCACTTCATTGTCATCCAGGCTACTGGTAGGTATAGATTTAAAATAATGAAATTTTGCTGACCATGGTTAGTACTGCAGGGATCTTGCTGTACTAGTAGATTTTATTCTAAATGGTTGTGTTATTAAGTAATAGTGTATTATGTTATTTAGTAATTATTAGTAGAGGAACCTATATATGTTTATATTTTAAATATTATTTTCTTTTTTAGTTGTCGTGCAAAAGGCAAAGTTTTTAATAGCGACACTTCGAAAGTTTTGCTGCTGACAGGCCATGAAACTCATCCAGAAAACCAATTGGCATTAAATAGGTTCAAAAATATTTGTAATCAACGGGCACAGGCTGAACAAATATCACTTCGGGTCATTTATAACGAAGTAAGTTTTATATTTATTATAATTACAAACACCAATTATATAGCAAGGAAGTTAATTAGAAAGTATTATTATACGATACTTTTTTAGATTGTTTTCATACATAAGTGTTTTGTCCTGAAAATGTAGGTATAAAATGTAAATATTATGGCGTGATCTTTATTATGCATTAAAGATGATGTAAACGTATACTGTTCTCTCTGGCCCACGTGCAAAAATGCAAAATAGAGAAGATACGCATTCACGTAAAATAATTTTTTTTTTATGATTTTGAGTTATCTTGATAAAAATCACACATCGCAAAAATTATAGAGAATAAGTGTATGACATAGATTTGTCTAAATATATTGTCTCAAAAATCAAAACAATTCAATAAATATAACCATTTAAATTTTATATTTTTCAGTAAAATAATAATGAAATATAAAACCGACATTATAATTTTTTTGTCACGTCTGCACCGAAAGTTTAGTTGTCGATGACGGTTGAAGCGGAAAGTGACCTTTTCCGTCCAGTGGGCAGTAAAGTGGAAATCTCAAAACGTGGTAATTTTAAGCGCAATTGGTAAACTCTCTAACCAGACACTGATCGATTAACGCAGAGGTTTGACAAAAAATAGTTAGTGTGGCTCGTGCGGAAAGGTAATTTTCAAAAAGCTCACTTTCCCCCCTTGTCGGTTGCCACACAATATTAAATATACTATAGTAATAATAGGTTATTCAAAAATCATAAAAAAATGGTTTTCCGTGACTTTTTATCTACGTTTGCACGTCAGTCTGAGAGAGAAAACATATATTGCGCTAACTGACATCCTATTGATAATTTGTGTTTATTTCATGCTCATGATTTATTTAACGATATATAGTATATAAATTATACCCTTTGCACAGTATCATTTCATCAAAAGAAATTATTTATTAATTCATCAATTATAAATTAAAATACATTTGGTACCTATTTATTGTTTTAAAATCTGAAATCAACTACATCCACCTAGCTCATGCGATAAGTACTTTCACCCCTATAATGCAATATACTGGCCTGATTTTTAATGTAATTTTTTTTCTGTATAACAGTATTTATAGTAGTTATTTTTGATTCTGGCTTCCTCGCCGGTCTATGAGCTTATTACCACTGGTCATTTTATAAGAATTTATACCATTTGTCTCAAATTTTTAAAAAGAGTTACCTAACTAAAACTTACATTTTTCTTTAGCTATCTAGCATCATTTAATTTAATTTAATTTTAAATTAAAAATAATTAATATATTATGTTTAATACAAATTACATTTTTTTTTTCGCATGCTTATATTATACAAACTTAGGTGGGTGCGTGGGGAGTTACCTAATGAAATGAAAAATGAAACCTTAAAAATTGCTCAATTTACTTATTATTCAACCATTTTCAATAGTTTTTGTTTGAAAAGATGAATCTTATATTTACCTACAAATAAAACTGCTAATTTAACACTAACAGTCATGTTTTTTTTATATAAAGTAAGTACTTATTATGGAACTTTTTTGAAAAAGTATAAAAATATTTGCTCATGTTATAATAGGTTCTTAATAAAAGGTAAACTAGTAACAATATTGAATAGAACCAAGAAGCTAAAACAACTAATTTTCTATTTTAATTTGAAAGCTAGTGTAAATTTAATATCTTTATAATTAATTAATATTTGTAACCAGTGAACACAGAATGATCAAATTTCTCTCATATACAATGAAGTATATAAATAATATTGTTACTAAATATTAAATCAAAAAGTAAAATGTAATTTATTGACTCATTTTATGTATAAACATACCTATTAAGAGTTATACATCATTTCTATATACAAAATACTAATATATTTTTTTTTGGTAAATACATTTGTACATTAAATTTTCAAATTTGAATATGAAAATACATTTTAAGACATGCGGTATGGCAGATTTTGTAAATGTTCATGTCGGTTCATTTGTCTCACTGCATAGAACAATGCGTAGACATAGACGTCAAATTCATCCAGTCACTCCTCAGTCTATGACTGAATTCCACTTACAATTAACAGGAGAATATGCGCACTTGTCTATGATACAAAATGAACCAATATACTCTGGCATTGTTGGTGCAACTTTAGAAGAAGGAACCACTTTATTTTTCATTTTGCCTGGAATCAAAAAGTATACAACTATAAAATATAATAAACTTTATTTCAAATAAATAATAATTACAATAATATTATACAATTAATTTAGTTTACTTAGGACTGGTTCTACTTTTTTGTTGGATGGCACATTTTCTAGTTCACCAAGTTTTGGAAACGAATGCCACCAATTATACATCATAATGGGCATAACATTTAATACTGTAAGTTTTGTATGTAATTTGTAAATAAATAATAGTAAATTATAAAATAACTATTTTACTAATTAGATTATTTTAAGTTACTTTTTTTAAAAATCTATTTATTAAAATATTTTTTCAGGGATTTCCTATAGGTTTTGCATTGATGTCGAGGAAAACGGAAAGGGCATACACGGCGCTTTTCAATAAGATTTTAAACATAGTACCAGAGTGGCAACCTCAAACCATAATAGTTGATTTTGAAAGGGCAGCTATTGCTGCTATAAGAACAATGTTTCCAAATACCACTATTAGAGGCTGTTGGTTTCATTCCTCCCAAGCGGTATGGAGAAAAGTTGCAAATATAGGTAAGATTACTTTAAAATCGGAATTTGTAATTAATAATAAATTAAATATATAGTCAATTAATAACACTGGTTAATATTTAGGATTGATTGATATATGTAGTAACCATCGAGGAGCCTATGACACTGTGCATATGTTGATGGCATTGCCTTTGCTGCCGACAAATTATATAGCTGAAGGTTTTGAAACTGTAAGGGCATACTATATTGAGAATGTGCAATCATTGATCAGCAATAATAATGATTATAATTTTACATTATTATTTGAATATTATAGATCAACTTGGCTTGCAGGTCTGTAAAATACAAAATAATAGTTTTAATATAATATTTTTTGTTCATACAACTAAACAAATTTATAACTAACCCTACACCATTGCCAATAGGAATAAATGCAGATATATTGTCGGTGAGTGACACGGTTTGGCGAACCAACAATGTGTTGGAAGTAAGTCACCGACATCTCCAGATGCACATGCAAAATCGGCACAATCCTGAGCCATGGGTGTTCTTGAGTAATTATATTTTTATTTATTTAACACTAGAAAAGGAATATATAAGTATTTTATATTTACAGAGGGGCTGATTACTTACTCGAATGGTGTTTTGAACGATTATAATGAGGCTACTGATGGAGGACAAGTAAGAGAACCTCAACGACAAGTTTGGATAGATCAGCAAAGGAATTTAGATAGATCATTGAGGCTGTTTATAGAAGGACGCTACTCAATGTCAGAATTTTTAATATGTGCTAGGCATTCAACACCAAATTTTGGTGTAATACGGCCTCAACACCAAGCTATTGTAATACTTCCTGCTGCTGTCTTTCCACAAGCTCCACTAGCTTTATTACCACTCCCCGTTGATCAGCATCGGGAACTGCAACTTCCAGCTATTCCTGTACTCCCTGCTACTGCTTTACCACAGGCACCACTACAAGAAGCACCAGCTTTATTACCACTGCACGTTGATCAGCATCAGGAACTAATTCGAGATGAAATAATGAGAAGGATTTTACCACGTAGACCAGCAATGCCCGTTCCTCGAGATCGTATGATTTTTCATTATAATATTACTTATAAAGATTTCCAATAAAATATACTAATAAATAAATCGCTTGTCTTTAGTTTTTTATAATCTCGATGCTGATGCAGATTATTCAGATGAAGATGTGTCTAACGAACAGTCTGTGATACCATCAGTTATTTACATTGAACGTGTTGATTTGACAAGTAAGTAGTAATTGTCTGAAATTTGTTTCTAGCTAAAGTAATTGATTAAAAATAATGATGTTTTATTATTTTAAAGTTGTACCAATAGTAGAGGAAACATGTTACATATGTTTGTACAGTCCACCAATAGTAGTAGCGTATCCATGCTTACACCAAGGCCTATGTGGAGCTTGTCATGATAGCTATTCAAGAATGCCTCCGAATGAGCACAGGCCATACTACCGCTGTCCACTTTGTAGAGCTGGAATAGAAATCTACTATATATTAACATGACAATTATAATTAATTATTTATCTTATCAATTAAATATCAACTAGCCATAAACCTACTTTAAATTTTTTATTTTTTAACAAATTAAACAAAATTAAACTAATTTTCTTGGTATGACACACATTTCAATTTAACTTGGGATTTGACTGTTTTTTGACTGTTTTGAGTAAGTTTAACACATTTTCTTGATAATATATCATATTCATACACAGATATATACTAATAGTATATAATATATATATCTGTATATTCATATAAGTAACATATTATAGGTATACTGCAAGTACCTACATTGAAATTAAAATTGTTACCAATTATGTGTTCATTATCAATTGTGATTAAATATAATTTACAAATACTTTACAAGTCTATAAGTATAACCATAGTATAACTACCATATTTATTTATAGAAAATACTACTCAGTCTATATATCTACTATACTGTATCACTGTTACTACTTTCTACAAGTTACAACAGTCCACTAGACAACCTATAATAATAGTTAATAAGAAGTTTTTAGTTAAATTATAGTAATTATTAGGTATTAAAATTAAAATGTGAAACTTACTTTTGAAATGACTGAAATAAACGATTACAGTCTACAAGTCAACATTACAATATAATAGGTATTAATTAGCAGTAAATTTCCGTTATAGAAGGTTATGTTATAATTTACAATAGGCTTATTTACCTACTTACATGTCACATTGTCACCATTTTATTTCCTATGGACAGATGAGACCAGTATGTTGAAGGCTTGGAATAAGTTCACGTTCACACTCATTTTGTTAAAAAGGAACTACTTAAATCGTTTCTTCTTCCTCATTCCCAAATAAAGAACATTTTTTGTGCCTCAATCAATTAAAAATTGTATTAAAATAAAAAAAAAATAATTAGGTTCTGTTTTATTATACAGCTACAGCATTACAGCCTATGAAAGTATGAACTAAATAAATTGAAATAAATTAGTGATAGGTTGTGCATAAGAGATAACGGTTGTTATTTGGAAGTTTAATTAAAACATTTTAATGAGTCAGTTGTGAGATAAATAACTTGATCATGATTTCGTGGCCCATAATTACTATACCTAGTCTTATGACTCTTGTTTCTTATGAATTATTCATGAGTTATGACTTATGAGTATTATATTAATGTAATGTAATACCTAATATGATTTATGATACATATTGAAATTAAATTAATCATTTGTTGAAGAAAAAACAATACGTTTGTCGTTTAGTATAAAATAAGTTTAATATAATTTATAATGTTATTTTAAATTACCGCCACAGAGGGGGTATCTAGTAGACCAAGGGAGATCTAAACGCTAAATGGGTAATTTAGATCCCCAACTAGGATGGTGTCAACTAGTTCCCTATGGTCATTTAGATCCCCTGTCAATTAGATCCCGCTGTGTCATTTAGATCACGGGGATCTATTTGGATGGGGATCTAGGTGGCCGTTCACCGTTTTGTCAGCATATAAATCGAAGTGATAAAATCCACTGCCAGTGGCGGCCATGACACCTGCGTATCACAAAGTTGCGATCATACCTATATATTTAGCCATGTATTTTACAATATTACGTACCTCCAGACCCAGGTCATTAGTTGGTTGAAAACTTGAAACATCGATTGCTTATTATTTGTCATAACTCATAATATTTAGCTATCACCGTGATTCGTCTTTTTACTCTCTCATACTCGTGTTTTCTACTGTGTCCGTATAGTGTACTAAAGTGTATTACTATTATACAGTCGGTATCTTTTGTAATATTGACTATTTTGTCTTTTTATATTTTCACAATTACTATGTCTAATAAGCTATTTTGATGCAAGTTGCTCTACTTTTAAACGCTCGGTGGATGAAAAAATAAGTAAGATCACTAATATCGTTACAGAAAATCAAGTTGTGGATTTAGTAGTAATATTTTTACTATAGCTGTTCATCGTGGGGTTATAAAGATAACATCCAACGAAGTACTGGACGAAGTAGCAAAAAAAAAACCAAAAAAATAGATTTACTAATATAATAAAAAATAGTTAATACTATAATATATTTATAAAGTCTGTATGGTAAATGGACATTTACCCCCCGGAGATTTTCCCCCGACTGTTTTCGGTCTAGAAGGACATTTAAACATTTCCCCCCATTTTTTTTTTAATAGTTTATTATTGACTAATACATAATAATATTGAATTTAATTATACAATATTATTTATTATTTAATATGAAATTATTTATTTTTTAAAAATATAAAAATATATAATATTATTATAAACATTTTTTTTTCATAAATATAATAGATTATATATCTATATGTTCGATCCACTGAACTACTTAAAAAAAAAAATTTAAAAAAAAATAAGCATACAATAAAATATAATTAATAATTAATAAAAATAGCTAAAAATTCCTGCATAAAAAATGATACATTTTGTAAAAAACATTTGATTACTAATTATTTTGTTATTTCTAAACACTTATTTTTTAACTTTTAGTCATATTTTTTTGTTAAGACTATACCCGTTTGTCAATTTAATAATTGCTTTTGAATTTGATTCAAGTAGTTCAGTTGATCAAAAATATACATCTATAATTATTAATTTATTATATTTATGAAAATATTTGAAAATATTAGAAAATAGGCAAAATAATAATTTCATATATTTATATTTATATTATTATTAAATAGTAAACTTTAAAAAAAAAATGGGGGGGGGAATGTCCACGAGTCTGTATACCTAAGTAATAAATAAAGTTTGTATTTACCATAATTTTATAGATTGATATTAGACATAACCATAAATTATAATTTAAATGATAAAATAATGCATATGTTAAAAAATTTGCCATATCCCTCCCCATGACAAAATCATTTGACCGCCACTGGCCACGCTTAATAGATATTAGGTAAATTTAGAACTATATAGTATATTGTATTATATTTTAACAGTTTATTATTGACAATTTTTGATATGATCGAATCAACCGATTTATTCAAATTATATTTATTTGTATGTATATTATGTATGACATTTTTAAATAACTATTTATATGAAATATTAATTTTGGCGCAAATGATATGCCATTTTGGCACCACTGGTGCTTATGTCATATTATAGTCGTTTGTTCGTAAGTGTACCTATAATTTAACTCTAAAGTATCAAAGTTATACCAAGTTTTTTGTTTTTACTATTAATTCAAATATACAGCGGACATGTTATTAATTTAATCTTCAACTATATTGTTCCTAGATAAGCGCATCCTCTTGGCACCATTTGTGGAGCGGTCAAAGTTTGATTTCCTCTTTTTATCTTGACAAAATTCTTCAAAATTAATAACTAAAATTATAACAACCATAACCAATAGCAACCTTACAATAAACAAATATTTATTATTAATATGTTTATTTTTCTCCTGGACAAATGGCGCCGCTATTGTATTTTTGACTTCCAGATTCCAGATTTTTGACCTACTTATCCGGTGGATTATCCTAAAATTTTTTTCATAAGCACCTTGTCCTGACAAAAAAAAAAAATAAGCCTAATCGGTCAAGCCGTTTTGGAGCCAAACCGTAACACAAAATATGTACTTGCTTTTATAGTATAGATTTTCAATATTTAGCCAAATATTCAGCTTATTCGCCTAATTCAAGAAAAACCACGAGGAGGTTGGCTGACAAGTTTCTCAAAAATGTTGTTGTTTTTAGTTTTTTATATTTTGAAAATCATTCAATTTTTTTGTTAAAAAATTATCAGTAAAAAAATTGAGAAAAATAATTTAGTAGGTAAAAAATTCCTATTAAAATTTTTTATTAATTTGGTAAAGATTTGTAACACATTGTTCTTAAAAATTGGTATTTGGTAATAAGATGACCAGTATACCGTGACATATAATTACCCGGGAATCAACTTGTACATACCCCTTTTGATGACCAGGGAATCAATTTGTACATACTTAATAATGAACCGGTAATCAACTAATACATAAAGTAGGACTCGGGAATCAATTCACCTACTGCGGATATTATAATATGTACCTACCTAATCTCATTATTGGTGAAATACAGATAAAGGTTTAACTATTATGATGTGGTACCTACGACCTACCTACCTAGTCGTGTACTTCAGTGGTATATTTAGGGGGCGGCGGAGGGAAATTGCCCCGGGGCGCCAAATGCTTTGTCTTCAAAAGGGCATCGTCACCAAAAAAAAAAATTATTTATTTTTTATTTTATTGGATTTGTTGAAAAATTATATATTAACTGATGACCTGTATCTTTCCTATAATATCTTTTACATTTCTATACATATTTCTATATAATATATATATTATATATATATAATGAATTTTATTATATTGTCATAAAAAAAGGCTAAAGTATAAAATTATTATTTGTTTTATTTGACTATAAAGGTTGACTTTTTTACTAGGAATAAATGGAGTGGTATTGGTAAAATTAAAGTGTTCTCTTATTAGTGGAAGTATAAATGCAAGTTTCAAGTCCTGGATTATTTACGTTCATTCTTAGTTTATTAATTTTTTTGAATCTCCAGATCGAGCGTTCGAATTGCCTGTTGTGTAAAGTAAACTTTTTAAAATCTCAAGATACAAAGATTTTCAAAAAAAAATTCCGTTTTTTAAATATTTTCGATTTTGGTTTTTAATTGAAATACTGGTATCCAATTTTTTCCGGTTTCGGTTTTGAAATTAATTCTTGTTTCCAATTTTTTTTCTGTTTCGGTTTTATACCGGTTTCAAGCTCTGCATTTTTAACAAAGAAAAAGTAAATTGTAAATTAGAGCGGGCTTAAAAGTTTTTTTGTGACAAAGAGTAATAGGAAACTAAGAAAAAAAGGGGCGCCAACATCGTGATTACGCCTCTAGTGTACTCTTGTGTAAGACACAAAAAAAAAATGTCTTAATTTTTTCCTATGTTATTACACATACATTACAAAGAGGTCATCTCATGTGATGTCTTATATAGCAATTTAAAAGTTCAGCAGTTCTTGTTTAACTTAGTTAGTTAGTTTAATATAAAATGGAGTAAATTTACTACCCAGGTAATATTCAGTGGCGAAGCGTCATAGGAGACAAAGAGTCAACGTCTCCCCTGCAATTAGAAATTAGAACATTGGGTGAATAAACAATTATTTTGTTTTATAAAATATTTACAAATGTGAAATTTATTTTATATGATAAATATTATTATTCAATATTTGTTAAAATCTGTTTTTCGTTGTACAGTTATATAATTCTTAAAATAGATTAGATGTGCGCGATACAGCCGTGCGTATGAGAAGGTGATGTACAGATATATCATATATATAATATTGATATAAAAAATGTATTTCTTTAAATAATTAAAAGGTTTAGAAAGTTGAATCACTCTTAAATATTAAACAACATTTTAATATGTGTATAAATAGATATTAATTTATATAAATATTGAAAAATGTAGGTATTATGTTAAAATTTTAAGTTCAACTCGGGAGATCTTACTAATTTAAAGCTGAGACCGAACCAATGCTGAAATTCAAAATTAAGGAACGGGTACCTATATAAATCAAAACAATGCCTTTTTGTATGGAGGAGTGGTAAAAAAAGTTACGTATTTGAATATTTCCTGGACCAGAAAAAATCGCTAACCCACTTCGCTTTACCTACTTTCCCACTTTTCAAAATTGTTATTTTGTTGAACAACATAATATACCTACATTAATATTATATTATTATATAATTCAAAAATGCAATTGATACTTTTTAATTGTGTTTGGCTTCACACGGTGAACACCTACATGGCTCCGGTATATGAACTGTATAGTTTCAGTAGTCTACACAGAGTTCAATCGCAATCAGCTCGGTAAAGCCGTTAACAGTAGGAAAAGAACATTTTTATTTAAAAAAAAAATAAGAATAAAAAATAATGGATTTGGCGTCTACGTATACGGTATTTTTCAACACAGATGCGCCGGACGATCAAGGCTCTTCTCTCCATTTATGCGCAAAAAATGGGGTAATTTCAAAATGTTTTGTGTTATACTCGGTGACGCGCTTTCATTACACTTACGGACGTTTTTATTTTAGGGTGAAAACAATGAAAACTGCTTACCAATTTATTGGGAAAATTTGAGCGTACACGCAATAATTAAAAAAGACCGGTGGTTACGTTCGAGCATCACCACTAGAAAACTTTTGTTAAATAAAGGTAAGAAATATGAATAAATGCACGTACCTACCTAACTTTTACGTTTAAATGTTACAACATTTATTACCTTTACCCATCGGCGCAAATAGGGGGAAACCCCCAAAACATTTTCTAAATTGTTTTATGCTTATTCAATATTATTGTAATAGGAAGGCTTCAGCCAAACGTCAAATGTGCTATGCCTATACCTACTTAGTTTATATAATTGTTAGTGCATCTATATATTTCATTCCCAATAATGTAAGGAAAATAGTAGGTTATCTACCCACGACCTTCCTAGGACCTAGTTTCTTTCAATTAAATTCATTCACAGTGGCGTTCTTTGTGGGCACTCTTGCATTTTTCACGGTCTATATTAGCAGTTGTAGTACCTACTCAGTTTCATTTCAATTTTCCTTGAGAGCATTTTAAATGTTGAAAATATTTATTTATAATTCTTCACATCAATAAGTAATAAAAAAAAGGTTCCTTCTTTGTCTCCTCTCCTACCAATAACTAGGTACCTAGGTATATCGGCCAAATGTTTAATTTTATTTTTTTATAATTAAAATATAGGTACTCAAACATAACCCATTGATATTTAAGATGCTTCAAATATATTAAGCCGTTTATCATTAGGTACCTACCTAATGGTATCTATCTACGACATCTCGAATCGTCTGTACATAACCTACATGACTAGAAAACTATTCATCTAAGTGATCTATGATGCGAATCACAATTTTTTAGATGTAGTATAATCATAAACACATTGAACAACAACAACTATCTAAACCTTTCCATTGTAAATTAAATTAATCTGTTGCACATATGTTATCACTTCATAATTATTTTACACTTTTACCTATGACACCAGTACTTTAGCCGTCAATTAAAGGCTTAAAAACTTTCTAGATACAACCGTACTTATATATTGGCTTTAGGCTACAGATAAATAAAAAGTATTTGAATATAATACATTAAACCCAACAAAAGTATTAAATATCATTTATATAATTCATCTTATAAATAGATTTAATAAATGATAACAATTCAATTTATCTTTAAATGTTAGTTGCAATATTTTAATTTTATTATTTAGGAACTGTAAATAATAATATATTTATTAATTACAGAATAAACTACAAGTATATTCAATAATAAGCTTTCGAAAATTCTTGTTGTGGTAAAACCATTTAAAAAAATCTAATTCTTAAATTTCAGAAACTAAATGTTATTTTATGTTATCGTATTACGTAAAGATACCACAAGTATTAAATTTCATTTATTAGTTAATAGGTGGGTAGCCAGGTAGGCTGGCAGGAGGTTAATCTACTTTTTTTATTTTACCAGCGCCAATAATACTAACGTTAGGTAATATACTATTCTCTTGCGGGAAACATTAATTATTTAATGATAATAATAATATTGTTTATTGTCAAAATAATATATTTACATAAAGATACATCAAAAATTAAAAGTAAATACAATTTATGACGCCGCCCCAAAGCATAGCTTGTGGCGGATGCAACAAGTTCAATACAACACAATTTAACATAACAATACATTATTATAATATAGATTAAACTAATGAACAATAGAAAATAAATTATAATTTTAAGTTTTTTTGTGCAATCATACGTACATAATATGATTAAGATTAAGATCTTTTAAATACTTTTTATAATAATACTTATTTCTGTACTATGTTAAATTAATATTAAGCTATAGACAAAGCTTAAGCCTTGATTTACTTAAGTAGGTATGAGTAGTGTGATTGGTATTTAGGTTAGGGAGGTTGCCAAATATTTACCTGTGCCATATTAGGTATTTACAAAGGGTACCTAATTCAAGTTTTTAAATATACACCAACTGATTTTTTAATTGATACATTATTATAAGTAAATATAAGTATATTATAAAGCCAATATATAAGTACGGTTGTATCTAGACATTTTTTAAAAGCTATTTTTAAATTGCAGATTGTTAAAATTATGATATCTATCTTAATATATGATTTTAATAAATTGTAATTGATAGTTCATAATAGAGAAACATTTTATTAGCTATAACTTGAGTGAGTAGGTAGTTTGTTTTAATTTTTAACCAAATTCTTTCGATATTATACTTGCACAATACAATACATATAGTAGTAGGTATGTTTATTACCATGCAATTATTGTATGCATATTTGTGCATATATGTTCGGTTTCCTATAGTATAAACATACCTACATCTATTCACAAGAAAAATATATGGGCACATAAAAAAGTACACATCTAAGCCTTCTGACCATCCAATATTACAGACTACAGATCAAATTACTATATATATGCAAACATAGAATATTACAAGTTACAATACCTAATAAGTATGCTATAATATTATTATAACTTAAAACGTACCGCGATGGACGTGATCTCGTGTTTTAAATTTTTAATGTTTATTATAAACACATTCTATTTATTTTTCAAGTCGAAGGATATATACCTCCGTGTTCACTTGTAGCCATCATGGGGCCAAGGTTTGTATATAAACCAAAATTTGTTAATAAGTTATACCTCTTTAAATTTAACAAGAATTAATATAATTTCAGCGGCGCTGGAAAAAGTACTTTGATGGCTGCTCTGGCTAATAAACTTCCAGGTAATATATTTTTTTCTATATTAAGATGTGAAAATATACACTTAATTACCTATATTGTATATTTTTCTATTATAATTTATTGAAATATTTTTGAAGCCCAAATCGAACTTGAAGGAAGAGCAAAAATAGGAAGTCTTTCTGTTAGAAATTTTGAAAGCCACAATTTTGGATATATGTATCAACACGATTTATTCTCTGGATCTTTAACCGTAAAAGAGCACCTTCATTTCATGGTAAGTCATCGAGTGATTTTCATTCAATTTTCCTTACAAAAAGTATTGTTCCAGGCTAAATTGAAACTGGACAGGAGAACAACTGACAAAAATCTGAAAGCTCGAGTAACGGCGGTTATAGAAGAATTAGGTCTTGGTCAATATGCGAATACTAGAATTGGGGCTGGTGGGGAAAATGGAAAGGTACTTAAATGGAAAGTCTATAACAGGATGATTTAAACTTATTTATTACCTATATTATATATATTTTATATTATAGACAACGTTATCGGGTGGCGAGAGAAAAATTGTGTCGTTCGCAACTGAGCTTCTTACCGACCCATCATTTCTATTCTGTGACGAACCCACAACAGGTAAACAAGTACTAACAATTTTAGTTACGTAATCGTTTTTAATTTTTTTCACGGTCGAAATTTATTAATAAGAACAGTAGGTACCTACCACAATCTCCAAAAAAAGTAAACATATTTTATTGGACATATTGCTCCGTATTCCGTAGACATAGGCGCATACTTGTTGAAAACTAGCTTCCTAATAATTCTGAGTCGACAACGGTTTTGTTTCCATTATATTATTATAGGGTCATCGATTGTGTCATATTAGATAATAAAAATTGTATATAAAATACCATAGTAAAACACTATTAATTTCCTTAAATTTTAATCAATACACCTAACTATATTGGCTAAAAAATGTATCATTTAAAAATTTAAATGTCGTTAATATGTCCAATTTCTAATAGGTAGCTGATTAACTTCCCGGGACCCTTGTTAACAATGCGCTTTTATCATTTGTCATCAACTTGAATCATGAATATTTCAGACCGACTGTACGCCGGCAAAATGTAGCTCATGGGTTTCCAAAACCGTGAAATTTACCGATTTTCAACGATGCGCCGCCGTTGTTACACACTTGCTTGCGAAATGGCCGTACGAAATCAAAATAAACAATATGTGCAACTGTGCAAAACGCTGAACGAAATATGGAAACCAGTATAACGAGTGTGCGAAGGAACAACACGCTTTTTGGCGACGGTGCAACATCTTTTGAAATCGAAATTCAGTATACCTATACGACTATAGTACTATACCTACCGCTAAACCCATCACGCATGTTTATCGAAGATGATAAATTGCGAAAAAAATAGCCTTTTTCTAAAGCTCAATTATGTGTACTTAAACTGTGACAAAAAAAACATACATATATAAACTGCGATTATACTGGTACAATAACTTTACTGTGACAACTAAAATATTATCCAAACTGTAACAATTTATTGAAAAAATAAATGTACCTATGAATACAATTAAAATGTAGGTATTTCAAAAATATTAAATACAAAGAACTCAAAAATATATAATATTATATTATATGTATAGGTAAAATAATAAAAAAATTGAATTTAATCAAAAAACACTAAGGATATTTATTTTATATACGTGTCAACTTGAACCTTAGGACCTATATAGAGCATCTAATGTGTATAGTGATAGATGAGATCATGAGAATAATAACAATACGCGTTAAAACAAAATAGAGGAATTCACATTCATTGCATAAAATAAAAATTATAAATAAAATACAAAATTATTTTGTTATAATTTCTGACGATGACACTCACAGAAAAAGAGGAAATATTATTCCTTGCATACACCTAAATATAAAGTTTTTGTTAAATAATCACAAAAGACCATTAAAATTAGATGCCATATCAGTTATATCAAATCAAAAACAAATGACTCTTCAACTTAATCGTGTTCGAAAAATGGAAGATCAAAAATATAATTGAAAAATTCTTCATCACCCTTGTCCGTGGTCCGTCAATATAAAGTTCAACAAATCCACATTTTGCAATTTTCTAAACCACGATTGTCTGAAATCAGTGAGATTTACCGGTTGCATCCACAAATAGGTACTGGTGGCCATATATTCATATATATTTTTTACTGTTTCGTGTATTCTAATTTTAAAATCTATTACGAACGTAAAATACATACTATATTGTGACGTGTATTTACCATTTTTAAAATCATGGCCATTGGCCAACAAAAAATTGGTAAACAAATTTGTAGCAGTTGTGCATCGTTTGAAACTGTCGTCTGTCTGTGTATTTAGGGTCTCTAACTGAGGTGTGGCACTATACGGTTATAGACTCCGCTGTGCTCATTTTCTCTACGTTCCTTAACTAAATTAGGACACATGTCATATTAAATATTAATCTAGCAAGCATATTTTAATTACCTACCGACCTACATTTGGTAATTTCAAAATAACATTTTTGACAAAAAATTAAATTAATATTATATATTTATATAATAATTAGGTAGGTACCTATCAAATTATATTTTTTGAATTATGTTATTATTTTTATTTATATACAAAGAAATAAAGAATCTAACAAATTTAAATGGTAGTTACCTAATTAGGTAATAAAGGTAATTGTAAAATGATGAAACAACGTTTTTTATTAATTTTTATAGTTGACATATTATGTGGGTACTAACATGGAGATTGGAATTCAATCCTTTCTTCATAAGACTATCTCATACAGTTTTTTCATCTTCTTTTGGATAAGAATATAAATAGCAGTTGTTCAACTTTTATTGCGTAATCTTTTTGCATTGGTTTCTGCAGGCATATATATTTATTATTCGTGGAATGTTGATAGACGTATTCTTTACGATATTCAAATTGTTTGTAGGTTTGATGAATTTTGTAAACAATTCAATTTGTTTTTGTGTATTCAGAATATTAACGAACCCAATTGTCACAATATTAACACTTTACGAATTATTGTCGTCGGGATCAATTTTTGTTTTTAAAAAAACTTTATAGTGCTCTCTGTTAGCGAGAATTCAATAATTTAAATAAAATCACTTTCATCGATTACAATAAAATCGGATTTAATATAATTTGCCTTAAATTATAAAAACATTTACAAAATTACTAATTACGTCATATTATGAGCATATTATATAGTGATCAACTGCCCCAAATACGCCGAAGCCCGCAAAATCTTTATCAACCCTCTTTTACTAGGTATAATATTATTTACAATAGTTATAATATGTAGTAATATTTTAGATATAATACCTGCAATATACGATGTACCTAATATTTAACTTGAACTTTGTCAATAACATGACAACAATTTTTTATACTTTTCAAAAATCAGATCCCTTGACCGCTATTTATATTTATAATCGTATTATTAATTTGTTTTATTATTTATTATATCTATCTTCTACGGATTATAGGTATAAGTAACATAGGTACATATAAAGTATTATTTTTTTTTAATGATTTAAATTATTTACCTACCTAGCTATTTTTAAGAATTAATTTGGTATATGTTTTGCATATGTTATTAATATGCTTAAAATGTGCTTGCATGAATAAAACAATAACGTGCACTAAATCAGTTGGAACGTAGTTAAGACACTCACGTCCAACGGATACTAGTCCCTCAAAACTAAATTCGGATACTAGTCCCTCAGAATAGTTAGGGTAAAATATATGCCAACTGTGGGTATTATTGAAGAGATTCCCTGAGATTCACTTCGCCGGCCGTATCACTGAACCTAATTGCGAAAATTATCGAGTATTGAACCGCACGATGACATGACGGATGGTGATGCGACCGATTTTCCTCTGGATTAAACAGAAAACTGACGCATATGGTTATTAATTATTAAAAAAAACTGTCTAGGTATAAAGTTAGTGTAGATTTAACTCTGTGATAATTTTCATTTGTTTTATTATACTCCTGTCTATATTATTATAAGCAAAAACTAAAAAAGAATTGTGGTTATTGTTTATTTTTTTTTAAGAAACGTGATATATTATGTTTGTCGAAAAAAGTTATAATTTTCCACATCTGATTTTCAAAAAGTTTAAATAATTTAGCATTTTAGCCTAAAAATTCTAAATTCCAAAAAATAGTACCTAATAGAAATTCATAATTTAAGGCTTTAAGCATAAAAATGTTGAAATGTGTTGAGAAATTATTTTGAGCATGCTTGAAAAAACATACTGTATACTATCATGGGAAGGTCGGGAATGAGAGACGTATTTAAGTGGTAGGTATATCTTATGTTGACCTAGACAAGATATCAGGGGGACGGGGTGATTCGACTGTTATATGATTTCTTTTAAAAATTAATATTAATTATCGGACTACACTAGTACACTCAAATATAAGTACATAGGTATTTATAAATCATAATATGTAATAATAATGTTACAGGAATTATTGGGAGCTATTTAATTTTTGAATAAACAATTTTTCTAAAACGTTATAATTAAGTATACTCTTACATTGTATTAAAAAAAATTATCCAAGGACCGGGTATGTTTAAATTTGAGGCTCATACATTCGACCTGCGATAGTTGTGACACTGGATATTAATTTTTATAATTTTAGTTAATTAATTGGACATATTTTTATGTGATTATGTGAATATTTTATTTTAGGGTTGGATTCATACAGTGCTCAAAAAGTCATCAAAGTTATGCAACGATTAGTGTCTAATGAAAAGAAAACGGTTGTCTGTATAATTCATCAGCCTAGTACTGAGCTTTTAAATGCATTCAACCAGTTGATTTTAGTAGCTGATGGAAGAATCGCCTATTCAGGACCACCCAACAAGGCGATTTCGTTTTTTGAAAGGTAAAATAATTATTTGTGAATCTCAAGTATAATTATCACCAAATATTTTTTTAAGTAGATGACAGTGTTTTTTTATGGCACTAATGTAGTCAATGTTTAAACTTTAAAAATCTCAATTCCCTTTTTATAGTGTAAGAATTAACAGTTTATTATGTAGGTAATCTATATTAATGTATAATTGCATTGATTGTAATTTGTATTTAAATTTCATAGAAACCCTATTTTTTAGTTTAATATTTATTAAAACACTTGCTGTATCAATGAATAATAATGAAACACTATAAAAATTATAATTATTTTTTCGAGAATACTGATTATTAATTGATTATTATTTATATTATAGTGTTAGTTATCGCTGTCCCGATAATTATAACTCAGCAGATTTTATTATGAAAATATTATCAGATAGTAACGAATCTGTAAATACAGTTTGTGATGAATTTGCAGCTAGTAAACACGCAGAAATAGTAAAAAATGCTATTACGAATGAAATATATTTCGTAAGTATATATTATTGTTGTATATATATTGAGTATAAACTATAAAGGATGTACATTGTTTTAGAATTTATGCTTACAATATGATAAGGTGTACACAATTTTTAATTTCAGGATACATCAAGTTTATCAGTACTTCGAAATCAGTGAGTCTTATATTTACCATTATTAACTATATTAAGTAATTTATCATTTTACATAATAGTAAAACATTGTATAATATTAGAGATTCTACAGTTGAGTACAAGTAATTTTGAATCCAAATCATATAAATGTTATACTCTTAACTCTTAAGCTAGTATCAGATGCACCCACATTATATAATTATAATTAGGGCCCAGATTTATAATCATTTGCATGTTTTTTTAGCAGTCCAAAAAGTAGCTAGATAAGCTACAAGTTTGAATTATAGTCAATAGTTCCAGAATACAAAGTTCTATTTTGCATATTTTTGCACATTTTGTCATTTTTTGATGTGTATTGCATATTTCTGTATTTTACAAATACCGAAGTGTTTCATAAGTATTTTACTATTGTTCGTTGGTTTTTCCGGACTATACCGGACGAGTCAACATTAAGGAAAAACTATTTATTCGATGTATATAATTTAAAAATTGGATTTTGATCTGAATCTGAAATGTTTTGACAATTTTACTATTTATGTATCTTTTTAAATATCTCGATGTTTAGTCAAGTTTTATTTAAATATTTATACTTAGTTCCGGCCCCTATCATCCTTAATATTTTGAACGTTATTACAAGACTTAAATATTAAGATCATTAGTGTTTTGTAGAAACTATGATAAATGATAATATTATGATAATATACGTCATGTTGATGTCACATACCTTAATAATATGACGAGTTGGTGTGCCTATTGCAACCACGATTCGTCCGAACCTAACGATATCAGCTATAGATTGTGTACATTACATATTATGATGTTCATAGTCACATGATAAGTCTACTGAATAAGACGTCGTCGTTCAATGGAATAGTTGTATGCGCGCGCATATCGTGACAACATTTTGTAGTTTAGTTTTGTTCGATAATAGGAAAAAACAAAGGAAATGCACAAGCGTATTGTTCGAGATGAAAAATATGTGTTCTATTTTTCTTCTTACTGTAGAAAGTAAAATTTGCTTATAATTCAAAAATATGTGTACAATTATATATAATTTACTATGGTAGCGTATGCGAGAAGAAGAAACATATTTAAATGTAATAATACGTATACCTACCTATAATACATAATATTATATTATAATACGACATATAGGTACGTTCCTAGGTTTTACTTGCTATTTTCTAACTATACGAAACCCTTCGATTACCATACTGTTAAGGGCCTAAATAAACGTAAGCATATATTATAGCCTGCGTTTCGTACACTATACCTATACCTACATACCAGCTGGTAGTTTGCGACAACAACAATAACAACAATATACTGATACCTCTATATTATATACAGCTATTATATAGTTGCCTATATACAGAGACACGTTTCTACCATGACAATATTATTTTCGTGTCGCCAGTAGGTATATAATATGTTGTAATCGTTGGATTAATGGACAGTTTACGCTTATATTATATTATACTATACCTACTTATACCTATATAATAATAATATAATATGTTATATTATGTGGACATTGTATACTATAAGCTTTAATACGTTTCCGTATGTATTTAAATCATTTACAGCTTATCGCCATTTTGGCCGGTGAAACTGTACCACCTGACGGGAAGATATTTTCTGGAGAAAGTCCGCAACCCCACCATCGACATCCACAGGTTTTTGCAAAAAGTCGTGAGTATCCGATACACATTATGTAGGTACGGTTGTAACTTGTGAATACCTAGGTACCTGTAATGCGTGCACTTACGAATATATTTTACAAATTTAATATATTTCATACCTATTCAAATGACGCTCTGCTATGGTAATAGGTACGTGGACCCCCCGCAATGGAATGCACGGCGAACAATACGTATTTTTAAATTCAGGGCGATTAGAATTGTATATAATATATTATTCAAATCTACTAAAATAATACTGCACTTGTTGTTAGTTGTTATTCAACAATTTTCACTTTTCTTAAAATATATCAATATAATTATTACTATGCGGAATCGCAGATTTATTTATGTGTTATTCAGTACTCGTATTTATGTAAACTGTTTTACGCGTTAAGTTGCAAAAATATCAGAATATAATCGATATTATAAGCGACATTTTTTTTTTGTTTCTTATACTAAGTCCTTTATTAGTTATTTTAGATGTATATAGTGGGACGAATAGAAGTATCGAACGATGTATAGCTATAGATTAATATAAAAGCCATATAGGGATAAAACCGTATAAAAGAATAGAAACTTTTTAGTATCTAGATTTTTTTTTATAAAATTATACGAGTAAAATTATTATGAAATATTAAATTTTAATTTAATCGTTTTGAATATATAATATATACATTCATGTATTATAAATTATAATTATTTTTGAATAAAGTTATAAAATAATAATAACGAAATGATAATAGATAGGTAGTAAAAACTATGTAGCAATAAGTTCATAGACGTTGGAGTTATTTAGAGTTAAATTATGAAACAATTGGAATTAAGACTTAATATTTGATGAAAAGTCATCCAATTTTAATATCACGCTGAGACACGCTGTAAATGTTAAATGTTTATTTTTGTTTAAAAAAAAGACAACTATCTTTTGAATAATGTATGCAGCGCAGGCCGCAATCATTTACCTATTAGTAGTCAGCCCAAAAAACTACACGAAAACATTTTCTTAAAACACACGATAATTGATCTAGAAAGTGTGTTGATATAGTGTAATAATACATAGTAAACCTATAATCTCATCTCGTGAAACACGGCATATGATTATTGTACATATGATCGGTTAAAGGCGAGGTGCACTCGATTCAGGTACACTACATAATTGCGCTTAAGAACGTTTACACGACCGCACAAGACATGTATCAATAATACCTATATATACAGTATACACATTTCACATATTATATATTTATATTGTACCTATACGTATGTGTCTATGTGCATGAAGTAGGTATAATAATAATAATTATTTAGGGCGGTACACATATACGCACTAGACATACCGGGTGATACATTTAACGTAAGACACTCATCATTTCAAAAACTATAATCGTTTTTGAAAAAAATTATTTTGCATGAATTTAAGTCGTTAAAATACAAAATTTTTCTAAAAAAAAACTATATTTTTACTATTTTTTATCATTATCATTGATAATTTTTTTTTTTATTTTTTAACGACAACATGCATTTTTGATTCATTATTCCAAAGCACACTATTTTTTTTTGTAGTATTTTGATGTATATGAATGGTGTTTTGGACGAGTAGTTGATGAGTTAAAATTACTTTCAAGACGTTATAGGTAACTTATAAGTATTTAAATATTCAAAGTTATTATAATATGACCGTATCGGAGTGGTACTTGAGCTGAAATTTTATTTTTATTGATCGAAACACTCTAAATAATATTTTGGTTCGAAATATGAAATTAAAAATGTATGTTGTAACTCAAAAGCAATGTTTTAAACAACTTGTGTAAAATACAAGTGAATATTGTGTGTTTTTGGTTATTAAATAATAATAGATATCCTTCAGAAAAAAAGTTAAAGTATTAAATAAATTATATCTATTAGTTATTACCATCCTTCATTTTATTTTATTTTTTAAATTTTATTGAATAAATTACCAAATTTAAAATGTCTTTATTTATAGGGAATATATTATAGGTACCTACATAATATAATGTCCACATAAAACATCCATTCAGAAAATATTTAAAATACATTTCAAATACTTTAAAGATTTAAAATAAGTAATAAATAAACAGTGAAACATATACACTAGAACACGGCATATTGGCATAATATAAATAAATTGCATATTAAATTAAAATTAAGTTATTTTAAATATACTGCTTAAAACATTTTTTTTAACTGCATAAAACTCAATCAGTTTATTTTGAAAAAATCAGTTTAAGACAAAAAATACAGTTTTTTTTTAAAAAATGAAAAAAAACACCAACTATGCTCAAAATTCAAAAGAGTAAAAACATAAAAAAAATATAAATTTTTCATTATTTCCAACAATATGGTTTTTGTAGTGACTTGAAATTATGTAAAAGAAATATTTTCAATAATATTGGTGTACGTTCTGAAATAATGAGTGTCTCGCGGTAAACAGATCACCCCGTACAGGGGAATGAGATGAAAAAATTCCAACCGCCTTGGTCCGCGCGCTTAAATTTACACGATGCACGCAATCTCCGGTGCTGTACCCACAGTGGCGCCCGCGACGCGTACCGCACCGGTGACCCCGACGCGCCGCCACTCGTGGTGTGCGGCGGCGGGACGTCCCCGTGAAAATAAATAAGAACGCATATTTTTTTTATGAACACGAATCGTTACACCATATTTCATACCTCATTATATTATAATATATTATCGTTATTATTATGTTGTGTATAAATTGAACGCGTCTGTGCCATAATAATAATAATAATATAATATTAAAGTCTCCCACGTGTGCCCCGCACGCGCGCATTCGTCTAGGCGCTCGCGTTACAGTTTACGTGTCGGAGAGGTAGTCGTTTGTTTATCATTTCTGTGTTTTTTTTTTTTCATTTCTTTCGAAAGACGCGGCTGCGTGACGGCGCGGATTCCGTCAGACGATATAATGCCGCCTCGGTCGTAACCGTACACACACACACACACGTGCGCTCGTGTATATAATATTATAAATAGGTATTTTATATATATATATTAAATATATATAACACAATACCAGCTATTACCTATATATTATAAGTACGTATAAAGCGTGGGAAACACACGTCGTACGATTTTCCTCGATTTCACTAAATCTTTCTCTCTATATAATATTATATTATATTGGTTTCGTTATCACGCCGACGTTTAAAAAACGCAATCGTTTTCGCATTATGTAGATAATTGTATGTATACATATATATATATATATACATACGATTATTTATAATATATATATATAGTTATAATCGTTGTTCGTTTCGATACGAAAAATATAATAATATAATTACAACCCTGCTATATTTTAACTTGTTTATCTACCCATACTCACGCATGCAGTGTCATTATACGGCGGCGCCTTGGCATTTGATTATTAAAATAATAATTGGCTTAAACGTTGATTTAAGAGTTGATAATTCCTCCACAACTCGACTACATTAATTACATTTAGGATTCATTTGGCAATATAACTCTTTACCGGTGAATATAACGTATGTTGTACCCACATATATAACCATAAGTTTTATTTTCAAGAAAAAGTTACAGGGAAAAGTTAATCTCGCTAAAATTAGATCATTATTTAATTTTCAATCATTAAAAAAAAAAAATAATAAAAATAAAAAGTATTCTTCATATTTTATCCTAATTAAAAAATAAATTCAAATAGGTTTTTTATTTATTTGAAATGAAAATAAATTTTAACGTTTATTATTTTTTTCTATTCTTTATTATATATGGGGGCTCATAATGAATAATTCCCTAACAAGGATATTGTCTTTTTTTAGTTTTATTATTTTATTTTTCACCATAATATAACTGTCTTATTTAAGTTTATTACGAATAAAATAATTTACAGATTGTGTAGGTAATTCATAAAATAAAACTTTTGTCTTGCCCATATTGAATTTTAATATAATTCTTAAGGTTATAAATTATATCAATTATAGACCTTATACCTTTTAGCTGTCATTCATCGATTTGATTAACTATACTTAAGTAAATTTTTCTCTAACTAATGTTAAAGTTAGCAATGTTATATTTATCAATAGGTACTAAAAAGTTAACAGTGGTTAAATGTGTTTCTATAAACACGTAGATACAATGATTTTTACTTAACTATTTCGTTCCTTACAGGGGATCGCTATCATGGTTGGCTTATGTTACTTGGGCACAATGCAACAGACTCAAGTCGGCATACAATCGGTGCAGGGCGTATTTTTTATGCTAATCACGGAGAACTTCTTCACGCCCATGTATTCGGTGATGAATCAACTGCCCACACAACTGCCCCTGTTCAGGAGAGAGTACACTTCAGGCCTTTACGACGCCCCGACCTTCTACATTGCCAACATACTGTCCTTCGTAAGTGTCTTGTCCGTCAACCATTTTAATATGGGTAGGTACGTTGATCGAACAGATAACGTGCGGCGACGACAATATTATGTGTTATTTATACACACTAATTATCATACTGTGTAATACTGTTATTACGGATTTTACATTTTTCTTTCCGATATTTTTTTTTTTGTCCTGTCCGATGGCCCCCACGTGCAGATCCCCACGTTGATCATCGAGCCCACGGTGTACACGACAATCGTTTACTGCATGGCCGGTATGCAAACCGATCTGTATGGATATTTTCTCACGGTAATCATCACGATTCTGGTAATGGCCGTGTCCACTTCTTGCGGTTCGTATTCACGTATAGTATAAAATATAATCTATATTGATAATATTACTCTCAATATTATGCTAATATATATGTCATAATGTTATAAATATATATAATGATATAAACGTACACACACACACACACACACACAAACATAAAAGCGCACGTGTATATTTATGTATAGTTATAACGTCAGTGCCTACCTAAGATCTAATTACCATAACTTTTTTCGTATGGTTTATATATATATATAGGTTACATGTTCAACAATATTTTTGGATCCTTATCTTTGGCGTTAACATTTGTCCAGCCGTTTGACAATGTGATCATGATCCTGTCCGGAATATTTGTGAACCTCAGGTCATTATAACGATATTTTAAAGATATATAATTTAGTAAAACATTTTTAAATACTTTCTGATATCTAAGTTTTGAATAGCATCATTATACAAAATATCAATATTAGTACGTAAATACTAATTAAATAATTAAGATGTTTAAGTTTTTTTAAATCGCAATAAATGTCTGTGTAATTAAAAACATTTATGGCATAGTAGGCTTGAAAAATAAAGAATAACAATAATCTTTTTGTAATAATTATTATTTTATAAAAAAGTAGTGTTATTTTTGATACAATAGACATAATTTTGAATTGGACGATAGTCCCTTGTCTCATTATAACATATTATGTTAGAATGTTTCATATTTTTTATGCTAAGATTTTATTATAAATAATAGTTTATATTTTTTAGGAGTGTACCATGGTTTTTGCATTGGGTAGTTAAGATATCTTGGTTTGAACTTGGATTTGAAGCTCTCACTATCCTTCATTGGCAAAACGTGACTTACATTGGTAAATAATAATGCACCTAAAATATGATTACATTTTACTTTGTTAATTTTTATACGCAAGTAAAATATTGAAATATACTGTATATAATGACTTTAGCATGTAGCGAAGATCCGGATGTACCGTGCCTGATGGATGGCAGTGAAGTTTTGGATAAATATGAATTTAAAGTAGCCAATCTGATTCCACACATTTATACCATGGTTTGGCTGTACATTGGTTTCCACGCTGTATCGTTTGTGTGCTTCGTGACTAGGGCTCGCCTGAACAAACTGTCCTAGAATGAGAATTTTAAGTAGGGACTTTTTTTTTATATATATTTTTTTTTAATTTTTATTATTTTTATATATTTTTGTATCTGCGAATAAAGCACATTTTTTTACAAAAAAATGCAAATGCTTTATTATCTAGTTTAAAGTGTTTAAACTCATTCGTATAATAATATTATATTACGTAGATTTTATAAATAGGTACCTACCAACCTACCTATACTGTCTACCGCTTAGCCAATAGGTATACGAAATATAGTTTTTTTTAGAAAGGAAGAAGCTGAACCCTTTTTTTATCATTCAAAAGCCAAATAGGCATAATATATATACGTAACAAGGGAGGGGGTCATCGCTTGCGAAGGGTCAGTTTCGCCTCTTGTTCGCGTTTGTGTTTTGACTGTTGCGACATTTTTATAGGTGGGAACCTTAGTCCGATCGTTTTCTCACATACCGTCACATTGCGGAGTGAGTCCCTCACCCTTTTTAGCCACGCTATTACGTAGGTACGTGTGTTTTGCGTATACACGGGTGCAGCTGCTCCGTCAATATTACTGTTATAACAATCGCGTCTTAGTCCATATACGCACTAATTTTTTTTTTTATTATTATTTTTTATTTTTACCACGAGCAGGGAGGTGAAATCAAGTATAATATATAATATTATGTGCTTATATCGCGGTGGACGTGTATTTTTATTTCTACAGCTCGGGGAAATTTAGTGTTATATAATATATTATTAAGCTTATTATTTTCGTATTGGACCTAATATATAATAATTAATAATATAAGAATATCTAATATAAAATTAACTTCGATAAGCTACGGAACGTTTTGCACAAAATTGTTTAATAAAATCTATAAATACAATATATTTTAATAAATAATATACGTACATTTTTGTAAAATTCTTAATAAAAAACTTCATTTGTTTTTAAAATCTGTTCAAATCCTACTATTCAAGTTTTATTAGACATAATAATAATACGAAGGTGTCTGGTGTACGATTAACGTTTTATTTAACTGTATTATGAAAATAATGAGTTAAGAGTTTATATACTCATTAGTTATTACTTCTATTTCCGTTTTAGTTTTAAATACCTGCAACTTTCAAGATATAATTATCACATGTCTTATTATAAATCACAAATACTGAATACATTTACTGTATTTTAATACATATATATGTCTTAGGCCATTTGGAAAATAAATCTTTTTACGAAAAGACTAGGCTCTTTGCAATGGGGTGCCCGTTTGCGAACTACTTATTATTTTTCAGACTTATTAGTCAACAGCATTTAGGCCTTTTAAGAACTACGATCGTTATAATAATATGATTATAACCATTTTCCCTATTTTCCGACAAGCGTATCTATTTGTTTTGCTTATATAACATGTAAACTGAATAAATATAATAGGGTAATTTATTAATTGTACAAAAATAAAAACTGCCTTAAAATTATTATAACATGAAAACTGAATTATAAACATATTATATAGTATTACAATCATTATAATATGATAATTTTACTTATTTTATTTTAAGGATTATTTATAATAACACAGTACTTACATTATTTTTACATTAATTCAATGACGAGTATCGGTGTCCAGAGAAGTTTAGATTACTTTAATTACCATATTATAATGATTGTAATACTATATAATAATTCAGTTTACATGTTACATAAAACTTTAAAATAAACTAAAATTCACTGATACTCGTTATTGATCAAAGTAAATAAGTTTACATGTTATAATAATTCTATTGCAGTTTTTATTTTTTGTTTCTACAATTAATAAATTACCCTATTATACTTATTCAGTTTACATGTTATATATGCAAAATATCGTGCAAAACAAATATATACGTTTATCGGAAAATAGGGAAAATGGTTATTATCATATTATAATGATTGTAGTTCTTAAAAGGCCTAAATGCTGTTGACTAATAGGCCTGAAAAATAGCAGGCTGTTTGGAAAAATATTAAGTAGTTCGCAAACGGGATACCCAACTGCAAAGAGCCTAGTATTTTAGCAAAAAGACTAATTTTCCAAATGGCCTACGACATATATATGTTACAACTATAAGTCATAACTGTTTCTTCATTATTATATGCATATATATGTATACAAACTATAAAGTATGTACTTAGTTTTTACTATATTATATAAGTAAATTATTTTTATACTTGAACACAATTAATAATAAATATTCTACAAAACGAAAATGTATTTAACAATTTTAATTTATATAAAGTTAAATATATGAAATTGTACATAGGTAGGTAATTTGGTAAAACATTAAATAATAACTAGAAATATTACAGTCAATGTAATTTGTTTTTATTTTAAAGATTAAAATATATCGTATAAAGTACGTAGGATGAATTACGTTTCAAAAATGTATAGAATTGTTTTATTTTTTTTTAATAACACACAAGTTAAAGCAGTCAACTGTTACCTTAAAATCCAGTATAAACGTCATATTTCATTAAATATTAATTTAATTCATTATATCTACGTTTTTACATATATGATATACCATAATGTAATATTTTATTTTAATATGTATCGCACAGCTGTCTGGAAGTATGCAAACTTTATATTGTAATAATAGTGGTTAAACATTATAAGTTAAACAATAGCACTCTATTATAGACTGTGTAATGCACGTAATATACTTGCATGGATATTTTTCTCGAGAACATATTTTGCTTTTAAAGTCTAATGAACCATTTAAGTGTTAGTGTATTGTAAAAAATAAAAATTGAATAAGTAGGTACATGTCTTTACTAAACTATATAGTAATGTTTTCATGTACATATGTAAAAAAAAAACTAAAAAGAACCGCACCACCTGTTCATTGAGTGTGTTTTTTTTAAATTTTATTTTCAAGTCAAACTTAATGCCACCCATAGAACATTTTATACATTTTGTTTTCAATATACAACTAGAATTACTTTTAGAATATTGTGCTGTCCTAATGAACGTTTTATCTACAGTTTATATCACGTTTAAAGTATACCAAATCTTTATAACCGAATTATTTTCATTGTTTATTGAAATGTTATGGGGGTGGATTTGCTTTTATGTGTACAAGTTAACGTTTCCTATTCGTGTCAGGAAATAGAGTTATTCATAACAACTATAATAATAAAAGAAAACAATACCTACACTTATAGGTTATAACCGTTATTTAATCTAAGTAAAATATCTGATATAAAATTCGCATTATAATACCAATAATACGTCTTTACAATATGAATGCAATATGTGACTGTTGAGACCAATATATTATGTTTACAATGGAACGAATTTTTATTTAAAAAAAAATATAATAATTAATTCTAAATTTGTGTTGTCACTTATTTTTAATTTTCTTACATAGCTTCAACATATTTCATAGAGCTATTATTTATATCGTAAAATGCTATAATTATGTATTATAAATCAAAGTTGATACGTTTCTGTAAGATTATGTTTATAACATCTCGTATATTATATTATAATGTGTCGTATAATGTTTTAAATGTATAGATTTTAAGCTGGTATTTGAAAATTATGAATGATGACATATTATATTGATTAAATCATTTAAAATAAATATAAATAAAAACATTTTGTTAATAGTGAGTATAAATAATATATTTATATATAGTATTCATAAAATATGAAATATGCAGTTTATAGTTTTTATTTGTTAGATAATAATAGATATATTTTTTAAGACAGAACATATTTCATTCAAAATTATAATATAATGTTAATATTTAAAAAGCTAAGTTCACCTATATTCTACCTACCTATTAATTGTTTAAATATTTTAAAACCATTGTACTTATTATTCATTTTTTAGATTTACACAAAGATATTGGTCCAATGTAAAATGTGTCATAAAGGTCAAAATATTGAATGGTAGTTGTGGACATACTGGTTTTAAATTAATAAATAACAATATACGTTAAGCGCCATTGATGAAAAGTGATTGTGTATCCTATAAGATTAATTGTTGTTCCACTCGAGTTATTAGGGATATTTAGATTATTCTTCATAATTCTATGTGATTTATTCTCAATTTAACCGATCTAAAAAATTATTTTTTACTTCAGGGACCGGTGATTTATCGTTATGATAAATCGTTTTCCTAAATATCACTTCGTTAATAATTTCGTACTAATAATCTCTTATCTAATTGTATTTATCATCATCGTTTTTAGCTTATGAAGCAATTTCTGGAGAAAGTTTTTGAAGTATCGAATCTACAATAATCGTGCATTCGGCATGATCCAAAACGTAAATATATAGAACCCGGTCTTTGTACGATCGAACGGAGGGAAAAAAGGTAATAACTACAACAACAACGATGATGATAATAATAATAAAAAGATTAAAAATAATTTTTTTTCATCCGTTCACATTTTACACGCTCGTTTCGTGTCACAGTGACTGGTTGCAAAACCCTACTGCACGTGGCGCAGGGCGTATCGGTGCACACGACTTGCGGTGGTCGTCGTCGGCGTCGTCCGGATGACTCGACCGACGGCAACAGGTGACCTACCGTGGGACCGCAGATTTCATCCGTATCGGCATTCCCACGTTTACCGACCGGCCGGCAAGAACGCGCGCTCGTTCAAACAGTCGTCTATAATATTATACGTCATATAGGAAGGTACACTGTATCATGATAATAATAATAATAATAAAAAATAGTAATAATAATATTATACCATTTTTTTTTTGTATCTGCGCGATCCACGGGCCCCGCCGCAAGTGCATAGGAAAACGGCCCGGGTTCGATACGAACTGTGACTGCGACGGCGGTACACGCGAGCACAATTATTATATAATATATTACGGGCACGTGCGTTTATCGGCGACTATCGATCGACAAATTGCGACGGATCGAATGTGGTGTACCTGTATTGTATTTGTGTATAGGTATAATAATAATAAAAATAATAGTACATGTACTATATAGGTACCCAGTTTATGTACCTACATAGTGCATATAATATGTTATAATATTATGCGTATGGCGATCCTCGGATTCGCGATTATGACGCGTACACGATCGCCGTCGATACCGACCTCTCCGGGAAATGCCAACTCGAACCGGTGAAAGTGAAACGGTATATTAAAATAATTTGTATGTTATAACTTATAATACACATTATAATAATATGAGTATAATATTATTCTATATTTCTATCGTTGTGACTTGGGTTATGACGTGCTGTGTATTATTCGCGCGTCGGTCAGAATCATGATAGATACGAACATTGTGCGCATTTCGATAACTGTGCATATATTATACACCCACTATATTGGCAATAATTATTATTACGTGTCGTATATATATTATTATTATTGTGTGGTTGGCGAAATTAAAAATATCACAAATCCCACACGTGTAACTGTAATTCGAACTGTAAAATATTTATAATTTCGCCTGTTCAAATTGCGTTTACGTTTTCGATTTTTATGTTAATACTCGGATTGTTTATAATGTCATTGTTTTACATATTATAGATTATTTTCATTCATTTTTTTTTTAAAGAAACACTGGAATTCGTTTATTATGATGTGTAATCATTGCGTATACATATAATATATATATATTATATTATATTATTATGTATAAAAATGATTGTGCGTTTGTTAGTGTTTGGTAATCTCGTCGACTATACTGAATCAATTGGTGCCAAATTTTGCACACGTATTCCTCGAGAGTAAAAAGTGTTTGTGGATTTGTTTTTGACCCTCATAGGTTGCTATATGTAGGTTGGCTCACAAATAAATTTCGTTTTGGCTCATGAAAATCGAATATTTGTTTGTTTATACATAGGGTGGTCATTGGTTACAGAAATACAAGAGACTTTAATAATATAATATATTATATATTTATATGTATATGTATATGTATATAGGCACCAGGTACCTGGTACCTACAGATGAGGAAAGCTCACTCTGCAAGCGTGCTACCGTGCTAAATTCCTAGTTTCCAAACGTATTTTAACACAACACAATAAACTATAATTCCATAATATACAATTTTAAAAGAATTTGGTGACCTTTATATTTTGGTACCAGACGGCACCAGTATGAATTTACTTTGAATAGAACTGTTATAAAATCTTAATATACAAACAATTGTAATTATATTTAATCGTAAGTGGTAACCATAACGGACGGATGGACACAACGGGGATATAGGGTTTTTTAAATTTACGTTTAAATACTTGATATTAATGTATGTTTTTGTAGCTTATATACCTAATAAATTCAAAAACTTTGTGACCGATTTTGACGAAAATGTCAAAGATAGTTGTTATAAATATCAGGAAAATGTATAGAGAGTATATTTTTAAGCGCATACAGAGTGCTATATTCAATAAATCACATTTGCCGATCTTGGTCGAATTAGTTCACAAAACGTGGTATACGGCGGATGCCAATTCGCCTGTGAACTGAGGAACCCTAAACTCGAGATATACTCCGATATAGCGCCGTATATTTTATATTTATATTTGTTAATTTTTTCCGGTAAATTTGGGTGATGCAGCTAGTTATAATATATAATATTATGACGACCTCTGTGTGAAACTCACACAGATTTCAATAGAGCGCTCTACTACTCTACGTATAGTATAGATGCGAACGTGTGTGGCAGGGTGATATTGTGAATACTATGTGATACTCCAGGGCGAATTTGCTTTCATTTGTATGATTAAACGAATTTGGTATTTGGTTGTAACATATACACACTCAGGTACAACATAATATTATAATATATAAGTAATAATATACAAAAGTAAATATCTATATGCGTGTAACGCAATAATAATGTGGAAATGGTGTGTCTACGGCTCTCACGGTAAAAAAGTAAAATTACATAGGTACACACATGCTAGTTATATACACGAATCATATATATATATAATATGTATATATTTGACTGTCGTCTCGTGATAAATCCCTGTCTGGTTCGTAAAAAAAGACAATAAGGGATCGACAGTCTTTTGTTATTCATTCCGGTCTCTTTTGAAATTTGAATGGGCCGATGGCATAATGAATAAATGTATTTCCGTGATTTAACCCGATTTCTAAATACGTCGTTCATCTCTTAATATAAAGACGATCAAACCGGAAACACATAAAAAGAGTTTTTGAATGAATAAATTTGTCCTTGGTTCGTAACTAAATCTTTTATGTATATTATTTTCTCATAGCACGAAATGCGCGCGAACGTTCGTGATGTGATTTCTGTACACCTAGTTTTAGTCTTTTAGATTTATATCATCACGCCTTACGAAGTTATGAAATATAGAATATGCATAAAGTACCTAACTAAAAAATTCGTTCTCTTTGCAAAGATTCAATTTTCCAGAGAATTTGTAAATAAAAAATATACAAAATGTTTAGATTCGTTGGTTATTGTTGCATTTGATTTACCGAGCATTCAAGCATTTCAAGCTATTGTCGACACTTGACATAATTATAGAAAATTAATTTTTGAATCGTGACATTTGCCCGACTTTGTGCATTTACTGCAGTCTTAAAATGTTTGTATACATAATATATATAAATAGGTAGTTAGTAAATTGTATGTACATCTATAGGTACGTTTGGTTAAAAATAGTATAATTTTTTACACAGCGTTAAAGACTAAAAGGGTTATAACAAAAAAAGAAAGCAAAATAGGTCGTCTTCCGGAAGCGGCAAGGTCGTCGCGCAGACACGTCTAAAATAATATTATTTTATAGGTAGTCTGTCCGTGGAAAAAATTCAGTCCCGTGAGTACATCTCGGATGATGAAGGGCGGAAACGGTTGCGGCACAATATTTTACGTTTCAGGCGCGGAACAATACACAATAACACCAATCACGTTCGTCATATGGGGTTGAAACGGAAAGGAATATCACGGGAGCGAATCGATGTCGTCGATCATCGTCTAAATTATATAACGCTACGTATACAGGTATAATACCACCTACCTATAATAATAATATTATGTTGTATATTATTATTATTACGCGTTTATTGACAGCGGCGCTTTCCGAAATAATTCCCATAATAGCAGTGGCGATGTCGGTGGAAAAGACAATACACTCGTACATTTACCCGTACACACGTACAATATACAGGGTGATCCGTTCGACGCTCATTATTTTAGAAAACACTGACGTCTTTGAAAATATTTCTTTTACATAATATACGTAAAATTTAATATAATATGATAACGAATGTATTTAATGAGTATTAAGTATTAGATTTTAATTGTAAATTTAACTAAATTCAAATTATAACTCCCCAACACAAGCTATACTTATATAGGTGACTTGCAAATCTTTGTAATTTGTATTATACTCAAACTATGCATGATTTACAAAAATAAATTGTTATTATTATTATTATAATATTGTAAGTTGATACAAAACAACCTTTTTGGAAGAAAATAATTTTACAATTATTGTATTCTTTACTAATTTTTGAATGACTACCACATACAATTGTTAATTTGATATTTTCCAAAGTATTTCGATCTATATTAAAATAAATGTTTGAGGAGTAGTTTATCAGTTATAAGTAAATATTTAAAGTTTAAATTAGTGGAGTAGTTGACCAACATTTTTCGGCGTCTGTCTACCCCACACGGCCACATGGTCATTAAAAATATTAAATACTTATAAGTTATAAGTCATAAACTACTCGTTTTAATTCATCGAAGTTCTCCGAATAATTTCTGCCTCGGAATATGTAAAGTAATATAATAGGTAGGTAGTAGATAGTAGGAACTAGGTACCTACTCGAGAATATTTTTAAAAAAAAATAACAATGAAAAGTAGTGAAAAAAATTTTTTAGTAAATTGTTGTTATTTTAAAGACATAAACAATTGAGAAAAAAAATTTCGAAATCGTTAATAGTTTTTTGCAATTAGTATCTTACGTTAAATGGTTCACCCGGTATAATGATTATTATTATAATTTACGGATATGCCGGAAGACGTTCAGAGAACAGGTGACTGCGCAACGACTACCTCACATATATTATAATACCTGACAGATATATACCTACACACACACATGTATATACCATATATATTATACCTACGTAGTATACGCACGTTATCGCGCGTTTAACGATATTATATCAACCTCCCTCCCCTCCCCTCTTTCTCACCGTACAGTCCACTCGGTCATAAATAGTATACTACACTACCACTTCCCCCCCACCATTAATATACGGTACTACAACTACGCACTATACCAGATACCTATACATATACCATAGGTACTATACTACATAGTGCATACTACATATATATACTGAAACTAGCTGTCGGTCCGGTTCCCACGGACGTCGACGGTCGCCCGTCAGTATATCAGTGTATAATGTATGTATATATCTATATATAATATATATACAATAATATACACCTATACACACACGCACACGAATCAACATGTGCGTCGGAATTATAATAATATAATATAATAGACATCCCTCGGAGTAATTAACCTATCGCCCCTTTATATGCCCGCTACCTTATATATAGAGGTTACCGCGTATTATCGTCTATTATTGTACCTATACTGTATATTATGTGTATCGTCGGCTTACACGGTATCCGGACACACACACACACGTCACGATAGAGTCGCCGGTTGACCGACCGACGACGGAAATGCAATTATACACGCGGCGCGCCCGTTATCTGAGGGAAGAGCTGTGGACCGGAAACTCGGCCGCGGATCTCTCACGTTGACTCCCCACCGGAACGTGTTCTTCGGCCGCCGCCGCCACCCCCCGCCCCACGTGTTAATGCCTATCATCATGTAGGCGTACGCACGCGGCGCGGGGGTGGACATCTGTTGTACCTACCTGCACCGCGCCCGCAGGACCTGTAATAAGCGAGGGTATTTCGTTAGAAATTGCGGGTGGGTTGCGGGTGGAGCTGCTGCAGGGTATTCGACGATCGTATCTCGAGAGACCGTTACGAAATTCGCGTTTTCGAAAAACCATTTTTTCCCCAACTACGGCAGACTATATATAGGGTATATTATATACAACAGCAGCAATAAACACGAAGTAGCTAGGAAACACACTCGCTGCACACATGGTAATATATGTTTTAATCAATATCTATTCGTTAAAAAAATTCACTCCCCCTTACACGCCAGCAGCTATACCTACAGCAGTGATAAAAGTGGCGATGGGATTACTATAATTGTTGTTGTTGTTGGATTTTGACCACAAAAAGTCGTACGAACATGAACATTTTTGTCAAGAATTATATACCAATATACCATACTACAATATAATACAAACGCTAAAAATGTGTTTGCTTATAAATATTTATAACGGATCTATATAGTCAACAATTATTATTAGAAAAACTTTGGAACCTATTAACGTCGCGAACGTCTACTAAAACCATTTTACATTTTTAATCATTATACACGAATTTAAATGACAAAAAAGCGCGTGTTTTGACAGACTAAAGTCGTCTATATAAACGATGGTTATTATACGTTCATCGCATTATATAATATCCAAAATCGATTACAGCTGGTACAAACGGTTACAAAGGTTTGCCCGAATACACACCAGTACACCACAGTACCACACACACGCTTCTTGGCCTCTTTCATGCGCAACGCAAGCATATGTATAAGTCGGTCAATCCGTTCGCGACATGTATTACGTCAATGTTTACCTGGACACGGCGATATGGGGGTGATAATGGAGTGTTCATTTATATATAGGTATATAAGTCCGTGTGATATGTGGCGCCAACGTAAAATTACGGTTAACGATGAATAAAAATTGTGCCGCCACTGTGTATTGTGTATATAATATTATGTGATCTTCTCCCGTTGTATTTTGTGTACCTACATTATAATATATATTTTAATAAAAGTACCTATACGGAAAGGGGCGAAAGAAAATATTATACAAAAGACGAACAAAACATAATATATATGCTATGGGCATAACAATATGTGTTTTGTTCGTCTCGGGGTCGCACAGTAGGCGGGTTGCCATATTTTGCAATTATTATACCCTCGCCCGGCGGAGTGGTTTTTTGGCTCGTCGCAGTCGTCGTCATCGCGTTACAAGAACTACTTTAATGCGTATATATATTATTATGGTGTATAGGTATGCCGTCATTAAATGTACCCTTTGAATCTCGCTTGCTGTGTAATAATAATACGACAAAAAGTCACAGCTCTTTTATAATAATATTATATACCTATATTTCAACGTATATATATATAGGTACATTGTACACACAAAGGCGTGTAAAGTACAGTTAAAGAAAAATAATACTAAAACGCTTTTGTCTGAAGCGGAGAATGGACGAACCAAGAACAAAAAAATAGTCAAAACACGAATTTAACGTTTAATTGAATGATTATAGTATAAAAATAAAAAACATATATTAGGGAGATAATAAACCTAACAAAAATATTGTAATTTAATTGACAAGTGTCCAGTAAGATTAAAACTATTGAAACTTTTTTGACTTACTTTTATATTTAACAACGTTATTATAATTTATATTTACTCATATTATATACGTCACTTAAACGAATGTGGGGTTATTAAAACATAATTAAATTAATTATCAACAGGTTGTACAAATATTGAAATATTCAATGAATTTATCCTACGTATACCAATAATCAACTCACAAAATTATATACATTAATTCAATAATTTATACACGTCAAATTGTTTACTCCAACTAAAAACATAAGCGAATTTATAATTTTGGTGCATACATTACAAGTTAAAATCATAATATTGTTGGATATTAATTATTAAATTAATAATTATACTCCACGTGGACGGATTATTCACCTAGAATAAAAGTTTTGTAGCTCTGCCATATATTTATAAGTAGATTATTATTCTAAAAATTACAATTTTATTACGTTTGATTTATTTAGATTTCAATAAAATATATCACAGTTTCATGCAACTTGAATTTTTTAGCTATCTTATTTGACAATATATAGCGGATTAGTTTCGTCAAGACTTGGAACAATTTCATATTTATCTCACATTTCGAGATTAGGGTGTTTCAAAGCTTCGAAGTTTGCCGATCGAATAAATCTATATAATATCATAGCTTGTGGGCGGAGTATATATTATTATGTGATAATTTACAATTTACTATACATAAAAATAAACTCCAAATTTAACGCAAACACACACACATAAAAAAGTTTAAAATTATATAATAATTATGAGTACATGGTGTCATATGGTATAGAGTTAGATGTTATACAATATAATATTATTATGATAAAAGAAAAATACGGAATTGATTCCCTGTTCAAAATAAAGTGTACGAATTGATTCTCGATGTATATTATTTAAGTGATAGTTATCATTGTTCGAATTGGTTCTCAATTTCTCATACCTATATAAATAAAGGTAATCACTATTTTTAACTAATATATTGCTAAGATGACTGTGATTTTCCATCTAAAATATGAGCAGAATTTTCATCTACTTCAGAACAAACTACACATTAATAACTACCTACTACTCACTAACCAAAAAAGATACTTAAACAGGAAAAACACTGTAAATTATGTATGCCACATTGTTTTTTAATTCTTTATTACCTGTTAAACTTTGACTTATTTGATATTCTGTTGGACTGTTATTATAGTAATAGACACACTTACATATTTTATTATTATCAGTATTGGAAAATACGTAATAGGTATCTATAGTTTATCTATTGTCTATTCCTATATAAGATATTAATATATAATTTGATTCGCCATAGGTTCAATAATTTTTCAACCATGGGTGACAAAGTCAACTTTAACACGCAGTCTTAATATTGAAATCGTCGGTATACAGACGAATTCCCCCCCCCCCCCCCAGTGACTACGGCCATGCGTTACATGTAAATCATCCGGCGATGGGGGAACCAATTTTATTCGTCTGTATACCTTCCTAACGACTCCAATATATACTACCCGGGAACGGATTCGGTAATCGCAGGGAATACCGACTCGTAGGCGTCCTAAGAATGAAAATCTAGTTGTAAAAGCTGCAGCGTTACCCGAGTAAACCGTAACACCGGTTAGCCCGTTAGTTATGATAATAATAATAATAATAATATGAATGGCGTACCTATAGTAATAATAATAATAATACCAATATAATTATGACGTTATAGGTAGGTGCGTACGCGGAGCGGGTGGGATACGCGCGTCTCATTATCACTTATTATAATATTATATCGGAGCATTATACATAATATTATACAGGTATACAGAGAGTATTATTATGCGCAAGGTACGCGCGCATAACGATGATATATATATATGTGTATTGTATAGTTATCGCAGCGATTGTGCGGCACCACAATCGCGGCGATTGTTGCACGCGTGCACAACGTGGGAACTCGCGCAACCGTGCGCCCCGTGCCATTATGTTTTGAAATAACCGAGCAGTATGGACCGGTTCGCTTTTGTCGGCGTTTTAGATCGGTGCGCGCGTAACAGGCCGAGAACGGACGATTCTTACGATTTTCGCTTTTCCGACGGTACGCCGACGGACACACGTGTAACCCGCCGGTAGAAACTCTTCCGATGTATAATTTTGCGCGACACCGCCGTGCCGTTTTTGTACACGTTGTGCCGCTCGTCAGACGAAAACACCGTTAAGACAATAGTATTATGTCATCGACGAACAATGACTCAGAAGACGACGATCCGAGGGTGCATTCGTCGGGGATGTCATCCCCCGGCCAGCCCAGACGTTACGAGCTTTCGAAATCTGAGTTGCGAAAGGTAAATAATAATACTAATCTATAACTACGCGTCTACGTTCATGATATGTGCGACCAAAATACATTAATTTCTCGAGTTATTTACAATATTAAATTGTTAAAAGGAACATATCTTCGCAGATCGTTTTTTGTTAGTTATATATAGAAATAAATAGTAGGCAATACATTTTTTTTTATATAATTTTATTTAAATAGTAATTATGTTATTTAAATTTAATTATGACAATAGATTTTTAAATACCTGCCTACAAAATTCATTAGGGGCGAAATCAGTTTTTACTACTCCTGAAATTATTGTTTTGAGTTTGCAAAAAATTCTGTTTTGAGTCTTTAAATTAATTTAACTATTCAATGCCTCAATGGCTATAATATTGCTAATTAATTGCTAGGAAGTTATGTAAATTAACAATATATCATAATATGAATACTTTGAACTGGTATCGAAAAATAGAGATTTTACATTTCGTGCCGTTAATTCGTAATTTAATATTATTCTTTAAATTAATTTTTATGCTAATGCTACAAATGAATGACGAATATAGTCAATAAAAATAATAATAATTAGTGATGAGAAAAACATAAATTAAGACGGTTAAAACCGTTAAAACATTTATTATTTTATATGTTTTATTATATGTTGATAAAAAATATAGGTACTATGAATATAAAAATATAATAATTAAATAATACTGATAAATACCGCGAAAGGTTCTATAAGCTGAAATGCATGAACTTGTTGAACTTTACTTGCACTTTATTTTAATTAGATTACTGAAAAGCTAAAAATTAAATTTGAATGAAAATAATTTTTTTTGAATTCGAAATTATTCAAATTAACATTTTGTGTGTTATATTAAGATTAAATTTAGTATTTTTACTATTTTAGAACAATAAACCAATTATGGAGAAAAAAAGGAGAGCCAGAATCAATCAATGTTTGAACGAACTGAAAACACTTATATTGGATGCACTGAAAAAAGATGTAAGCTAGTTATTATAATTTTACAATATAATTACAATATAACTTATTATATCAATAATAGAACTAACACATAATATTATACGTATATGAGTAATGATAATCACTGCGATAGTATTGTAAATGGTAAATAATATAAAATAGTAAGAACATACTTTGTTTGTGTTTGTAGTAGACGGTAACAATATAATCTGATGAAATGTGGATAGTAATATTATCTTAAAAATATTAATAATAATTAATATCTTAATAATATTGGGCTCATATACATTTAGTAGGTAAGACATTTGAGTATTCTTTAAATTTTTTTGTCCCATATCGTGTTTTTCAACCAACTTCTTATCTAATTTATTTTTTATATCGTTTTTCGTCAATAGTCATAACAAATTTACATTATTTTTATCGTTTTTAATTTATAAAATATTTTCATAGTTCATATTTTATAATAATTGACACTGTATCGTCAGTCAATCGTTTTTAAGAGCCAAATTTTTACTGTTAATTCTAGCACATATTTTTCGTTCACTAAAAACAATGACTTATAATATATATTTAAATGCATATTTATAATAAATAATAATTGATGGTATATTCATTTTAAATTTTAACCATACATTTATACCCAACTTTATAATATATTTTCCATACTTCGACATAATCAGAATAAAATAAAATAATTTGTTGAATACGGGTAGATAAAAACAGAAAAACACAATATTGTGTAATAATATTCCATTTAAAATGTTACCACGATCTTAAAAATAAATTGTTTGATCTCAAGGATTATACGCTCTCTTGATTATAATATTGTAGTAAACATTCAATTGTCGACGTTAGGTTATTATTGTATTGTTTCTTTTGCAATGTCCCCGTTTTTTTCTTCATATATTCTTGTTGTTTTTACTGGATTTGGTATCATCGTGTAATATCGTAACGTTTTTGCTGTCAATTTGTATTCCACAATGTGACGAGTAGAAGGTTTAATTTGTTGAGGGAATGTCGTGGCTTATAAGATTTAATCATCAAGGAATAGAAATCTAACTGTATATATTTAGATATGGAAAACATATATGTTTAAAGTGCATGGTTTGTATATAGTTATAATAATATACAATATATGCGATTTACATAAATATCTATATACTATGGAATTTTAATGAAATTATTAAAATGAAAAACAAAACATATACCATGAATGACAAACATACTTAGATAAGATTATTTTTAAAATATTTATCACGTTTTGGGTACCTTTGTAGACTGTAGTTCAGATGGAAGATATTTCGTAGGCATGCAAACACGTAATATTTAATATAGTGAAATTTCCATATAACGCAATTCCATTTAACAAAATTTTTTTGTTTAACTATTAACTAATTATTTTTGTTGCCCATTAGACTATTCATAGTATGAATTGTCGCCTATGATGATAAAAATAAGTTTTAGTCATACCCTGCGGTGTCGGTCTGGCACACCGTGCTACAGGGTGATTCTCGGAGGCCTTTGGATATTTGTTATTATTTGGAGGGGGGGTCGGATTAGTCATATGGATCATAGTAAAATGATAAAATGTATATTTTAGCCATTTATGAATCGCGAGTGGGATTTTTAAATTCTTTTAAAACTAACGACAACGACTGGTTTTCACACATATTGCATAGCATACAAATACGTTTTTGTACGTAAAGTTAAATGTGAACGAGTATTTTAGAAATTTTAAATCTTAAAAACTGAAATAATATAAGCCAACAATATCTAGATCCTTATTTTGTCTGTTTGTTAAAAATACATTGGTCAACTTTTTTTTATTATTTTATTAATGGCCACATAATAAGTCCAATACACAATATACTTATAATAGTTATATAAGATAACAGGGTTAAAATAGTATTAACAATAATAATAATAGGTGGATACAATTTAAACTTTTGTCTATTCGACATTCTACATTAAAGAAATTGAAAAAAAAACCAATAATTACATTACAGGTTACATGCGAGATTAGAAGAGTGTTCATTTGCAAGACGCATCATGTGGTGAATTGAGTGGTTACGACTTACGAGCGTAGTTCGTGGCGTATAATGGGACTGCAAAGGGAGCGACGTTTCGTAAGGAGAGTGAAGGATTTTGAAATTTACTTGTGTTAGAACATATGAGAATTTGTAAACAAAGGTTAAATTATTAATATGTCAGGATCTTCCAGAAATAAATTTTAAAAGACATTATTTTGATAATGATTTATAATATATTAAACATATTAAATTTTAATATTAATGGTGTTTAACATGAATTTTTGTTCTGTTTTATTTGTACAAATTGTAAAAAAAAAATAAGTAAAACATTGTTGATTACATTTTTTTTTAAATTATAATTTATAATATAATTATGTAACTAATAATTTTAAAACAATAAATAATTTTTTAATTGAAAAAAAATAATTTTATCTATTGAAAGGCACTTAAATTTAAAACAATCTCATATAGGGCCCATTAAACATTACTGGGTCAGGAGCCTAATCGCCAACTAGAGAGACACTGGTTATACCCAAATTATTATATTATAACTTCAGACAGAAATTATGTGTATTTGCATATATAAGTACACAGACTACAGAGAGTCTGTTCACGACTATGAGGGTTTAAAATGTGGGCGTTTCAAATTTAACTGATTTTATATGACATTATATTGATGAATTTGTTTTTAAAGCATAATACTATTTGCATATTTTATACACTCTTAATAAATAAATTAACTCTTTTCTTCTTTACAACTAAGACGAGAATTGGTGATCACAGAAAAATCTTAGATAATCAAAAATAATATTTCTTAATTTAAAAAAAATAAATTTTTATGGTTTTTATTGTTATCAAAGAAAATAGAGACCTAAACATGGCTTATTCTACCATGGTATATATGATGGACTTCTAGTTTACCCTGGTTTACTATTATCCTGTTAGGCAGTGGCGGATCCAGCGCTTAATTTTGGGGGGGCATGGGGGGGGGGGCAAAAGTACAAAAAGTTCCAAAATTGGCTAAACACAGTATAAAACAAAGGAAACCTACGGCGATGGGGGGGGGGGGGCAAATGGAACCCTGGATCTGCCACTGCTGTTAGGTGATAATGTTTATAAATTTGGTACATATTTTTAATGCACAAAAAGTGCATATTTTGTAATTTTTACCATACATATCTGCTTCATATTCATAGGACATTTTTAGTGCATATAATTCCGGTCCCTCATCATTACCCATGTGAACATGGTAAAATATGTCAATATTGAAAATATTATTATAATTGTAGCCGGCAAGACACACAAAGTTGGAAAAAGCGGACATCCTAGAAATGACCGTGCGGCACCTGCAGTCGTTGCACCGGAATGGCAACGCCAGCCGACCACTGGCCCCGACCGCCTGTCCGACGGCCGAACCGTTATCGCCTTCGTCGTCAACCGCAGCCTTAACAGCGGTGGTCGTTCAAAAGTTCCAGACGGGTTATCAGGAGTGCGCCGGCGAGGTGAACCGATTCGTCGACCGGTTGGACGGGGTAGACGAAGACATCAAGAAGAGGCTGATGTCGCACCTGGACTCGTGCGTGGCCAAAATGAGGTACGTCGCCGCGGCCGCGGGCACGGTGCCGCCACCGCCGCCCCCGCCGCGTCCACACGTGGACAATAGTTACTCGTTGCACCGTCGGCTCGACCAAGCGGCGGCGTCAGCATTGGCCGCGGCCGCGTCGGTCCCGATGCCAAGCAGTCGACCGGTCCTGCAGCAGTCGCTGCTGGGAGACTTGTCGCTCCCTATCGTCCCACCGACCGTCCCACCGCCGTCCATCCCGAAAGCCGGCCGTCTGCGGACGAGCGCGTTCACGGCCGTACATGGCCAGCTCCCGCCACAGGACGTTGGTCCGACGCCTTTCGTGTATTGTGACGAACCGGACGTGTCTTCGACCAGCTCGTGGGCTGAAGACATGGCTGCCGCAGCCGCATCCCTGCAGCATCCACCGCTTGATTTTTCAATGAAAAAAACGGTGGCCGGATGCAGCAACAAGAGGCCCCTGGGCGATATACCGGTAAACGTTCCTACGGCCGCCGCGTCGTCCTCGCACAAGCAGTCGACGACGGCGGCGTCAAGCGGCGATGGCCCTACGCCCGCGCGTGTCCGCAGGCCGGAAGCCGTGGCCGCCGCAGTCAGACCGTGCGAAGGTCCCGATTCCGACCCGAACATGTGGAGGCCCTGGTGACGGCCATCCGCGATAAGTCCCAGATACATTAAACTGCAGCTGGAGTAGGGCTGGCGGTGTTTTCGGTATACCGGTAATTACCAGGTATTGTGTATAAATTCGGTATCCGGTATATTTGGTATTTGACTATACCGGTATACTGTAATTCGGTTGTTACCGTGCCAAGGTGATTACCAAAAAAAAACGTATTAATGTCGGTCCTCGGTCTTCTGTCGTACAAATCTATTTTTGGTGAAGTGCAATTTAAACCATATACGGACATAAATGGTCTTTAGTCATCCTTTGTAAGGATTTAAACTATATGGTGAATCACGACTTCAAAAACATTACTGATCTAAAATGGTTTGTAGAACTAGAATCTGTTTTATTATTGCAACACTCCGCCCTTTCCCACCACAGTGTTAAAAAAATATTTTGTGACCTTTTTTTTAGCCAATAATTGCTAACATAATTTTTAAAACAAGTATTAAATATTCCTAGGACGGAGAGATTGTTCTAGACTTAGGTACCGTAAATATACCACGATGGCCGAGATACGTACTTTTGGTAATTGCCTATTTACGGTGTTTAAGGTACTATTTCCGAAAATACCGTAAACTGGCGTTAATACCGTCGATACCGCTAGTAAACAAATACCGTGTGGTGGATACCACCAACATATTTTAAATACCACCAGCCCTTGGTTGCGGTGTTGGGTAATTAGTTACCCTCGTTACATGCACGAATGCGACGTCATTCATTCAAAATTACTATTATTGTACAACTTGTGCCTCCAACGAAGTTATATATATTGGTACCTTTAATGATACTTGATGTGACTTTCGCGAATTATTCCGATATATTGTGTACGACACAAAACCAGAAAGACGTATGTGATATCTCGTATTTAAATTTAAAAATTGTTCATTACCCATATGATATACTGTAGTTCTTTTTTAAACGAAGAAGACAAAAGACACCATCTTAGCAATTCCGCTAATTTGTATACCTACTTTCTATAACTATAGCCTCAGTGGCGGTCAAATAATTTTGTCATGGGGGAGAGATGATGCTGATTTTTTTAACACGCACATCGGTCGTTAGAAGCATACATTAAGGATGATATAGATCGATTTATTAATTAAAAACATAAACTAAAAGTTAATTAATAAGTAACAATTATTGTACATAATATAAATATTAGTAAATACATTTTTTGTTGTCAATTCGTCTAATACGTTATATTTACAACCTCACGATGAATAGCCATTATAGCCGACCCATCGAGATGACTCAAGAGAATAACACAATAACTACAGAATTTATAAATATAGGTATTTAAGTTTTAAATATATTTTTTATTTCACTAGGTAGGTATAAAACAAATGAGTAAAAACCTAAAAAGTTATATTTCTTACTTAATGATATCATAAAAATTTTATGTTTGAACTGCGTTAATTTAATAATTATCTTATTTGTACAATATTAATATGTTTTTGTTTTAGTCTAAAACACATTTTATATACGTATACAGTAATATTACCATTTACCTCCACCAGAGTTAATTGGTTTTATAATCAGAAAAAAAATAATTTTGCTGTGAAAAATTAATATTAATATTTTTTCAGATTATAATAAAAAATAACAATTATTATTCACATTATTTTCTCTATAAAAATATCAATAGTATAATATAAAATTTATTGTTATAAATATTGAAAAAAAAAATGTCATGAGAGATTTCCACCCTCACTCCCCCCACCCGTTTGACCGCCCCTAAATTATACAGTGACCATTAACTTGGTCATCTCTCAAGAGTAACTTACCCGACACCGCAAATATAAATATATATAAGCGTATATTATATTGCGCGAAAAACTGTGTTATTAATTTTAGATCGATATATATGTTTACGTTTGACGATTTCGCGGATTTCGTGTTCGACGCTTGAATATATTATTATTACACCCATAATATTGTATATACTATTTATATGTTACCAAAGATTTTTATAGTTATATATTACGCTCTTCTTATTTACGACTTTTAACTAAGAGACATTGTATTTTATTATATTGTTTTATGCGCGTTCTTTCTTTCGGCACTTTTTTAATAATATCATTTTATAATTATTTCTATGTACCTGTACGCCTTTTCCTTAGATTATATATTTTTATATACAATTACATGCTTTTCTTTCCACTTTGATAAGCTCCGTGTAAAGATTTGATTACAATTTTGTTAATTTATTATATGTATTGTCAGACACTGTCTGTCATGAACCCAAGTTCAATTTGCCAAACATTATAAATATTTGAAATACTAAAATCATATTTTACCTTTGTTCTTTTATGTTCGTTTTATTTTTATACATGTATTTATATTATTTGTAATTAGTTATAGATGAGATGATTTTTCAAAAACGTATTTCATTTATTTTTCAACTTTTAAAAACATTATTTCAGATAAAGAAATAATAGTTTTGGAATTGTATTAACTTGTATTAAGCAAATAATAAGTTAACGCAGTGAATATTTGTACAATTTCAATGCACCAAAATAAATGAAAGGATAATAAATGAAAACAAGTCTAAAGTTTCAAAATTATTACATTTATTTTTTAATAATTATTCTATAATAATATATAATTTACCTATAAAACATACAAATTAAATAATATTAACATATCTATGCCAGGCAGTGTGGTTATGATATTGATATAGTGAAGATATTGTGTCTGTAGTTTGTACTAATAAACCAACATTTTTAGATCATTAAACGATCTGAACCGACATCAGCAAAATAATCTGAATATAGGTAATCAGAAACATATATATATATATATTAATAATCACAGATCAAAATATATCTGAATAATATATCTAGCTTGCTGAAATAATATCAAATTGCATTACTATAAAATTAAGCAGTGATATCAATAAAAATCGTAAGTATTTATAATATGTATACATAATAAAAAATTATGGTCGTGAACCTTTTTATTATATTTTCTAAAACGGTAACTTTCCTATATTATGTTTTGGAAATAAGTCAAAACAGTTTGATGACGTTTTAATATTTTTTTCTGGCGCACTTTACGTTAAGGCATAGGCAGGTATTTAAATGCTGGTAATTTATCATCATTTATTTATTATCCATCCACGTTCATTTTCTGATCTCATCACGCCGACACCAGGTCGTAGTAAAAAATTGATGAAAAATTCGAATTGTGCTCGAGACAAAAAAAAAATGAAAGTTTGTAAAGCGGTTTTGTACTTAATCTTCTATGACATCCCATAGCATAAGAGCCGCATCTGTTCCACCGACTGTCACAACGTTTCTATCGTTGTACAAAAATCTAACACTCGATACTTGTCCACTATAAACCTTTTCTTCGTTGTATTCGGATTTAGTAAGAATACACGGATGCCTGAAAATTAATTGAAATGACTCATTAGGTGTGTTCGTACTCAAACATATCAGTGGTCGTGGTGGGTGGAGACCTTAATGCGGATTTAAAATGTAATTAAAACGGGCTAAGAAGATTCAAAGAAGAATTTAAAGACATGGGAGCACATAATATGAAAATGTATAATAATATATTCTGGTTGTGTAGGTACCTAAATAACCTAAGATGTCCATCTGTGTCTCCGGTTATAAAAAGATCATGGGCTGATGATCTGTTGGCAGTGCTTATCATTGATGAAATTGGATAATATCTGTTATGCCAAATACCTATAATGAAACAAAAATAAAAATCATTAACAATCGAAATTGTAAAAAAAGTAGGCACTTGCATAATATTAACAATGATAACTGGTTATTTTTTAAATTAATTATAATATTCTCTCCAAATATAAATTGGCTGACGACTTTAAATAAGTTCTTATGAGACATATTATTATACAATGATTGTCAGACAAGTATACAGAATCAGACATACTGTCCATTATGTTGATTTATTTTTTTATGATTTAAGTTTGAATATTTTCATACACCATTAAAATATAATAATACATTTTTAAAAAAACCATAAAAAAATGGTATACGTATTTATTATTATATTATGTAGTAATTTATCTAATATACTGTCAACAGAAATAATATTAAATTATAGAAAAGAAAATAATATTGACTATGTAGAATCCACAGGTGTTCATTTGCCTAATCTTTATTAAAAATAAACGTGACAAAAAAATTAAGCAATAAAATGTTTAATACAATAGAAATGATTAATGTACGTCGATTGACATGTATAGGTACATTGAATGACATCAGGTACAGTTATTTTGAATAAAAATAAATGCATTGTTATTAAAGATAAAATTATTAATTTTCAAATTTTTTTTTAAATTTATTACTTCATAATTTATATAATAAATATTAAAAATTAAAACATTTAAAAAATTAAATCAAAATTCATAGTAACATAATTTAAACTATAAAATAAAGAATGCAAGGAAATTAATATTGTAAATTCACATGAAATCATATAGGTATACATTATTATAACCAATGGAACAGTTGTCTTTTGAGTTAAATACGTTTATACACTTAATCATGTCGATGTAAAATTTGTTTTTCGTCAATCAAATAACTTTTTGGCAAATGGTTTGACAAAAAAAATTGACACTTTTATATTGAATGCCTAAATTAATTAAAAAAAAATATTTACCAGAAACTAAGTAGCCTATGGTTGCGTTATATGTATACCATTTGACGTCCTTCATTGCAGGTGCGCTTTTTTCTTGTACCAATCCTTTGACATCCCCTAAATTAGTAGACAATTTATAAACAAAATGCAGAATACTAAATAGTAAATACTTTCATATTTTTTTGTTACGTACAAAAAACGAGGTCGTATTCGGCAGTGACTGTTTGTAGATAATTTCCATCCGTACTCCAGTCTAAATGCACCAATGGTTGGACTCCTCTAATTTTATTAGATTTTTTGAACGTGAATCCGTCTCTACTTACTCGATACAGATATACACTACCATTTTGAGAACCAACGGCTATTGTATCGCCGGCTGAAATTTTAGTGTTTAATAATATGTTAGTATTTTCTAGTTTAAATGATTAATTTAATATAACGTATAATTACTATTAAAACTCAATATTAACATGCTGGTATAAATGTATAATTATTAATTATTATATACCTGGATTAAAACCCATACACGTCAAAGCAGAACCGCACACTCTAACACTTGACACCACAGACCCGTTTTCAGCATTTATGATAACCAAATATCCTTCGACTGAACCGGCCACAAGAGCAGTACCAAATGGATGAAAGGTAAGTGATACACATTCATATGTGATCTATATAGACATAAGTTATAACTGTTTCAGAAAAAAATTACATCGATGTCATTCTAAACATAAACATACGTTAACGTAAAAATCGACATTATAAAGAAATAGGATAAATTTAACCTACCTACCATACGAATTAAATACTAATATTATATAATACGCATTATTACTGTCAAAATATATTGAATGATATACACTATATTATGTACGTTTAATTAAAGTAAAAATAAAAATGTACAATTATTATGATTTAGGTTTTTTAACCTAACCTAACTATGAAACAATAAAAAGCATATTAAATTACCCATTGATCCTAAACTGTTTTTAAGTATAAATAAAATATTGATTCTAAAATTTCCAGTGGATTATCTTATTAAGTTATTTTATACATTATACTTTGTATAACAACAATTCTCTAAATAATAAAAAAAACTTTATAATATATAGGTTTTGAGTTCTCGAGTATTTTTTAAAAAAATAATAAAACGATTTTTAAATATTATTTGTCGTGGGCCAGCAATAATGATAATTATTTAATTTATAATGTATTTTACGGTAATGTATTATGATAAATACATACTTGAGTACTCCACAGTAAAGCATGCCTTTTCCATAGACTTATATTTTTATCGTAACCTGCAGTGGCAAAAAGTTCGTCATCGGGATGGACTGCTAATCCCCACAATTGTTTACTATGACCAAATACTATCTGTAATAGTTATGTTTGTAAATAATAAACATAATTTTACTGAATATTACTACTAAATTCGTACTCTATTAAATCTCCTTTGCATTGATCCTTCTAGAATATGATTTTTTATCGTGCCTACGTATATGTTACCGTCGTTTCTCCCTGGCCGTTGAGGGTATAGGCTTCTTACACCACCATAAACTTCAGTTAACTGTTGAAATAAAATACATTTTAAGTAAAATCGTCCTTTATTATCTAATCACAAACTCCGTACTTTTGTTTCAGTTATCTTGTTGTAATTTTGTAATGAATCCCAAGCTATGATTTTACGGTCTTTCTCACCCCCGGACAATAGAGTGCCTTCCGGTAGCATTATAAGAGCATTTATGCTTTTGTTATGTGCCTGGAAAAGCAACAGTAACGGATGTTTAAGAAACACAAAACAATTTTACTAATGCTAACCTCGAATTCCATCCTGACATAATACGCGCCATCGCTGTCTACAGAGTAAATCGTAATAAATCCATCACCATCCGCCGTAATTACGTCCCCTTCTTGTTCGAACTGTAAGCTGGTAACTACTGTCCGCGAAGGCTAATAATGAGAATATTTGTAATGTAAGTCAAATAATTTGAAAAATAACATTTAATATTATATTGTATTACTGCTTTTATGATATCAATTTTTTCGAAAAACCCATCCTTCCGTCTGGTCCAAAACGTCAAATGGCCTTTACCATAAGTTATCATTAAATTGTCATCTAAAGGATGAAAAGACGCCCCTAGTATGTCTTCAGTTTGCATTGTCTAAAATTTTCAGATAAAAAATAAAATAATAAAAATAACAATCAATATTGCATTTTATACAATTTCCTAAAAATCAAATAGGTTTAGTATTTTGGTTAAGATTAAAAAACAATAATTATATTAATATACTTACAGCAACTTTACCCAATAAATGTCCCCATTGCCATTGCCACACAGATAACATTTTTTCTCTTCCGCAATCGACAGCTAATAAATAATTTCCTCCAGTCTAAAAATTAAAAATTATTTTGTTTTATTTACACGTAGATTTTTTGCTTAATTTGAACTTTATTCTGTATTATTATAATTTCATATATATACAGGAAGGTGCATATATTTATGCTATTCGCCAGCTCGGTATTTAAGGCCAGTTATTATTATTATTATTATTATAATCATCAGTGCACAATTATTTAATATATTGTAAGTAATGTTCTCCCACGCCTAATCATAATTTGTCACTGACTGGTGTAAACACACTAATGATAATTATAATAAGGATATGTTTTAAGATTAAAATATTAAAAAAGAATCGTAAAAGGTATCGCGTATGGAAAATTTGACTTGGCAAAACGGAAGTAAATAATCTGTATACCATTTAGATGTAAGATTTCAATTGTAAATTAATTTGTAAACTAATTATATTATATTATATACTATAATGTCTCTAATATAGCCGGGTATTTTGATTGTTAAATTTTTTACTTTATTTTTTTCTTATTATACCTATTTATTATGATAAATTATACAAGCATTATAAATTATAACATACGAGCTGTGAAAATGCTAATGCACTGACTCCTTCTTCAAATTCGCCATTGCCAACTATGTACAGAGTATACAGAGTTTCGGGACTCCAGATCCTAATGTGAGCCTGTGTTTTTCGTGTTCTACCAGCTTTTTGAGCTGAAGCTACCATTTCCTTGGAAGGATGTATGTCCATACTGTAACAAAATTACAAATTCAACGGATGAAATATAATTTAAATAATCATTTTTTAGATACACCATGTGGTTTTTAGTACCATTGAATATCTTCAGTGTGACCGATATAATGCCTTTGTGATTCTTCATCCCTATCATAAAGCACGGCCACAGCCGCGACGTAATACAAAAGTTCTCCGGTAGGCAGTACCCACAAGTTCCTTTTCGTATCGACGCCACGATAACCGTAACTATTTAATGCCCGAAGTGAAGGAAAATTATAATCAATTTATTTACTACTTATACATAATATGATAATAGGTACCAACTATGATTTAAATAAATATTAGTCATAGTTTCAGTTAAATCAGTACTCCAAGTCTCTAAATAACTAATTTTGGTACTAGCAAAGAGTTTTCACTTGATTTTTAAACAAAAATGTAGGACACGGCCAATATTATGTATAAAATAATATTTCAAAAGCAATTGAAATCGGGTCAAGGTTGAAAATCCTATATTGATAATTAAAATATGATGAATTCTTAAATCATAACGTTTCAGTAAATCTTGTGACTTTCAAATAACTATCGAATGTAATAATAAAAACATAATTAGATACTTGAAAATAATCATAATTTTTCACACATTTGAAATTGTTTTTACTTAAATTACGTATTATTTGATATTTTTAAACACATTTTTAATTTTAATTTTGTACGCCTCGATTTCACATGAATTTATAAAAGGATACACCCAATTTAAAGTCAATCTTTTGTCTGGAGGTGAATCATCTGCAGGAGAATGGACCATTGGAGGGAAAAATGTTTTTCTTGCTCCTCTTATCTGCACGCGTATTGGCTCTTCTTTCATCACGTCCAAAACTGTATAATCTTAAATTTACAAATAAATTGCCATTTTATTACCTAACTGTAAATTACTGTATTAGGTTAGTTTTTTAACAAAATGTTTACCTGGAGGAACTTTAACAATATCTGTATCGGCTGCGTATAGTGCACGAGGTCGACTTTTGCTTCTGGCTCTCCTTTGTTTCTCCGCCTTTGTAGGAACATTATTTATAATCGGTTCAACCGCTAATGCCCCTCTGGATCGTGATCTTCTGAATGGCGGTGATAGTACACGTGACTCAGACGTAATGTAAAATGTGTCCACGTCTGAAAATTCATTTCTCAGTTGCGAAAAACTACGAACCTAAATAATAATTTCGATTAAAATAAATGTTTCAACAAAACAATAACTATTTATTACTTCTTGATTAGACACGGTTAACATGCGTTTAGCATTGTTCATTTTGAGCACATGTCCTAAATCCTCAATGACCTCTTCGAAAGGTTGGGTGGTTCGCAAATTAAGTAGAACTCGACACTAAAGTGTTAACATAATATAAGGTTCATGAAAAAATTATTTTTAGGAGTATATATTTTAAGCATTTTTAATATGTAAAAAGATCAGTGCTGGTTGGTTATTATTATAGGGCTAGGGACTTATAGGAGTTTGCATGTTTTTCAATAATCATTCAAAACATAGCTAAGTAATATAGAGATTTGTTTCATAGTACTAGGAGTTTAAAGCAATCAGTTTTATTTTGCATATTTTGCATATTCAGTTGTTTTTCCCTATAAGAGCATATTTTGTTGTATTTTTATTTTAAGTGTATATTTCATATATTTTATTTAAACAAATTTAAAACAATACATGCGTAACAGAGAAAAATATTTTATACATAGGTAGTGGTACCTACTATAGAATATTTAATATATGAATTTTCTAGAAATTGGATAAAAATAGATTAAAATGATTAAATAATCGCTATACCATGTATTTTCTCAATTATTTGTCTTTTGTGAAATTGGTCGATAAGGAATACGCCGAATACGGTCAGTTTATGTCAATTCGTCTATTCGTATCGTATGTGTGTTTGTCTTGCGTAGTTGCGTCTTGTGTGAATAAAAGTTTAAAATTAAAGATAAAAATGCCTAAAGTAAAGGCAAATACATCTAGTCGCCTACAGTCGTATATTTCAGAATTCGGTAGTTCAGTGTTTTTAGTTGATCACTCAGTGCTGTTTTGTAATCAAAATAATAATAAATAATTAAACATTTTAAGAGCATATAATATGATCATTTTTAAGTGCATAAATGCATGCATATTTTAAGGTTTTATAGGGCATGAAGTCCCTAGTCTTAGTTATTAATAATAATTTAAATGTTAACAAAAAAATGATATTATCATTATAACAAACGCATAACTGTATTATAGCTAGTATTAAAAAATGATTTATTTTCGTATTTAAAATAAACCAGTAAATTCTTTCAATTTATTACAATACATTTGTTTTAATATAAAATGTCAAACTAGCCGAAAAACGTTTCAGGTTGTGTTTTGCACTGATGATAACAATAGCCAAAATGCATATATTTGCTAAATAAACTAAATTTTTAATTGATTTCAACATACGATATTATTTATTTAGAGTTGTATCGAATTATTAATAAATAATGAATAATAAGTCATTCATTTCCACAAATGTTTAGCCAAAATTTGTGTCCAGTGAGTGGGTTCGTATGTTTTATAAGTAGGTACTAGTTTTGTTTAACAAACGTATACATTTTAAAATAATATATGAAACTCTGGTGTGTTATACCTTATAACCTTATAATTCACGAAGACTTTAAAAATATGTATACTAATATTTTTTGTTGCTTACATAACGTCTTGTACTATACGAATATTTATAAATTAAAATATAAAATAATTTTGAAAGCGGTACAAAAAACAGCAAATACTGTCTATGTTTTAGACGTATCCACACATCACGTAACGGTAACAAATATTATTATTATTTATTACTATAGTGTTAGTTACAATAGATATTGTATCTAATTTTTATGATATTATCATTGTTATTTTTCAAAAATTACTAGCAGGCGTTCAGGTTATGCAAAACAGGTACATGCGTGCATAGGAGTTTTGTAACAATAATATATACAGTAGACGTAATAAAGCAGGGTAAAGTTCAATATCGTTGTATAGCTAATTATATTTTTTATCAAAATTATTTTCCAAGGTCACATGTTAACTCTGTATAACTTAAAAACTTGATATTAACTTTTATGTTGTACAACTGAGACTTCTAATCGACCTATAACTTATTATTGCTAGTTAAAATTCTTCAAAATAAAAAAAATATATAATATTATAATGGTCGTATTATTCGTTTACATATTATATTTTGATTTAATTAGTTTTAATTTTCTTATTATTATTTTTTTTTTTTGGTACTTATTTTTTTAACTCTAAACAGTTTTTATATAGTCATACGTAAGTTGTTAGTTTTTATATTTATGTTAAATATTCAGATGGTCAAGAGATTAATCTATATTGGTAAACAATCGTTTTCTTGTAAGTTTCCAATTTTTTTTTTCAGTAAACTATATAAGGTGATGTACTGATATAATAAATTTTAGTAGTTTTCTATTTTATCTTATTAAATTTATTGAATCACTAAAATTGAAATATAGATTAACAATGATAAATTTAATTGATTACCTAATAAAAAGCTAATTTGCAATTTTCCATGCAAAATGTGTTTCATTATTTTTATATTATTAACAACATAAAAATGTTGTAATTTTATTGTAATTGTTATACATTTAATTATCTTACTTACATTTTTTTATTGTTTTGCTAAGTATAAATGCAATTTGGAAAGATTAAAATAAAATGTAATGTTTTTTTTAATTAAAATTTTATTTTAATGATCTAAAAAATAAAAATGTACCTAGTACAATGGAGTTTTAATATTATATAAATCTAACCATAATGAAAAAATAATGTTTATAAGAATTTTATGTTTAAATAGTGCTAAATACTATTTTACGATTGACAACGACTTATGTGTGTACAAATTTTAAAATTGTTACTTTGAATTTAAAAGATAGGGTTTTTAACTCATAATAAATTTATTGATACTTACCTATACTTAGCTTAAATCTTATTACATGATTTATTTACAATAAGATAGATATTTTTTAGGTTTATTTTAATATAATTTGTTATTTTTAAGTTTTGAGTATTATAATTTATAACTAAAACTCCATATAATATTAATCATTGGAATTATAATAATTCAGGTAATTGTACCTACCTAAAATATCTCGAAAATGTTGGCTTTTATAATTTAAAACTATTATAATAAATATAGTTCTTACTAGAATTGTTTATCGATATTGCTCTGAAAGTTAAGGACTTTGTATACGATGGAATTAACTAAGTTTGCCATTGGGCTTTTTATTTTATTGTTTTTTAACTCGTATACTATATTTGTTATTGATAGTTTAATCTAGGTTTTAGATATTTGTTTTTAATTTTTTTTTTCTGAAGTTAATTGTTTTTAAAATATTTAATCATTTATTATTGACAACTAAAAATTATGATGAAGGACTATGGAAAAAATCAAATAATAACACTTATATAAAAACAATTATAGTTTAGAATTTAAATAATTTTAAAAATTAACACTAACCTGTACTGTGTGATCGAAATTATTGATGATCCTTATAACTCTAGTTGTAGATGATTTAGTTATATTAAGTCCTGAAGTAGCTGAAGTCAACTCGTTAGCATCAACTACTGACTGCTTCCTACTCATAGACGATTGCCTCGACCAACCCGAACCAGCAGTCGGGGTAGTTGTAGAGTTCCAACCACCAGATTTCTTACCATAGTTGGCGTTCTACAATAAATAAGTTAAAAAAATTACACATGTCACTTCTATTTTAGTTACGCGATTTAACTTCAAACACAAAACTTATATGTAAAAAAAAAACAGTTAATATTTGCAGTTAAGTGGACACAAATCGAAAAAGAGTTTTTACTTTTTACATTACATTACCAATAGCTGATTGTTATTCGTTTTTATTTTACCAAAATCGTTTATCATTGCTATATCTAGTTTATTTAGATGATTTATCGAATCAGTAACAAAATTCTCTGTAGGCTAAGCCCCCCCTCCCCAACCAAGAATAACCCTCAATAAACCGAATGTAGGTATTCAATCATATAAACATTTTAAAACGATGTACTCCAAGGCTTTATCCCCCCTAACCATCTTTTCTTTTCGTGCCACTGCTAAGTACCTATGTGCATCGTAAATATTTTATCGTTAACGTGTGATAATTTGAAAATACTCGTCTTTAGAACAAAAGACTCTCATCGGTAGTAGGTTTCACATATCACTAATGTTATATTATGTATGAAAAGAAATATTGAAAAGTCGTGGTTTTGCGTAGTCGTACGATGTACGCGTACAACGTTATAATAATAATATTATTTGTTCACAAACGATTACATACGTCATTACATTGCGGTTCAGTGACAAATCTACAAGACGTTTCCATAACGTGATCAAGCCACCTCTTTTACTATAATATACTACCACGACAGCCGTCGTGGAAATTAAACGATCGTGAAATTGTCAGCATTTCGAACGGAAACTTCATCGTACACGGGTTGTAGTTGTTGGTCGTCGTAATATCAATAATAAAAATAACATTATAACGTCTCGACGATACGGTCGCGGGCGCGTACGTTATCGTCGTCGGAAGAAAAATGAACGTACTGAAACTGTCCGTTTTCGACTATTGCAGCGAAACGGTGCGTTGTTCCTCGCCGCGAGTACACGATAATAATTTAATATTTATTATAACAATAATACGTAAGAATATAATTCTACAATGATATCGTCGTCGTAATGTCATACCTGTTCGGCGTGCTCGGCGATTGACGAGTGCAACACGGTGAACGCGACTGCCATTCCATTGGTGTGCGAGAGGGTTGCGCCGGGCGGGAAATAAAAATGCCCACGCCAATGACCTCGACGGGAAATATATATTACATATACGCAGGAGAGGTGTGTATATTATTATATTATATCACATAATTATTATCGTACGCGATACACGACTTACGGGTATTTGTGTGTGTGTGTGTAATGGAGCGCGGGAAAGAAGTGATTTGAAACGCGACGGTCGTATAACTTCAATATGACGTAAAACTTTATAATATTGTAATGTATTTTATTGTCGTACTTATATTATAGATGTACGAAAAACACCACGACCGTCGGCGAGAAAACTCGGGAAAACGTTACCCACCTGCACGCGTTGCGTATTATACCGCGGTCCGAATTTCGAGGTAACCGCTACCGACGACGATGGTATAATATTGTTTGCGAAACGGTATAACCGTACGATAATATTATGCGCCGCGGTATTTTCAGAAGCTTCGCGGCGGCAGTGTCACGCGGGTGTCCGTCTTCGACTGCTTTGCGCGTAAATATTACGACCAGCACCGCATTGCTATTTAATTTATATGTATGATAATATCGCGGTTTATAACGGACGGTCGGTCGCGTCAAGGTCTGGGGCGCGGTGGTCAAGACAACGTTTACGTTATTATATATATATATATATATGAACGTGTACAGTGTACAATGTACGCGAGTATACCCCGAGCCCTTGACCATCTTCGCTCGCGCCAATTTTACGACCGCAATTATACACAGCTCGCCGAACCGCTCGTCCGACCCCTATTATATGCCCTACCACCCGCCACCCACCTCGCACACAAAACAACCCTTTCCTCGATCCGAACGGCGAGGCGCTGTTGTACGCGAAGGCAGGATGGTACCTATACACATCGGCGGTGTGTACCTGTTATACATAATGTACGATGTATATATATATACACTCGCCGCCGTTTGATGGCAATAATAACACTATACTTATTATTATTATTCTAATTATTATTTTCACCGACATGCAAACGCCGCGCCGTATATTTATTAAAATATGATTATTGCGTATTGTTTTTGCGAGGGTTCGTCGGTGGAGAGGTGCGCTTCCGGTCGTTGTCGCGTGGATATGATGTTTTTTTCGCGTGGAGGTCCGCACCGCCGCTACGGTATTAAAACACACACGCACGCTCACACACACACACACATGCACACTAAGAATTAGTACAAAGAATAAGTTTTTTTTTATTTTTGCGGGAGGATACAGGAAAAAAATACTGCAGTAATAAATCAGCCAAGCTATACTTGAGTCATATTATTATAATATACGTGCACGTAAGACGTACTCTCGACCTGCTCTATAAATTATACCTATAAGTAAAGGTATCGGTGTGTATATTTACTAATTAATTGCTACAACGAGGACAAATCGAAAATGGACAACTTATATCATATTAATATACGTTAATTTTTTTTATGATACAATTTATATATTACTACAAGCAGGATCACTGTGCACTTCGTTGCCCGTTAAATGTACCAACTCTATATGACTCAAACTTTGTTCAATTCGTTATTTAATATTCGGTGTATGGTGTTCAAAATTTATCTTAACTTTTCTGTTGCCTGGAATAAAAATTCCGATTCGCAGCAGTACATCGCGGACCCAGTGCTGTTTGTGCGTAAGTTTATGATTTAACTCTAAAATATCAAAGTTATACCAAGTTTATTTTGATATAATTCGGTGGAATAATATAATCAATTAATACATAATCCTAACCTAACCTAACCTAACCGTACTAAAATCCGACGAATAAAAAAAACCAAATTTAACCCTTTTTTAAATTAGCCTATCTTCTTCCCAGAGATCTGCACACAAATATTCGTTTATATATAATATAGCTGATCCTGCAAACTTCGTAACCCATAAAAAATGACAAAAAAATTGTGGTGCAAAAAATCCTTTTTGGTGTAACTCACTGCAGTAAGTAAGTGAAACTCAGCCACCCTGGTAGGCAATGTGCAAAAATTCGATTTGATTGCCTGATTAACCAATAGCAACCAATAATAAATAAATACTATTTTTATTAACTATTTCTCCTATAACCAATAGCAACCATTTATAAACAAATATTTCCATCGTAAATCTCAAAATCCCTGTTTGAGCACTTCTATTAATTGGCCGTGGCGTAATGTTATATAGCCTATATAGCCTTCCTCGATGAATGGACTAAAAAAATAATTTTTCAATTCGAACCAGTAGTTTCTGAGATTAGCGCGTTTAAACACACTAACCTAACTCTACAGCTTTATATATTATTATAGATTAGCGTACGTCTTTTAAACAACAATATTGTTCGAGTGCATCGTGTCTATATTTAATGGATTCGAATTGTGAAAAGGAATGGAAGTTTGTGGAAAATGTCCGTACGTCCGGCTTTAATAAAAAGAAAATATGTCAGTGGTCAAAATTATTTTATACGAAATATCAATGAGTGTTGGTGTTGGACTATCGATAATAATATAATATAATATAATACTATGGTATTAGCACATCGTAAATAATTATATAATACTTACAAATAGGGTTTTAAAATTTCATGAAATTTATTTTCTTGAAATATTTCATTTCCATGAAAAATAAAAATAAAATGTTTTAAGAGAGTCCAGAGCACCTTCACATAATCACATCACTCAGTCACATACACACACATATACGACTTTTGTACACTTAATAATTACTGAAAATATACACTATTATTTCATTTACTGGTTGAAATCGACTTCAACTTTATTTCAAACTGTTAATTAAATTATTTCTAATTAATTAAGAATACATATTTTTTTTTTAATATTTTCATCAATGGAAATTAATTATATAGTAATTTATCAATATTTATTTATTCGTTACCATTTAAAAATATCATAGATAAACATGTGTTCTAAAAGATGATTTCCAAAAACGCATTCAAGTACCTTACAACTTAAAGGTAATACAAATATTTCATTATGTGTAATATTAAGACAAGATAGGTACCTACCTAATAATTGGAGGCTGCTTTATAATATATTTTTAAAACCAACATACTATTGAAGACTTGAAGTCTTAAGACAAGACAAAAAAAATATATTAGACAGACAATTATTCTGGTTAATCCACATGACTTATTAAGACTAGGTAGAAGTATTTTCCCATCTCAAAATTCTATAAAAACTTAACAAGTTGTTGTTATTTTAATGGTTATTATTAGGATACCGTTATCTTAGCAGTAAAAAACTAGTAAAATTTATTGCAGTATTGTACAGAAAAATACCAAAAAATAAAAACCTCCCGTTGCTTAATATTATAATTTTTTTTTACTTTACAGTTCACAGAATACTATAAATAAATATTCAATAAAAAATAATTTCACTTTTTTTTACCTTTGTTTTTTCTTAAGTACTTACCTATAATATTACCTACTACTTTAAACATTTAATTTGACTAAACTATTTGCTTAATTTTCATATTCAAACGTTCTCCGATTTGGATCCAATAAGTAAAAACCAATGTAAAATTACTTGAAGAACATTGAAAAATAGTTTAGATTGTTTAATGAACTAGTAAATTCAACAAAATTGCAAACATTTAAAAAAATGAGCTTAAAAATTAAAAATTAAAATTCGTTTTTGAAAGAAGTCATGAAATTAATTTAAAGTTTACTTCACAATAAATTGGAAATTTTGAACAGTAGAAGGAAATTTGCAAATGCAACAACGTCTATTCCCTAATTATAATTATTATATCATAATAGGATGTTAAGGTAATTTTATTAGAGACCAATTTCACTTATTATTACAGTTATTAATTATTATAAGAAATCATATTTGTTGTTTTTGTTAAGCTATTTTTTAGCTCTTATAGTTTTGTTTTCCCAATAAAATAATTTTAGTTTCTAACTGATGCATTTAAATATAATTTTAAGTATTTGAACAATTTATCATAACTATACATTAATGCGCATTTTATTTTTAAGTGTACTATTCAAATACAAAATAACTAAATCGTAATAAATTAATTTTAAATTGTATTTTAACATTATATCGTTAAGTGTTCATTATTTATGTTATACATGCTTTTTTCCAACCAACTAAAATCACGTGGAGTCCTTGACCGCTCTTGGTCTTATGTGAAAATATATATAAACAACTCAAGATCTCTTATAAAAATGTAAAAATTAATCTGAAGGTCACAGTAAAATGACCACTGACACGAACGAAACCGAAATCATAACATACCCGCAATATAATATTTTGAAATCGTATAGGTATATGAACCCTTATACCTCCTACTTAACATAACACGAACAAAGGGTAATTAACTGAAATTATAATACCTAACGTATCGCTATACTTTTGGGTCACCACTTTTATTACTCAATAGATAACTTTTTCTTTAACGCTATTTGAATTTTATTGACATTTTAATAAAGGAATAAAAAACGTATTATAAATATATACAAACTTATTGACAGATTATGATATTGATAAAAAATACGTTCAAAAGTAAAAGGTGTATGTTTAGGACATTTTTTGATTAGCACTAAAAATATGTTAACACATTATAATATTTTAGCTTAATTATTAATATGAGTTTATGTATGATTAGTGATATTGCCTCAAATAAGATAAATTATTTCGGTTGTAATATTTAATAGTACCAAAATTGCACACAATTAATTCATCATACATAAATTAATTATTAATGGATCCAATAAAGAATTAAAATAAATTATTGGAAGTTTTGACAAATATTTTCCGAATATTTCAACTGTAAATAATATTGTTTCGATTAGAAGTGTAATTATGTATTACGATTTTAATTTAACCTACAATAACGTTTATAATTTAGGTAAAAACAAATTATTTGCAAATTTAATTATTTATTATTATATAATATGAATTTCAAATTTAGTATAATTCACTCTTTTGTATACCTTTATATACCTTAACATAGTGGCACAAACGGGGAAGTCGCTCTGTTGTTTAGGTAATATTAGGTGTTGAGTGGTGCAATCGTTGTTGATTAAGGAACTGTATAAATGGATGTGTTCAGTTTGAATTAAATTATAAATCATTGCATACGAAAAAAAATTCTGAACGGAAACGGTAAGTCAGCCTATACTAAGGATATTTTATTATTTATTTATATTGCTGTTATAGAAATATGGTCGAACTAATTATTTGCACATAATAATATTACTTATTTCTAGCTATTGTTAAATGTTAAATAAACTTAAAATTAAAAAGTATACTTTCAATTATAAATAATAAAATACAAAATGGCAAAAACTTTCATAAGTCCCTACAAATAATATATTTTCGTTTTTAAAGTAGATGGGCATGCCGGGAATTTCTACCTACTGCTTTTGACTTCCCAAATTAACAACTAGATACGATTCGATACCAGAAACTACACTCTAAGTTGAACAGTATTTTTTCCGCTTCAAAATGCAAAGATATTGATAGACAAAACAAACGCATCATTTTAAAACCGATACATTCATCGCTCCTCTCAAAATCTAAAACATTAAACAAATTATGGCGATAATTGTAAATAATATACTATACAGTACACCTAAACAACTCTTGTAATACAATCTTGACTATTTTAATGTAAACTTCCAAGCTCAGAACTGTTTTTAAAATACAACAATTTATCATTAAAGTTATCATTATGTACTATCATAAAGCCACCAGAAAAACCTTTGCTTCTATTGCGCTTTTTGTACAAAACGTTTTGTGCCACAAAAAAATAATTCTAGTTATTCTTTAAATTGTAAATTTTAATAGTTCCTATGTACAACACCCTTATATTTTAGTTGTTTAAAATCTTTGTTTGACATTCATTCATTTAATAGCAAAATTATATTTACTCAAAATACAAATTATTACATTAAATTGCATTTTATAAGCCATAAATAATATTTTTGTAAAATGTATGGAAGTTCTATGAATAATTTTAAACGAACACAGCTTTAATAAATATTAATTTAGCTCAATGTGACAAGGTTTAACAGTTAGCGTGCGAACGGTGTATAGTAGTAATGTAGTACTTGGGAGTTGGAACTATTCAAATCAACACTCATAATTATATATTTGTGGTTCATTAATTTATGGCACTTACATTTTGGAAACTTCAGTTTACAAGGTTACAACCTTTTATATTATTTCGTTAGTCATTTTTTATTATAATAATGATTTATTAACAGTAAAATGCACACACTTCTACATTTTAACAAATTATTTACTTTATATTTTAATATTGTAAATTTAATTTATTCTGTGGGACTATAGTAAACTATATGAGATTTTTTCTGAGTTTACATCATCATAATAAATAAAAATGCATTTTCAATTTCTTATATAATAAATTATAAAATGCAAGTTCAATTAATTTATCCAAAATGGTAATCCATATGGATCTATATTATATTATATGATAAGTGTTGATAATATCTATATTTAATCTAGTGGCTTTCAATATTCAATAATTATTTGTTACTTTCAGTGCATAATGTATATAATATATTATATATACATTTATTTGAATTATACAATCTATATTATTAATTTATAAAACACTGTTTAAATGGAATTATTGCCCAACAGTTATAATTTTTGACGTTTTTTTTTTGTTTCTGACACTAGGCCCAACACTAGTTTCTCTTTCAACTACTCCTCAGACTGTTTGAAATATTAAAGGCTGAGTCAAGAGAAAGAATCATTGAATTTTAATGGTTTACAAGGCGGGAGTAAAAGAGTTTGCAGGTAAATGTTACTACTTCTAATTTTGTTTGACATTTTATGTCCGAGTGGAGAGTATGGTTTGAGTCTTTGAGACATAAAATGGTGCATTTGTAATCATAAGAGTACGTACCTAATGATATTAATTAGAAGGTTTGTATTTTATTTGTATATTGTATTAGAATCCTTTGCAGCACTCCATGACACGTACGGCGGCATCCAATTATGCATAATTGGATGTCGTCATACCATATATGCTATAAAAGAGTTTCGTGCAGCAGGAATTTATTTTTTAGGGTGAGTTTGAAATGTTTTCCTCAAAGTAGATATAAAGACTTACATCTGAAGTTTAACAGGATCATTTTACGTTTAATATGTTCTGCCCGGACTAGAAGTTTAACTAATGTCAACCATAAATATTACTACCTTGTTGTAAGCTAAAAGTAATATGAAAAGACTTTTCATTATTTATTTTCATTTTTCATTTTTCAATACCATGATTTATATTGCATATAATTTAAATAATTTTGTTGACGTAGACTGGTGTGTGGGAGACATCGTGAATGTGACAAAATGATTTTGTTATCGTAAAATTCAGCTACTGAGGTGTGAGTATTACTTGTTTGGTCATCTGCGGTATGCCGGTATATAATGTATAGGGTGGGAGACAACATTTTACAAGTATAATGTACTTGGTATATAGTTAGTACATGGTATAAAATATAAATCATAAATCAGATAACTGGTTTTTTTATCATTTAAATATCAATTGGTTTTATGTTTTAAACATTTATTTTATTAATATTGATTTCATAAACTACCTATATATATATTATGAGTGGTAGAAACATAAATGTTAATATGTTTTTTTCTATAGGAACTATATAATATTATCTACTTAATGCATTTTTAAAAATTGTAGCCTTCTATTGTTTTCATAATGAGAGTGTAGATAGTATTAATGATAACTAAATAAGTGAACGTTGAACATTGATAATTTCATATTTAAAAAGGTGGGCAAGTGGATACCGCTCTGCTGTACAGTAGGTGACAAGTTGTTTACTGTGATGGATGTATTAAATTTGAATTAAGTGATAAATCATTGCATACAAAAAACGATTCTGAGTGAATACGTTCTACCAGCCTATTCTGCTAACTATATTTAATGATATTATTGCTATTAAATTAATTAATTTTACTATAATGGTAATGCACGAAAACATTGCATTATCAAATGTCATTGTGTGTATAAAATATAAAAATATACTTTAAATGTTTAAAAGATTTAACTACCCACGACGAATAATATTTTTAATTACAACAAAATAACTAAAACTGATATTCTTCGTTTAAATATCAAATACCTAATTTGAAGTATAATATCTTTTAAAAAAAACTATGTTGATATATTTTTATATTTTAGATTTTGAGCAAAGTAATGAATGTATTGATTTTACAATGATGTGTGTTGTTTTTTAAATTTTTAAAATGTTTGTTTTTTTATTTTTGTGTTTGTTATCACCATTTGGGGCTGTGTTTCGATTTTTTCCAACAGTATCTTGTTCAACGAGAAAGTTAAACTAGTTGGTGCATTCGGGAGGTCAAAATTTGAAATTCTCAATAGTTTTCAAAAATACAGGGAATAACAAAACAAAAATTAAAGAAAAACGGTAATTTTTATGCAAAATTGATTTTGGTTTTTGGTGTAACTCTAAAACAAAGAACCGTAGATACGTCAAACTTTTATGAAATTGGATATTTACTCGATTTCTCATGCAGCGATTTTCTTATTTTGCTGTAACTAAAAAAACGAATTATTGTAGATAATTGAAATTTACACCATATATTTATTTTAACAATTCCTATACTTAATACATTTTACTAAATATTGACTCATTTTTAGTTGCTTACGGTCATTTTCAATTTCAATGTTTTTAGTTTTTTTTTCTCTATAAATATCAATAAAATTGTATTTGTTGAGCCAAAAAGCTTCAAAATGTAATACAAGGCTTGTTACAAGGCTGTTACAATAGCAGTTGAAAAATATTAAAAATATATAGTGACAAATTTTTTTTATTTGCATTCAAAGTTCAAATATTGACAAAATGTATGAAATTTAAAAATTATTTTGTAGTTAAAAATTTATAAAATGTTCAATAAAAGATTGAAAATTTAAAACAAGGTTTCACGTAAATAGGTTATAACTTAATAAATTATTTTATTCACAATTATAATTTGATCAAGTATACTTGGTAATATCATAGGCTGACTGACCGTCTTCGCTCAGAATCATTTTTCGTATACAATTATTTTATATCATTATTGAATTCAAATTTAACACAATCGATTACAGTGATCCTCTTGTAACCTACCGTACAGCAGAGCGACACCCACTTTCCCACCTTATTTGTCAATATTAAATATTCACGAGCAATCTTGTTTTAAATGTTTAATATTTAGCTATATAAATTGAACATTTTATAAATATTTGTAGATATATTTTTTATTATTTATCAAACACTTATTTAAAAAAAAGGTATTTATTTAAAGTGGACATATTATGCCAAACTTTAAATGTTTATTGAAAAATACATAACCATTTATATATATTACAATATAATAGTGATGATAACAATGTTATTTTATTTGGCCAGTTATTGGCTGATAATAAAATTATACCCGGTGATTCATTTAACGTTTGACAATTAATATTTCAAAATTTTTGAAAATATATTTTTACGTAAATTTAAGTCATAAAAACCAACACTTTTATTTACAAATTGATATTTTTATAATTTTTTAATGACAACAAAAAACTGTTTAGTCATTATTCTAAAGCATACTTTTTTTTGAGTAATTTGATATATCAAAATCAAATTTTGGACGAGTAGTATATATTTAATATTTATGCAGTAAAAAAATGCACCTTTTTTATTTGATAATTATTATTATTATTAGCTACTCTGCTGATAAAAAATTTCAAATACTTATAACTGATAAACTAATTGTCCAAAATTTGATTTTTGTAGATCAAAATACTGCAAATAATAACGTCCTTCGGAAGAGGAGATTAAAAATGAATGTTGTCGTTCAAGGTGCGAAACTTAAAAAATTATTGATTAAAAATAAATTAAAAATGTATACAAAATATTGTTTTTTAAAGACTTACAATTATGTAAATTAAATATTTTCAAATGGGTTACGTTAAATGGATTATCCCATAAATATATAGAAGCCCATATAATAATCAAAAATTGATAGTGAATTAACCAACAAACAAATAAGGATAAAAATAATGAAACAAATGGGGGTATGAATTACATTTATATAGAATTTTCCTAAAAAGAAATTTCCAAAAAATGAATTTTTTTTTTTTAAATAATAATGTATGTTGTTCGGTAACCCAATCACATTTATTATATAAATATAATTTTACCTATAGCTTCATAATTAATAATTTAAGTGATATTATCGAAATGTAAAGTCGCCAGTAGGTACCTAAGTAATAAGCATACATTTCTAAAATGTTTTTAGTATTGAACTTATTATTATATTATAAACGATAATTAATTTTTAAACAAACATTAAATCTTTATTTGTTTGTTAACAATGTATTGTATTCGTTATTTTTGATTGTAAATCATGTTTCACGTTTATATATTATATATCTATTTATAACTCACACTCGTCACTCACGCACGTTTTGTGAAATTAACACTTAGATTAGACAATTTTTTAGTAATATCATTTTGTCTATATACAACGCATAAAATATAAAAACAGAAGTTTTGTGAGGTTTTTTTAGAACAAGCTGTTATGTTTTGTACCACTTGAACACATAATTGGATAGAACTCACGCGATCTAGTGTTTTGTTTCGTTACTATGCAAAAATATATTCTAGCAAAATCCACATAGTTTGTAGGCATACGTACCAAATATATACAATATTAGAGGAACCTACACATTTGCATTAATTTAGTAATATTTAAATGAAATAGAAAATTAGGAAATATATAGTAGGTAGGTAATTTTATAGCCAAACAAAACGTTTTTCAAACGCGTCTGTTCAAAAATTAACTATGTCCCTGAAGTAAATAATTTACATTTGTTAGTAGTAAGATCAGACATTTGCAAACTATGTGACATATTGACATGGCATGAACAAGAATCTCTAAATTTCTTGAGGAACCGCAACTGACTTACATAGATTCCTGAAAATTAGGTTTCTGGTGAAATACATTTTGAAATAACTGTAGGTAGATATATTAGTACAGGGTGCCACTATTCACACATGATGTATTATATAACTCATACAGCAATACAGAAAACTAGAATTTTTTTAATAAAAGGAAAAATATAAAATCAATTATTTTTCAAATCGATAGTTTCTCCTTACTAATCTATGTACTAATATATAAAGCTGTAGAGTTTGTTTGTTTGAACGCGCTAATCTCAGAAACTACTGATTCGAATTGAATAATTATTTTTTTGTTGGATAGTCCATTCATTGAGGAAGGCTATAGGCTATATAACATCACGCTACGACCAATTAATAGAAGTGCTCAAACAGGGATTTTGAGATTTACGATGGAAATATTTGTTTATAAGTGGTTGCTATTGGTTATAGGAGAAATAATTAATAGAAATAGTATTTATTTATTATTGATTGCTATTGGTTAATCGGGCAGATCCGGTATAAAACTCGGTATAACTTTGATACTTAAGAGTTAAATCATACACTTACGTACAAACACTGGGTCTGCGATCTAACCTAACCTGATAATATACTGCTGCGAATCAGAATTTTTATTCCAGGCAACAGAAAAGTTAAGATAAATTTTGAACATCGAATACACCGAATTTTAAATAACGTAATAAACAAAGTTTGAGTCATATAGAGTTGGTACATTTAACGGTACATTTTACAGTACACAGGATCAGCTAGTAGTATATAAATAGAGTGTTTTGTTTACAATGTATTCATTATTCATTTATGTATTTATTGTTTCAAAAACTATTAATATTTTTGAAAATATTATTTTTACATATAATTAAGTAATTCAAAAACAAAGTCTCTAAAAAAAATACAATAACATATATTTTTGATTTTCTATTCCAAAGCAGAATATTATTTGGAGTATTTTTATATGTAAAAATCAAATTTTGGACGTGACGACAAGCATGTTATTATGTATTTAAACATTTTATGAGTGAAGTAGCGGACCAACATTTGACGGGATACACTTGCGTAAATCCTTAAATCCTTATCTATAATCAAAATTGTATAGTTCCAAATTTCAATACCTATACCTATATCTAATCATATAACTCATAACCTACACGTCCGAAATTTGATTTTTATAAATCGAAATACTCCGAATAATATACTTTGCTTCAGAATATCAAAATAAAAATGTATGTTGTATTGTTATCGTACATATAAATTAAAATAGTTAAAATAAAACAATAAAAAACAGTAAAAAATATAATTTTTTAGAAATATTTTGTTCTCATATCTCTTACGATTAGGTAAAAAATTTTTTTTCAAAAGTGTAATAATTTTTTTAATAATGGGTGATTTATGATAAATGGACCACCTCAGTGGATTAGGCATGGGGGGCAGATGGTCATGACCCCTCGCCCCCCCCCCCATTGACCGTATCAAAACATAAAAAAAAAAGATAAATTATTATTGGTAATTGGTGAGTATTTTTTTTAATATTTTGGCTTTGGCGCCCCCCCATTTTAAAATTCTGGCTATGCCACTGGGTCATATATAGTATATAATAATTTAGATGTGTATAATATATTGATTTATTACCATTGATTGCATGATACAATACTTATATTATTCAATCTCCAGTGGTATTAGTTTTAGATTCTGTGCAGAGCGATTAATGTATTTGTTTTACAATGATATTATTTATTCTTTTGTCGGTCATCAGCTTTTGGAGCAGTATAAATGTTTCAATCTTCAACTTTGAGAATGGTTTCTGAGCAAATTGGATTTAGTAAGCACTTAAGATAAAAAAAAGTGGGTAAGTGGATGCCACTATGCTGTACAGTAGGTTACAAGTGGGTCACTGTAATGAATGGTGTTAAATTTGAATTCAATGATATAATATCATTGTATGTATAAGAAAAACGATTCTGAACGAAAATAGTCAATTAGCTTATGATTATATTTCTAAGTATATTTGATGATATTATTGTGCATAAAGTATCATATATAAAGTAATTTATATATTTACCTATTTACGTGGACCCTTGTTTTAAATTTTCAATCCTTAGCCTATAAAATTTGAACATTTTATACATTTTTAACTACAAAATTATTATTAAATTGATTTTTTCAAAAACAGATTTTCCGTAAAAATTCCCGGTATCAGAAAAGATACTGTTGAAGAAAATCTAAGCATTTTTACTGTCCTAAAAGGTGATGACAGACACAAAAATAAAAAAAAACACACATCATTGTAAAATCAATACATTCATCGTTTCACTCAAAATCTAAAACTTTTTCAGTTACTTTTCAAAATAATCAAAAAACACAGTTAAAGGAAAAACCAGTCTTTAAAAAAATTTATACTTTTTATACTAATTTTTTTTTTGGTAAAAATATATAACCGTAAAGATACTTTCACAAAATATTTTTATATGAGAATTTTTAATTTTTACTTCTCGAACCAACTATATTATTTTTCCCACCAGAAAAGTTACCGAAGCTGATAATCAAACCATTATTTTGATTACCTACTTTCATGTACGCAGTAACGCACAAAAAAAAAAAGAAAAACACCATTTATTCATTGTAGAATCAATACGAATATTCATCGCTCTGTTCAGAATCTAAAATGCAGTTAACCACAAAGTTAAAACCTCGAACATCATTTATATAAACCACTAACCAGAATCTCAGTTATAGCTTAAAAATTAAAGATAGTGTTAGATGTTATGATAGTGATGTTAGATAATACTTTCCAGCTTTTTTTACCCGTTTAAATTAAGTCGAACTAAAAAATTATGATAATTCCTAATTTAAAAAATATTGGTTTTGGGAAAAACCTATTAAGAGGACTCTAAACCTCTATGTGTTGTCTCCGTCTTACAAATTTACAACATAGCAAAAATTGTTTTGCGCGGGATAGAACCACTCAGGCCGTCGTGATAGTTAAGACTCAAAATTGATATAAAATATAGTTCAGAACTTTATCTGTGAAATAATGTTTAATTTTTTGATATCACTTAAACAAAAAAGTCCTTATTGTTTCAAAATCCATTATTTTTTGTTTTTTCAAACTTCAATAACTTTTTTTGTAGTTCCTATTTCGAAAAAATAATATAGTATCTCACAGCTAAAGTTCTCCTTTTTATGTGGTAAAAATTTCGTTTCTTCGTTATTACTATAGCCTTCTCGGTTCTTTCCCGCGCCAAAACAGTTTTTTCCATGTTTTTCATTTGTAAGACGAAGACAACATATGTGGGTGTAGCGTTCTCTTGATGCATTAGCATGTTTATTTTTTCTGCTTCTTACAAGGAATACGATTTGATGATCAAAGTTTATTTTACATTATAACTATTTTCTAGTACACATATGATGTACAAACAATTATTTTACATATTTCAAGATTTTAAACGATATGTTACAGTATATTTTATTAAAATACTCCCATAAATATATATTTATTATTTTAATAGTTTTCTTTTTAAATCCTGCAACCATAATTTATAAGCTTTCAGATTATTTTTTAATTAAGGAACGTTAAAATCCAATAACAATATGACCTATTATTATCAAAGATAAAGTGTTTTTAAGTTATATTTGAAGACTTGAGATAAATAAATCAAAACATGCATAGTCAAATTTATTTTTAACCCATTCGAGATTCGAGTTATCGAGACTTGACTGTACATATTATAGTGAAATACTCGAACCAATTATAACTTACATTGTTGGAATTATTTTATCGAGGCCTTACTTCTTAAAACTTACGGTTAGGATTTATATAATTTTAATTATACTTTTATAAATTATTGTCGTGACTCATGACGATTTGATATAGGTAACCATATTTATAATGACGCTCCGATTTTACTTTACTGAACAATTTTAACTTAATTTGTGAATATATTTCAATCAACATTGATTATTGCATTCATCGTATACAATTTGGCATGTTATAACTATTTATAATAATTCCGGTTTAATCAAATTATAAAGTATTGAACAGAATAGCTGTCACATATCTTACCGCAGAGTAAACGTTTACATTGTAATATTTTATTGAAATATAAATTAATTAGATTAAAATGTAATTGAACAAACACAATTTATTATGACATTTTAATTTTGTCATTCAATTAAAATTGTGTTACATAAATACCTTAAAACTTTTATAAGAGGAAACCACGTATGACTGATCATCTTCTAATTGATCTAAACTGACAACCCTGCCGCCATCCATAGAAAACAAATATCGCGCTCCACGAGGTAAATCCATTCGTGATGATAATTTGTCCAATAATGCTTCTAAATTTCCAATATCTCTCCCAGGTCTGAACCGTAGTTCTAATCCCGGAAAGTATAAATCGCCATTTTTAAAAAAAGTTACCTAAAAATTTAACAAGTATAAAATATAGTTTAGTTTATATTAATATTATATTGTTTTAGTTATGAATTCACTATGTAATGGATTTTTTTATGTCCAATAATTTGATAGGTATTGATACTTGGTTTTTCTGATACTATAGAATCATTGAAGTAATTATTGTTTAAACGTTTTAAAAATTAAAAGAATAATGAAATGTATTACAATGCTTATAATTTTATTTATGAGGACATTTAGAACGCTGCCACATAACAATTAAACAATGATCGAATTATAGATTAATAAATTCTCAGATAGATATATTTATCCACTAGGTGGTTCGTTATACGTAAGACACTCATTATTTAAAAAGTATTTAGGTTTTTTTGCGTGGTTTCAAGTAGTTATAATACAACATTTTAATTAAAAAAATTTGATTTTTAATATTTTTTTAAAGTTTTTTGCATTTTTGAATTACAGCATACAGCTTTAGTTTTATCTTCAAAAGCAGAATATTTTTCTGAGTATTTCGATTCATTAAAATCGTATTTAGGATGAATAGCTTATGAGTTATAAGTATTTAAACTTTTGATGAGCAAAGGAGTGGACAAACAATTTGCGGGGTTATCATGCACTCCGCTCATCTAAACTGTAAATACATAACTCATAAACTAATCGTCCTAAATTCGATTTTTATGTAACAAAAACATTCAAAATACTTTATTAAAAATGAACTGCTTTGTATTATGAAATTAAAACTTTATGCTGACATTCCAAAAAACTAGAACTAATAAACATTTTTTTTTTTCAAAAACATTTATACTATTTGAAACAATGAGTGTTTAATTATAAAATAATCATCCGGTATATATATGTTGTAGGAAAAATGCCTAGCGATCATTAATATAATATAAAATATACAATTTATAAGCTACCTAATGAGATAATTTTTAAATTATTAATAATATATACATTGTAATTAATAATTTGACAAGAATAGACATTTTTTCATCATAATTCTGATTTCACACCTTAAGTTAAAAAAATAACAAGTTAAAATTGTGGTTATAAATTATTATTTACATAAATTAAATAATATCAACTTATCAATAATAATAACCAATTAGTAAAAGTCGTAAAAATATTTTTATAATTATAATAGCAGGACTTTTCAGAGACAAATATTTAAATTCAACGGTACCTAATAATAATTTTTTAACCAAGTATCAATCAAAAATTATACTATATTTAATGATTATTGAATAAGTGTGTACATAATACGTGTATACTGCGGTAGTTATAATATATAAATATAAATATAACAATTAACATATTAAATATAAATTTAATTTAATTTTCTTCTCATTTTTAATACTACCTATTATAAGTAATGATATATGTTTTAGTCACATAGCAGGGTTACACATAATTTACTATTTTTACTATTTACTTTTTTGTATTTATCTGCAGTAATATAACATTGTTGTACACATATTTATGATGATTTTTATCTACTTTTTTCCTCTTATATTTCACTAATTCATTTCCTCACTTTTCTCGCTTTCCAATACGATAGATGATTATATTTGTCTTTAGCTACTCTAGAAGCAGCCAATCCGGGGACAGGAGCAGGCATAACTGATGATGTTTCGCTCCCGTTGTCATTGCCAGGACTAGCTGCTCTGCTGTTAGGTACACTCTGCCAATATCCCGCTGGTCCGACATTATGTCCCATTTGTTGTGTGTGACGTGACACCTAAAATTTTAATTGACACGTTTAATGTTAATATTCCTAAACGTTTTAAATCTAAATGAGACAATTTATACCTACAGGTACTAATTTCTGGGTTGTTTTTTTTTTATAGTTTTATTTATATTATACAACAGTCACAGTTTATTTAAACGTAATAATTCTCAATTTGATTTATAAATTAAAATAATTCAGTACAGTCAAAAGGACGACACACTACCTCTTAAATCATAAATCATACAATTTACCCATTAACGTATAACTTATTAGATTTGAAATATTCAAATATAAGTACTCACTAAAATTAATGGTAAATGTTAATTTAAGGATATTTTATTTTACAATTCTGATTGCGATAAAAACGCATTCATATTGTCACGATTTATAGTTTTAAACAAAATTATTACTGTAGTCTATAATGTGATGAGTTATTTTATATAAAAAAATATAATAAACATCATACAAATGTATACAATAAAAATATCGTCCTAGACGGTAGTGTGTAATACTGTGTATACCTATAGCATCATTTAGTAATGGAATTATTTTACTTTTGAACTTAATATTAATTTATTTGTCTTGTTTAACAAACAGTTTTTGAATTATTTACATCTCACACTTATTTTATGGTTATTAGACCTTCAGATTATACAACCGAAATTAAAATCCCGTGTAACAAATAACACCACGTTTTTAAGTGTATTATAATTGTGTTTTAAATTTGTATTTGTTTTATATAATTTAAAATTAAATATAATATAGCCCAACTTTCAATGATTTAAAAATAGTGATAATTTTGATATTTATATGGTAATCATTACAAATATAAAACTTGTTTAATTTAACAAATGTACCATTTTATTGAATCAATCCACCATTCGTGATTGATAAGTTTTCACTAATTGTACACAATTTATATTTTTTATTAATAAACTCGCTTAATACAAAATTAATTGTAATAAATTGGTAACATGTTGTCATAATATTATTATAATACTATTGAGTACCTACTAAACATTTTACAAAAACAATATCATTTTTTTGGCATATTCTATGTCACGTCATCTTACTTCTTGATAATCTTCATCTTCACTTTCCGACTTGTTTTCGGACTGAGGGACGTTTAATCTTGCAGGGGCAACAATCTCTTTCAAATTTGGTTCATGTTTTTCGTCGCTGCCGTCCGCGGATGCCATAACTTCTCGTTCTCCCCATCGTACTGGACGGTCGGGATGAAGGTTGAATAGTGACAGTTGGCGCCAACATTTTGACAGTTCATCAAGTATGCTTCAGCTGTAGTTCTATAAAAGACGAAAAAATATTTAATAAGGCTGAATCTCAAGTAAAATGTCAATTGGTCAACACAAAAGTACCTATATTATATATACGTACGTGACTTGTTTGAAAATATATTTATCACAAAAATATAAAGATAAAGTACTTGACTTTCTCCATTAGCTATCCTGTAAAATTAATGATAACTACGATTATTACGGTTTCATCATTTATATACAAACAATACAATAACATTAAATATGTTTGGGATTTGATAAAATAATGTTCTAAAAATTATAATACGAATCTAACTTTTTAGTATTTGAAAAATATATAGATAGCTATATAATATAGATTTTAAAACAAAAAGAAATTTCATATTAAAATTTGCACATTTTTCTAAAAGTAAAAAATTATTTTAAACCATTAAAACTTAATATTCTTTCAAACATCAAAGTTATGAAACACTTTACATATAAATTTAAATATTTTTTCAATTATGTTCTCATTATAGAATTATAATAAAAATTACATAGGTAGTTTGTCTTTGACTATATAATATAATTTATATTAATTTAGAATTACATAGGTATCTAGTTATTATTTACACTCTTCACATATTATAATAAATAAGACTAGGTACACAAGTCATTATAACAAAATAGAAACGAGAAATTAATGTCTCAAATATATTTTTATAATATACGATATTTATTTTTTCAAATGTATATTAAGTAAAATATGGTTATCTAAGAAAAATATATGTCTAAAGTAGATTCGTTAAGTAGAAATCAAAATCAGAGCTTTGAAACTTTCTTCAGTTTCGTAAATCTACCTTGCTAAATGAAAATCTAGAGAAAAAATTACTCTTTTTTTTATCTGTGAAAAATTAAATAATTTTTTTTAAAAAATTTTGATTCTACATTTAGTATCTACTTAATAATCCCTTTTTAATGAATTATCAGCCAACTTTCTAACTATCATAATTTAGGAGAAAAGTTAAAAAATAGAAATTTTGGGACTGTACACGCCGACGTTTTTATGGATTCAAGTGGTTATACCGCTTGGGCGTGATACATCAAATCTCTCTCATTAATATTTTATATTAAAGCTAACTAAATTACCCACCTACTCATTATTACTGAGTTACATTTTTATTATTTTCCTATTTATCACAAATTCTTGAAGTTTTCAAAATTGAGACTTTTTTCATTTCAATTACCATAGTACCTATTAAAAATCAAGAAAGTAAAAAAATTTGTTTCAACTCATATTTATGGGAACGCGTTATCAATAAATACAAAATATTTCTAATTCAATTATGGAGGCTTGCATATAGTAAAATAAAAATATGATATAATTATTCTCTAATTATTCCTAAATTTAAATAAATGGTAACTTGAATAGATTCACTAAATTATAAGTCACATGCCTACATTTGAATTAGTATTCATAATAGGGCCATATACACGGGGGGGGGGGGGGGGGTGTAAGAATTCTCCCCCTCTCCCCCCCTTACAACATGGAACGTATATAAATGTATTTTTTGTATTAATTAATTTATTATATAATATGTAATTATTAATATAACCACCCCCCCCCCCCCCCCCCCCAACATTAAATTCCTGTCTACGGCACTGATTCATAATTATCGGTTCCCTCAATACTTTATAACTGTGTCTACATACATATATAAATATATCAGATAAGATTAGATTTTGTTTTCTATTTAATTTAATTTCGTATTTTGCGTAAATCCTAAATATGTATTAAATATAGTGTGAGTGGACTATTTAATAATACTATAGCTTATTACATTCAAATGCACCCTTCGGCTCCCGTACAATTTTAAACAAGAATTTAAACATTAAAGTTGACCTAAAAAAACACATTACGCCTATTATAATATTTATTAAATAACGCAAACCGTTTCGTTGTATTTGTTTAATAGATCAACTATAATATACAAAGCACGCGAGCTTATAAACCCAATAACGCTTATATCATATTATTGTAGGTATTTATGTATATTAAACTAATTACTCATTTCTTATAATAGTATGACTTGAAAAGATATTGTATGTGTTCGTTAGTATCGAAACAATGATTGGATCTCTATGTTATGTGTTGAAGTCTTATAGTTTATAATATAGTTGTTGAACGCATCATATTATAATATATTGAACTCATTTCCCCACACATTATATAGGTATATAGCGTAATATAAACAGCGCTGCACTTTGTCTACTCACTTTAAATTGCAAATCGCGTTGTTCTTTTGACTGCGGGAAGAAGAAGAGCCGAACTATCGTCACTCGTATGAGGCGAAAAATATCACGAATACAATATCCGAACAGAGTTCGACAGATTTGTAATGACTTATATTATATAACAGCGAAAAAAAATTATAATAATATTGTAACTTCGGCCACTGCCGTAATCGTCGTCGTCGTACGCTTGGCTTGTACGGCGGTAAAACTACTACGGATGGAGTTTATAGAAGGCCGACAAGCACACCCCTCGCGCTGCTGGCGACTGTTGACCACCGGTCACGCAACTCTTGGCCAACCACGTTTGTGCCACATTTACCTTGAGCTCAATAGGTTTTGCATGGGCATTACAGCTGGAAGGGTAAGTTTTGCCAGCGAAAAATGTGCAAGACACAATATCAACATGCACGCGTCATTAGTCTACGGCGGGCTGCGATTAGAATTAACCAAATCGTTGTGATGATATCATCGCCCCGAAAACGTCTGGCCGACGGTTTAATGATATGTTATGATTAACTTATGAGTAATTTTTTCCGAAATTCATTAAACTGCAGGCTCGTTGTTTGAATACGAAAATATTCATATCAGAACTAGAAAAATGTCTGGACATCTGGGGTTGACCTATTCTGTCTTGGCCGGTATAGCTATAGTCTCGGCGGGCATTCGCGGTTATCCATAACATCGGGGTTGTTATTACTTAATATACTTAAATACAAAGATATTCAAACAATATGATTCAGTATGAATACAATCGAAAAAAATCAGTAAACAATCATTATTTTAACTAACGAATACTAAAAATATATTTTTTTAAATTGGTATTTTTATCGCTTATTATTTAGAAACTAATTATTTTTTAATTAATACATGGTAATTAATATTAAGATACAATTTCCTATATAAAATATATTTCTAATCTTATATCGGACTAATAACTTATTAATTATGGTTTTTAGATTCTGAGTGGAGTGAGGAAGCTAGTGGTTTTACAATGGTGTTTATTTTATTATTATTTTTTTATATATCCTGTATACAAAATTTATACCAGATCGAGTGCTTTGATTTCAACATATAGTACCTTATCTTTTAGCAAATTGGATCAAGATGGTACTTTAAAGAGGTCATTTTTCGATTTTCTCAATAGTTATTTAATGCCACGCGAAAAACTACTGACAAATTACGAAAAACCGCTTCAAATGGGATTTTAGTTTCTAACGATTTGCTTATCACCGTAGCAACGAATAAAAAATTATATTATAATATTAATTCTACTTAAAGGCTATGATAAATAAAAAAAATTTAAAGAATCCAGACTGATAAACCGTCTCCGCTCAGAATCGTTTCTCTTATACAATGATATATTGATATTATATCATTGAATTCAAGTTTAATACAATCCATTATACATTGTCCCACTTGTAACCTACTGTACAGCAAAGCGACATCCACTTACCCGCTTTTTTTAGTTTGTAAATGTTATGAATATTTTCAATATTCTAATTTGTAAATGTACATTTAGAAAAAAAAGTTCGCTATAAAATCTTTTTTTTTAGTTATGACTGGAACAATTAATGAGGGGGGGGGGGAGTTTTAGAAATCAGAGGTATACATTTCTAATTTATTTTCCTTTTTCTAGTTCACTTAAAAAAAAATTACCCTGTACAATATACATAGTAATATAGTGTACTTATATATACCTAATACGTGTATAGATATTAGTATATTACATAAACATTTTTAAAATGTATTCTCATTTATGTAAATCTCACACAATCATTTTATTCTACACATTTTTTTCACGTAACTAATTTATATGCACAGTTTAATACCTAAAATCGAATTTTTAACGAGCATTTCACATGCCATAGCCCTATTAAATGTTATTAAAAGGAGTGAATGCGGTAAATGATCTTGTGTCTTATTGTGTGCCAATTTATAAAATTTCAACTTTGGAACCCATCTTACCTTAATTATAGAATCTAAATTAAATTTGGGTTGTAAGAACTAATTAAATAACATTGTACAAAATCAATTAATTATGTACCTACTTGGCTTGTCTACTCATGTCTAATGCTATGGGTGTATTGTGTCTACTTTGATTACTAATGTAAAAATCAGTATTAAACTTAAAAATAAAATACTTGTAAAGCCCGTTTGCAATATGCCAGTATACCAATATATTATACTATAACGGCTGTAGAGTATACCTTACATACATTTTAATCTATTTAACGAGATAACCCCAAGGCAATCAAGTAAATAGAATTGTATTAAATATACTTTATTCGTCTGAGACAAACATCAACAACTAAACATTTTAGATTCTGAGCGGAGCGATGTGTGTGTTTTTATTTTATTTATTTATTTATTTATTTTTTTTGTGTGTGTCTGTCGCCACCGTTTGGGGCAGTAAAACTGCTTCGATTTTCTTCGACAGTATCATATTCGATGGAAAAGTGAATCTAGTTGGTGTATTCGGGAAACCAAAATTTAAAATTCAAAATAGTTTTCAAAACCGCCGGGAAAAACAACATAAAAATTAAGGAAAAACGGGAATTTTTACGCAAAATAGATTTTTGACAAAATAGATTTTACGGACATTATTAATTTTCAATTTTAGATGCTGAGTGGAACGATGAATGCATTGATTTTACAATGATGTGTGTTTTTTTTTATTTTTACTTTCTTGATTTTTAATCAAGTAAGTATTATGGTAATTGAAATAAAAAAAGTCTGAATTTTGAAAACTTCAAGAATTTGTGTTAAATATGAAAATAATAAAAATGTAAGTCAGTAATAATGAGTAGGTGGGTAATTTTTATGAGCGTTTGAAATTCATATTTTTACAACATTTGATATTCACTCGATTTCTGATGTAACGATTTTCTTATTTTGTTGTAATTAAAAAACGAATAACTGTAGATACATAAAAATTTTACTGAATGTTTATATTTTCATTTTCTGTACACCATACAATTTTGAAAATATAAAATATAAAATTTTATTTGTTTGGTAAAAAAGCGTGAGGCTCCTGATATATTGTTACAATAGCAGTTGAAAAATATTAAAAATACATAGGCACAATTTTTTTTTATAATCATTTAAAGTTCAATCAAATTTTGACAAAATTTATCAAATTTAAAATTTAATAATTTTACATTCTGAGCGAAGCGATGAATGTATTGATTTTACAATGATGTGTGTTTTTTTTTTATTTTTTTTTTTTTTTTTATTTATTTTTTATTTTTTTTTTTATTTTTGTGTCTGTCATCACCTTTTAGGACAGTAAAAGTGCTTGGATTTTCTTCAATAGTAACTTTTCTGATAGGAAAGTGAATCTAGTTGGTACTTTGGGGGGTCAAAAGTAAAAATTTCACAGTAGTTTTCACAAGCGACGTGCAAAACAAAAGAAAAATTAAGGAAAAACGGGAATTTTTACGCATAATCTGTTTTCGAGAAAATCGATTTTGGTTTTTGGTGTAACTCTAAAACAAATGACCGTAGGGACATGAAATTTTGACTGAATGTTTATATTAGCATTTTCTATACACCATAAAATTTACAAAATATTTTGACTCTTTTTGAGCTGTTTACGGCCATTGTCAGTTTTCAATTTTTTTAGTTTTTTTTTCTATAAATATCAATGAAATTTTATCTGTTGAGTAAAAAAGCTTGAAAATTTAATAGAAGGCTCCTAGGTTATTGTTTCAAAGGCAGATGAAAAAAATTAAAATTCCTTAGTCACAGTTTTTATTTATAAGCATTTAAAGTTCAAATTTTGACAAAATACGGAAAAATCACGAAAAATAGCAAATTATTTTGAGTTGAGAATTCATAAAAATTTTTTTTTTAAATCTAAGATTTGAAAATGTAATATAAGATTACTCATAAGTTTGTCTACCTTTATCAAAAAAAAAAGTCTAGAAGAAACTTAAATTAAATTTTTATGAGCGTCTGAAATTTATATTTTTACAACATTTGATATTTACTCGATTTCTCATGTAACAATTTTCTTATTTTATTGTAATTAAAAAACGAATGACTGTAGATACTTGAAAATTTCACTGAATGTTTATATTAGCAGTTTCTATACACCATAAAATGTTGAAAATATTTTGACTCTTTTTGAGCTGTTTACGGACATTGTCAGTTTTAAATTTTTTTAGTTTTTTTTTCTATAAATATCAATACATTTTTATTTGTTGGGTAAAAAAGCGTGAAAATTTAATATAAGACTCCTGATATATCGTTCTAATAGCAGTTGAAAAATATTAAAAATACATAGGCACAATTTTTTTTTATAAGCATTTAAAGTTCAAATTTTGACAACATTTATCAAATTTATAATTTATTAATTATTTTGTGGTTAAAAATTTATAAATTGTTTAACTTTTATGGCTAAGGATTGAAAATTTAAAACAAGGCTCCACGTAAATAGGTTGTATATAAATTACTTTATTCACAATAATATAATCAAATATACTTGGTAAAATCATAGGCTGACTGACCGTTTTCGCTCAGAATCGTTTTTCTTATACAATGATATTATATCATTGAATTCAAATTTAACACCATCCATTACAGTGACCCACTTGTAACCTACTGTACAGCAGAGCGACATCCACTTATCCACCTTTTTTTGTGTTTATCTTATAACAATTTAAATGCATATTTTTGCATATTTTGGTAAATAAAATGCATATTTTACCGTTTTTTATTGCATACAAATCCTAGCCCTGTTTATTAGGTACTATTATAAGTTATAATATTTCATAGCCTGTTGAAAAATAACAAATATGAATATATTTATAGAAACTGTTAAATATAATATAGTAGACAGTAGCCTCTAAATAATAGATCACTTGCTAGTTTCTATCTACTATAGCCCACCCCAAAAATCTCTATATACGCCACTGTCACTAGGTGCAAAATACTTTTAGTGACAATATAAGATGTGGTGGGCTTTGCCTCCCCCCCATTCCATAACCCTAATTTAATGATATCTTTATGATGAATTTATAAAAATAGAAGGATTCATAATTTATATTGATTACCTAATAATTAGATACTTACCTACGTAATGGTTAATATAAATTGGTTATTAATTGTAATATAAAATAATTAATTGTTTGGAAAAATATATCATTTGATGAATTTGCCCTAATGATTGTCATATAGTATGCGGTCTACCGGTGAATTTACGAGTATAGTATGCGGTCTACCGAAAATAAATAAATTAAAAACTATATCATAATATTATAATATAATTATTGTAATAGTAATACCTAGTAAAAAATTAATAATTAAAAAATTTGTGTGTCCAAAAAATTATTGTCAATGAATATAAATAAATATAATATAATATGTTATACAAAAATTTCTGACATATTTCTCAAAAATGCATTAAATAAATCCGATTTATTTATTCCTCGCCACCATATTTCCATGAAATTTATAAATTTTTAACTTTTATGACTAAGGATTGAAAATTTAAAACAAGGCTCCACGTAAATAGGTTATATATAAATTACTTTATTCACAATAATATCATCAAATATACTTGGTAAAATCATAGGCTGACTGACCGTTTTCGCTCAGAATCGTTTTTCTTATACAATGATATTATATCATTGAATTCAAATTTAACACCATCCATTACAGTGACCCACTTGTAACCTACTGTACAGCAGAGCGACACCCACTTGCCCACCTTTTTTTAATGATTTATACTAAAAAAAAAGTGAATATAACTTTAAAATAAACAATTTCATTTAATACTGACCGGCATTTAAGAATTTGTCATTCTTAAGATTTTATACCCACCTAAATGTAATGTAATGTAAGTGGTTCCAATAATTATAGAGCATAAGTGAGTAGGTACACAAATAAAAAAATTGTATCATTCTAATAAATCGATATTTATTTCCTTTTATTTAATTATAGAGTTTCAATACAGTCTTATAGCTTATATACGTGATGAATGATTAATGCTGATGTTAAGTGTGGATTTTATCTGTTATTAGTTATGCAATAATATACATTTATATAATATTTGATACTGTTAAACGCAGTTTTCATAATTAATGTCAGTATTTAATAATATAGATTTTTATGTTCCCTCAAATTATTATTGATAATTAGGTATTATAACTATAATTTTAATTTATACAAATTAACTGTACTATTTGGGTTAAGTATTTTTAATATTCGTGCTCAAAATTAAAATACACATGTATTTTCAAACTCGTGTTCTTGGTACTTTAATATACAAATTATACTGTAGCGTGAGAATTGAGAATGTGAGATATGGTTCGCTTATTGTCAAAAAAAGACTGATGACCTGAATTTTTAAGAACACCACATACCTAAGTTTGGTAAACAAATACGTAAAGGTTAAAATATTAAAAAATAATTTTTTTAAGATAACAAAAAAAGATTATTATATAATGGCCTATAATTATTATAATATATATTTTTGGTAATAGTATATTTTATTTTGGGTTAACCATCAGTCTAAAGGATGATCGCCAATAAGATATATTTACTTCGTATTGTTTTGTTTATGCATATATAAATATAGCATCTTATATTATAATCAAGTATATATATAAACTATTTATGACACACCTATTTTCAGAATGATTCACCAAACATGCTTCCTCGCCCATCGTTTATAATTCAATAATGCATTTATTAATATTCTGGCTTTTGGAATTAGACTATATTTTCAGATACTTAAATATTGTTATACCATTTGAAATGAGTATTCTGTGTGATACAATCTCGTTTTTTTTAATGAGAGCCACCTCATTTACTACAAATTATTAAACAATTTTTTTTAAAAATATATTGATATATATAAATCTAAATTTGAAATATTACTTACTAGTTTCTGAATGTGTTATGCAATATAAGGATAATAAAAGTATGATACTATTGATACATAATAATAGTTTTATAAGATACTCGGGGTCTATAATAGTTTGAACATATCAGAATTAGTATCAATAATTTAAAGTTTCATAATATTTGTAAAAGCTGTCTGAACATAATAAATAATAAATTAATATCACAACAATTTTATATTTTATCTAAAACCATTATTATAGGTACGGTACAGCATCATTAAGTTGAATAGGTAACTCTGGAACTAATCTTTAATAATTTGATTTGTATAAATACATTTAAATTTAAGAAAAAAAATCATCTGCTTGTTAACTTATAATAAAAAAAGTATGATTTATATTTAAAAAAATAAAGTTCAGACCAGAAATGTTAGAGGATGACACTTTTTAAATAGTTGAGTGTTATAAAACACCTCCAAGTTGTTATTTTCCATACGGTATTTTAACATAACTTACTTAAAGATTCCAAATATCAGAATTTGAAAAAATGAATTATTAAATATAAAATAGGGGAAGTATGAAGTTTGATGAATAACAGCGGTGCTTATCTTTAAAACTTTTTTTTATTTTTCGAGGATTTATGATAATATACGAAGTATATAAAATATAAATATAGGTAGGTACATGGTGAATTCGTGAATGACATAATTTTACTATTTCATAAGAAACTGAATTGAATACAAATAACAAATGTTATAGCATTATTTAATGTTGTTTAAATCAATTTATTATAAACTATGGAAATATGGAATTACTGTTCAGTTAAATGTTTGATTACATAGTGAAGAACGCGTGTCTAACAATAATTTAAAGTGCAATATAACTCAATATATAATTTGACAGTTTCACGGGTCTTAAATATAACCTAATCGTATTAACTCGTTAAATTTTAATATTTTTGAATTTGATAAAATATTAAGTACACATTTAATATAAATCTCCATATATACATGTGTGGTGTAAACGCCAAATTCCTGCATGCACATAATGATATATATCATATATATATATTTAATATTATAATAAATCATAATACACATTAAACGAATAATAATATTAATTGTAAATTGTAATTCCTTTATGAAAACTAGATACATTTTTTATTTTTATACATTTAAAAAACGAATAAATATTACTTATGAAGGCATAATCGATTCGTTAGAAATTATAGATGATCACTTTCATACAGAAGACAATAAAAAACTCGTACATTATAATTACATTCATGAAATATCTTAACTACAAAATTGAATATGTATAAAGAACTTCCGTTGTAACTTACCCCACGAAATATATAACTTTACCGTGAAATGCACCTCTGAATCAGATGAAATAACATCTGTTGACATTCTATTATTTGCATAAATGTTTAACCAAAATATCGTACAGGTACGTATAAATATATTTTTTCTATTTTAAAGGTATGCGTAATATTTACTGAATACAATATTTAGAAAAATCGAATTATTTTATTTTTTGAACAAACTGGCTATTATACTTAGGTAGGTTACCTACCTATAAAGTTATAAATTATAATAAAGTAAGTATTTTTTTGTACAGGAGATCGAAAAAAAATAGGACATTAATAAATTATAATTTTCATAAGTTATTGTTTGTGGTCAGAAGATGACAAACTTTATTTATTTAAATCGCACGACAATCGTTTAATGATATTAAAAACCTAAATAATGATAGTGCACGTGTGAAAAGAACATAAACCAAAATCGAAAATTGAATATAATAAATATTCATCATTGAATGCGTGCGTTATACAGGTACCTAGGTATGTATTTATCTGGTTTCACGTTTAACCTAAAATGTTTTAAGTGTTATTGTAATGAATAATAGATGAAAAAAAAATAGAAACATATCAGTGTGAAAAGAACATACTATTATCGATATGGAGGTGGGAGGGTAAACATTTGTGCAGAGCTTAAAATCGATTTTAAATATCGATAATAATCGTTTAAATTCATCTAAGCAATCAAAAGTGATATCAAAATTAAATATTTTCTTTAATAATAGTCAAAATGTATATTTAAATATAAAAAAATTTACATTCAAAATTTATAATTCAATATTAAATTTTTAGAAAAATAATTAAAATTTAAAATTCAATAATAATTAATAGTTGATAGGTCTATAATGTGATTCACGTGTAGGTAATAATATTTCGTTTTATTAGGACTGTTACACAGCCGCATGAAATCAAAATTAAAATTTTAAATTGAAAAAAAAAATAATGATGTTATGTCAATATTATTAACTTAATAACGATTTTATATCTAATCAAAAACCATATAATACAATTAAATCGAAATTGTGCAGCAATATAAAAATCATAAAATTATGATAGGTATCAATATATTGTTTTAAATTAAAAACTAAACAAAAAATAATATCAATATCTACGTGAAATTACTGCGAAAAAAAATGGATATCCTATACAATTTTAATTGGTGAGTCATTTCGTATTTTGCTCTCGTTTCCAAATAAGTGTACAACCCGACAAATGAACGAAACGCGGTCCAACGTGCGTATTGCATTTTGAATGAAATTGATAAATACAACAATATTCGTGACCACATTATATAGCCGTGACGCATTCGCACCACCGCTGCCGCCGACTTCGTAGGGTCGTATTATAGTCATCGTTGGGGCATTACACCCCGCCGAAAATCGTATTCTATCGCGTGGTCAAGTCTTATATGGGTAGGTACACCACCCATTGGCCTACTTACGAACTGTGTGTGTGCGTGTACCTACTTGTGCTATATAATATTTATATATATATCACAGCCGTTTTGCTTACGATCTCTTTCGGTCGGAGGGTAAATGTGCCGTACTGCCGTGTGTATTATACGTAGGTTATAGTAGGTATATAGGTATGTAAATGTGGGAAAGTGTTCAGAACATTATGCTATTAGACGAATACCATCGTGGTATATAACTGAATAGTATGTCAAATTTGAATGTTTATCATGGGGAGGTATTATTTTTTTTTCTGTGGGAGGGGTTGGAATAATTTATTGTGATAAAACTATTATAGTTATAGAACAAAATGCAGTATTGGTTATTTTTTATTTTTATTTTGAAGGTAGCAATAATATGTTTATTCGTTCCACAATGATGTGGTTTTGTTGTTACCTACTTGATTGTGTCTAAAAACACTTTTTATAACAGAAAAATTGCGATACTTAAACAAATAAGTAACCGTAAATAAAATTCTTTTTTGGTTAAAAAGCTTGAAAATGTAATACAAGGTTCCTTGTAAGTTGTTCTTACACCAATTTAAAAATATTGAAAATATTATAAAGGCAAATTTTAAGTTCAAAATTTTACTGCACAATTTCTCAAAATTTCGAAAATTAGAAATAATTTTAAGAATTCATATATTCTTAAAGTTTAATAGCTTACAGGCTGGAAATGTAATAAGTATTCTTCATAAGTTATTTTTACCAATTTCAAAATATTATAAGGGATAGTTTGAAGTTCAAGTTTGATTTAATTTCACGAAAAACACAATTTAAATATTATAATATAAATAAAAATAATAATAGGAAGAAGAAGATAAATTATGTTTTAGAAAAAGAGACTGACGCCGTTTCTACTCAAAGTCGTTCTTCATAACTATATAGTTATTTATCATCTAAATTAAATGTACACAGCTGTTAGACTGTTAGAGTGACCTACTCAATGACGAGGTAGTCGACTAAAAGTCTTGTATAGGTCTTGCACCTACATGAAATATAATTTATATTGAATTCTAATTTTTATTTTTAAAATATGGGTAAAATATTATATATTTTATTTTTAAAAATGTATAAACAATCTAGCAACGGAGCTAAAATGTTAAATAAAAGTAAACTTTAATCGAAAAATCGTGTAAAAATCTGCATTGGGTATCTATAAAGTATATCATTTAATAACCCGAATAGTGAAATGCGTAGGTAGTAGAATTTGTTGTTTTTGTATTTTGGAGTTCGTTTTAATACAATCTCGGTCAACTTAACATTAGTTTTTTTTTTCGCCAACACTATAAACATATATATTATACCTAGTCTACAAAGTAGTAATTATTGTGATAAAAAGGTCGACAGCCCTTTGCAAAGTACTAGGTACTATTTTTATACCGCGTGTTACATTTAATACCAACAATATATAGAACATTTGTATACGTACTACATATATATATATATATATATATATATACATAGTATGTGTATATACACTTGTCCTTTTCTTATTAAATTAAAAATAATAAATAATATTCTGAATTTCCGAGTATTTAATATGCATGACTTAAAAAATACCTTGACCTACTTACACGAATAATCATCGTAAGCAACAGTGCGATATTTTGTATTTGTATTCCTTCACATATTAAGTGCACTTCGTTAACTTAAGATAGTACTGCATACACAGGTGACAGATGCGTAAGTATGATGGATCATTATGGTTTATTATTCGAAAAAAAAAGTTTTTTTTTAAAAATATTTTAATTACAATTTATACAGTTTTACAGCAGTATATACTAATTAACAGGTAAATTTGATGACGCATAATATTATACCATAGCAAAGAAATAATTAACATATTTTATGGTCAGCTACTCGGCACTCAGCAGTATCATCCGACCTGGATAAATAGATTTGGACATTTGGTTTAATAAATGTTCATTTATGTATTATATTATTGAAACTAAGTAAACTATATGTCTATATTATGTAGGCAGGTTGTTATTAAAATGTTATTTTATAATCTTAATAGGCACATTATGGGAATACGCCAAGTCTCTAATAATAAGCCCGCTTTGGTGTTAAAGTTGAGGTAGTACACTATAATATAGTATAGACATTATAGTATCGTATATTAGTATGGTACTATGGTCAATAGCGTAGCCAGGGGATGTTTGGGTGTTTACACCTTTTATTGGTCTTAGATTCTGAGTGGAGCAGAATGGAATATATTGTTGTTATAGTTGTTACAGTGATGTGTGTGCTTTTTATGTGTCTGACGTCACCTTTAAGGACAGTATATAATATGTTTCAATCTACCAACTTTTAGGGTGGTTTCTGATAACAAATTGTATCTAGTTGTAAGATTTGAAAAATTCCGAGAATTTTTCAAAATATTTGGGAAAAACAAATATGTTTTTTATACGCATAACCCATTAAAAGGTTCTAAAATATTTAGACTATGTTTAAGCTACATTAAAACTACAAACCTATATACACCGTTCTCAGTTGCCTACGCGTGGTACCTACTTCTTACTGTTTTACAAGTAAATAACTAATAAGTAATGAAAATAATGAAGGTATGATATAATATTATAAATGTGACGTTGTCGGCCAAAAATGTATCTAACCTTTGTATTACTAATAGAAAAAAAATTATGTACTATAGTAATGTAATAAATAAATAATAAAATGTGCTCAGAAATATAGGACGGTGGACAATCTACCCACAGAATCGTTTTTCGTATGCAATTTATCCCATCATTGAATTCAAATTCAACCCATTACAGTGACATGCTTGATGACGAGAAACACTCGAAACCTACTCCAAAGCTGAGGGTACTCTCCGGTCTGTGGTATCTATGGTAAAATAATATTAATTTAGTAGCTGCCAGCCACGCCCTCAGAAGTTCTATGACTAATTTGAGACGCCCCCTCCCTTTCTATATCCTGGATACGCCAATGACTATAATAGTACTGAACAATAAAGCATTCTCGACTTTATTTTATGTGTCCTTTAAAATGATTACACGCAACTCGTATTAAAATTAAACAATTTTGGCCGTCCTATCTACTCCTAAAGCCTATAATACGTCTTATGACCATACAAAAAGTATATTTAAAAAGGTTATTTCAAAGTCTTCTATAGTTACTACTTCTATAGGTTGGACTGTTAGAGTTTCTATAGGTTTCTACTATTAGGTATTATACTAGGTTTTAACGTCCAAAAATTATTTTATGACCGGCAGTATAGTTTGTATACAAATTGGCCACCATATATTATTACAACTCAAATAGCAGTAAAACATTTAATGATATAATTCTTCATTAACACGAAATGTAGTTATGCCAACTATATATTATAGCTGCAAGGTATATGAATCAACGTTTTTCTTCATATTTTAAATGACATAATTACGTAGACATTTGTGGTTGTATGATTGCAGTAAATATAAATACATAAAATGTAAGTACAGTGCAGTAAATAATGTAATAAAAGGAAATTATCGTTAAAAAAAAAAAAAAAAACATTTTTTACGGATATTATCCCTATTGTCGAATAATATTTCCGTCCAGTCGTGATAATTGAAAATAATAATTCATTGATAAAATTGACAAAATTGTACGCCAATTAATTGTTTGTATGAAACGTGACTTAAGAAAAGTGTGATGTTAATATATAGTAACTATTATAAGCTAAATTTGATGGTTATGTTTATTATTTAATACTATGAGTCTATAAATACTTAAGCCCGGTCCAGACGAAACCTCATAGCCCAAGCGGCATAGCAGCATGTGGCCGTTCTTGGATCTAAATCCAAAATTTGTCCATGTGGCTCCAAATAGTTAACGGGAACAACATTTGTTAGATCAAACTCATACCACTCCACTCGGGCAATGATGTCTGATGGCTGGACCCCGTATTTTAGGTGATAGATGCCCCCGCGATTCTCCATATATTTTTTTAAAAATAAACGACAGAGGTGTAGCTAAATTGCCCAACCATGACGCCGTGTTACCTTAATAAGTTAAATAAATTATAACAATTAATAGCATTAAACATAACACTTATGCCACTCGGGCAATGATTATGTCTGAAATCCGGGCCCAGTATATCAGCTACTGCATAGGTACACTTTAATAAAACGACCTAGGTGTAGCTAAATAGCCCATCCATGTCACCGTGTAACTTTAGTAAGTTAAATTAAAATAAAATAATAATCAATTCAATAGAACAATTATTGAATTATACAAAATATACGTTGAATGTACCTTGAATAGTTACCTTGAGGTGCCCAACAATTTAAACTTTGACAAAATTCATCAAAATCTGGTACGTAAATGCATCACGGTGTTACGAGGGGGTAATTTTGTTGATTGTATCTGAAATCGTAAAATCATACCTACATATTAATACAATTATTACCTATATGTATTATAATAATAATGATAATGATATGTAATGTTTATGAGTATATGACGTATATGACGTATATACATGTTCATACTTAAGAAAAAAAAATTACAATCATAATAACGGAGAAACAAAGAATCAAATAAACAAATCAAAACCAAACCAAATGAATATCAATGTGATAATACAGTATTAATAAATTGGAGATTTGAAAATAAAGTGATAATTTCTTCAAAATCTGCTTTACCTAATTGTTATTTCTAAGTCAATTGTTCAGTTGTCAACGCAAAACACTTTTCTTGGTTCATAGTTTATTTATAAATATTATTTTCCGATTAGTTGATGAAAACAATATACATTTTTGAGCTGTAATAGTTCTAATTGTTTTTAACGAAAGGTTATAATAATAATTATAATATATGAGATAAATATTTTTTTTTCTTCGATACAATAAATTAATACACAATAATAATAAGTTAATATAAATTTACCACTCCCTAAATAGACTAAACAATTTGCGGTTCATACCCACTTTGCCGAATCCCAATTCGCTGACAACTCAGTTCACCGACAAATTATACCGGTTTTATAATATAGATATAGTTGTCCCAATTCACCGATAGGTGACGATAATTTTATCAAAAACGGATATGACAGCGATAATATTATAGTATGTTGTCGATAAGTTCACTGATTAAATGTTTTTCCAGATCCATGGGAGTATATAGATTGGTAAATTTAGTTCATTTCAGCCGTTTTAACTATGAAGTTCGGAATTTAATAGACAATTAAAACGTGCTTTCTAAAAATTAATTAAAATGGATCCAATATGATTTTTTTTATGTTATATTTACTAGTCAATTTTAATTTGACAATTTATAAACAATAATTTTTTATACGTTTATTGACTTTTATTATATACCTAATAATATATAATATAATGTACTTATATTTATTTTAGATTATTTATACATGAACAATTGGACAATTTATATTGACTTTTATATCTTTTTTAAATAGCATATTATATATTATATACAATATTTTTTTTTAATATTCGTCGAACTGGAAGGTCGGCGAATTGAAAGTTGGCAAACTGGGATGTCGGTGAATTGGAATTCGGCAAATTGGGTTTCGGCGAAGTGGGAATAAGACACGCAATTTGCCACCCCGGGCAACAGGGTACTCTTTCCCCCTCCCCCTAAATACGGGCTTGTTCTTCTTTAAAAATGCGACCTACAATAATATTAACAAAAAACGCGGTCACACGTCACTGGAGCATGGCGTCTAAAAGTAATAATAATATATTAATATTATGTAATAATGTTATAGCCTTATAGGTACCCTGGGTGGTAGGTATTTTAAATTATTATATTTAATATATTATTATAAATGGCTTATCCAAAATATTTAATAAATGTGCCAACCAACCGATGGACTTCGCTCAATGCACCCGATAAGGGAAATTTAAATAAACGTTTCAATCTTTCATTCACGAGTCCGGGCTGAACGCGTGTATACCTACCTCAGACCGCTATACAAATTATATATGTATATTAACCGAGTTCGATCGAAGCGTATATTTCGGCGCTTTCTAGTGGTTCGCGTGCACTCGTTTTTATTACGTCGACCCCGTTAAGTTGTCGTTTTAATATTTATATTATGGTAATTCCGCTTTTTTTTCATTCCTCTGCCCCTACGTAAGGGTTCGTAACAAAATGTGTATGTACCTAGGTTACACACAAATAGACATATTATGATAATATTATATTATATGTAAATACCTGCCAGCTATTATATAATATGGATATGGGTATGCTGACCGAAAGAGCAACAGAAGAATATTATGATGGTAATAATGTTAATAACGATTGTGTTTTACCATTTACGTTTTATATATAGGTACTATATACCTATGGAACTAAAACCATCATCGTTAAATTACACGTACATACCGATACCACTCGCAAATTTTTCCTTGTATCTATCAAACATCACTATAATACTATAATACTGTTGTATTGCAAATAAATATTATTCAGTTATAACTTATAGACAGAGTTGAAAAAAAATCAGTTTTTGTAATAATCATTTAAACGTATTTTTTAATATTTTAAACATTTTATAAAAAAAAAATATAAAAATATGGAAAATAGTTTGGGGGTGGGTGGATGTCCAGACATTGTTTTACACCGCAGCATCTTAAAAACAAATTCAACTAAAATTCTGATGGTTGTGCCTATACGCATTATACCGTGATCTACAGGCAAAATGTACACTTCATGAAAAAATTACGATACCTACATTTATATGTTTTTTTTAAACGTTTATGAGTTATGACATTGTATAAAATGTACAAAACCACTTGTTTCAAACACATTTCAACCTAGCTTATAGCCTATAGGTATAGTAGCCAATAACCACATCATTGCAATATCGTTGCTATCGGTTAGGTTGGGTCGCACAGACAAATGATGCGTATAATGCATGATGGCCGATGGGTAATAGGTTTGGGTATCTATTCACATCTTAAACGCCTAATTAACGATGAATTAGATAACGTACTTTATCGACTACACTAGAATAAAATTGCTTGCCAAAATATTTTTTTTTTAAAGGGTTAGGTATAGGTACTCGAAGTTCTACCAGATTTCAAAATATCAATTCTATTGAATTGCTTCTCATTTTAGATAGTTGACTCTTTTTTTCTTTTAAATTAATCAAATTCTAAAACATTGTAGGCTTTTTTTTATTAAATTTAAAACATTTATGAACACACTATCATCCATAGTAAGGGTTGAAGATTGTTATGGATCGTTAATCCATAAGGATATAACTATATAAGTCCACCCTTACATTAAACGAAAAACTAATAAATTAAATAATAAGTCAATATAAATGTGTGATATGTTGTAATAATAATAATTCAATAGGCCTATGCTGGCTTAAATAATACGGTAGGTAAGTACTTGAAACTTTTAAAGTATTTTATAATATTAAATTGTATACACACAATTATATTTTTAAATGGAATTTGTTGGTAACATTTAATTCAACCTATTGTATTACTAATGTCTATTAGTAAAATAAATTACTTTAATAACAATCACATCATAAAATATACAGTGATATACTAATATTATAGGCTCAATTCTCATAAGCACCGCCTGGATATTTGTCAGGGGAATAATGCATACTGAATATATACGCTGATTTCTAAATAATGTTTAAATACGTAAGAATATTTTTTCAAACTATATGACATTACAAATGCCAGTGAACCCCCTTGCAACCTCCTCACGGCACCTATGTATAGTCTGACAGATAGTCTTCGCTCATTATCGTTTTTCGTATAGGTAGAATATATATAATTTAGGTTAGGTTAGGTTAGGTTAGGTTGACTAATGAATTAAAATTTAACACATCCGTTATAAAGTAACCCCTCTAGACACCTACTATACCTACAGCAAATCGGTACTTACCTACCCACTTACCCACCTTTTTTATCTTCTGTTTGTCAATATAATATATTATTCGATTTGAACTTGGAATGAATGGAAATTAGATTTCAATCGATACGACAAAAATGACTGCATGCAATGGAGTCAGAAGCTTTTGAAATACTACTCAAAATTATTTTCTACAATGTATATACTTTATAGCCATACTTCATTTTCTATGTTATTGTAGATCGACTTGTCATGTTTAGTTGTTTGGTAGACCCTGGGTGAAGCAGGACAATTCTTATAGTTATTACTTATTAATATAGTAATTTCTATAATCAAATGTTTGACGTTTTAGTCATCGCCGATCGGTATATAGTCACTTACTCGAATTTGAGACTCTGTAACGAAATTAAGATATTTGTCCGCAAAGGATGGTTCCTCAAAATGTCGATTTTTATAGGATTTCCACAAAGTTATTTTAATTTATTATCGGTTCGTCAAGGTTTTTTTTAAATTTGAATTTGTGCATAATAAACTTCTATTGCCGGTTTCACAGGTATCTAATACTCTCAATGTGTTTACCCTTTGTGGTAAAATTATCCTAGGATAACCTAACCAATTTCTTGACCTACATATTGACGGATACTTACAATTTTTCAAACGTACACCATCACGATTTGGACAATTGGAAATATGAACCATGTATGTACCTAATGATTAATGAAAGGGTTATTATTTGAAAAATCAAAATTATTCACTTATATCAAATATGCATATCACAAGGTTCCAACTACCAAGGTGCGCCTATGTGTTATATGTATGCGAGGACAAACACTGCAATATATCCTGTATATTGTATAAAGGGCTGAAGAATGAATAATTACGTATGTCGAGACGAACATAATAAATAATTAATAGTAATAATTAAAGGAAAAAACATATATTTATTCTTTTTTTTTACACAAAATACAAAAGAATTTCTTTTTACAAATAAAATCGTTTAAAACTAAGTTGGTTTAAATTATAATCATGTATAGTGTATACAATATTACAACCACATTCAATAATTATAACATATCATATTGACGTAAAAAAAAAATATATATATAGGTATATAGTTATTATAATATATGATTAAAAATTTCATTTCTCGACTTTGATATACATAGTAGACACAGCTCGTTCAAATAGACATTAGAAGTAGTACATATTGTATTAAATTATGTACTACGTAATAGAAATATAGTAATATAATGGGCGTGTTGTAATAAAAATATAATATAAAATAATATATATAATCTTTTCTTCGAGACGGAAAAACAAAAGAAAAACAAATAAAATGTTCGTATAAAAAGCGATAAAAAAAAATTAAATACAAATCTCAAAATACCATTCTTTTGCAGAGGCGCGAAAGGTAATCATTTAATTACAAACAATTATAAATTATAATAAATGTAAATATAATTCACCGTGTAACATTAGTGGTAATAGTAGTAGTAATAGTATATAATCGATACTTTTTATAAGCAATTACAGGTACTGTTGCGTTGTGTGTGTGTGTGTACAGAAATACCGAGCAAACACTATTTATTTTTTTATTATACAATATAAATTGACCGATAAATGAGTGAGGGCAAAAATTAGTTTTGTAACATACCTACCTATTATTATGCTGATTAGTAACGAGAGCGAGAGCATAATATTAAAATTGTTTTATGTTTAACAATCTATACATTAGTTAACGTCGTAAAACGTCTACAGCTATTATACTGACTTCAAAATAACGATTTTTTTACTTAAGATAAATATGTTTGTGCACGTGCACATGTGTGTATGTGTGTATCTGTTCCTTATTTTGTACTTAATTGACTAAATGTATCATGTTAATATATATAATATATACATATCATATACATGTTTGTGTGTGTTTTGTTATTAATTTATTACTTAAATAAAACTAAACGTTTGGCGCAGTATCTAGGAAGAAACACAAATTGTTGATATATATATATATATATTATATATATATACCTTTATATGTAATATTATTATTATGCACTAATAGTAAGTGACAAATGTGTATTGGGTGTAATATTAATACCGTAAAATACAGTTTGTCATTGCCTTATATAATAGGTATAATAATAAATAATACAAATCTCTAAGTTAATACCTATGATAATATTACAATGTAAATAATATAATAATGATTTAAAAGCATTTAGGTGAATTGTAATAAGTATATCACAGTATTAAATATGGGTTAACACTTATACACTACATATTAGTATTTGTGTCTTCAAGGGCTTAAAGTAATTGAAGGTACAAGTAGTAATGAGGGACAAACAGGTTGTATTAAAATGGACACCGGAAAAATATTATATTTTAACTAATAATACTAGTCATCCGATGGTGATAAAATGGCTCATATAAATGATATTGATTTAAAACACTCTAAGAAATTCGAAAATATTATACAGTGTATTTAGAATATAAACTTATATAAATATAGTATAAAGAGATTCAATCATTAGAGTAGTGAGCAGTCAAATACTAAATATATATTATATATGAGTTATAAATTATAATGAATGTTTGCCATTTTTGGTGACATGAAATACTGACAAATATTGTTGAACCATTGAATATTTTCAACAAGGGACACACTATGAGTGAAAAAAAAGTAAAAGTAAAAGTTTACAAAACTGGTTAGTAATACTAATTTCAAGTATTTAAATTGGGAAAAATGTGTTTGGGTAGCAGTGTAATACTGGAACTTGTGGATAATCTGTACATAATCTAACAACAATGGATTGCCGTGCAAATAATTATATTCTATTCAAATTACCTATAGATTTTTATTGTTTTCTTGTTATTGCAACATATATTATATTAAAAAGTTTAAAAACAATCATTTTTAATCATTCCGCAGCACATATAATATTATGTTATTAATTGTATACAAATACACTAATATAAGTAAATACTATTTTAAATACTTATAATTATATATGAAGTATTAACTATATATAATAAACAGCTTCAAGGTATTAGAGCTATTAAAGTCATACTTAGAAAGTTAAAAATAATAGAAGTAATAATTATGGAGTTGAAAATAATTATTGAGCGGCTAAACATGTTTAAGTCCCAATTGAGCTAAAATAATAATTAATAGTACTAATGGACTGATTATAAAGAAAAATATCTATGAAAAAAAATGTTCTGGAAAATATTATTAAGTGTTAAAATGCAATTATTTTAATTTTAATAAAAGGTGAAAGGAACATGATGCACTAATTGTCTGTTTATATTAAATTTCAGAATAGACATAAGATAACTATCACAAATTAATTTTTTTAATATAGTTAATAATAGAGTTTATATTATAAGATAAAATAAGATAAAACAACAAAATGAGAAATTGAGAAAAGGTTAATAATTACTCAGGTAATTTATAAAATACAAAAGATCACTCTTTTCACAGCAATGTTTTCATTTAAATATTATTATTTAATTTAATACTATAATTAATACTATTTACAGCTACAGTATACAGCTCTAAGGAAGAAGAATGTTTTGATTTGGCAAGATAAAATGGTCATTTGGCTTTATAAAGGTGTTTCATGAAATGTGTTAGTATATTATAATATGTATTTAGAAAGCATAAAAGTAAATAATAAAATTTGCATTTTTTTTTAAATTTAAAGGTTAGTGTTAATATAAAAGAGTTATTTTCTAACTTAATACAACTCTCAATGAGTAATAATAATAATTATTAATTTATTTAATGTTAATTTTTAAGTATATGATTCTGTAGATAAATTTAATTAGTTTTTAATTGTTTTCACAATACAAATATGTTCTAAATTATTACATTATCAATTTCAGAAACACCCTGTAGGTTAAAGATAACGAGTTACCTACAACTCAATAACTATTAAAATTAAATTACCATTACCTACTTAGATTTATAACTTAATTTCCCAAAGTATTATGTAGGCATTATTTTCAATGGTTGAACAACACGGTTGCTGATAATTGACATAACCACGTCCACAAGACACTGTCACTAAAGTGAAATCTTTTTTTGACACATCTGACGATCTGGCATGTTGTACTGCTGATGATTCATCAGTTGATCGCAAAGACCATCGACTTGAATTTAAAGCGTCTTCATTTTTATCGTAGTCTTTGACACACATTAACCGACCGTACAGATCATAAATATCACTAGCTAATGTTTTTGAAGGTGGGCGTTTCAGAACAGTAGGTGGATCTTGTAATGGCACCAAAATAGATATCGGACCGGTATGCCCATGATAAGAAACATTTACTTTGCCACTGATTATAGGTACACCTTCTAAACGAGGCAATGGAACTGTTAAGCTAATACCAGCATCAGTTCCAACCCACAGGAGACCTTTACAGGCCATAAGTGCAGTAACATTAACTGGTGTAGCAGTGCCTTTTAATCTTATAACATTTGATGCAATATTAATGTCCTGGAATAATAATACAAAAAAAATATATTATATTTTAAGCAAGTATAATCATCATAAATGAAAAATTATATATATTATGTTATTCTATATAGAAAAATTGATTTACCTGTAAATGTTTAAATGTTTCAGTGTGGTACAAACAAACAGTTGTTGAATTCATTAACGAAAGCCAAAGTCCAACACCAGAATGAGCCAAAAGATTGACATTTTTTCCGTGATGAATGGTAAAATTTTTCTAAATAAAAATTGATGTTTCACATTTATTAGTTACACAACAAATTATATATCCATTTAGTTTTATATTTACTTGAAGTTCTCCAGTGATGGCACTCATAACAAACACTTGTTTTCCACATGCCACGTATAATGATAAATTAATAGGTAATATACATGTTATAGGTGCATCAGGACCCAAAACTACAATCTCAGGTTCTTTGGACTGGTTACCTCTTCTATAAAGAAGTAATGAGCCATTTGATAAAGCTACAAATACAGTATCACAATGGTGTTTGATTGCTGTGACTCTGAGACTCTCGTCTTCACCCGGTAATGAAATACTTGCTTCTTCTGACATGTCAGCAGTATTAAAAATCAAAATACTAAAAGATCAAAATGAAAATTATTAACCATAAATAATATTTCTTAAAATTATTTATAAAACACTTTAGTCACCTTTTATGATTTGTACCCATCCAAACTGTATCAGATGCTCTAACATACTCTATAGCGGTTACAATGGTTTGTGGCAAGTCTAATGTTGTAATTTGTTTTAGAATGCAAGTATTATTAACAGACATTATGGCTATATGCGTATTCATCGGAATATTTGTAGTGCACACCCACAAATAAGAAAATTTACCACAGCCAGAAGAATAAAAACATCCACAAGTCACCTACACAGTTATTACAATATAAGTAATATTAAGTATAGTTTAAATTATTTCTATTAATTTAATTTAAATATTACCTCTGCTTGTTTGCTAGACGAAGTTATGGGATGAGCACCTACGAATAAAGGCATTTTTGTCATTGGGCGCATCAACTCCTGATCAGGAACTTCCCAAGCTGGAGAATTATTTGGATCGAGAGCCAAGCGTGCAAGCCTTAATTCTACAAAACATTTTTAATGGTTAGATGAGTAAAAACACAGTTATTCTAGAATTTACCAGTGATCCACCCTTTACGTAAATCAGGATTTTCCATTTGAAAAGTGTATCCTTGACGGTTTATAAATAACTGGAGACAACAGGAATCCATCCATGCTACCTGATCGCCTTTGTATTGCACTTCACACTGTATTGCATTTAAGACTCCTTTTAAATGATCTGGAGCAAGATCCTAAAAATAAAATAATAATTTCATAAAAATAAATTATTAGTGAATAATTCAAAAAATATATATTAAATACTTAATCTTAAAACTATGATTTTAAATCACACTAACCAAATATGTGCCTTTTAATGTTGACGCTAATTCCACAATACGACTAATAACTTGATAATCATGCATTAAATGGTTCATTTCATTACATAAATTGTCTGTTGTGATACTATTATGTGATGCTGCACTACCAGCGATTGTGCGTGAAACACTAGGTAATGACAATGTGTCAATCACCTATAAATAAAACATAAAAAATAAAAATATTATAATAAGAGTAAGAAATAAATTAACTGTAACATACTTGAATTTCAGCAATTGGAAAACTCCATTTGAACGTTAATCTTTTTTGTGATGTGCTATTGGAATCGTCTTTGTTATTGACGGAGACACATACAAGCAAATCATTTAGTAATAACAAACGTCGAGGTTTACATTTTCCAATGACCTCTCCGTGATTAATTTCCTGTGAATAATTTTAATGTATTTTAAAAAGTAATAAATATGTATCATTTGTATTAAGAACTCACTATTTGAGTAACGTCATCTTGTCTTAGAAGACATCTATTGCTGTCTGCTATTGGACGAACTGCTAACTTACTAGACACAGATTTTAACATTTCTTTGAACGCTTGAGCTTGCTCACTCTCACGTTTCCTCTCATTGAGCATTTCTGCTAATGATTCCAATTGAGTTAATGCTAACTGTAAAGACATTCTATCGGGATGACCATAACCTGTATTATGTAATAAATCCTAAAACAAATATGCATGTAATAAATACATTTTTAAATTATAGATTTAAATTGAGATAAAGTTAAATACAAACCTGGAGGAAAAGAATGAACTGTGGAAATCGTTGGACAGGTTTAACCATTAAGCTATAAAATGAAAGACGGTCATGGGATGCCTCTTGTCGATTCTTAAAAAGATAAATTAAAATAAATTAAGTTCAATACAAAAGTAAAACACAAATACTAACTTTAAAAAATTCTGCAAGAGATGCTTTTCTTTTGGTTTCAGTTTTTGCCAATTCCATTGCAGTTAAAAAATTATTAATAAACCCACTATATATATCCAATACAATTGCTTTACTAAAAGATCCGACAAAAACATCACCAATTCTATGATCACGATCCCAATTTGCAACAGCTTCAGCTAACGCTATTCTAAATAGTGTATGGCACTGAAGTATCTCTGGAACTCGATGAAATAGTATTGAAATCTTTGATTGACTTAAAATTGATGGCATACTTTGTTCTAGAGGCTTTTTGTAATCCTAATATCATAAAATATGCAATTTTAAGACAAATATATTTTTAAGTTTGTTATTATTAACTCACATTCACAAGTCTATGAAGAGTAGCTAAGTACGAATTTTCACTTCTCACTATATCATCAACAATATATCTACGTCTTAGTTCTTGTTCAGAAATATCAGGAGGTGCTGGTGGAAGACTTGGTGGAATAAGTCGCCTAGAAAAACAGTCTTCTTCAACCTAAAAAGAACAATTAATTTAAAATTAAATATTACATATTTTCATACTAGAATCTATAGTATCTAACTTTATACCTGATAGAAATTTTTTTGAAAAATGTACACAATATTTACAATTAAAATAACAATATTAATATACCTCTGGTAATAAAGGCATTTTGCTATTTGGCCGAACATCTAGATCATATTGTGAGCATCTTCTTAATGAAAACCATCTCGATAATAAGCCTGGACTAGAAGGTGGATCTGGAGATGGTGGGTTCTTTGTCCATCTCAATGTTTTGGAAACATTGTTTCTCGTTTCATAACTCCTGAAAATAAAAATTTTAAATATGAAAAAAAACAATTAAGAAAATACCAGAGAAAGTAAGTACATACTTGTTACTTTCTTCTTCAGATGAAAGTTCTGGATCTCTGTCAGAACTTGAACTTTTTTGTGAAGGAGTGTGGCGCTCATTAATAGTGGTTGACTGTGTTACTTCATCCCATGAATTTTGTCGCCATCGCACTGACTCATCTGTTTGTAAAATTAAAACAGAAATTAAAATTTCTACAGGTGATATATTATAATGCTAATCAATCTATACAAATTTGTATTTATTGTTTTAAACTAATTTTTTTTTTTATAAATATTACGTAAATTCTGAAAATTTAATCTTATTTATATTCATTTTAAATATTGCTTTGTAAAATTTTAGATTTCAAAGGACGATAAAATTTGTTAGGATACTTGCCTTAAACATTTGTATTATAATTTAATCTTATCTCAAAAACATATTTAATTGTATCTATATTAATCTTCACTAACTCTATTGGTACTGTAAAAAGTAATCACTAATAACAATAATAGTTTTTTGATGACAAAATAATTACTGTGGTGTAGGTAATACAATAGTAGTTTTGGTAGTGAATACAGTACTATTATAGTATGAAAATACTGTTAAATTTATAGCAAACAAACAATATAAAAATTTAAAATTAAAAAAATTCCTAGTAGTAAGTCTTCGGTAGAGCTATATAGAAATGTGAGTAAGGTTGGCGGCTTATTTCTTTTTGTAATTTTATAGATTTTAAGGCGTTTTTGTATGTTTTTTAAGTCATTACTAATGTATCTTTAAATATCACACTTTATTTTGTAGCATAGTACATAATATAATATAATTGATACAATTTTAGTACTATAAATTAGTTTCTATGATATAATAACACTTCACTTTTGACTACAATACACAATTTAAAAACAAATTACTTCACTGAAAAGTAATAAAAAAAATGTTAATATGTAAAACCCTAATAATATATTTGAAAACAGTGAACAGGCATAATCATTTTTATAAGCAATAAACCAAATTGGTTCAAAAATGTCATCTTATTTGAAATTATTTTTTGTAAAAAAAAAAAAATATAGGGCCACTATGAAATCAAATCAGTTAAAATAAATAGTTGATAAAGATATTTATGAAAACTGATTTGATTTCAGTAGTATGGGGATACTTTTGTCACAGAATTACTAATAATTAATAAACGCAATCAATTAATATGGTTGATTACAAATGCTACAATAACAAAGAGTTTTTTCAACTAATATGTGGGATAATCTAAATAATTTCTACTCTAATCATGTATCCTGTTATTGGCAAAATTGGCACAGACCAAATGTTTGTTTTTTTTTGATCAATGAGAAAAATTAAAAATAGCTATCGCAATAAGACAAAGAAAGAATTATTTTAATTCTTCATTTTCATTATCAAACATTTATATTTATGAATATTGTTGTCAATAGTTGATTAACCTAATATTTGTTGAACAAAATTAGTAAATAGTAAGATGTTATAATCCTATGCTTGTATTTTATGAATACCTATCAATAAAATAAATAAATGTAATTATGTGAATATTCAGTTTAATTAAAAATTTTAGGTCTTAGCAGTGATGTATGATTTTTTGTATAATGTATTCTTGATGTGACCATAATATTTATGGAATATAGTGAATATACAAATAACCAATATTGTAATATATAAAGCAATATTTTGTTATGTTATTTTTATGTTTAAAAAATATGAAATTAATTAACTAACCTGGAAGTGATGTTTTACTTGGACTGGGTGAAATTAATGTAGGCATTTTATTCCAAAACCTTTTTGTGCTAAAATGAGATTTACGAGGCCGGCTTAAGCTATTTGTGCCACAACTGCTAGCATCACAAGCAACCCCACTATCTACACTCAAATTCACAGGTGAACCATCTCTTGAAGTTCCTAAATTGAGGCCAGATGAACCATTATTGTTTAAACATGCACCATTATCAGGCATTATCATTGCTTCCATTGATAAATTTAATTCATCCAAAACCTTAAACAAATAATATATAATTATACATAAGAGTTTTGGGTATCATGTTGTTAAAAAAAACACTTGCCTGTAAATGTTTCGAATGGACATATCTAACTTCCTCATCAAGTTTGGATGTTCCAATCTCTTCATATATGTTCTCTTCACGTCCATATCGGTTGATATAACTATGTTTTGAACACGCATGTGGTTTAGACCCATGAGGACCATGCTCATAATATGCATAAGCATAGTCACCATTGCTGGAAGCTGGTCCACTGTACCGGGGACAGGTACGTCGACCATCGACATATTGTGATTGTTTATCTCTAGATGCCATTTTAATCAGCTATAATATACCTAAACATATATGCATACAAATTTATTAAACAACTTAGGTATTTTAATAGTTTAACAATGGCTACTTAAATACAAAATTATTCAAGTTTATTATTTATTAAAAGGGAAATAGAATTCTCAACCCACTGCAAGACTGTGAAAATGTACGGTGAATCATCTTTCATAGACATGTAAGAAAATGACTCGAAAAATCAAGTAAAACCTAATTTTTATGCAGTGGAGTGACGAGGCAGTTTTTTTAGAGCCGCGGCTCCGTTGATTTTTGGGAGTAGTGGTGGTAGTTAAATGTATTAGATTTGTAAAATGTTTGTTTTTAAATTATGAACTAGAGAGTTAAGATATCAGCAAATTGTTATATACATCCTGCTGTGTGCGGGTGGGTAGATGGACATAATATACTTGGCTCCTTCAAATAAAATTGTCACCACACCACTGGTTTTATGAGACAAGGAAAAATAGTAATTTATAAACGTGATTGGTAGTTATTACTTTAAACAATGGTAAATATAATTTTTACTATAGGTAAAATAAATGGCACCACAAAAAAAAAACCCCATATTAATTTTTACAAAATTATAAAAAGGTGGTCATGGGATTAGTGATCAATATTTAATTATTATAATACTGTATATTTCTATCATATTCGTTCATAGGGGAAACTACGATTCAGGTCGGTTAGGCCATGGGCTGACCTAATACTGATTGGATAACATACTAACTTAGTAAAACTTATTTTGTAATTAGAATTTTTATTCATATTTATCATTTGGCTTGTCCTAATGATATTCAATAGTTTAACTTATGGAAATGGTTATAATATATTGTTGACTTTTCAAAACAAATTTGACTATTTGTTTTAAATCACTATATTTATATATTATTAAAATTGTATTACAAATATATTATGACTAAAAATAATTTTGTTTTTAAATCAAACATAGACTGTCAGTGAAATCTTGTGAATGTGTTAGGTACCGGGTATACATCATTTTTACTATAGGTAAGGTTATGTTTTCATGGGTTTATTTATTAGCCAAATCAAAATTATTTATGTTCCACAGTGTATGAATGTTAAAACAAGTTTTATTGATGTCTCTTATTTAAAAAAAGTCTAAGGCCCAAATACTAGTATTAATATATTAATAAACAAACCCAGAATACTAATTTAATAACTCTAATAGGTAATTAAAATAATAATAAGTCTCAAATTAAATAGGAGTCAATATTTAATGTTCTAGTTATATATTAAAATGTCTCTAATTCAGTGTAATTTGAACTGCCATAAACAAATATCAAGTAACTACATTTATATAGATGCTAACTATTATTTAATACTTATCCATTAAAGTTTTTTAATACCATTGTTCACATATTTTAATTAAGCAGGTATTCAATTATTTTATGACAAGTTAAATTGACTGCCATTAATACAGGTGGTCCACAAAATATATGCTCACAAAACTTATGAATAAATATAATTTTCACGGTTTTTAAAATTATAGGTACAATAATCTATTTAAGTACCTACCTTCACCAAAGTATAATTGCTGTACCTATTTAAATGTTGATAACTTTTAAATGTATTGTTATAGATGAGGAAATTTAAGCTTAAACAAGGATGTTGAAACTAAAAAATAGTATACCTAAATTAATAATTTTGTGTTTTTTGCAAATTTCGGGGTGTGTTGAAAGACTTGAAACAAATCTTGTCCCACCGACAGTTTTAATTGTATTAAGTATTCTATAATCACAAACCTAGGTATCCACTTAATAAAAAAATAAATATTAAAATCAACCTAACAAAAATTATTGAAAGAACACTTACGTTTTTCGTAAAACTATCCATTGCCGGCAGTACAATGAAGTAATTCAAAACACAAACACTATTGAAACATTTTGACTATAATCGTCTTAATATTTCAAAGATCACGAAGACGAGACTACACAACTCTGGAGCAATCGTAAGCCGAAACTATAATAGACTACGGCGAACACTACAAGTGAAAAAAAATTTACAAATTAACAGAAAAAAAAAACTTAATCAGAGTAACGACATTGGTTAATTGACATTATTGGGGGAACGACTTGTGTGATTTGGGAGAAGGAATAAAAAAAAAACCGTACTTAAAAACAATATTATATTATGTACCTGTATTATAGTATAGTAATAGTAATGAAATGAATAATGATGGAGTGGTGATCAGATTATTTATTAGGGTGCGTTTGGAGGACGGTGGTCGTGGCTGCGCTCGGCCGACCGTCCGCATTTGTTATCACGGTCAATGGACGCGTTTCTCTTCCACGTCTGGAGTCTCTGCAACGATAACGATAAGGCTCGAAAATCAAAAATAATAAAATTTATCATTCTGCCTTTCAGGGAACCGGGTTCGGGTTCACTGCATAAGGCGTTTATGCCGTCTCGCCTGCCTGTGTCCCGCAATAGATAATTACGATTTGTGAACCTATTACTGCTATACAGTTTTAACACTTGTAACTACTAATTGCTAACTTGACAACTTGTCAGTATTACATTGAGTATTGACGTCGATCAACACTACGGCATACCGTTAATTTGTTATTTTCGCAGTCCTGCGTTCCTGTTATCGAAGGTTGCAAATCATAATAAGTAATAACATAAAAATACTATAAATCGTCCGTCCGTTTAGAAGACTCGAGTGACGATGGCGAATCCACATTCCGGCGCACCGCAACAGCAACAGAAACCGTCTCCAGATTCAGTGGTAAGTCATATTTTTATGTTCCCTACAGTCGTACATATTATTATTTACTATCAACTGAATGGTTGGATAATTTCGACATCCTTAAAAAGTATTATTGCATGGAATTTATTTTGATTTTTCCCGGTCATGTAGTTCTATCAGTTCTCACCAGAAGAAACCAGAGTCATGAACGAATGCAACAAAGAAAGTTTTTTCCAGAGGAGCCTACCATTATCGCTGATTACAGGCGCTGTTTCGTATGCTGCGGTCAATGCCGGTGAGCTATGCCATTATTATTGATGCTATGCTTGGTTTTTATATAACACTAAATTACCAATATCGAAACTATTGTTTTTAATGACAACATAGGCACCTTCATTATGTATTAGTTACACAAACTACCGTTGAAAAATGGGTCTGAATTGCCTAGAAAGTATTTTGTATATTGTGTTATGTTGATTTGTCATGTATTGAATGTCTATTGTCATATAATTTTGTTTACATAAATAATATTATAGTTTAAATGTTTAAGGTTATTTAAAGCGGAGTGTGAAATGGGGTCCATGGCCTAAAGTAATGTTTGGTGGTCTGGTTGGTTATCTTATTGGTAAATATTCTTATCAAACAATATGTGCTGAGAAATTAATGCAGCTACCTAATAGTGAACTTGGACGAGTTCTCAGGGAACGCAGAGGAAAAGCAAGTGGTGAACTTTTTCAAGGGTAAAGAGAATAACATATAAAAAGCAGTTGCAATGAATAATATCCAATTATTTTCATTTATTTTTCAGAGGTGTCCTTAGTTCAACTATTGTTTCATCTGGAACTGATACACCAACGCTTATGAATGATTACAAATCTGATATGGATATTGATATGCATAAACCTATGAATTCTTTAGATACCGATTATAGACCCAATTATGATGGTAGGATTAATACTATTAATTCTAATGTTATCATATTTCACACAAATTTGTATTTTAGGTTTACCACTTAGAAAGGATAATGAAATTTCAATGTCAAATGTTACACCTACTTCTTATGATGATCTTAGGAATCGTAATAGGCAAGACTATGATAGAACACAACCAAATAAAATGGCATATAGGTAAATCATTTAAATACTTTATTATCGTATTTATACTTTATTCGTGTTAAGAAAAAAACTTGGTAGCCACCTTATACGCAGGTTTCTAGCTTTACTACATGGCAAGTATACAGATGTTTGAAACATTTTGTGTGACAAATGTGTGTTGTCTATCTGACTGCTGCCCAACAAAAACTGGTACTAATGTTTTTAACGAGAATAGAGTATATGGTTTTATTAGTTTTACTTTGGTCTTTTTTGGTTTTACAATTATAACTGATCACTGATCAGTAACAGTGTTTATGAAACACAATTTAAATATTAATAAGACATCATTAAAAAAATGGTAATAATATTGTCTTTAATTTAAATAGTTCTGAGTTTATCAAGGAAAGTTGTCTTTTATTAGCTCTATATAAATAATCATTAAAATAAGTAATAACTTCCTTTAATTTGTTTATGTTTTTAAAATTACATAACACTGAAAATTACTTTTAAACATGAAAAAACATAACACTATTGACTATAAATATTCACTTTATATCCAAATATTTTTATTTAGGCCACCGCCTCCATCAAATACTCAACCAATATGGGATAATCAACCTTATTTACCATCTGATCAAACAAGGATACCTCAACCCAGAGAATCACGTAATCAGTATGGAGATGTTGTATAATAAAAGATAAAATCATTTCCCATTTATTAAATGTAATATAATATTAGTTTTGTTTGTTATAACCTAATAAATTTTTTTCAGCGTCTGAGAATACATTTTTAATTAATATGTTATTTATTTAGAATATCATCTACTGACTGCCATAAATTTGTCGGTATTAGCACAGAATAACAATGCATACTAATTACTTTTTTATCAGTAAATATGTTTTGGTATTAGTATGCAACCCACTAAATCATACAATCTAATGTGTTTCAAATTTGTGATAATTGTTGAATAATATGTATGTAAAACATATTATAGTAGTAAGTGTAAAAAAAAACCGGCAATTAATATTTTACCAGTTTATTTTTCTTACATATAAATATGATTTATTTTATGTTATGATAATATTAAAGAATGTTCATTGTAATAACTAATAAATTATCTATTCAAAAATCAAGAAAGAAATTGGTTTTAGAGGATATATTTTTTTGCATTTACTGAAAGCCTGAACAAATATCAATTCATTTTTCTCATAATATTGTCGCCAAAGTTGAAAACAACCTTTCAAAGTCATCAATATTGATTTGTTTAATGCCTAGTTTAAATTATAAAATAATAATTTCAATGCTTAAAAGTAATTTAATTTTTACTTTTTTTCCTTATAACTTCCCTCTCTCCCTACAATGTGTTGAAAACAATGCAAAAAACTAAAAATAGTGTTCCATATTTCCATGTACAGTTTAGACAATTAAGTGCACAAATACAATTGATTCTATAAAATATTTAAAAATAGATTAAATTATTGTTTAGCCAATATGGTTTCATTCCACCACAAAAATTCACTAAATTTAATATGCAAACAAGCTTATTAGTTATTACATGGGTTTGTGTCTGTAAATATTTAAATAGGTATTTACATCCATTTATCATTTATCTTTCCTTATTAAACAATAAAAATAAATAAAAAATCTTTATACATTTTTGTCAGATTGCAAATTTTTATTATAAAAATAACTACTTTAGTTTTATTTAATATTACAAAGTGATTATTATAATAGAAAAATTTATGATCCTGGAACATTATACATTTATGCTGTAAAAATAGAAGTTTTTGTTTTACATTAATACTTGAATACTTGAAAATTAAAAGCACATTGTTTAATTTTAGGATCCTATGTGAATATTTTTAATATATCAGCTATACAACTAATTAAATAATATAACAATATTGATAATATTTATTTATAATTCTTCAAATTTTGGACAAACAATTGTATTCAAAACAGCTTGTTGTGGAATTTTTTTTACTAGTTTCATTGAAGGGCCTCCGTCTTCAATCTTACAGTTGTTGTGAAAACGTACTCCTTTTGTTGCTGTACGTTTATCTTCATCAATGTTTTCCTTGGATGTTGACACTATAAAAACAATATACTTTATTGTATTCTTTCAAATTGATATGAAAAAATTAAGTATGGCGTATAAAAACTATGCAAGGATTATAAATTTTAGTCTGTTCCACGAGAGAACATGTCGGTTCTGCGCATCCTCCCACGTTACCTGGCTATCAAAACCGGTTCCCCTATGGCAGGGTGTCGTGTGGGGATGCGCATAATCATCAATTTTGGTCGGGCCGCAGAATGTTCTCTCGTGGAACATAGTATAGAAATGTCTTTACGTTTGGATTTCAATACGGAAATTTGTTGTTCTAATTCTTTTAGTTGCAATTTGTCTCTTCTCATCTCTTTCTTAAGTTGTCGAATTTCACATTCTCCTTTAAAACATTGTTGTCGAGCTTCCATATCCCTAACTGACCTTCTATTCATTTCTTCTTCCAAAGCTTTCTTCTCTTTTCTAAAAAAAAAATAATCACTACTTTCATGAACAATTAAAATATTTTCATAGTACTATGATATACAAAAATACAACATACCGGACATCAGACACAATTTGAAGAACTACATTCATGCCATCATTGCTTAAATTGTCTATTTTCAATACTTGTGGAGTCTCTGGTCTTTTATCTAATTCTCTTATTTTGGCTTCTAAATCCTATAAAAAATAAGGTTTAAAACATTAACTTACTTAATAATTTTTTTTAAAAATGTTATCTTACGCTTATACGATTTTTATAACTTTGAATCAAAGTCGATTTTTCTAAATCATCATTTCTTTCGGTTTCTAACAACTGTTTTTCTAATCTCATCATTTCCATCTAAAGAATAATAAATTAGAATACATCAGAAAAAAAGAAAATTTAAAAATTTTTAAAACCTTTATTTGATTGTTTTCATGGTTTGCTTTTGATAAACATTTTTTTAAAGTTTCATATTTTTCCCTTTTCATTTCCAGCTCGGCTGTCAATGCTTGTCTTTTATCATCAACTTCAGCAAACAATGAATTTCCTCTTTTATTATGATCATTTAAGTTATTTATACTATTGAGTTGCAGTCTAAGCATTTCACATTCTTCTTGCAATGTCTAACATAAGTCATAATTACTAAATTATAATAATGTTTAATTTACTTGAAAAAATAAGTACAATAAAAGTATTGATAGTGTAAACATTTTACCTCATATTTTTGCTTCCATTCATTCAATTGATCAGTTTTAAATTCAACTTTTATTTTTAATTCTTCTAATTCTTCGATAGCTCTATTTTTTGTATGTTCTAACTCCATAATAATAATTTCTTGATTGTTTATCATATTTTGCATCTCTTCATATTTTTCCTATAAAAAATAATTAAAAATTAAACCTAACAGCAAACTTTATATATACATATATTATATTATAAATATATATATATATATTAATATTATATATTGATATGACAATTATAGTTATTAGTTATTGATACCTTTTTCTCATCTAACTCAGTTTTTAATTCTGTTATAATACTTTCATTTAAATTCACTGGTAAATCTTCTTTTGGTTTATCTTTTAAATGTTTTAAGACTGATAGTTGCTCATTCAACAAATCAATTTGTAATAAATGGTCTTTTTGTTGGTCTAATAATTTGAACTCTAAATTGGAATACTGAAATATAACGAAATTTAAATAAATAATGTTTAGTTATACATTTATAACTGTATTTATATTTATATGTTTTATGATTAAAATTGTACAAGCTTGTCATAATACAGAAGTAACTAATAGGTTGATTAATTACTTTTACAGTCCATTGCCTTAAATCTGATTCTTTTGTTGAAATTTCTGATTTCAACTTAATATTATCGTCTTCAACTATTTGTAATTGCTCTACATCATTTTGAAGTTCACTAATAAATGCAATTTTTGTTTTCAATTGCAGTTGTGTTTGATATAATTCTTGTTTCAAAATCTACATTAAAAAAAACAAATTTATATTTAAATGTAATGATCAAACTAAATTTAGGTTTAATTATCAGTATAATTATTTAATATTCATAAAATACTTATTACTCACGTCAATGGTAGTCACACTAGGGCGAGTATAGTTTGATGGTGTGCTTATAGAGCTTTCATTATTTTGAGACGAATTTCCGTTCATCTTGTCTAGATGATTCAAACCTATTTAAATTTAAAACTAGTAAATACAAATTTTGTACCCAGCGTTTAGCAATATTTGTTTACAAATATCAGACAATCAAAATGACAAAAAAGAACATAGAGGTATAACATATCATAGAAAAGAATTCTAATTTAGTATTTAATAATAGCAAATACTACCTGTATATGATCATTTATAGTATTTAGTAATAGGTAGTAAATAATATATTAATATTTAATAGTTACCTAGTACAGTTAGAAAGTAGTAGTTAGTACAAAATTGAAAATACAAATCGTAGATAAGTCTCTACTCTCTATACAAACGTTCGTAGGCTAGGTAGCTCATACAATATACAGTTCCTACTGCAAGCATAGAAAGTATATTATACTGAATAAAATGATGTGAATAAATAATAATGTAAATTGTAATTATGTAAATAGTAAATTGTAAATCGTAATCGAGTTTGAATTTTGAAATTGGTAAGATAATAACTGACAAACTCAAACCAGTGATGCCAACATCATAAGTATGGTGATACCACACAGAACAATACGCCATTGTCCAGTTTTCCCGGAGTGATAACAAGAACTGGATCCAGAAAAAAAACGATAAAATGTAAATTGATCGATAGCTCGAATTTTTAATACAGATAATAATATTATAGACATAAAAATAAATATTAAAATGTTATATGTATATTAATTATTAATATGTCTATGGATAATAATATTACAGAATCCAAAATAGACAGAAATACAGAATATATGGCTGGATTATGGAGGATGGATCATAGAATCCCCCATGACCTTTTTTTTTTACTATTTTGCATTTCGAGTAAATGTATGTTCAGAAGAGAATTTCTATAATATAAATGAATTTTATAGAAAACCACACTTTATTAAGTACTTACAACTGTTTATGAGGTCGGTACATCGCTACATACCCTGCATTTTATGTGTACCTAATAAGTAATAACTTATAAAATACGTCCACACTTTATGCGTACAGTCGTACAGACTGTAATTTTTCCTTTGTAAAAATTGTAGCCGTTTGTGAATAAAATTAATTGTCAATGACTTATTTATAATTATGAGAAAACTTTATTTTTTAATTTTATAGTAAAAAAGTAATGTGTTTAAAATCTATATAAATTATACTACCTATCTTACTTTTCATATTTGTCGTATTTATAGTTTAATTGTAATTTAACATTTAGAAATATGACTAATGTGTTGTAATTTATTGTTATATTTGCAGCAGTTTTTTGTTCATACTAAATAAGCAATTCTTATTAAGTAAGAAGAAATAAATTGTAATATAATATAATATATAACCGTAGGCATATAAAATGATTAAAACATTTTGTTTTTATGTCTGTGGATATAACAGAACTTTAAACCAAATCTGTTTTCAACTTTTGAATTTAAGTTTTACCGTTTTTTATATACATTTTATTATGATTAGAGCGCAGATTTGTACTCGTTTACGTATTTATTCTGGTTTATAGTATGATATTCTAGCTTCTAAGTGAACACAGAATTTGTTTCATGACCATAACAATTTAAACTATGAAACTTTTGGGCTGCATATTTCGACAATTAACTCATTGTTTTTCATTTTAATGACTTATTTTACTATTTTAATTGTATATTTCTGTTTTTTAATTTTTTTCTTCTTTTTTTAGACATTTTTGAATTTATTGCTCTAGCCATATTGACAAAAGAAACATACTTGGGAACACGCATTGTTTTCTTTCACCATATGCTTCTTTTTTTCTATATGAGATACAGAAATCTAATTTTTATACATACATTAATTGTTTTATGTCATTCTGATTCAATCGATATAAATATGAATTATAAATATTTTTTATTTTCATACCATGACGCGTGTATGAAAAATTGTTTATGTTAAGTGTTTAATATGTTAGATTTCTGGTCAGCTGATTGTCCACCCCCCTCACTCTTCAGCATTAATGCATCAGAAATTATTATTTATAATTAAGCCGCGGATTTAAATATGAACTGCATTTTCTGAATTTTCTAAAACATTGCTTTCCAAGCAAATATTCGTTTCATAAATCAACGAATTGAAAAATGAAATTTTTATTCTTCATTTTTTTGGGTGGTTTTAGAACATTTATATGGTTTGAAGTCAATTTTATAAAAACTTATCTAAAATTCCTTCAAAAAAAAAAAAAAAAATTAAATAAATTTATTTATCTGATCTTAAACATTGAAAAAAAGGTCTTTCCACCGGATTGACCACCAACGTCAAATTGGTATCTACTCTTATAAAAGTGAACGATTTATATTCCAAACCATTATTTTTCTTATTCAAAACTGATAATAACCACAAGACTTGTGTGTTAATTTATATTATTTAAATGTGGTTTTTTCAATGAATTTGTAATTTTTTACACTATAAATGAGTATAAAATACAAGTTAATTAAAAAAAAACATCCAGAAAGAAGTATTGATAAATTAAAAAAGCGGTGTTTTTTGTATAACTTCAGACACCATTGATTTAGTGCATAGTAATAAATACAACATTTTTTTAGTTATTTTGTTGTTTAATATTAATTAATAGGTATTTCTTTTTTTTTTTTTTTTTATTAAAAATAAAGTATATTTACAATCTATACATAAGTGTATAATGAGTAAGTGTGGTGACAGAGTAAGTAAGTATTATAAGAAAAAAAAAAATAACAAGAGAAGGAAGGCTCCCAGCAGTGCCACCTGACCAGAAATCAAGGTATTTCTTAAATTTTTTTTATTATCTTATTCGAAATATTATTTTTAAATATTGGAATCAATAAAACTATTTTTATTTATTTATTATTTTATATCATTTAGAAATAGTTATTAAACCAAGTAATAAATAAATGGTTACCAAGTAACAAACCGTTATCTATTACAAATTTGAATTCAATTTACCGCATTTGCGTCTAGTAGAAACAAATAAATGTTTTTTTAAAAGATAATGTGAAAATATCCATCATCCATCGGTTAGGACGGTTAGGTTATAATTATAAATAATCTATGGGAAATGACAATCGTCTGAGACGAACGGCGATTCCAATACGTACTCACATATTTCGTTCCATTCTGGTCATTAAGCTAGGTGCCTATTTTTACAAATGCCATTAATCTCAATACTTCCAGACTGAACTTTTGAATCGGAGATATGAAGACACGCGCTGCATTTTCCTTGGTGGTGATGCACAGCTCTGACACTAGACAATATTATACACTCGAGGGGAACGCGTTTCGCCGGAAGAATAAATAATTACGTAAGTTTTGTCCTTCTACTATTTTGACGCGGCAGACCTAATGTAAATATTTATTGTCTGACAAACTTATATACCCGCCACACGTAGAGTAGTTTTAAAAAATCCAGTTGTTATAGGTGTACAAAAATTAGGATATTATGAAAAATACCTTAATTATAATACATTACCTACAGCTGTTAATTTATTGTTATAGTAGAATAATTTTTAAAATTTGAAATCAACGATTAGGCAATGCCTTTATAAGTAGGAATGTAGGTATTTATACCTACCTAATAAAATAAGAAAATACATAATGAATAATGTTATTTAATATGATTTGTAAGTACATAGCAGATTATACCTACCACTCGGTGACGATTATTTTTGTCTTATACGTTCTTCGTAATTCCGTCCCGTCACGATAGTTTTAGTTTTCGTTAAATCGATTTACCACTTATTTCCGTATGCATAGTGAATTTATGTGTCACATAACACATAGTTTAACATGTCTTATATGAAACATAAATTTTCTATGCATACGGGCTACGGACATTCAACATTTGGGTTTTAAGAGAACACCGCAAACGCACGTTTTATTTTGGTGGTTTTACAGGATATACACTAAGGACATTTTTTTCAAATTTTCACATTTCACTATTTGATATTGTGATATTATTGGTACCTAGGTTAAGTTTCTGTTTTAAAATAGATCGAAAGGTTACCTAGGAATATCACATTCTTTAATTGAAATTCCGGTAGTCGACTATTGGACAAGTACCTAAACGTAACTTATAATAAATTCGTATCGTAATTTAATTACTAAAGAAATATAATTTCCTCAACAGTGTCTAGGGCCACCGGCAAGATAATGCATTATAGAATGTCTATAAGCTTGTGGTCTAGTATAATGTGGTTAAAATTGGCATGCGACCAACCACCGGCTAAATCATTTTATTATAAGATTAATGTTGACATAAATGTATAATCATTGCGTCTTTTGAACTCAGTCGATTATGTAAAAAGACTCGATTAAAATTTTACCACCTACAATTTTATTTCAAGTAGGACTAGTAGGGGGGTTCTGGGCTTATTGCGGCTGTTGAATACCACCCTGCAGGTCTAACTAATAATTATATATAGTCAAACCCGGATTAAGAAGGGGGGCATGGAAAAACTTGGAATTTATTTAGGGGCCTTTGATTTGTCCATTACTTTTTTCGTTATAGGCTATAACACTGCAATCACCTAAAAAATAATCAATGATTATTCAGCGAGGAAAAAAGCTTGTAAATTATAATTTATCAATAAAGTGATAGGTACATTATTTATTATTATGTACCTAATACCTATAGATATAATATTTTAATATATTATAACAGATACATAATATTTATATTATAATTTTTTTTTCGTACAGGGGCCTCATTTAAACCTTTGGCCCCTGGGCCTCAAAATGTCTTAATTCAGGCTTGTATAATCACCCCCTAAAGGTACGGTTTCCAAGCTGCGGCTTTTATCAATTGAGTCGTGCGCGTCGAGTGACGGAAAACGCGTTTGGTTTATTAAGCCAGGTTTTTAGAAAATTTTACCAACAACGTGTGACGACTTAATCATTGTAGATTGCTGCTTACATAACATGCTACAAAATGCATATTTGGAAGAAAATGGACGAGTATTTCAAGATTTTGATTCGAGTGAAACGATACCCACAAATTGCAAGAGTAGGTGGATTTGCAAACGCAGATGGGTTCGCCGTCAGAGATTCATATAAAGATTTTTTCAATCACGAAGGAGCTCATGGCAGGAAAATAGATACCAGGTTATTTAACTGAACAGATTTTTTTTGGGCTCCAGGTATATAATACTGTTACACCATGACTTATAATTAATATCCGTATGCACGTGTGTAACTAATGGCTAATAATAAATTCCACACAATTAAATAATTATAATTAACCCATCATCTATAATAATACTTTCACACAAGTCCACCACGGCATAGCTATTATTATACTGCTACTGCTAGTGAGTACTGCTATACATTGTTTTATAGTTACGTCGTTTGACCTAAATCTGAATACCACCTTACGCGTTCAATACTTGAGACTAATTAAACAATCGTAACTCATTTTGTAACATCAAAATAATAGTATGCCAAAAACGATTATTTTAGCCTTCAATAGGATCGAATTTTTGTCCGTGTTTTTACACAACGTGTATAATACTATAATATAATTGTTAAATTATAAATATGAAAATTTAACGTCTGGCATAGCATCTAAATAATTTGAAATACGCTTATACGCACTGTGAGTTAATTTTTTTTGTTATTTGAATAAGATTAATTAATTTATAACAGCATACCTACCGCATTTCAAAATTGTTTTGACAATTCAGAACTATAATTCCATTGTAATTGTTATAAAAATTTCTCCATATGAAAAACTAGGTAGAAATTCGTAAAAATAAACCAATGTAACTGAAAATATCAGTGGACAAAAATATTCTCTGCCTACCTATTATAAATTATTATAAGTAAATGTATGTTATCATAATGCTGGGTTTCATATTAACTTTTAAGAAATACTATAAGGAATTTGAAAATGGAAATGCACTAAAAGTGCTCTATTTTTCCCATGTTAGTTTCATCACAGATTTTGGATCAACATATAAAATAATACAATATAATTATTAATTGGTAAATGCAGATTTCGAAAGATTGTACGGTACCCAGGTCCCAGGCATTGATTTACGCATGTGTTGTGCACCTAACCTAACCTAACACAGTGCTCCCGAATTCGGAATTTGTATAACGCCCTTAATTTTATACCTAACCAAAAAAAATATAAAAAAAAAAATACTATTGTCAAAGCAATGCACGAAATAAAGTAGTAATTGTTCATTTTCTACACTTAAACGTATTGAATTTACATTAGCTTCTTCGACATGAGAAAAACCGGACTCTTGGTCATTACTTGGATATTGTTCACAATCTTACAAAATCGTTAACGTTTGAAAACACTATTACCTACTGAATTTGAAAAAGAAAAACAAGAAAAACCAGGAGGTTTTGCAATTAAATGAAAACTTTGTCGTGACTCAAGGATTAAACTTGTATTTGGTAGTCGGCTACCCAAAATATATATTCTTTTTTTTTTTTTATTATTGAACTTAAGCCCGGCGGCTATGGCCATTAGCTGTTGTAGGGGTTATGAACTGTGGTAGGGGTAAGGTTGGTACGGTAGGTTGGTTTATGATTGTTTTTTAACAGTTGTTACGGTAGGTAGCAAACACGTGTATGTGTGGCAAGGTTTTTAACTACTATGAACCCGGGTGGTCACCCATCCGGGAGCTAGTAATCGTGGCCGTTACTTACTCCCAGTCGCATTCCGCGACTGGTAGCAGCCAACGCGCCACGCCAAGCCACATATATTCTTTTACTAAATTGTTACCAATATTTAAAGTTAAATATATGACACCAAAGTATATAGTGAACACTGAACATGCAGGTACATGCAGTTTCATTAAATCAGGACCATATGATACCTAATATAAAATTCGAAAACTACTTCTTTCTGCAATATGACACAATAAATAATGAATTAAAAAAAGTGAATGTAGTTACTTAAGACAGGATAAAGACGTATTTTTTTTCAAATTGTGGATACGATGTCATAAAACTACATTTGCTTCAATATAATATGGAAATACGTAATAAATATGATACGTAAATATCAAATGCATAATTCGAACACTCCACTGGTGATAACAACAACCTGGTTGGTTTACTATATACTGTGGGGGGGGGGGAATCACGTTCCACTACAAAAGCATCGGACACCCACAATTTATCACCATTCACATTCAGTTAAGTCTGCGATCAACACACATACGATGAAAGTATTATTGTTTTCTGAGTGCGCATTTGCGTTGTGGGCCTACGTCTTGGCAGTAGAACAACCAGCTAAGAACACAAAACCAGACGAATCACAATCTAAGAGAAGCGTATCCGAATTGAACTACGGATTCGGCGGCTCTGAAATTGCGAGCGGCGGCTACGGACACAGTGACTTCAGTGGCAGACTCGGTGACTTCAGTGCTGGACACGCTGACTTCAGTGGTGGACACTCTGACTTCAGTTCTGGACACGCAGACTTCGGTGGAGAATACGCATACGTTGGCCACCAACATCACGTACCCGTCAAGACCATAACCAAAAATGTACCACAACCGTACCCCGTGGCAGTAGCCAAACCGTACCCATACCCGGTAAAAGTGGCCGTTCCAGTCGACCGCCCGTACGCCGTTGACGTGCCACAGCCATACCCCGTGCACGTGGAAAAACCATACCCCGTCAAGGTTCCAGTGCCACATCCATACCCAGTCGTCAAGGAGGTTCCAGTGCCCTACAAGGTGCCCGTCGACCGCCCGTACCCAGTTCACGTTGACAAACCGTACCCCGTGTACGTCGAGAAGCGAGTGCCGTACCCAGTCGAGAAGGCTGTCCACTACCCGGTCAAGGTGCCCGTCGACCGTCCATATCCAGTGCACGTACCAGTCGAGAAGATCGTACCATACCCGGTCGAAAAGCCCGTCCACTACCCGGTTAAGGTCCCCGTCGAACGCCCGTACCCCGTACCAGTGGTGAAGAGTATCCCGTATCCGGTCGAGAAACAAGTGCCGTATCCAGTGGTCAAGGAAATCCCGTATCCAGTCAAAGTGCCCGTCAAAGTCGAAGTAAAAGTACCATACCCAGTCAAGACTTACCAACCCGAACACCACTACGAACACCAGGAACACCATGAAGAACACGATTACCATCACGGAAGCAGTGGATATTAAATTAACTCAAGTCTTAATCTAGTCACACTATACTCGAGTCAAAATGTGTACTATTTTTTCTATATTTTAATAAAATGGAAACGTTAAGAAAATATTATTTTGTCGTGTTTGGTCGTTTTTAAAGAAAAATATGTGGCTTATAGGCTATAGCGCGGCGCGTTATAGCTGTTACCAATCACGGAATGCGACTGAGAGTAAGTAACGCCCGCTGCTATTAGCTCCCGGATGGGTGACCACCCGGGTTCGTAGTAATAAAAACCTTGCTACACGCCCACACATACACGTGTCTGCTTACCTACCGTAACAACACCTTACCGTACCAACCTTACTAACCATAGTTCATAATCCCCTACAACAGCTAATGACCATAGTCGCCGGGCTTAAGTTCAATAAAAAAATTAAAAATTAAAAATATGAAAATACTGGATATATAGTTTTAACGATTTATCAATATTGGTTATACTTGATAATCTATTTTATACATCAGAACTATATTAATAATACTATGCATAGGTAATGTATATATATATATTCCTACACGACACAATAGTCTAATATTGTTTGGGTATTATTTATATGAACCCATTTTTTTTTATAAATTCTATCATTTTGTCCATGTATGTTACAAATGTTTATAATATGTTCAATGTTCATCAATGTATATTGTATAACTTTCTATTGTTAGTCAAAATATAAATAAAAATATTTCACTTATATTATTGTTCTGTATTTTATTTAACATCAATAATGTCTGTACCTATCTATAAAATGGTCTATAAGCTATTGAAACAAAATATTGACTGTATAGCGAGTACTACAGTAGTCCTTTTAGTTTTATATTGACTATTATTATTATACAATGACTGAATGACGTATCTGGCTATTGTTAGATACCAATTTTAAACTAAACTTTTTAAAAGAAATATTTTTGACACCATAAATGTATGTAGAATAACTAACTGATATGGTAATGATATAGTTATATTATATCGAAGATGTTTAATAACTATAACTTATAAGCCTGCAAAGTTATTTTATAATAATTAATAGTAAAAATGTGGACAAGTGGGTACCGTCCGCATCTACTGTGTGGGTCACAGGGCCGGATTGGTTAGGCGAGCTACCGAGAAAATCTCAGTGGGCCGCATACAGTTTAGGCCGGTCGTGTGAGAGTGAGTGAAAAAAAATTCTTGTTTAAAATACGACTGGTCACCCAATCGGAAATTCACAACGGGCATGACACTGCGCCAGTACTGGCTAATACTGTCGTGGTACTGACAGCCCATTCTGTCACCAGTACTGTCATATATCTGGGATGATAACGCTTTACCAAATATGCAAAAAAAATTTTCTGCCGGCTATTCCACCGACCAGGGATTTGATCTCGCTACCACCATCCTATAATTGATTTCCAACATAATGCCTAACTAATTAGGACACCTACTTAATTGTTTAAAGTTACCGATATTTTAGCATTTAAGCTGCTATTATCCGACGCTGCAGCGATGTGTATATAATATATATACTATGATGTGTGTGTGTGTGAGGGGAGGGGAGATAGGTTCAATCAAATTTGCATTTGGATCAGCTCGTGATAATTTTAGACGTAATTTTGGGACATTGAATATATTCAAATAAGTTAATATCAACAATTGTATCTATGTACCTACTGATTACTTAAGGCCGGACACAACGGGGATAATATAACGTGTTCCAAACATGTTTTCAACCTAAAATAGAACAATTTACAAATTTGTAACTTTACAAAATAATTTGCAAATGTTCGTGATTTTGATGAATTTTGTCAAAATTTAAACTTTAAATGGTTGTACGAAAAATCGTGTCAATATATCTTGTATATTTTTAAACTGAAATCAAAACAATTTAGCTGGAAGCTTGTATTACACTATTACATTTTTTTTTTATTTAAAACGTCTTTTGTGTTTTCCGAAAGGCGAAAATTACAGTTTTTTTACATAAGAAGTTTGTTCCCGTAAATGATAATTTATAGAAAAACTAATTAAAATCAAACATTGCTTATGCCTATAAATAGCTCTCTATAAGAGTCTAATGTTTTGAAAATTGTATGATAATATATAAAATGCTAATATAAACATTCCATGTACATTTCATGTATTTACCTACCTTAAAAATGCGCGTTACGAAAAAAATGAAGTTTTTGAAGATTTTCATTAATAACTTTAAAACGAAGTTCGTCCGGGCTTATTTTTTTTACATTCTTATAAAGCACCATAAAATACACAATTTGGAAAAAAAAAAATTGAAAAATCGATAGGTTGCTAAACCAGAATTATGCCGGATTGAATATATACCAGTGCAAAATAACATGTGGGGGACAGAGCTGCCCCCCACACCAGCCGTTATCAGCGTCAGCAGTCACAAGAAGTCCTCTAAAATCAAAATTGAAAATAAGCCATAGAATCAAAGTGTAACCAATAACATTCATCGCTCCGCTCAGTTGAAAATTTAAGAAATTATATTATAACAATACATTTTTTTTTTTCTGAAATGTTTTGAAATTTCATAAATACATAATTATATTAATATTATATTATACATAATTATTATAATTGATTATGTATTAGTATTCAATATTTATAACTAGATAGAATTATCTATCTTAAACCGTGTTTATAATCAATGGTACCTATTATGTAACAATAATATTTAAAAAAAAATTAAACTTTTCAAAATAATGAGCGTAAAAACATGTTAATCACTCTGTATAATCCGTGATAATAATTAATAACTGAATTTTTATGACAGAATTCTGTGTTTTTATCACGGTTTAAGATATACCTTAAATCTTAAACCGTGGTTTTTATCATGATTTAAAATACTATCACAGATATTATCTTAAATCATGGTTTTTATTATCTATAATGTGTAATACTAATTAGGTACTATTAATTGTCTTATGGTAATACTGTAACCACTAAAGTTTTAAGTTAACTAATTTATTAACATCGAAGCTCTACTTTGCAAGTGTGGTACTGTGGTTTAAGGTTTTAGCACCCGGTTACAGTACATTAAGGCTTGTGAGTATATTTTGTTAATTCATTGAATTAATAAGAAACACATTTTATATTTGCCGACTGTAAGATATTTATTCATTTATAATCTGAAATAATTATATTATACTTATCTACCTACTATTCTCTAGTTTTTTCTTTTTATGACAATTGTATTGTAATCATTATTGTACAATTTTTTTTTTTTAGATATTGCATCAGATCAGTCTAAACCTCAAAAATGACATCAAAAACTGGTGCTACTGATATGTCTGAGGGGTAAATTGTTTTGATTAAAATTGTTACTTATATATATGTCCCTATCGCCTATCATACATTCTTATTCATAATATTCTACAACACTTTATCATAAACTTTACAATTAAAATTAAAATTAAAATTCAATATAAAAATAACATTTGAAAAAAATACTTAGTGGTTAAAAATGTTATTTAGTAACTGTGTATGTGACTTCCTATAAATTTATTTGTTAAGTCCGTAATTTCCACCATAGTTAATTTGTAATCTTTAGATTTTTTTTCTATAGCTCCAGTCTTCTTAACGTAAATAATTAAGTATTTATGACAATGCTCTAGCCAGAATTTTTTTTTAATGGGGGGAGGGCACTTAATTTTTTTCACTAATTTTTGCAATGCTAGAATATTTACTTACGACCCCTTTGTTCATAAAGTATTTACTACACATCTATGGTACCTATAGATTTAAACTATGGATTAATGTATTTGTTACGTATAAAATAGCGTTTATACATAATATAGAGGGGGATTGTCCTACTTTATGCGACCTGTGTCTCGGACTGAATATTATGATATTGTTTACAATTGTTTATTTGTAAATATTGAGTTAGGAACTAAAATTCCTAACAATTGGGTAATTAACAATTATACATTATATTTATTATATTATATTTATTTTTCATAAACAGTAACATGATAATTATTATGGTTTTAACTATTTATTTTTAATATTAATTTTAAATTATGTATTAGGGAGCAAGTAAAATCTAAAAGCCAGTTAAAAAAGGAAGAAAAACTTGCAGCTAAAGCAATGAAGAAGGAACAATTCAAAACAATGAATGTAAATGTACAACATATTAGTATTAACTTTTTACTTTTTCAATAATTCTTAAAATTAACTTCCATATAAGTAATTGATTTATTATTAAATAATGGTTTATTTTTGTGGGTGTTCTATTTAAATGCACTAAGTTACTTTTAACATTTCACTGGGTCCAAAAATAAATTTGAATCTTATATCATAATATTTATTTTAAATAGAAAACAAATACTAATGACCAGGAATCTGGTGAAGACATCTCTGTTGGAAAGTACGGAGTTTTAAAAATGATCCAAAGTTCAAAAAGTGTTGTACCTGATCGAGTATTTGTGGATGTAAAAAACATTATGACTATTTTAGCTGATAATAGTGTTTGGATACGTGGGAGACTTCATACTAGTCGTGCAAAAGGCAAAGAAACAAAAAAAAGATAATATTAATTTTACTCATATTAACATAGTTTAATTTTAGGTAAACAATGTTTTATGGTTGTCAGACAGCAGCAATGGTCTATCCAAGTGTTAGCTGTAGTATCTGATACTATTAGTAAACATTTTGTAAAGTTTTGTTCCAAGTAAGGAAGAAAAAATATTGATTGTTTAATACAAACAGTAATTATTTATTTATTTTGGTTTGTAGTATTAACAAAGAATCTATAGTAGACATTAAAGGTAAAGTTACAAGAACACCTTCTAAAATTGGTTCGTGCTCACAACAAGATGTTGAATTACACATTGAAGAATTGTGGGTTGTTAGTCAGTCTGCTAATCAACTTCCTTTACTTATAGAAGATGCATCTAGGCCAGTTAAAGGGGATGATGATGAGGTAAAATATTATCTACATTGACATTTATAAACTATAAATAATTTGCCCTTAGTGATGGTATTTTATAGTACCTATCTAAATAATATGTATGTTATTACTGTATAGACCTTATAACATTTTTTACTAATGGCTACCATCTTATCTATTACAGTTTCTTAACAAAATATTATATATTTATTATTATCTACCATACGTTCATACTATAACCTTTCATATCCAATTAAAAGGTATAGCAGTAAAAATGTATACTTATAATTTTTTTCCTTTATTTGAAATACACTATCTGTACAAATTAGCACAATAAGTATAATATGTGATAATGTTGAGGAATCATACATATAATTAATAAATAAATGATGTATTTTTTTTAAGGATCAAGGTTTAAATATTAAAGTCAATCAAGATACAAGGCTAGACAATAGAGTAATTGATTTACGTACTCCTGCAAATCAAGCTATTTTCCGCCTTGAAGCTGGTGTTTGTAAAATTTTCCGAGATTTGCTCACTGCAAAAGTAAATTAGTTATAAAATATATAATTTTATTCATTTAAAAATGTACTGTTATTATTTAGTATTTATTGACCTTATTTTGGGTTACATAATAATTTATTTATAATAAACCAAATTCAAAATTTCAGTCTAGAATTGAATTGAGAGAATATTTTTTAATTTTATTAGGTTTTGTAATTACCTTTTTGATGCAAAGTTATTTTTTATACTATATTATTATAAGCATTTCATTAGTAATACATTCATTTTAAAATAGAACATTGTAAATTTTTTTTTTAAATACTTTAATAATTTTGAATTTGCTTAATTTTGTACAATTTTAAAATTTTTTTTATTTAAACCACGGTATATCATAAACCGTGATTTAAACTACCACAATATTTGAGTAATTTAAACTAATATTGTTCTTTTGTGGATTGAACCTCTTAATATTTTTTTGTACTGCAATTAGGTTTTTGAAATATTTTGTTTACTTAGGGTTTTGTTGAAATTCATACTCCAAAAATGATAAATGCTGCAAGTGAAGGTGGAGCAAATGTTTTCACAATATCGTATTTCAAAGGCTCTGCATATCTTGCTCAATCACCTCAGTTGTATAAACAAATGGCAATTGCTGGTGACTTTGATAGAGTATTCACAATTGGTGCAGGTATACTATATCTTTTATTATCACTATCATCAATTATTTATGTTTAACTATTATATTTTAACTGCATATATTACTAATATTTTTATGTTTTAGTTTTTAGAGCAGAAGATAGTAACACATATAGACATTTGACTGAATTTGTTGGCTTAGATTTAGAAATGGCTTTTAAATATCACTATCATGAAGTGGTTGATGTCATTGGTTCACTTTTTACTAACATATTTAAAGGATTACGTGACAAGTAAATACATTTGTACATTTAACCTTATTAGTTTTAAATAAATAATTTATACTCATTATTATTATTTTTATTTATACATATTATTAATACATATTATTATACATTATATACAAATAAAAGAGGTGATTAAAGTGTTTCATATTTTTTTATTTTTCAAAAATTCAATAAGCACTTATGTAGAGACATGAATTGAGATTGTACTTAATAGTTTTAGTTTTAAATTATATATGTAATTTCTGGTAATTTTAGGTTATTGTCATAGTATGTATAGACCCATCGGGGACACTCGCTTGGACAATTTAAATTTAAAACATCCCTCGATAGGTGTGTAAAACCACCTTGGGTAGTTCTTGTGATAATGTTAGGTTACTCTATGACCTATCCAAGGTATTACATTATGGCAAATTGAGGGATGTTTTTGATTTAAATTGTCAGAGCTAGTGCAGCGAGTTCAAATCAACTGTTGAATTTGGTAGTCACAATAACCAAAAAATACCCAATTTTCTAGAAAATAAAAATAACAATCAATATTTTTTGATATTATTTTAAATTGCATGTAAATGTATTTTAATTTTATAGTTATCAATCTGAAATTAAAACAATTTGCGAACAATATCCAGTAGAACCATTTAAATTCTTGGACCCACCTTTAAAACTTGAATTTCCAACGGCTGTTAATATGCTTCGCGAGGCAGGAGTTGAAATGGGTGATGAAGATGATTTATCAACACCAAATGAAAAATTACTTGGACGTTTGGTCAAAGCAAAAGTATTATCATGATTTTCTTAGTTAATTTTTTTTTTTACTCATAAATAAATTTTATTACATAGTATGATACAGATTTCTACATTTTGGATAAGTTTCCTCTTGCCATACGACCTTTTTACACCATGCCAGATCCTGACTCAAAAGTAATTATTTGTATTATGTTCTCCCAAATAAAATTTTTGTAATTTATCTAATGCTCATATTTTCAATAGGTTGCTTCTAATTCTTATGATATGTTTATGAGAGGTGAAGAAATTCTATCAGGTGCTCAGAGAATACATGATTCTGATTACTTAATAGAAAGAGCTAAACATCATCAAGTTGGTATGTTTACTCTAGAATTATGGTGACTCATGAATAAACAGTGATTGTATTTAGTTTATCATTGATATTTTTGTTTAGATATTGAGAAGATTGCAGCTTATATAGACGCTTTCCGGTATGGGTGTCCACCTCATGCTGGTGGTGGAATTGGATTGGAGAGAGTTGTCATGTTGTACTTGGGCTTAGACAACATAAGAAAAGTATCAATGTTTCCTCGTGATCCTAAAAGACTTACTCCATGATTAAATTATACTTTATAAAATATTTATTTTATTATTACTATTTTTTAAATAAAGTATGTTAATAATTAAATATGTTATGAAATTGTCATTTAAATTGGTGAAGCATTTAATAATTAAATACAAATAATATTTTTAATTTTTTGTGTCCTACCTATTTACTTAAATATTATAAGATTGTAGTTTTATATTTTTAATTATTAAATGAACGGCACATAATACCATAGTTTTTTAGATACTGAGCAGAGCTTAAATTAAAAAGTAATACAAGGTTCTCCAGTTGTTCTTACAGAAACCTTAAAGTCTTAAAAACACTTGAATGAATAGTAAATAAAAAATTATGTTTCTCGTTATTTTCTTCTAATTCAAAATCTAGTGAACCTCATCATTGAGTTAGTCACTGTAACGTAAGTGTTAAAATTTAACATGAAAAACGATTATGAGCGAAGACAGTTGTCAGCCTATATTTTAAATGTTAATAATATTGTACGTTGTATTAATTTTTGCTTAAAATATTGCATTTGAAAATATTAATGTGTGTACGAATTATAATAATATAGATTATAGGTATTTAAAAGTGAATGATATTTTTAAATTACAAAAACTAACTAAAATTGTGGTTATTTGTTGAAATATCTAATTTCATTCATATTTGAATTAAAATGTCTATAAAAAGTGATTATATATTTTTTAGATAATATATTTGTTGCGCCGCGGCAGTAATGCAAAATCAATTACCGCGGTGTCGTCGGGTATAAACTGAAAAAAAAAACATAATATATTTATGAAGTACCTATGAAGAACCTTGCATTACATTTCAAAATCTTTAGCTATAAAAATTATCAAATTTTCGTGATTTTAACAAATTTTGTCAAAATTTGAACTTCAAGTGGTTAAAAAAAAATGTTTTAATATTTTTAAATAGCTATATAGAAACTTATAATAAACCTTGTGTTAAATTTTCAAACTTTTTGACCCAGGAAAAAAAATGTAATAGACATTTTTAGAAATAATTAAAAGTTTAAAATGTCTATAAATAGTACAAAATTAGTGCATGTGTTAGGAAATTATAAAACATTAAGTGAAAATTTCGTTATTTATTTTTAAATTATTACTAAATAAAAAAATCGTTTTTTACACTTTTATATCCAATTTCATCAGTATTTAAACTTTAGATGCTCATAAAAATTATTCGTGGAATTACACTCAATTTTTTTTTAATTTCAAAAAAACAAGTAACACCTTATGAGTTATGACTTATGAGGCACCTTGTGGCTTGTACAGTTGTACTACATTTTTAATCCTTAGGTTTGGTTAAAAATTGTATGCTATAACTTTTAATTATAAAAAATTTTGTTTACTCTCAAGTTCTTAACAAATCTTATCAAATTTATTTTATTAAAATTAGGGGGGGGGTCCAAATTTTTTTCCACATGTAATAAGTAGGTATACAATCAGTGGTTTGCACCTTAAGAATTTTAAATTCTGTCAATCAATGGGGGGGGGGGAGGGGCTGACCTGAAAACTTCCTCTTGGGTACACCCCTGTCCGTTATCTTATATACTATACTATAGTTAGGTTAGGTTAGGTTCCCGTGACCGTAATAACCTCTTAAAATAATTGACAATACGCAAAATGTTTCTTCAAAGCCGTTCTTAGAAATATCATGGTTTGTACTTTGCCTTTTATTGCACACAATATTTATACCATAACACAGCTAATGGATGGGGGGATGGCTGAAGCCCCCTTACCACCTGGGTACCCCACTGTCATTGACCTATTAGGTATACTGTATACATACAAGATTTTGCAGAGAACTGTAAGTTATGACTTATGGTATATCTTTGGTTATGGGCTTATGGTTAATAATTTTTATTTTTATTTTTAAGATAATAATTACATAATATGATTTATGAATAAGAATCATAATAATATAAAAGCAGGTAAGTGGATGCCACTCTGCTGTACAGTAGGTTACAAGTGGGTCAATGTATAATGTATTGTAATAAACTTGAATCCAATGATATAATAACATTGTATTTGTATAAAAAAAACGATTCTGAGCGGAGACGGCTTGTCAGTCTGGATTTTTTAAATTGTTATTATTTATTATAGTTGAATACTTGAATTAATATTTATTTATTTTTTTATCATTATAATATAATTATTTTTTATTCGTTGCTATGGTGATAAACAAAGCGTTAGAAATTAAAATCCTATTTTTAGCGGTTTTTTTGTAATTTGTCTGTAATTTTTCCCGTGGCATTAAATAACTATCGAGAAAATCAAAAAATGACCTCTCTAAAGTACTATCTTGATGCAATTCGCTCCGCTCAGAATCTAAAAACAGATATCTTTAATTAAAATATTAAAAAATGCTTCTATCAAAAATGGATTATATTGTTCTAATCATTGATATTGTAATAGGGTCTTGTGATACCTATCTAAATTTTAACTTGTTAATTAGAATATTAATGAATTAGTATATTATGCATCTTAGCATCTAGTTTTAAGAATTTATGAAAATAAAGTAAATAGGTACTAGGTAGGTACCTACTACCTAGGTATATAATCAATAAATATATATTATAAGTCATAAGTGTATAATAATTACTAGGTAAATTATATTGTAGTAGTATGCTATTGTAAGAGTAGTAGGTTTAATAATAAAATACCTACAGTTAATAGGTACCTACGACTCAAACACATAATTAGGTAGTTTATACAATTAGAAACATTCATAGTATTAATATACACATTGTAAAGAGACAAAAACTAAAAAGCAATAGGTTTCATAGCCTACCTAGCTAGTAGGTATATAGAATACAATTAATATAATTTAAAGTTGAAAACAATTAAATCACACCTTTTTCTTATATTATGAGTTATGACTTGCGGACAGTTGCGGACACTTGCGGTTACAGAAGTTAAACAATCTAATACACCGATGATTTTGTCCGTTTGTATTTTATACATATACCTACGACATACATGTTTTTTACGGTGTGATTTTGTCCTAGATTTTTTTTTAGCTACTCGAATCTCCACAGCATCTAGAGCCAATTTTGTGTCGTACCCAGAAGTCAGAATTCTCCTAATATATTTCCAAATAGTTGGATGCTTATGTCCACAGATTTTTACGAATCGATGACCCCACTATTCAGTATTTCAGTCACATTATTTGTTCGGTACCTAGGTACTTACCAACATACTACATAGTCCCCTTTACAAAAGTGGTTTTAATGTTGTATGAACATTTCACGAGGTAGGTGAACATATATAGGGCATAAGTGGAACTACTTACTAGTTTTTCCTATGATTGGGACGGATTGGTATTTCTGACCAGCCCGGAAAAATAACTTTTTAGCAGCCCCCCCCCCCCCCCCACAAGCGCTAGTTCATGGAAGTACCTGGTATTTGTTGGTGAGGGGGGGGGGCTTTCGGGGGGGCAAGTGTAAGGTGGTTAAGTGATATGGTACCTACTGAAGGTGGTAATTTTGTTTAGTCCTTTAAAAACCGTCTATAATTAATTGTTGTTAGTTTGTAACAGCAGATTACATTCGTGGAGTTCAGTAGCGCAAGCAGCGGCCCCGTCAACAAGTTAGTGAGCGGCCCATCGGGAATTTCTTTTTACAAATATTGTTTTTAAGATTTTTTTTCCATAGATTAGTTTTACTCTGCTTAATTGCCTGCACATGTGTTATAGACAAAATAAGCCTTCATATTGCCTCAAAGAATTCAGATAGCTGACACCTAATGAACTCTTTAATTCTTAATTTTAATTAAAAATATAATTAAATCGCATATTTGCATATATAGTTCGGATAAATACACGTTTACACTCTGGAATTATCTATTATTTATCAATGGGTTTAACTAAACGTCACCTACACCGTTATTATAGGGTAAACATTTGCGTGTAGGTAATTGGGTTTGGGTGATAGGTATTATTAGACATTTTGATCGTAATAACTTTAACTAGGTACCTAGTTATTAAAATTCGAAAAACAGTTAAAAAAGTTCAAACGTAATTTAATTACAAATTATTAATATTAAATAGGTAGGTATACCTAAAAATAATATAATATTATTTATAATTATACGATCGTGTGAATGAATGCGATTTAGGGTAATATAATAAAAACTGCAGTCTGCAGTCAATCGTTTTAGCCAAAAGCCTGACTCACGCATGCGTTAATAATAACAAAATTCCAAGTATAATACTATAATAAAAGGCGGAGTCTTATTTAAGTGGTGGCCGGGGGGGGGATGCAGCCCTGGGCCCTGACATAATTGCAGGCCTCTATATATTACCTACTGTACCTAGTCAGTAGTCATAATGACATAATGTACGTTTTATTTATACCAATGAATGAATGAATATTAAATAATTTATTTATAATCTTAAAAAATAAATTGAGTATAAATAAACCATAGGTATAGCAAAATAACTGAATTTATAATTTAAGTTAAGGGGCCCCACCAAAAAATTAGCATCGGGCCCCAAAATTCCTAAATAGGGCTGTGATAGTAGGTATATCGCACACGGATATAAAATCACGTCGGCGGGCCTTATAAACACCAAATTCGGCGGCAAACGGTGCTATTTCTACACTCTTTTTTTATCCATGAACGCGGTTTTAAGGTTACGTTCGTTCCAGTCGTCTCCGATCGAATGTCGAGAAAGACACGGATATCGGCAAGACGCGCGGCGGCGTCGTTCAAACAGCGCCACCTGACCCTGCGCGCCGACGTGACTATCGCGTTTCGAGATGATTATGATAATATTTTCTACGAGATAAACAGATCGATATTTTGTTTTTGGCGGATAGCTGGTAATTGCCACAAATTGTGTTTACGACAAAATGTCGAAAAATCGGCAATCGGAAACGGGCCCCGACCGAACCGGTCGTTTTTTGGCCGCCCAACGGTCCGCGGCGCATTGGCCAATGAGTAATGACGCCGGACACGAAAGGAGTAAAATGTGGAAATGCGGCGGAACGGGCCTGCCGCCGACGTGCCGCGCGAGAGTCGGCGGCGCCGCTACTACGCAATAGACTGACGTCACAGTCACGTTTTCGACATTGTGCGATGGCGTGCGCGGGCCGTGGCGGTGTGTCGGCCGCGGTCGCGGGTCGGGGGGTCCCCCTAACCGCTCCGATTGGGTCAATGTCTGCCGTCTGGTGCTGCGTCCGCCGTCGTTTCCAAAATGGAGACACAGCCGCGTCGAACTCGTGATTAAAACACGATTTACGAACGACCCAAGACGAAAGCTCGCTTTCCGCCGACGACGACGACCAGCGCCGTTCGTTTCGGCCGCCCAAATTTAGTATAGATTCCCGTCGGAAAAAAGTCGAACTATAATAAAATATTATTCTCGTCCGTTTCTCCCGCGGTCGAGGAGTTTGGTCGGTCCGTTAACACCAAGCCGCGGTCTGCGTGTGCGCGCGCTCGCGTGTGTGTGTGTACCCGTGTACCGTGTTTGAGTGTGCGTGCGCGTACTGCGTACAGTCCGTCGTCGTTTTCCAATGTGCTGCTCTGCCGCCGCCGCCGCCACCACTACCCTCAGGTAGTAGCGTACACTAGCGTAGTATGTGGGCCGCGAACCAGGCCAGATAGGCGTATCAGAAAAATTTCTTCTTTTTTTTTTTTTTATCAATAAAAAAAAGTGCGGAGCAATAAATCACGTTTCCTTTTCTCGTTCCGTTTTGTACGGCACACATTTTCCATTACCACCCGTGTGTGTGTATTTACGCGGAACTCGCGAGTTCTCACGAATTATGTAAAACCGAAGAGCAGCCCCCCGCCGCACACTTGGTCGACGACGCCGACGACGACTGCTGTCTGCTACGAGACGACGACGACGACAACGACGACGGTTGATAAAAGAGCTTCTCCGAGAAGAGAACTCGACGACGATTTTCACACCACCCGCCGGTGGACATGAGCGGAAGGCCCAGGACCACTTCCTTTGCTGAAGGAAATAAGACTTCTCCGAATCCTCCTCTGGGCGGAATTAAAGTCATAAGTACGTACTTGCAAGCGCTCTCACACATACATTTGCACTCTTACTTACTACTGTGTATGCACCCAAAATTACTTACAACTTACATTACTTTCGTAATACTTACGACGACAGCACATTGTCTTGACAAGTCGATCCACGCTACTTAGGTGTACCAGCTAATCTTTTAAACTGCTGTCATACTCTCACTCACTCTCACTGTAAAAGTGGTCGAAGAATATCACGGATCTTGTCTGTTTTATTTGGTTGTGGAATACATCTTTCAATCTACTGTTAGGTGCTTACCTCTGTCATGTTACGGCTTTTCATCCCCATCACACAAACAATTCCACTAATTATTTATAATACGCTATCTTTTTAAAACTCCAAGGTAATTTGCTAAACCTATCTTGCATACCCACATTCCTTAGAATCAATTTCATATTTTATTAGGTACTTATAAGTAGGTATTTGGGTATATTATTTGTAAATTAATGATTCCTTGTTTTTCAATAAAATATATAAACGATAAATTCAAGTCACTTGCATGATTTTGGCGTACTTAAATAACACTCTAGGTCTAATTGCTAATAATAAATTCTTGTGATAACTAAGTAAGCTAATCAACTGTGGATGTGACAATACTTTCAGGATTTTCTACGGTCATAGTTCTTGACAAAGAGATAAATATTTATTTTTCCAACAAAGGAATCAGTTGTAATTCTCTATTGAGTTATAGCTATAAAATTATCCACCATTATAATGTTTAAATAATGTACTTAAATACGTCATTCTGCTAACTATGTTAGATAAAAATATATTAATTATCATCACAATAAAAAAAAATCTGTCTAGGCTTACTGTTATTTCATTAGTCATATTATGATACTAATGTGTATCTAATATCTACTGCCTTACCACACCTGCATGTAATGCACCTACCCAATTTTAAATTTTGAATATTTTGAATTATAACCTTTTTAAAAATTATTGAATAAATTTAGGAATTTGTGTATTCTTAATTAAATTTGATACCTAGTAAATACATAAATAAGATAATTAAACTAATATATTCTTCTTTAAAAATGTATTTTTGTTGCTAATTATAATGATTGCATTTTTTATTTCAACATTTAATTCATTATGCAACATTTGAAAGTTTATTTACATGAAAAAAAATGTATTTATCAGTGCTTACTTATGCAAACAAATTTAATAAATTCTTTCATGCTGTGTAATAGGTAAGTACTTACTTATTGGAGTTGTCAAATAAGGATGTATGCATCTAAAATTGTAAAATGGTTTAAAATATGGTATTTTTTAATTTTTATAGAAAATTTAGGAGTAGGTGGGGTATGTATGTAATTGACAATAGTAGGTACTTATGTTAAGTATGTATATTATTATATATTATGTATGTTACATTTATGATAAAAATTAAATGTTTATAAGGTACCTACCTACAACATATATTATTTATTATTTAGGTATACCTACAATTTTCTAATTAGGGTTTTGGTAATTTTATTTCATGACAGTCAAGTTTTATATCCCATACCATACAGTTGTCAGAACACTACAAAAATTTTACCAGTTACTAGTCTAAATGTGCCTTAGTTGTTTTAGATACATTTCTGGCTACTTGTATCACTTGTAAGCTTTTTTTTACTGTTATACTTTAGCTATTGTTATTGTTACTTAATTATTATTGCCATCATACATGTATCCTTGTTAACTATCAATTGGTGTAAAATATATACAATAAAAATAATATATAGGTAAATAATAATTTTTATGTATCTATGGACTATGGGTATACTAGTTACTAGTTACCTATATGCCCGTGAATATGTCATCACATTTATTTAAATAACAAATTAATTAATTACAACTAGGTACCTACCTACTTATACAGTTAATTAGTTTGATTTAATATTATTCAAAATAATTTAGGTTGGTATCGAATATATGCAATTTTTACTGTACCTACCAATTTATTATTAGATATGAAATAAAAAATATTACTTATTATTAAAATATTTTGTTAGTTAAAATCTTGATAACAAAAAAATAAATATTAAAGTGATTTTTATTCAGGTATTAAAATATTATATATCTTACCTAGATATCTTAATGAAATGATTGATTGAGTTCAATTTATCAATTATAATTTTTCATTTAAATAAATAACCTTTGTTGAATCTAAAAATATATTGGTTAGTTGATTTCATTGTGCCAAGTTAATTTTGAAATGACAGACCTTTTTTCCAATTCAATGTCAATACATTGGCTTGTAATGTTAGTAAGCTAAGTAGTGATGGATTTACATCTCCCGTGTGAAGATCCTTCAATAACTGATGTGGTTCCTATTTGGAATCCAACTGTGGTAGCAAACGCTGAACGTATAAGACTTCAAGGTATTAATTTTCTTAATATTATCCTTTAAAATGGATTATTCACAATCTATTATAAATTCTCATCCATAAATAATTCAATAGGTTTGTTTTACTTTTTTTTTTGATTGAGTTTAAACTTATTTAGAACTCCAATTGTCTATGATCTGAAAGTAATCTTATTAGTTATCTGTATAATTTTAAGAATTTTATAGAATCTATAGTTCATTCTTGAACTAATGATAATCTATTTAAACTGAATCTGAATATCTAATATGTTTGATACATGTTAGTCTCTATTTGTCCTTTATTTATTTCAAATTTGCATATCAAAAAACATTGGAATGTTTTTATCAATCAAAGTATATATTTTTATTTTTTATATTTAATAATTTTAAATAAAAATAAATGACTAGGTATAAGTCCTAAGTTCTAAGAATAATTATTCTATTTTTTGTATAATGTTTTCTCATTACATAGTTTATCTTAATAATTTTATTAGTTCTATTGAACTTATTTCATTTTAAAAATATATATAATATTTTGTAATTATGATAAGAATTAAGAACTCGTTTTGTTAAAGGTTCAATTTTCAAACAGACAAATAATAAATTATCATACTTAATTAAAATTAGGCAAGTAGTTTGTAAAAAAAAAAAACGTATATACAGGTCTCCAAGAAATCTATAATAAATTTAGGTTAATTTTATTACGAGTTATTCTTACAGATTATCGGTTAACTGATAATAGCATTTATTCTACCGAGTTATGTTAAAATTATTTAGTATAGGTAATACTAAATAAAAACTATCTTTAAGTTTAATAAAACTGTCTTAAGTTATTGACCTTTTTTTTGATTAGTTATTTTATGGTATTTAGTTCACTACTTTATACCTGTTTGCTTACCTCTTAGTCATTAATCATTATCATTATTTATTTTTGTATTATTTTTAATTTCATAAATTTCCAATAAAAAAAAGTATACTTTAAAAATAGTTTCTAACTTAAGTGCATTAATAGATACACCTACCTACGTTTATTAAAATCATTAAATTTTTTTTTTTATATACCTATAATGCTAGTACTAAATTAGATACTTGTTGTTGCTTGTTTAGATGTCAAACATTCATTGATTCACACAATTGATAAGCAAAATGATAGTCACTCACTGTTATAAATTATAGTACATATTATAATAGTGATTCAATATAATAACATTCAAATTTAATAATCTTGTTATTTTTAATTTAAGTACATTTAAGCATTTTGTAAAAATTCTAATTTTACTTCATGGCAATTTATTTATTTTAGGTAAAGATGGCAGTAAAGTCACTACAGTTGTGGCTAATCCCTGCCAGGGACCAGATCGACCCTTGGAGGTGTCGTATACAGATACAATGGTTATCGGCAATGGAAGTTTTGGTGTTGTATACCAAGCTAAATTATGCGATACAGGAGAAATGGTTGCTATTAAAAAAGTTCTTCAAGATAAAAGATTTAAAGTAAGTTCTACTATTTTGTTACCTAACTTTTATTTTAAATGTAAAATATTAACATACTTTTGATAGTTTGTTTTTTAAATGTTTGATTTTCTTGAGAAATGTATGCACTGTCCATTAAATATAGTGTTTTTATATTTTAACAAAAGCACTATAATTATAAACATAATTATTTAGATTAAAACAAGACAATTTGATTAATGTCTTGTACTTATATGAGAATTGCTCTAGCAACAGATTTTATTTGAGGTCTAGTATATTACTCAAAGATTTGGAAAATATATAAAAAATGAATTAAATTAAATATAACCCCTGTCAATGTAAAGCCACATCCAGACTTAAGATAAATTTGTAGAAAACATGTGTTAATCTAGGTCTGAAAGTGTCTTAAAATAGGCATAAATTATTATTATTAATAATGTAAAATAATTTAAAAATGTCTATCTTTGTTCTCTAAAAAAACTATAACTGTAAGTCTGTAACTGTTCAAAAAGTGATTGCAGTTAAATTATTTTTGTATTTCGATCAATAATTTTAAATATTTTTTTATATATTTATTAATTTTATGGGTTATTTTAGAACCGCGAATTACAAATAATGAAACGCCTAGATCATTGTAACATAGTGAAATTGAAATTCTTCTTTTATTCAAGTGGTGACAAGGTAAATTTAAAATTATTTAATTACCTATACTTATTTATTTTTTAAAACTATTGTGATTATTTTAGAAGGATGAAGTTTATCTAAATTTAGTTTTGGAATACATACCAGATACTGTATATAAAGTTGCTCGTCATTATAGCAAATTAAGGCAAACAATTCCGATTAACTACATAAAGGTTTGCTTCCTTACAATATTATAAAATTAATAATCAAAAAGAATGGTAATAATAAATGGTATCAATGAATTTATTTTATAGCTGTACATGTACCAGTTATTCCGAAGCTTGGCTTATATTCACTCATTAGGGATATGTCATCGTGATATTAAGCCTCAAAATTTGTTATTAAACCCTGAAACAGGAGTATTGAAATTGTGCGATTTTGGCAGTGCTAAGACTCTTATCAAGGGTGAACCTAATGTATCCTACATATGTTCAAGATACTATCGAGCACCTGAACTGATATTCGGTGCTATAGATTACACTACAAAAATTGGTAATTTTTATTTTTACATATAAAAACAAAATGTATTTAAACTTCATTAAATTTTATGTTTTTAAATTTTATGAAAATTAGGTGAGCCAATACTAATCACTAATCAGTATATTAAGAAATTATTTATTTATTGAGATAGTACCTAATATAAAATAAATATAGTAGACTGTATTAATTGTTGCTGATATAATTATTTATCAGTAAATAATAGCTTATCGTTATTAGCTTAAGCATATTTCTTAACTATATGTTGTTTTATTTATTGGTTTATTTATTATCATTGATGGCGACTATTGTGTTTAAATTATTATTTATTTAGATTTTATTTTATATGATAATATAAGACCAATATTTGAGGCAGGTGTTTAGAAAGCTAATTATTTGTTACAGTTTTATAACTTAAGGTGCCCGGTGCCAATGTCGTTTTGTCCAAAAAATACATTACTGTAGAATTTACCAAATTTGATCATTTTTTATTTAAAATAACAGGGTTATATTCTACAGGCTGTGTTGAACTCTGTTTTTCAATATTTTAATCTCAAAATTTCTATTAATATGTCTAATCAAATGTTAAACTTTTTTTGCATATTATTTTATACCAACAATTTTACAAGGCTTGAGAGTATTTCATGTGAAGTGAAGTCATTTTTGTTAATATTATACACCATATATATCAACCTCCCTTAAATAATTATTGTGCAGTATACTAGTGGAAAAGTATTATAATTATGGTAGTAATTAAAATATTATATTCAAATTGTATAGAATTGAGAAAAATTTGAAAAATTGGCTTTGCTATAATAAAGTATAAAGTATTTAAAGATTTTAATATAATGTTTTATGGAATTTTACCAAGCAATTTATGTATTATCAACCTTAGCAGATAAAATATGTAAGCTCCATTTAAAATACATATTTGAAAATATCTTTGCAAAACTGTAACTTATATGTATTTCTATGTACATAACCACCTGTTATAATGTTCTTTTTAAAATGTTAACCCAATTTTTATGATTTTTTTGTTTTTTTACTCACTTAATAATTTAGTTTTATACAACTTTTCAATTTCAATTATAATGTATCAATTGTTTTATCTAATGAAATATTGATTCCTTAGATGTATGGAGTGCTGGTTGTGTATTAGCTGAACTTATGTTAGGTCAGCCAATCTTCCCTGGAGACTCTGGTGTTGATCAATTAGTGGAAATTATAAAAGTCCTTGGCACACCAACAAGAGAACAGATTAGAGAAATGAATCCCAACTATACAGAATTCAAATTCCCACAGATCAAATCTCATCCTTGGTCAAAGGTAGGTTATTGTTTGAATTGGATTTTTATTGAATTTAATTAATATGTAAAAGCTTAAAAAAATTATACATACTTCCAGAGTTTGCTCATAGGCTTTTTTTAAAACTTTTATCTCTAAACGTAACTAACATTTAAGAGTTAAAATTATAATTTTGGTAAATTAAATGTTGTTTAAGTTATATTAATTTGATCTAGATGTTAGAAATTACTATAGTAAGTATTATAATTACTATAATAATAGTAACATTTGATGAATAATTAGATGTAACTAATATATAAAGAAAAATATTAAACATTAAATAGTGTTTGAGCAAATTCAATTTACAGGGTGTTTCAATTTCTTTTATCTATCAAATAATATAACTAATTTTTCCCCTTTTTTTGGATAAGTTAATTTTTTTACTAATATTATTTCAGTAAGACATGTTAGAGGAGAATTATCTATACTTTTATTTTTAACGTACATATTGTACCTTGCAGTTTATGCTGCAACGCATGTCGTTCCCAAAAAACAGCAATGTTCATCAAAAAATTAGAGTAAGTCGAAAAATGACTATGAGACAGTTTGTATATCTAACCGGTTTTTCTTGTTCAATTATTATAACCTTTTGACATACTCTTTATATTAAAAGAGTCTTAACAATTTGCATACAGAGGTTACAAGACTGATTATTTAGTTTATAATTTATAATGTTTTATGAAGATAATTTCAGTTTTATATAATAATAATTTATTAAATATTATTCTTTTGATAAGTTTAAAACAAATTAAGTATTTGCTCGTAATAGTGGTATTCGACTTGTGGTTATTACTGCTATATTTGAAAGTTTACTGTAGAACTTAAAGAAAATTAGAGCTCTAACATGTCTTTTGAATTGTTATATTTATTTAATTTATGCCGTTTTTCTTTTAATATTTGAACTGTAATGAAGTGTGTGTTTGAAGCGTATATTCTATGTGTTAACCTAAAGGCGTCATTTGTAAAGGTTTTCCGTATGCGGACACCAGCAGAAGCTGTAGAATTGGTGTCAGTGTTACTTGAATACACTCCATCACTTAGGGTGTCTCCATTACAAGCATGTGCTCATGCATTTTTTGATGAGCTAAGAGATCCGCTCCATAGATTACCAAATGGACGATCATTACCTCCACTATTCAATTTTACACAATTAGGTATGTAATTAACTTGTAATTAAATCAAAAATTATTTTAAGTTTCTGTTTAGATGTCACATCTCTGTATATTATCTCCATCTTACAAAAATTTAACGCTTAAAAATAATTTAAGAATTTTCACTCTACAGAACCAATTTTATGTTGTTAACTGCAATAGAGTGAATTTACCTATAATCAAACTTAAATGTAAGAACATTACCAGTGTTTTTTTGATTGTTCTTTACAATATTTAAATTTTTTATAAGTTGCGAATAGGTTTAAAATATTACAATTAAACAATGCTTACGACTATGCATACGGACATTAAAAATGGAAATATTGTAAGGAACTAACTTCGAAACACATATTATAATATTCTTACCTTTAAGTTTAATAATTGGTAAATTCACTGAAATATTAAAGCTTATAACACAAAATTGGTTTGGCTAATTGTACATTTTCTATGTTGTATCTGTATGTTTGTAAAATAGAGATAACACATGATGCAGCCGTGGCATGCCCTTAAATAATGTTTTAATATTACTATTTTTAACTTTATTTTAACCTCAAACTAAACTATTACATTTTTTCTTCAGAATTGAGTGCAGCTGGGTCTTTGAAATCTGCTTTGATACCCAAGCATTTAAAAGATTCTGTAGGGAGCGGAAATGAAGCATCTGCAGCTAGTGGTGGTCCATCTACTCCAGAGAATATTAATCCAGACAGTCCAAATCACCCTTCTTCATCGACTACTTCCAGGCAACCTTCAAATGAAATAGTTTAAAAGGTAAAGGAAAATGACGTTTATAATATGTAGATTTAGGATTGGTTTCTGTGAATTATTTTTAATAGGGTTGTCAAAAATCATTATTAAACTATACAATTAATATTGAAGTTTATTGTTTTAAAACCCTTTATACCTACATTTTATAATGAGTTATTTAAATTTGTATTCAATTGAAATTCCATCAAAATCATCCTAATTATTTATTGTTCATACCTATATTTTGTCTTTTTATACTTAAATTTTTATTTTAACAATAAGCATATTATAATGTATTGCTAAATCAAAAATGTTCGCTAATTTTGTTTACTTTATTATTTTCTTCTTCTCTTTAATTTTTTTTTTATTGTTATTAAAGTTGTATATTGCTTGCACAGTAGTAAAGTTGAGTAAAGCATAGTAACAAAAGTAATTTGACGTCATTCAATGAAATATTGGCAATGGTGTATTGCCAATTTAATTATTTTAACCTTCTTTTCAATGAAATGTACTACTTATTATTATAAATTTAAAATTAATGTCATTATAATCAATACTTATTTAGTAAAATACTGTTTACTTAAGTGCTTTTTCCATAGATTAAAGTGAAATAGTTTTTATTGAAAATAAAATGTACGTTGATGTACAATTGACATTCTTGTTCATTATTTTAAAAATATCAAAATTTTAAGTCATACAGCTTGGTTAAATCTAATCTTAATTATTTATTATCTTAATAGTTTATAGTACCTACTCCTCTACTACTTTGTTTCTTAATGACGGTTAATAATGTTTAAATAAAATTGTTTAATTAATCTAGTGTAATATATACAGCAGCATCATTTTCAACTGGTTGATTTATTACTATGGTAAAAGGTCTGAAAACAATTTTATTCCACCCATCTTGATTTCCATCTTAATTAATTTGAGTATTGACATATAAATCGTCAGTTTATACTATCTTAACTTTCAAGTAGATTTCAGTGAATTTTATTAGTTTTTAGAATGATAATGAATTGTATTATTAATGTGGAATTGGTAAATAAATTTACCATGACATGTGACTGAAGAATATATATACCTAATTAGGCTTTATGTTCTTGTAATAGCTAATAATAACTATCAACTTTTACCTACATTGTGTTTTTTTAATTTTTAGTAGTGTTTAATTAAATGTATAAGATGATAATTACAGCAAATATTAAATGCATTTGTTAATTTATAATCTTTAACCTACTGAAACTAAATTACTAAAAGGAAAGACCTTGGTCTTAAATGCTTTAGTATGTTAGTTATAAATATTGTTATTTTTTGTTGTTTACAGTGCGACCAAAAAATGCCTTGGCAATCAAACCACTCACAAACATATTAAGGTAATATATATGTACACCAAAAAAAAACTTATTACAAATTCATCATATCTGTATCGTTTTATGTATTTAGTTTTAAAAAAAGTACAGTCTAAGGTTGTCAACTTTGTTCTTAGGTATATTTGTTGATACCTAAAATCACCTTATGAAATGAATGAATTACGCAATTTTAAAACATTTTTAAGCTCATTTTCAATAATACTAACAACCATTTTTTTTCTTTTTGTTACAAACTTAAAACAAAATTATTGGAACTAATAATCAGTCTTATTTTAATCAAATATTATTATGTTGTTGTTTTTTCCTTTTTTATGGTAAGGTATTTGTTTTTTTTTCTCAGAGGATCTCGTCAAACGTGTAGCCTTTTAAAAATGAAATTCAGATTTTGATTTAGTTCCCAATTACTTGCCTTTTGTGTTATTTTTAAGTCCAAAGATAATTGTATAAACAATTAAATGTGTTAATATATACTAAAATAAACTCGTGTAAATATAGTGCAAATTCTTATGGTTTTGTAGTGTATTTTTTATGTTTGTAAGTGATGTGCATTCTTTGAAGGGGTAGGACTAAAGCTTTTATTCAATCATAATACATATTAATACAATTGTAGAGTACCTAATTGTTAATTTCATAAACTACAAATGATTTGTATAACATAAAATTGCAGGTGTTTAAAAACTTCTATTGCATTGATAATTTTATTTTATTTTTGCATACCCAACGTTCCTGTTTTTTTTTTTTGTAGACAACTTAAATATTAATATATATTATGATTTCTAAAATTCTAATAAAAATAAATCATTCATATTATTATTTATTCAGATAATCAATATTGTTAGTATATTATTATTTAAATATAATATGTACCTATTTATTGTACCTTGAAAAAAAAACCCATACACTTATAATTTATTACTTTTAACAAAATTGCATCTATTTCATATTGGGGTAGCATTAATTTAAATTCAACGATTATAATATTATATTAGTTAACATAAAACAAAAACCTTTTGTAATATACTGTCCTTTAATATCTTTTCTTTATTTTAATAAAATATTTTTTAATGGGTTTAATGTATATTATTTGTGAAAAAAATTTTGTTTTATTGTTCATAATAGTTGCAATCTATTAATAATAAATGGAAAAAAATTTGTCAAAAATAAAACGTTCATTCCAATGTATAAATGTTTTAATTTTATTAATTATATAATATATAAATTTTTTTTTATTTGACGTGTATAATATTAGTTAATCCAAACTGATTTTTTTTTGTCATACTCAAGGGTTCCTCTCTTTTCTCAAGACTAACGAGTATTGGAAAGAAAACACGCTTTTTAAATTAAAGTATATTTTTAATTTTAGTCATCAATTTGAAATTGTTAAATAATAAAAATCAAATGTAATGACTATTCAAAATTATGTACAAATTAGTTACTATCACATGCAAATTATGTTATTGGCACGTATTCCCAATTAATAAAAATCAACGCATATAACATAGAAGCCCGTAATTTAATTTTAACATAAATTAGTATATATTTAATTATATAGCAACCCAAAATTGTTTGGCAAAATGTTCTACAAAAATATTGCGCTTTTGGCGTATTATGTTATTATAACATAATTTATTTATATGTATAATATGATAATAATAAACCCATCGCGTTTATGCCAACGACCATACTTGTTCATACGTGAAACTGAATATTATATAACCAAGTACATAAATGTTTTTTATGCTTAAACAAAAAAATGAAAATAAAAATAAACAATATACTGATGCAGCTGTTGCATAGGTACAATATTAGTTAGAGCTCAATGTTGTCATAATAGAGAACAATTATTTTATTAGAAGCTCTGTATAACTGTGTAAAAGTGTAAAGTATTTAACAATAATATTGTATATTCATAATATATAAATGTAAAACTTGCATAGATATGATTATATAGTTTTGTGGCTAGTTAAACATATACAGTAATAATACCTATGTTGTTTTTTTTTATTATTATTTAATTATACAAATTGTACAATGTGCAAGACTATTAATACTAACTTTGATTTTTATTTCAATTGGTTGTTTTTTTTTGTATGTATATTTATATATTTATGTATATAGATACAAATATATAAATATATATATATATATATGTATATTGCATATGTAGTGTTTCTTTTTTGATATTATATGAAAACCATTCAAATTGTATACAATTAAAATTATGTTCTTGTCTCTCTACATATTTTTCTGTGGTATGTATTAATGTATCATTTATATTTTATATTATACTTACATGGACTATCTATATCCTAAAATAAATTATTGATTTTGCAGTTTTTGTTGTATAATATATTATCTAATATAATTTGCATACTAGAAATTTGATAATTTTGATCATAAAAATTCTAATATTTGTATAATTATTCAAATAACGAAATAGGTATCAAAAGCAGTACTGTCGTGTATTTAGTGTTAAAATTAAAATATATTAATGTGAAATTCGGTGTGTGTGTGTGTATATACATATACACATTAAAAAATAAATAAAATGCGAATAAGTATAATATAACATTTACCTACATAATTTAGTATTTGATTTTGTTGTTGATGGCGTTGCGGAAAGACAAGATTAATATTAAAACTACAATAGGTATTACAGTGCGCCAGTGCGGCTCCTCTGTCTCATTAGTTCAATCCTAGATTATTAAATAGCAGTTTAGCACCAGTGCACTACCTGGTACTATACTTGATCGATGGTTTAGTCCAGAAGAACACTCCTGTTTGAATACCGCCTATACTCTATAGATTCTATTTCCGATCTCATATATTTATATTATAATAATACAATGTGAAACTTTTACAAAATCTGTACAGTTTAGAAATGCTCATAACTTGCTTCGTAACTAAAAACCAATATGAGTCTTCGAGATGCCCTAGACTGTAACAATATATTTACTTTAAATTTTATGATAGGTTAGTTCACTTTAATTTTAAAAACAATTAAATGGATTGTTGTGAACGTACAATTTGCCATGTTGTACGTTTGTAAGACGCTAACTTGACACACACGCGTCATAGGCGTAGCACTTAGATTTTTATATATTGTAGTAGTCTAGTGTAGTCTGTGGTGTTGCGTGATGAATTTATATAGAAGGCAAGGAAGCTATAGCCTAAGCCCTATGTTTCGGGTACACAACATATTCTAAAAAAGTAAAAAAAAAAATATGACTGGGGGCTTTAACCACTACCCCCTCCCCCCAATTATACGTCTATTCCACCTCATTGGCCTTATTAATAGAGATATAATGTAACAGTATTCCTGCCACTTCAAAGGTGTTGTTAACAACTGTTGAGTAGTATGAACAGTTGAGCAATCAAACTCATGTGTAGATGAGAACTAAGTATCAAAGATGAAAATTTGTTAAAGGGGTTAAAAGTATGAAGTGAGTTGGATAAGGGAATAATACAACTTATATTAAAAAGGTTCAACAATTTCGAAATAGACCACTAAAATTTTATAAATTTAAAAAAAAAATCCATTCCGGTTCACAAAAATTTGAACTATAGAGTGCTAAAGTAGAATTTGGTTTAATCTTATTGTAATAAAATAAATACATAAAATTTAATCTCTTCAAAAAAAGCAGACAAAAAAGTCGCTCTGCTGTACAGTAGATACAAATGGGTCAATGTATAATGGACTGTATTAAACTTGAATTCAATGATTTAATATCATTGTATAAGAAACACGATTCTGAGCGGTAATGGTTTGTCAGTCTGGATATTTTATATTGTCATTATTTATAATAGCCTGTAAGTTGAATTAATATTGTAATTCTTTATTTGTTTCCATGATGATAAACAAAGCGTTAGAAATTTAAATCCCATTTTTAGCGGTTTTTCCCGTGGCATTAAATAATTATTGAGAAAATAGAAAAATGACCCCCCTAAAGTACTATCTTGATCCAATTTTGTAAGATATAACTATATGTTGAAATCGAAGCACTCCTTCTAGTAGAAATTCTGTTAACAGGATAAAAAAAAAAAAAATAATTAACATCATTAAAAAACCACTAGATAAAAAAAATAATATAAAATATAAAATAACTACGATTTACCAATAACATATAGTAGTTAGAAGTTTTTTTTTTTTTGTATAAAGTTTTATTAATAAAAATCATATCATTTAAATAATACAATTTATTGTATTAAATATTATAATATTCTTAAGAGCTACTCATGCGTTTGTTGTCCCGTCTTACAGACGTACAACATAGCAATTTTTTGTTCACTAGTGTCCTCTGCTAGTTTTGATATTAGAGGGAATTGATCCGGAATTGATATCAAACTTCTAGGTAAGAACACTATCTGTGCTTAAGTCTGTGATTTTTTACTTTCTTGATTTTTAATCAAGTAAGTATGGTAATTAAAATGAAGTCTGAATTTTAAAAACTTCAAGAATTTGTGTAAAATAGGAAAATAATAAATATGTAAATCGGTAATGATAAGTAGGTTGGCAATTTAGCTAGCTATAACATAAAATATTAATGAGAGGGATTTGATATCACACTCAAGCGGTATAACGTCTTAAATTCATAAAAACGTTGGCGTGAACAGTCTCAAAATATCAATTTTTTTAACTTTTCTCCTGAACTATGATAGCTAGAAAGTTGGTTGATAACTCATTAAAGAGGGATCATCAGTAGATACTAAATGTGGAATTAAAATTTTTAAAAAAAAATTATTTTATTTTTCACAGATATTTTTTGCTAGATTTCCGAAACTGGAGAACGGACTTTGTTGTTTGGGGTCTTGTTAGATTCACATTGGCTAGGAGAAGTGCAGTGAAGATTTTCAGAACCTTATCTCTAATCGTTAGTTCACTACAAAGCTGTAAAGCTGAAAAACATCAAAAGACGCCCAATAAAATTTGTTTTAATTTTTTTTTATGTTCTGTAGTGAATTAACTATTAAAGATAAAGTTCTGAAAATCTTCACTGCACTTTTCCTAACCAATGTGAATTTAACAAGACCCCAAATAACGAAATCCGCTCTCTGGTTTCGGAGATCTATCTCTTAGATGAAAATGAAAATGATTTTTTTGTGGGGCTGTTCACACCAACATTTTTCTGGATTCAAATTGTTATACCACTTGGGTGTGTTATCAGTTAATAAATTAAAAATCAAGAAAATTTACATGCGGATCCCTGACTTGGCGAGCGTTTTCAAGTGTGAAATATTAAAAGTTAAGAATGCTCATTTGTTGCTTGAAAATTAAAATATTGAATAAAAGTACAGATAATGTTCTTACTTAAAGTTTGATAATAGGTCAATTTACACTAATATGAAAAGTAACAGCATAATAAACTTATTATACTATTGAAACTAGGGATCAAACATTTGTTATGTCAAACGTGCGTAAGGCAACAAATGCATGGATAGCATCCTCTTAAAGAATATAGATAAATGTGAATTAAAAAAAATTATAAAGGTTAGGTTACATATAAAAATTATTTATTAGGCTAGTAAATTACCATATTAAAAGTAACTTTTTATCCTGATTTTTATAACAATATGTTTAAGGTTGCTCTTACCATTTTTATAGTAGATCATTAAAATCTGCTCCAATGACCAATATTCATTGTATGAATTATTTCTTACTCTATTGGAATAATGTACTGACTTTACTGAGAACCATATGAATCTTGGAGATCAGTTAGACTTAAGGCAATATTAGTTACTGTTAAATTGTTTCTTAGGTTTAATGTCAAATAAAAAATGAATAACAACTTAAATACATATAGACAAGGTATTATAAGTACATAACAAAAACTTTCAAAAATAAATGTTTTCGGCAAGTCCCAAAAAAGTGTAGATCATGCTTGGAATGACATTAAAAAAGTTAATTCAATTTAATTTTAATCAAATGAGTTTGATAAATATTTTAAATTAACAATTGCTTATTTTTTAAATATCCAAATAGTCGTAAGAAAAACAAGACTAAAATAAATTTTTATATACATATTATATTGTATTTAGTATTAATTATTTTTTAAATTCGAGAAATCTTTTTATTCTTAAAAGATTCTTGTCTGCCATTCCCTGCAAGATTTGCTCAGCAGTCAGCAGCTGTCTATATGGGTTTTTGAGCATACTGCAAAGTTCCATTGTGTTTAACTTAATAGACGTCAATAATATTATATAATTGCAAAAGCTATTAAGACTGGTTCACAATCAAATCTTCTAATAATACAACGTAAAATAACTTATTTCCTTTATTCAGTCAGAATTAGTTATAGACTTAGCCTAACAATTTATGATCAAGCTCAGCTTTGATGTATCGCTAGTAGTTGAATCAAAATCAAAACTATACAACATGTAATAAATTAAACTTATTTCAGTTAGAAGTTATTGAATAAATTTACTTTTAAATTATAACAACTAAACACCCAGCTTTGTTAGTTGGCTGATTAATATATATATTTTTCTATTATTGGTTTAAGTGTTGTAAACCAACCAATATTTTTTTATATTAAGTGACACCGATTACATTAAAAAATAAAAACATCATATTTCGTGCTTTAGAAAGGTAATTTACGAAATATTACAATGTTGTAAGTAACTATTATTTTCTCAATGCAAAACACCAAGTAAGTGAATACATCTACAAAAATAAAATATATAATCATATATTATATTTAAAAATTGTACGGGGATATAGCATTAATTCAATTCTAATAGTCGGATAAAATAAAAAAATTAATTAGCAAATAAAGCAATTTAACTAGGGAGTTACAGTTTTAATTTTATCTCAATGACAATAAATACAAATAAAATTTCATACAAACTAAATCTTAAACCTACACACATATAAATAAAAAATATTGATACATGAATTAATTTTCTCTTTATAAGTCGGTTATCAAAAAAATAATAATTAGTAAGAAACATTCACAATAATGAAAATACAAATTTTGATGTAGTTAATAATAATGTAGTTTGATTATTAGAATATAAAAATTACAGTAGTATTACGAGAGAGGAACATCAAAATAGGTAAATCAACATTGTTGTTTTGTGTTTATGCATATGTTATATTATTATGTTCAAATTGATTGTTAATAGTAACCACGAAAAAGTATCTTAGTCGACACGGCTTTTTTTAGCATCATTAATGTCTTCAATTGCCTCATCAGCTTTTCTTTTTATTGCCAATTTTTCTTCATTACTGATGTCTTCTGCATCTACTTCTTCATTACTGATGTCTTCTGCATCTACTTCTTCATTACTGATTATTTCTGTACCTTCTTCATTACCGATTTCTTCAACAACTCCTTCTTCTGTAACTTCTTCATAACCAATTTCCTCATTACCAACCATTACATGATTAACTGTTCCTATTGTATCTCCATTGTTGTCACATACAGTACTTGCAGCCTGCTCAATAACACAATCATCCTCATCATCCTCATTATTTTCATCAGGTTTAGTCTCGTTGTTATCTTCATTAACAGAATGAAAATCATTTATACTACTGAGAATCTCAAAGTTAAGGTCATCATCTCCAGACTTTTGTTTGTCAAATGCCATTATTTTGACACGGAAATTCTGATGATCGTCTTCTGCATCAAAAACACATCCGTTTGTCATGCCTGCTTCTGATAATGTCATATCATACATATCTACTCCGTCAGTTTCGTCACTAGAGATAATCACTCTATCTAGCATTGTCACATCGGGTGCCACCATATTCAGTTTTTTTTTCAACACAAGTTCTTCCAACTGTCTTACCGTGAAATTGGACAAGTCGGTTATCATTATAATTTCTCCCTCGGAGGAACACACATTACACTTAGGGTTAGGCGGTTGTATACATTTGTCTTTCACCAATACTCCCCCTTTATGGTTTGGCATACTTCTCAAAAAGACGTTTTGGCATTTCTCAAATTTGCCTCTAAGGATCCTCAAAGCATGGATCACAATTTGTCCAGCAATCATTGCATTAGCAGTGGCAATGGCAGGAATAATATTGCCCGCCATCGACTTAATATCAAAATGGGTTTTAAAAGGAATATTAAAAATGGCAGAGCGAAGATTGCTACAAGACACAACAAAATTCATCATCATATCATCATCCTTGTCCCATACTAAGCATTTGTTTATAGATCTTTCCCATTTTTCTTTAATAGGAGTTATACAATCCCAAAACATTGAAATGTTTTGTTCCAGGGTTAACATTTCACTGTCTAGAACGTCACTATACTTAATATGTTCTAGATTTAAGAGCGATTCGTCCAACAGAACAGGCTTTATGTTCTTTTCAGCGTACAAGTGTTCCATGCTCAATAAAACGTTAATGTCATCAAAAAAAATTTTTTTGAACAGTTTCTTTGGATTGTAATCGTTTTGTATAGCCCAATCACGGGCAGACAATTTTTCAGATTCAATCTTTCCTTCATCCATCGAAACATCCTCGTCGGTTTCGCCGAACAACTGATTAAACAAGAATTTGGCCCATATGATGCAATGGATGGGCTCTTTGGGAGTATTTCTTATAGTGCACATAGGATAGGTCCTGGGTTCGGATCTAGGATTACACTCATAACACATACTAACTCCTTTTTTAATGAACTCCACCTGACCGTTGTAACCCATCGTACCGGACTCAATGAGAGGGATTTGACATGATAGGCACATACGATTCACATGGCTACGAGCCTTCTTGTTGTCCAAAGCATTAATGACCAATTTAAACTTATTAAAAAATGCCACGCCGTACTTCGTGTCCATAATGTCACCGAAGTGCGACATGATGTTGACGTTAGGGTTGAATTTAAGTACGCTAGTTTTAGCGACATGAGATTTGGCTTTGCCCACTGACTCTTTGTTGAATAGAAACTGACGGTTCAAATTACTCACTTCGATAGTGTCCAAATCGATCACCTCCAGCTCGCTAAAACCAGTCAACACGAGGTTTTTGAGAACCTCGCAGCCAATGCCACCCGCGCCTACTAACAGGACCTTGGACTCTTTTATGAGATTCTGTAATTCGGGGTTGAACACTCCAGCAATGGTGGCCGCCATGGTCGTCTCGTGTGTCTTGCGTACAAACGGCTTGAGATTCTTTGGCTTGAGGTTTGAGCGTAGGTACTAGGCGCGGCGAGTGTCCTCGTGGTTTTCGGGACCAGTAGGAGGTACCAAAGGGAAATGGCGGAGAAAAAATAACAACAGCTACGGCGGTACTCGGTAGTAAGACGGAATCGTTCGCGGCTCGCAAGAAAAATGAAGAATAATGAATAAACAACTTATAGTTGAACTTACTGACAGCTAACAGCAAAGTGATATTTGGCGGGAGGCCGTAAACGAGTGCCGGACAACAAACTACAAAGCAAGTAACAGTCGGAATGGCGGATTCGAGAGTTATTACAATATAGCCTATAAATGAGTTATTTCCAAATATTATTTGTTAGGATTTAGGACCAATGGCGTAAAGCGTCTCGGCGTCCGCGACACAATGTAAACACTTAACACTCACCGTCACCGCGTTTGAGCATGGTTTCAGCGAACACGGAATAGTTTACAATAGGGTATAGGTACGCCATAGAACGACATTTTCAATAGCGGTTCAAAATCGTATGATACCAGTAAACTTCTACGGAGGTACAACAACTACACCACAACCCAAGCGTCTAACGTCAGGGAATCCGAATGGCTTGCAAGATGGCCGACATCGTTATCATGATCAGCTATCACCGACTTTATTATCATTTTCTGATCAAAATCACGATGAATAAAATTAATCATATTAATAATAATTGGGTATTGGGTAATTATATATATTAAAGTTGGTAACCCGTTGATATTTCAGTTAATTAATAATTATTAGTTTTTAAGATTTTCCTTATATTATCTACGAGTTAGCACCGAATATAAATCTTAGGTTATGAATTTATTGAATTCAGAATTACTATGTACTTAAAGTACATTGTACAATTTATTATAGTTATTATAATTCTATGTTATATAATGAAATATTGAAATGGATGTACAATAGTTAGGGAGTAATAATTAGTTGTCAAACAAGTTATAATTTGGCAAATTTTTTAACGATTCAAAAACTCAATTACAATTATTGTAAGAAGTACTGGATGTACTGAGTTCTATCTGGCAAATATTTAAAATGAGATAGACTAATCAGATACTTCACTGTCACTATAGTATAATAGACTTGCAATTGGTATATTAGACTTGAACAGATTTATAATATACAACTTGGTTGGAAATAAGGTAAGGGAAAGAAATTTATTATTTTAAAAATAAAGTGATAATAAAATCAGTGATAACGATGTCGGCCATCTTGCAGCCGTTCGGATTCCCTGTCGCTAGACGCTTGTCACCACAACAGCTTGCTCTTGGAAAGTAAAACGATGGTTTTTAAACATAGACTTACAGGTTAGGCCGGGTTATTGAGAATTATTATGGTTATGATTATATCACAGAATAATATTTTATCTCATCGACGCAGGCTGATGAACAATATAATTATTATACTAATGTTCTAATTTCTGTGATATTATATTAATTTATGTTCATAATTTATGTAAATTATACATTAATACATTAATAGATTCATCGTGATTATAGTTCATGAACTACTGCATAGAATAAAGATACCTACTAGAACTACTGTACTACTTTAGTCTGTAATACTGTATATTTTATAGACATTAAAGAATTAATTAATTACTAATTAGTAAGTTAATTCGTCATATATTATATATATATTTAAATAATAAATAATAATATAATATTGTCTATCGATTTATGATTATTATTAATTTTTATTCTCACTAATTGCAATCCAGTATTTACGATTTACTGTTAATTAATAATTACCTCTTATTAATCTTACCAGACACCGATATTAAATGCATAACTATGGACGCATCATGACTAAATACATTACCTATATTATTCTAAATATATAAATTGGTAAATATATTAAATCTTGGCCTGTATCCAGTGATTATAAATATTAATTTATCATTATTGTTTGTTAATCGTTATTATTTATCGTGAATTAATGGTCACGCATCAAATACTTTACATTTTTTAGGGTATTTGAAGTCTTGCATCGGTCAACGACGATTCAGATTTCAGAATATACAATTTGGTGTTCTTCAAAAGGAACGATATATTTTCCGTTCACTTTTGAACGTGTAGACATACCATTTCTAAATCATCAGGCGTCTTCAGATCACTTTTGATCCTGTTCTGTCATATGTTGATTGCGGTCCACAATTAGTCAATTAGTCATAATGGTACCTCGTGTGACTCTGGTAAGTGAAAAAAATAATTAATTATTACAACTCACAGTCATATTGCATGTTGTCGGTGTGTGTGATGTTACACAACCACTCGGATAAATCGAATTACTGTTGAACGTGTTACTAGGTATACCAAATTGTACTCGTTAAATAGCCGTGCTCAATGTTTGAATAAATATGTATTTTTTATTTTTCTGAACACTGACAAACATGTCTGTATTTTAGTTCAATAATATACTTTTGTTTTTTTTCTAGCTGGACGCTCATGTACTCGATGATCACATTTCCAAAATATTCATTGGCCAGACCTTAAAGATTTTCAAGTACTTACCGGTTAGTACCTACATTATTTTAGCAACTTTTTATAAAACGTTATTATAACATATTTTGATAAAATAGTTCAAGGTACCTATAGCTCAAAATTAAAGTATAATAATATCAGCATCTTATATTTTATAAAAAGTATATAAACCCTTTTTTTTGCATTTGATTGTTAAATTGCTAATTTTAAAATTATTATATTATTTTTCAGTCATGGATTTTAAACAATTGCGAGTTGGAAATAAATGTGATATTACAATTTTTAATGACATATGTGAGTGGAAATATTTAATTTGATAAATTTAGTAAATGCTTATATTACATAAAAATGTATTTTTAGTATTCTGTGACAAAATCAAAAGCAACATTTGGCCAACAAATGCTTGGAATTAGATTCAAACCAGACGAGCTGACTGATACAAAGTTAGTTCTATATCAACTGTTAACGGTCGGAGCAGAGTATATACAATCGAAAATAGAAAGTCCTTCAAACAATTTTATAAACAATGTATATAATTTATCATGTATAATTTAAATGTTAAATATCTAATGATTGTTAATTTCAGATAGATTTCTAACCTACAGTTAGTGGTTGATGTTTTGAAAGCGGGTTCTTTCTTGAATTTTCTACTCTTCCTGCAACAAGGCAAGTACCCGACATTAACTCAAAGATTTTTAAGTCTTTCACAAGAGTCAACCCGCAAACGAAATATTGAATATACTTATATGACAAGAGAACTGCTGTGGCATGGTTTTTCTGTATGTATCATGTACCCTGTAATCCATAAAACCATAATAATACTTGAAAATTCCTATTTTTATAGACATTTATTATAATATTTAGTGCTGCAGAACAATATTGATTTTTCAATTCGATATAAATTTATTAGAATTTTAATTTTATATTTATTTATATTTTGACAGAAAATAAATTTTATCAGATGTCACTGACAATACATGGGATTCATCAAGCATGCTAACCCTCTTTTTTTCTTCAATAATATAGTTATTCAAAATCTGATTTTTAAATTTCTTATTATACTCTTAAGACCATATTTTCAAATTCTTGAGATTTTTGGTGGTACTTAAGCAGTGTCCTGTGGAGATTCGAGCTTCTATTTTAAAATGAGAACACCCCTATTCAACTAAATTATATAAATTATACAGTAAATAATTTTTCTGAAATTTATGATTCATTAAAATTAAAATTTGTGCGAGTAGTTTTTGAGTTATTTAACTTTGTGTTCTAAGGATAAAAGGTCTCCATAATAATGGGCTTATAAAATATGGGGGCTATGGAGATTTGAAAACTGTAGTCATTAATATTCATTAATAATCTATTAGTATTAATTACTTGTGAAAATGGTCCCAAGTATAGAAAATACTATATCAAATTTTATGTTTATTTTATATTTTTGTAAAACCAGTTTTAAGTACTTATTCTTAATACAAACATTTTAATAACTAAGAAACTACTCATTCAAATTTTGGATTACGTAATTCAAAATTTTCAAAAAAATGTCTCAATCAAAGAAATAATTTACAGTAAAACACGAGGGTTCTCATTTGAAAAATAGAAGTTTATATCTAACCAAATACTAAAAAAAAAAATTCATTCATTTGAAAATATGATCCTGGAATATATAGAGTATATTTAAATATTCCAAAAATCAGAATTTGAATTAATTAATTATTATAGGAAAAAATGGGGGTGAGCATGCTAGGTGAATCACCCTGTATAGTAAATATAAGCAGCCAAATATTATTAAATATAATACATCTTATTTTTATAATTTTTTTTATTCTGTAGGTATAATATAAAATAAGAAATTATACTGCATCACTAAACAAATATTTGGTAATACAATATTTATTAATTAAGTAAAAATATTTTAACATTAAACAGTTTTAACTATATTTTCTCTTTGGTACATATAAATTATGATTTGAAACATATTTTATAATTTTCCATTCTCAGTCTTAAACAAGTATAATATATTTTTTAAACTGTTTATTTGTATTATTTTTAATCTTTACAATTAAATACAATTTCTTGGTAATTATTATATTTAACCAAAAGTATTAGGGATATGTACATTGTCTTGAGCAGAGGAAGTTGTATAGATATTAAACTTAGAGATAATGAAAATTATTACAAGACTAATTCTTAATTTGATTCTTATTTCTTAAAATAACAAATTGAAGTTTTATTATATTATTTAATATTTATTTTTATCATTAATACCTAATTTATTTGTAGTTTTGGCTAAAACAGTCATTATTGTATGTTTATTATTTATAAATATTTTAAACTAATTATATTTGGATTTAATTTTTAATTACAAAATATCAAAAATAGGTAATTTAATAAGTATTCTGTATATGTTTACATTACACTTTATAAATTTATACCATTTACATATACATCCATTAAATGCACATCATGTAATAATTTACTTAATTTTAAAAATAATTAGTGTACACATTTTCTTTGGTAAATTAATTAATAAAAACAAATAATTACAACAATATTTTTATTGTGAAACAATAAAAAAAATTCCAACTTAATAAGTAACACATTTTTTACCATTTTTATTTCTATATTTTTTTTTCTAATTTAAATCAATTTTTTTCTTTTCTTCAAAATTTGCTTTAATAAGTAAAATAAATGTTTTCTACAAATTCTGTAACAGATAAGTCATCCACATTTTTCACTTTTTTAGTTCTACATTTAGTACTTCTCAGATTTCAATGCATTAAGCTTTTGCATATTTTTTTCCATGTGTTCCAAGCTACAAATGTGTATTAAGTACATACTATTTTAATAATAATTTTTGTTATTATTTTTGTTATGGGCATTTTGATATATTTTATTAATACCTATTACTTCAGTAGTGTTTTTAATAATATTACTTGTAATGTTTGACATAACATAATATTTGATTTTAATTAATCTGAATAGTTTTGTTTCAAAATTTTTCAAAGGTGGTCATTAACTAGTTAAACATTTTTTTTTTATTATTATTATTTTATTGTAGGTGTATTAATAATATTGGGCAGATAAAAATATTTTTATTATAATTGAAGTAAAACTTCTTTCTTGAGGTGTGTGTGGCAAAAAAATGAAACGACACGTTTGTTTATTTATTTATATATGTCCATAGCAACCATTAATTAACAAAACTGTCTATCGTAAATTATATAATTTTTTTATTGTATTGATTTTTCCCTCCCTAATTCACTTATAATTTCACGGGCCCAATTACTTATGAAAGTAGTTTTACTTCCTCAGAGCTTAACGGTGGGCTCACACACACTCACATTTTTTTTATTGTTTTTAACCATCTAAGATTATTCAAAAATATATAAATGTTTAAGTTTTTTTTTTGATTTTTTAGCGTGTAAATGAAAATTAGTCACCTTATCCAAACTCATATGTGTAAATAAAATAAAGAATTTTAAGGATTTTAAAAATGTTGTTTTTATGCGTCCATAGGGAATTAATGTGTACAGAAATTATTTCTGTAAGGTTTATCACAAAAAAACACGAATTTAGTTATTTAGTTTATTTTTATCACGGATAATCATTATTTAATTATTTAATAATATTTATATATTCATATATAAGCATATAATGGATACATTTTAATTGTATAATTAGATAAATTATATTCATGTCTGTGTTTCAGGTAAATATTTTAACAACAAATAAGAAATAACTAAATTCATGTTTTGTTGCAACAAACTTCACTGAAATAATTTCTGTACACAATAATTCTTTATGACGCAAAAAAGAAAAACATTTTCAAAATCCTGGGAACTTTCTTTATTTTATGTATACATATGAATTTGGGTAAATTGAGTGATTTTAAATTAAACTCTAAAAAACAAAAAAAAATCTTAAACATTTAAATATTTTTGAATAATTAATATTATTAATACACCTACAATAAAATAATAGTAAAAACAAAACACATTGTATTTCCCTCATAAAAAAAATATATAGGTAGTTTCATTAAAAACAAAGGAAAAAACGATGAGACTTACAATTTTTACAATGATATAGTTATAATTTATAAACAAGTTAAAAATAAATGTATGATCATGAAATTTTATATTTGATTTAAGGAACTTATGTTAATAGAGTTTTTTACATTTTATTTTTAAATACCATATATTTTTTTTAAAATTTATTTTGAAATGGGACTTTTGAGCCGCTAAAATAGCTTTTCAGACTACTCTGTGCCGTCTTGATTGTATTATTGTAATAATAATTGCAGTTAATAGATAGGATGCGGCGTTGTGTACCTAGTATTTATTATATTATATTATTATTTATTGGTGTATTGTGGCCTCTTGAACCTTTGAGTACTGGAATATTAGTATAAAAATATATTTGTTTATGATGAACAACAACAATTTATCTCAGAAAATTACCAAATCGGTGATTGAAAATTAAGATTAAACTTAAATCTCAAAAATATTTCTCTAATATAATTCAATATAGCAGAAATATGCTAAAATATTCTTTTATATGTACTATAACCTAAAATATTTTCTAAAGTAAAAATATGCACTAATATGCAAAATAAACTTTTGATAGATTCTATAGGTTATGAAACAACATGTCTTACTCCCATCAAACTGTATACGCTAGTTAAAAATTTGATTTTACACAAAAATCCGGCCTCTACTTATAACTTATAGATCTCATGTTCTTTTAACTTAATTTAACTAATTAAGTATTTTCATTGATTTGCCCACCTTTGAAAATTCTTAAACAAGTTTTATAAATTTTTATCTTTGATTTGGGCTTACAAGTTAATTTAACTTATAGTCAGCATTATAATAGCATGTAAATTATATTTACATTTCTAGGAGCTGTTGTTATTCACATTGCCTCTGATCAATTATCAGTCTTTAAAACATAAAATATCCAGAGTAATGCATTTTGCACCACGCAAAGAAGATTTCAAAGAAAGACAGCCGCTTATGTTTCCTGTGTCGGTGTGTAGTATTTGTCAAGAGAGACCTGTGTTACCGCATCATCTTAAATGCTCTCATGTGTTTTGTTACTACTGTATAAGTGTAAGTTGATAAATATTATGATATATTATTTTTCTAAATTATAATTTATTGTTGTTACAGTCAAAGAGAATGGTTGATGAAAAATTTGAATGCCCCGAGTGTCATCATTTCGAACCTAATGTAATACCTGTGATATTGATCAATAAAGTTAATATAAACTCATAATAATTTATGATGAGCTCCTGAAGTTGGAATTTTAACAAAAATCATGAAAATTTGCATGAATATTCTGCTAGAAAAATAAGATAATACCCGGTCTATACTTTAACGAAATTATATAATGCTCTATTAATGATACTGATAGTTCAGATAATCATAGTCATATTTACTATAGGTAATTAATATGACAACATGTACACAATATATGTCTCACCATAACACATTTTGCACCTAAATAATATTTTACATAACATAATACACCGGTACCATGTACCTACTACCTTTGATAATAAACAACATTAATATTCTGAATTTTGTCAACAAGTACCAAAGGTCATTTTGAATAGTAATTTGTTATACATATTATTAGATTAAATCATATAATTAAAGTATGTAGACCTAGGCCATTACAAATAATAAAAATCATCCATATATATAAATCTGTATTCACAATACAAATAACTCAAATAATATAATATAGACTTGAATATTTAATAAAAGAAAGGACAAGACCGATATTCTTAGTCCTATCAATTACTATTCATTAAAAGTTCTTAACTATACCATCCCGGTTATTATATTATTATTAAGTAAAAGTCTTATCAATAGCTTTTTTTTTATTTGTTACATACCTATTGACCTTTGGATATAATATATATTATTATGTATGTAATTTAAAACCTGTAGACATAGGCATGCACAAACTTAAAGTTTGGAGCGTGACCCGTTAAAAATTTGAATTTTATATTATACACAGACAGAGGATAGTATAGATATTAAAAAATTTCACATTTTAGATTCTGAGTGGAACGATGAATGTATTGATTTTACAATGATGTGTGTTTTTTAGATTCTGAGCGATTCGACGCGGCACTTCATTTATTTATTAATACGGACATTTTTTACCATACCGATATCGGTATAATTTCCTTGGTATCTCATAGAGTCTTAACTCACAAGACACGCGTGGTATGAATGTATGATACGTTTTTATGGATGTTAAAAACTATTGTACCACGGCGTCCCGAGTATGCAATTTAGCTACACAGTCGTCTTGATTCCATTATTATTATATTTTTACCCATTAATTATAATATATTCTAAAATCGATGGTTATAGTCAGTGATGTCCGATTGGTTAACACTATAAATATTAAATATGTTTCGAGTAAAATTAATACTCTCATTATTTACCGTGGCGTATTTATGGGGCGAGGGGGCTCCGTGGGGACAATTGATTTCCATAAATCGGGCAGCTGTGTTTGAGGTTAAAATACGAAAATGATGTATGTTTATTTTTACTATATACGTTTAGATAATCGTTTTAAAATTTAACATGTATCGTGAAAATTAATAAATATGAAATATATAATACGATTGTCGAAAGTAAAACTTTAGGGTATTGAGTTTTATAAACAAATTGAAAGACACGTTTGGGGCGTTAAGATTTTATAAAATATGATTATTGGAGGTGGTAGGGAATTATTTATGGTTTTGTGCGAAACTGTGTTAGCTATTATCTTATAATTGTGTCTCTAGAGTTAAATGTTAATGGAAATTAGGCGCTATACTTTCCTCCTTCATTGTGTTTACCTGGGGTGTCATTTTCCGAAACACACCACTGGTTATTTATTTATTACCCGTAATTAAAAAAATAATTCCCAGTATGTTGGGTATTTATTTTAAATAAACAATAACTCAATCAATTACATTTGTTCATACTATATGATCAGGACGTGTGGTAATCTAAGGCTAAATACCTTACCCTAAAATATATTATCTTTGTTAAAATATATACATCCTCGGTGACAAATGGCAGTAGAAACATAATATATTGTGATATATATATAATATTATCATCTACAAAAAATCAACGGACATTTAAGAAGAAACTACAAATCACACACATACAAATGAATTAAGACAAAACGATTTTCGTTATTTGTTATTGCCTACTTATTATTTATTAGTATAATATAATATATATATTTTTAGTAATTATTGCATCTGTCACCGTGCATAGTAATTTGTGAGATAATGATTTCAAAAGTGTATTAATTACAAATAAAATATATATAAAATGGAGATGAGCACGCGATACCGCTACGGTATAAAACTGTATAGCCATATATAATATAATATATAAAAAGATATATAAAATAGTAAGATACCTACCCAAATTTGGAAAGGTAAATACGATTTATGTAAATAACATGTGGGTGTTTACCTAAAGTAAATTTCTTACCCACTGGGTGTTTACCCACAGCTCATCACTATACTTTCACACACAAATACTCGCTTATCTAATTATTTTGCGATGGACGTTCTGTTTTCTTATACAGTTTACCTACAATGTTTTTCATAGACATTTTTTTCTCACAATTATTATTTACGCTTTCAAACAATTTGAACCTTGTGGTTTCGATTGTGAGTTGTAACACAATTTATTTATATATATATATATATATATAATATATATTATCGATAAACGTTTGACATCACAGTAAAGTAGAAGAATATAATGTTAAAATCATTGAACTATTTCAACTGTACCATGTGAACGATTGGATTGCGAAATCAAACGATTGATATCTGAGAAGTTTCCTGATCGCGATATCTATTATCTTATAGACCTCAACAAATAATATTTAAATTCTATGCAGACCATGTGATGCGGTATATACGTCGGAGTTGAAATGAGCATTTTAATTTTAGATTCATATAATCATGTAGCGACTATTGGCATGGATAGAATAACCTCGTGTTGATGCACGCATAATATTAGAATATATAGGAATTGGTTTTCATATTAAAATCGCGAACACCGATGACCAATTATTTTATACCAAATATTACCAACATATCGTTGGACAGGAAACGTACCATATATAATATATTTATCATTGCCCGAGGCTTCGTCTCTCGCCGACTCATAATTTATATTTATCTCTCACGCCTCATCGCATCGCGTTTCTGGATAATAACGCGACTACCAAGTTATTGTTTGTCCTATTATTTAATCGTCGCACAAGGTGTGGTAATATCTTCTGAATAATATTATATTATAACATAAAATATCTAAATGGACAAATACCCCCTCGACCCTTTTCGATGGATACATTATCTCACCTCGTGTTTTCATGGTTCTATAATTCTCATCGTCTTATTCTTTATTTACACAAAACCACTGCTTATGTGTGTGGGTGCCATTTAAAACAGCAAAAAATAAACACAGGGCTGTTGGAAAAATTCATTATAGCCAATTTTTAAATCTAATTTTTATACAACTGTGGTTGCTAAAATCGTTTATTGAAGTCAAGTAGTTTATTTCTTACAATTTATTTAAATATACGTCAGCAATTTGTTTGTATTAAAACTTTAAAACTATGAAATGATTATAATATTATATTATTATAATGCAAATATGTTACATTTTAATAGTCTCATATGACTACGAGAAAGCATCGGACATGAAATTACAAAATATAACATAAATATAGACATCGGCATGACATTAATATCAAAACAGTATCTCAAAATCGGCAGTTTATTTTTATAATATAACACCCGGGTACTGCAGTGGTAGATTAAAGGGGGGGGGGGGGAGAATTAGCATCTACGTTAGTGAATTGGGTCATTTTTAAATATTTGTGTCGTAAAACAAGAAAAAGACAATACCCCCCCCCCCACCCAAATAAAAAAACAAATTCTAGATCCACCACTGATGGGTAACGTGTAGTTTTTAGTGTTTCGACTACAATCCAGCAGAACTTATTACTAAGAAATAATTATACTGATATGACGCATTGTGCCTGTTGAAAGTTGTAAATCTGTAGAGCGGCGATGAATATTGAATATAGCAATACCTATAATTGGCTAATTGAATAATAACTAATAATACATGTAATATTGTGTTATTGGTCATTTTTATTTAAAGAAAAATACTTAAAATGTACTTAAAATTCTTTGCATTTAGATGTGATGTGGTTAGGCCGTCCAGGGCTTAAATTATATTTCTATTAGTGTCTGTGCACTGATGTTAACTGTATCAAAAATGTTGCAGGTATGTGTACTACTGTACTGCTAAACAAAAATTGTTTTCCTTTTATATATATCTTCAGTATAGTTTTTTGAATCATTGTTTTCTTAATTATTTTCTAAGTTATTTTGTTTGACCATTACATAAATTTTAACCCTCCTTGTCACCCAAATTCTGTTAAAAAGTTATTTTCAACATTGAAATATTTTAAAAACAGACTAAGAAATGCAATGACCAATGAACATCTTAAATATTTTATGCTTATGCTTTTTTTAATATAATTAACTTATATACTTTTGTTCTAATCGATATTTGAAATTGTTTTTACATAATTTATAGCCTCTTGCACTACAAGTTGTTTAGTTCCTACACGTTATTTTTTTTTAAAACTCAAAATAATCAATTTGCAAATACATATAATTAAAAAAAAAATACTGTTGATAAAAACATTTATTTTTTTACAATATTTTTGGAGCAAATTAATTTGAAACCTGTTTTAACTTTATTCAAAATATTCTATTTTTGAGAATTTCCAGACATAAATTAATCTTAAATTATATTTTAATATACCTACAATATAATAAATTATATTGTGTTCATATACGTAACTAGGTGTCTAGGCCTAGAGTAAGTAGTAACAATTTTTCCATTTACAATTTGTCGGGTCTACCTCGTTGTTTCACGATCCTGTGTAACATCTAACCTTATTTCGAAATAGGATTCACCGTAATGTCATACTGTTTTCGTTGTTAAAACATTTCGTGATATTTTATTCTTAGCGATTTTCACACTCGTCTGTGCTCGTGTATTTGTAATTTATTTCGCGACGACGACACGTAACAGAATTCAATTAAAGGAAAATAGTTCTGTTCGACTGCTGCAGCAGTGATGTCTTGGTTTGAATTTATTTATTTTTCGACAAATATCACAATCGCACAAACACACATCGAACGCGTGAAGTCGAAAACAAGTTTATTTGCGCGATATTATCTCACTTTGGGTGTATAAATTATAGCATGCGGTTCGAAAGGTATAAATATTTTTAAAAATAATACAAGAAAACGGTAGAATAGTTTCTCTTGTTTTTTTTCTCGTTAAATTTATGGGTGTGAAAAAAATGATGTGGAACTTAACAAAGACCGTACGATAATAATTACTAATTATTATTTTCTAATCTTCATAGAACTCTATGCCTTAAAGTTGCGTCTTTGCATGAGAAAGTTATGATATAGCGAACTACCGTGTTGAGAAAACGATAAAAGCGAAATTACAGAAATCAAAACAATTTATTGTTTGATATTCAATAATTTGCACCTAAATGTAATTCTTTTAATTTATTTTCAGTTAATACGGCCTACCTATAAATTATAATAACTATATAATATAGTCTAACTATAACTATATAGTCTCGTGAAATACATAAAATCTAAACGAGATAAAGGATGATAAGACGTAACAGAAGGCTTGACCTCACCTATTTTAGCTTCATTGAAATTTTTATACCTAATAGAATCGAGTCTGTCGAATACGATATTTCTATCGGCGGATTAAAATCGGCCGATTTGTAGAATAGAAATTAAATAAAAATAAAAATAATTTAAACTTTTAATGTTTAAAAGAGACATTTTACATTTTTAATTTTATTTAAAAAAGAGTTAAAATGCATAAATACCATAAAAAAATGACGTACAAATTAATATCACATAAGTATATAATACTATTATACAAGAACATTTATATCGCTAAAATAATCTTTTTTTCGGAATTTTTTTTTTTGTTTTTAATTTTTTTACTTATTAAACTGTAAAAATTAGAAGAAGTTAAATTAAGTACCTATTTAGGCAGATAAATATTAAATTATATAGGTTTTCTTACTATTAAATGTGTTATATTGGTCAATTAAAGTGTATTTTTTCATATGCACTGCTGGTTGTATATACAATTATAGCACAGAATTTTAACCCAAAAAAATGTAAATATATAACCTACAAGTAAAAAAATCATAAAATGCACTGAAATTGATAAAAAAATACCTTTCAACCAAGAAATTCACAAAAACAGCAAAATGAAATTTGTGCCATTGCAGGTACTGAGCATGCAAGTGGGCTCGGTACCAGTTCTTACAACATAATATATTTATTAGCTAAGATATGGAATGGTATACCTATAGATAGATATATCTTCTTATATATATAAAAATGAATGTATGTCTGTCTGTCTGTCTGTGTGTCCATATTACAATGGCGACCAACTCCAGGAGGAGATATAGAATGTTTGTCTGTCTGTGTGTGTGTGTCCTCCGGTGGCCATGGGTTTTGAAGCTATTATAATATTAATTATTGGTTTAAAAATTGCTGTTATGGTAATCGTTATATTATAAAATAAAACATATTTTATTCATAATATAGAGTTGGCATTTTTAATGTGCAACGAAGTGCACGGGATCAGCTAGTAATACAAGCAGAATGAACGCCACTGAGCAAGATTGACGAAGATTCTAAATGAAAAAAACCATATTCTAAAATAGAACAAACTAGATAAAAATATAAATTTAATAACTATCGAGCAATTTGGAGAAATGGAAATCCATCGAGATCAATGTTACACATATCATTCTTTCCATAATATCGCGCAGTGTTTTTGGTTGTTTTCGATGGAAGGTATGCTGTTGATATATTTTTTTTCTTTGGTCAAAAATCTTGATGATTTAATACAAAGTTTCTCGTGAGATTTTACACACGTTAAAAAAAAAAACTGTGTACCTGAACAAAATACATAGAAGTTTCACATTAATTAATTTTACACAATAGCGTGTTGACATAATTTATTAAAAATATTATCAAATAAAAACCAAATATTATATAACACGACGAACAATTTTATTTAAGTTAATTCACATAATATACAATTTACATATACATTATTATGGCAGCATAGCCATAATTTATAATTATTTAGATAGGTATACATTTTTTACAAAACATTCCCCCCGTTCGGGGTTAGCATTAGATTACACTAATTTCAACTACTTTATCGTTAGATGCAAAAAAGGAGCTATCGGAGGGCAGCAGTAACCGCCTATAATCTATATATATCGGTGATTACCACAGCGGATCTATGACACAAATGGAGCAACGTCGACCGGAACGGAGTGATATATACAGCGAGGTCGAATACATCACTACGGTGGTAAAGCAAAGTGAATATTATACAGCGCGTACGACTAATAAGATAAATGCGCGAAAACGGATGACCGCGACGCGGAACGACAAAACTCGCGGCGAAGAGTTTCGTTTAGTTCATTAAATACGCGCGGCAAACCTACCCCTTAACACTCAGTATAAACGCTCGTCATGGCGGACGTAAACGAATTCAAACGGTTTGTGTCCGGGCGCCGGCGAAAACGACAATAGCTTCCAGCCGGATGCAAAAAGTGCAAAATTTACTTAGGACAAACGAGCATTATGGCGGACGTAAACGAATTCAGACGGTTTGTCCGGCGTCCGGTGAACACAACAGGTGTCCGGCCTGATACAAAAGTGAAAAGGTGCGACGTTTCATTAGACTTATTAGTGCAAAAAAGTGCGGTGCGAACGCGGACGACACGAGCGCTGTAACAGTGGGGGGGGGGGGGGGGGGAGGTCTAAATTCCGGTGCCCAAATACACGGAATAAAACCATAGAAACTCATCTACACATCTGAGTGGCCAATCGCACCACAACAGAACATTTGCCCGAGGAATTTCTTGGTCCGGATCCACAGTGACTAGGTGTGACTGCGGTTACCGACGATTCTTCCGTCTCCTCGTCACTACAGCCACCGCGGGTTACTGTAACCGTTACCAGGTCAAGCCACAATGCCGGCTTCTACCTTTTGTACCCGTGGCGAAGAAGACGAGACGGATAACTGCGTCTCGATCCCGTTATCTTCTGCAGGGGCAGCTGGTGTCATTAATGCGGCAATAGACGATCCGGACGTAACTGAGCATCACCCCCGGAATTCGCATCCACGGCGATATTGGGTAGTGACATAGTTTTCTTCTTCAGCGGCAAACTTTGGAAATCCCAGCTTTCCGAAGGTTTCTGTATATTTTCCCGGATATCGTCGACACAACAGGTAGCATGATTTCGGTCGTGGATTTCCATCCGATCTCTAGTACTTTGGCTGCGGAATTTTTCAGCAAGGCCACGTTAGGTAACGACATAAACCTTTTGGGCACCGGAAAACTATGGAAATCACCGCTTTCCGACGGTTTCTGTTTATTTTCCCGGATATCGTCGACAACAGGTAGCATGATTTCGGTCGTGGATTTCCATCCGAACTCTGGTGCTTTGGCTGCGGGATTTGTCCACACGTTCATGTTAGGTAACGACATAAACCTTTTGTGTACCGGCAAACTATTGAAATCGCAACTATCTAACGGTTTTGGTCTATTTCACCGAAGATCGTCAAAAACCAACTGCATAATTTCGTTCGTGGACTGTTTCTGGGTAACGGATGAAATTACTGTCCTGTGTTGCACTGTTTGACATGTTGATTTTATGATATACCTAAACGTTGAATAAACAGATTATATGAAAATACGATTTAACTTTTTGACGAAGTAGGTAAATTTATTCGTAATGTTCGCAAGATGCAACAAATGAATACTGATTAGTAATGACTGTGACACAGACACGAATAATACATTTTCCAAGCACTTATGGACTTGGCAACTAGATGTTTGTTGTTTTTGTAAACCTGAATGCATCTAAATTTTCTAACATTATATAGGTACAATTTTATTTATTGAATTTTTATTTTTATTTATTAGTTTTACTGCTCAAGTACTAAACAAAAAGTTATTTTATTATTTAAATGAAACCTATAATTTTTAGGTTTGTAAATATTGGATATGACCAAAAGATAATTTAAAATAGAAATCTAAATTTGCGGTTTTCAAGGTTTATGCTTCGGTGCACAGTGGGATATTTTCATAAAATCCTAGTGAAATATAAATATTAACCTAAAATTGATTTTTTTTTCTCTGTGATGACTGCTATTTTACATTTAGATTTCAATTTTAAACTCAATAATAAAGTATTACAATAGATAAAAAAAAAAAAATTAATAAATGTTCTGGGCATTTCGTTAACTACCTAAACGTTTCTTTAAATGGTAAAAAAAGATTGTTCGGATCTATCTTGGAAGTCTACTAAATACAATTGTGAAGTTAGTATTTGCATATGTTGTTTCAATCCACGTAGTTATAGTTAAGATTGCACATTGATTTGATATTTTACAAATCCATATAAATTATAATATAATGCATATTATTAGACATACCTTCAGCTCCAGGTAACGAGTGCATTATTTTAAATGTAAAAACAGCTATAGAAAAACTTAATATCAGCTTATCAAAACTAGGAAAACTTCTTGTACACAGCAATACCGACGACAAACACGATGCATCTATAATGCCATACATTGAGTCAGGGTTGCCAACCTTTTTATAGAAAGTGAGCGACATTAAAAATTTCAAGTATCTGATAACACTTGGGAAAAATTGAAGATTGAAGATTTTGCCGAAACTGTGAGGCTGCAGGACTCGGAATAAAAATAATTTTTTATATTATTATTTCTACATAATAGCTCAATGGACAAAATATTGCATGGTCTCGTAACATTAGTATAGTCAGAAGCAAGTGTATAGTCGAGCTGGAAATTAACTCGATGACATTACAACAGCTATAATTGTAACCACATTTTTAGCGGCCAACCTCGGCGTAAATTAATATGCGACGAATAAGGACACACGGCAAAAGGATTACGGAATACGATATAATATTGACGACGGACCACATGATAATTTAAATGACGAATAAATAAAAAACCTCCTGAAGTTATTGTCCACTATAACAAAACATTTTATTTATATATATTCAGTTTATTTATTTCTTGTCAAAAGTCCAATGGATATACACAATATATATATATATATATAAAAAAATCAACTAAATCATTGGCTCAGCACGTTAACACTACGGGTTTTCTTTTTTACACGTTTTCATTAAAATATAATATTATTATTTTCGTAGGCATACTTACACACACGCGCATATATATATATTAACACATAATTATATATATATATATACAGGTATAATCGATGTATCTACCTAATTCATCGTAATATACTATGACGACGACCGCCGTTGGTCACGACGTTGCACAATCATAATAAATAATAATAATAATAATAATCGAATAAATAAATAATAATAATAATAATAGGTAGTAATATAAAATGAAAACTAGTGAGTCGTCAACAATATACAGTAATAATAATAATAATAATAATAATATTAAATATACATAATCGGTACAATTATTTACAAATTAAATAATAAACACAATATACAACGCGATAATATTATATTATTATTTTAAATACATACTCATAATATAATAGTCTTTGTTTCGCATGTATAATATAATATTCTGTGTACATGTAAACACAAGTGGCCGCGCGTGTACAATATATATATATATATAATATCTAGACGTTTAAGTATTACATATATTACATAATATATATATAAATATTAAATAGATTTAGTTTTACACATTTTTGTTTTATACATTTTCAGGTATATATATATATATAATCAGTTAATTTACACAATATTGTATATTATATATTATGTAGATGTATAACATAGGTTTATGTGTTAGTGCGCTGCGAAAACGCGTATTACGATAGCGATAGGAAATAGAAAAGAATAAACCGATGACGGAGGGAGAGGTAATATATATAACTCTAGGTTATACAATAATTAATATCATAATAGGTAGTATATCATCGTAATATATACAAACGGATATGAAGATTTATTTTATTTGCCAGAAATGATAATATAACGGTCATCGTATAATAACAATAATAATAATTGTTTATAATGGAGTTTATCGTCAATTTATGTTTTATCACAGATAATCTATCACTAAAATAATATAGTCTTTTATCCGGGACTCAAATTTTCTTCGAAATAATAATAATAATAATAATATGTGTAGGTATTTAGGTATTATATACCTAGTATGTAAATTGTAAAATATTGTTAAAAAAAAATACATGAATATATTAACTGAAAACCTAACGCGTATCTTGACAACGTATGTACATTGTACCTATAGTATACGAGTCAACAACAGTTTTTGCAGTTTGTATATATATATTAAATATGATGTATATAGGTACGACGATGTCTATTTTGTCTAAAACAAACCGAGAGAAGAAAATAATATATAACGATAAAACGCGCGTTTCAATAATATATATATACATATTGTACATAAATATAATATATAATATTAATAAGTTTTTGATTGTCGATGATAATAATTTCTATTATTATTTATCAATTTTTTTTTTTTTTTTTTTATATTTATCTGAAAAATATAATGACCAAACAAAAACACGAATAAATGTACACGTAAAATTTCGAAGAAAAAACTTTCATAATAACATAAAATAATAATTAAAATAAAAAATACTAAATCGCGCGGCGTGGAGACTTATAAAAAAATATGCGTCGTAGGAACTGCAAATGGTGGCGGTGGCGGCGGCGTCGGAGTCGGCGGCCGGGGACGAGCGTAGCCCGCTGCCGCTCCCGAGGCCGCTCACAGCCACGGGCCGAGTTCGCGTTCCAGCAGGGAGGCGGCGTCCGTGCGGCCCATCAGCCTGAGCACGTTCAACAGGTCCGTGACGGACGTGGGTTCCCTGTGCCTGGCCTCCCACAGGTCCAGTATCTGGTCGGTGGGACTGGGCTTGACCGCGAAATAGTTAATGTACCTGTGTGCAACACGATATTAAATTATTATAAATTATTATTACAATTGATACGGGTAGGTTAGAATAATATTAGTGAGTACAAAATCTACGACTATACTGCGGTTAGTACTGCATACTAGTGTTCGCCGCTCGTTGGACTCCCGTTGGGACCAGAGCGTCAGTTAACCGAGAGGAGTGGATAATATTATGGGCGAAAGGTCCGAGAATAAAAATATATACATCCAATGTAATTAAAAAATTTAATTTGACCATCTACTAATTTAAATATTTAATGATAATATGTAGATACTATTATATTGTATATTCGTTTGTTAAAATAAATATGTATTTCAAATGTAAGTACCTACTTTATTAATCATAAAGAAATAAATATCTAAGAACATTTCGAACAATAAAAATAGAAAAAATATTTATTTTTTTTCAAAAATGCTGTTTTGTAATGATTTCAATTTATATATAAAAAAATAAAAACATATCCGAAAAATTGAATATTTTTCGTGGTAAGATGAGTCGAGGAAATAGTATATTCATCGTTAAAATATATGCGATAATATCAGGATAATGGACCAAAAAATGTATCCCCTTAAAAATACACATCATCCCATTTAACCAGTGAAATAATGAGTTGAATAGACTAATTTTTTCCTATAAGTGATAATATACGTGTGAACCTATTTGAGTCCACTAGGCGTCTAATGAGTCCATGTGTAAGTAAGTCCTATTAGCGGCGATTACTGCTATAATTATTCGTATGTGTGATATGATGATAATTTTTAATAATTGAAAGTCCAACGCCAGAGGGCGCATATAACAGTCGATATTACACACATCGTAGTATTGTATTATAAGAATCGAGTTAATTGAACTTGACGACGAGCTGAACTTTTAATTTTTATTCCAAACTAATTTTTAATCCAGCCTTGTGTGCAACTGCCGTACGATATACTGTACATTTAATAGTATACGTATTTTACACACTACACGAGGGTTCGATTCAAATAAGAGACGACTGCGAACTGCGAGACAAGAATTACGCGTTTTATTATAGATTTCAGGTCAAAAATAATAATTATTATTTATTAATCGGCGGTGAGCGGTATCGATGAAAATAGTTTGAAGCCGTTAGCTGACACGCTCGGTATTTATTTATTTTTTTGTTAATCAAGCGGAAGACATAAATTAAATTTAATGAAAAGCAAGGCACACGTTTAACGGGCCAGAACAATAATATCGATATCGTCTAAATTTATCAAACCTAATGAAATACACCGTATTGTATTATTAAAATAAAATTGTGATAAGTATATGTAAATAATAAAATAAATTTACACAACGAATAACGGCGAGAGTTTGAACCGCATAATATTATAATGTAGGTAATATTTTAAACGTTGCTCGTCGTCATGATAATAATATATTTAATTTATGCTAATTATTATGACGGTCGCTCACCTGTCCATGGTGAGCCGTTGGGCCAACATCCTCCAGTCGTTGCTCCTAGAATTTGGTGGATCTAAACATTGACAGAGTTGCTTACGTAAGACTTTACCGAATCTGAACAAACAACCGAAAGATTAATAAATTATTTTTAATTCCTATACGTCACACACAACACATATTATACTATACGTACGGGGGAAGAAATAAACGGAAAAACAAAAAAAAATTAATCGAAATCAGTGGCTGTGGGAGGGATGTCATCGCAAATGATAATATTTTAATAGGTAAATAATAATGTGTCGCCTGTGCCTGTATAGTGCCATGTTACGTTTGTACCCTTTACTACCCACCCTTATACCCATCAAAGAAATAAAATTAATTTTTCTCCTCGACTATTTTCCATAATGGCACTATATAGCACCGACCGCCTTTCCAGTCATATTAAAAAAATTAAAACTGCGGAATAAAATATTAAAAGAAATCTTTTTCATCAAACGAAATTGTCTAATGTTTTTCAGTTAATCGAGCTCGCTAGCTACTCTTGCATCGTCTCGGCTGAGAGACGAAAGTCTATTAAAATAATTACTTAAAGTAAGTAAGTTCGAATACATTTTTTTTAATAATTGTAATTATCAAATTCAATAACCGTTTAAAGTAATACCTAATACGGTGAAATACGAAAAATACCGTTGTGTATTATTGCTGTATATATATATCGTATATAATAGAATTTTGATTTGAAAATAAAATTGGTTTAAGCGTTACGGGTTTTCCAAGATAAAGGTACGATAAACTGCAGCTCTGTTTTGAATTATAATGTATACTGATATTGTCATTGTAATTAGACCTTGTGTCCATATATGGACTGTAAATAAATAAATATGTTTTTCAATATTAAGTCTTTATAAAAATTATTATAAATTAGAAAAATACAAAATTGTATTTTTGTTTTCCTTAAAAAATTAGCAGCCCTGGAAAAATGGCCCCTTTATCTCCCCCCCACCCTATAATACAGCACTGTGTGTATGTTTTATAGAAACGATCTATATATACACTTACCGAAATGGCGTTGGATCGCACGATGTGACGCTCGATCCGCTGCCCGTGGTGCTGGTCACAGTCCTCGGCTGTCTAGGTTGGTGGCCGACAGACGACAGGCTGTTCGGGTCCTGGTTCACCTTGAACGTGTGCTTGACGTTTCGCAGCGAACCGGTGGCCGCCGTCTGCGACACGCACACCCGACAGGAAACGTTCACCCACGAGTCCGGGTACTGTTGTTCGTACGGTTCCAGCGAGAACACAGCCAGGCCACCCGAGTTCCATAGGGTCTGGAACGGGATCTCCTGTGTATGGAAGAGGGATGCGCTTGGTTAGGCGGTTAACCGGTACAGATAGCGAATTTAAACGGAGGCGTCAAGTCTTAGCCAAAATGATAATATTCGAAACAACAAAATATTTACCCTCCCCCGCAAGTTCTGGCGGTTTAAAATTTTAAGCGTTCGTGATTTAATATACGCCGTGGCTGAGACTCATACACCACTACGAGTGTTTAAAAACTATTATATTATAAACAGTATTCCACTGACCTTGTAGTTATCTTGGGGTTTACTCCTCCAATTGGTGCCAATATCGTCCATGGTGATCACTAGGTTGCCGCCACCCTCTTGAAAGCACATCGACTTGGACTTGTCCAGCATCACGCCTCCGCTGACGCTGCGCTCTTGGTGTTTCAGCCTCTGCACATACACCGACATCGTTTGTTAAAATTTATATTCAAGACCGTCCGAAAGCCACGTGTCCGTGTACGTACCTCTAAAGCCACGCCGTTGTCGTCGACCACATGAACCCGGATGTCGTATTTGAACTTCCGGTTCAGCGATCCAAACAGGGCCACTTTAAGCGTCTTCGCGGGTGGACTGCTGACCACCGTCGTGTCTGGTTCGCCAACCAACACAAACTTTGACAGCGTTTCGCTCATCAAATACACGTGTTCCGCGTCCATTTGCACAAACACCGATGTGTTGATTGTTTCCTCTCCCAATGTCAGAATTTTCTAGTTAACACAAAATTAAATACATTTATTAATAAAATTGGATTTAAATTATTATTGAATCATCTATCGTCGTGTCGATTGTAAATTATATACGATCGTTTGATATGTCAGGTTAGGCATTACCTTCCATTTGGGTTTAGCGCCTAGAGGCATGTCGCAACTCAGCACCGAAATCACCCAGGGCCCTTGCATCAGACTGGCGCAGTGTCGCATTCCGACGATCACTGGCTTCTTGAAGCTCTTCCCGTTAGGGCCGCACATCACCGCCGGACTTAACTGCGTTTGTCCATCTAGAAAATTGATTTAGTTTTTAAAAAATCTACCTTCGCAAAAATCTATTACTATTGCTATTGTACTTTAATGGTTATAATAGCCAATATATTGTGTCCACTTGTCCCAAAGATTAATACAATTAACAATCATTTATATTATATTATACGGAATGCCGTATAATATAACATACCCTCAATCGAATACATAATTATAAATTATATACTATGTGAGTATAGTTACCGGAGAGTATCGGCTTGTACTCGTCCTGTAACAAGGCAAACAGTACGGGTTCTTTTTGCGACTTAGCGATGGCGCCTTCGGGAATGGTCAGCGACAACCCGTACTCTTTGCACTCCAAACGGCAACCTGTCGACGTCACGGCAGTCTCCTTCATCCACAAATAGTCCTTGCAATGGCACGCCACGCCACTAGAGTCCGACTGGGACTTGCCTGTCAATATAATATTAGTGTTATTATTATCATTAAAATTACGAATTTTTTATTTCCCGTTAAGTCTGCACCACCGGCGACCGTTATATTTGAATCTTATATTTATATATTTGAATCGTTTTACTCACTCGAACAAGTGTAGCTGGTCAAGCTGTGACTGGACTCGGGACTAGACGTGAGCGCGTTCGGACTGTCAGGGGCCACGGACGGGACTGGCGGCGCCATGATGGCTGTGGTAACCGTCGAACTGGCACCGCCACCGACGCCACCATTGTGATGGGGCACGTCATAATGGTGTTCTGAACAAGACCTGGTCAAGCTATACGCATTCTGGTCGTTGGTGAACGGGTACTCGTAGCACGACGGCACCACTACCACGGTTCTGGTCAGGTCCGGTTGCGTCTGCTGGAAATGGTTGCAGCCGCCGTTCCGCGAATGGCACTCCAGAGAGTAAGTCTTTTTCTCTTGGTCCGGGAAGAATTCCGGTTGGAAATCTGTACGAAAACGATTAAATCGATGTAACATTATTACACAGGAATAGGCTGTCGCGAGTATGCGAGTTAAAAGGATGAACTTGCGCGAGGGCGAAATTACTATTATTCTCGTGACTGTTTACAAACGCTTTTTGCTTGAGCATAATGTTGAGTAGTTTATTATTATAATATATCGCTGCGCATAGCACTCGCGATGTCACCGACGTCGAAATTATACAAACACAATTAAGGAAACTCTATAATATACAGTCGCGGGAGGGTGCAGTCTTTTAGAGCACAGGTCGCTTGTTAGCGTTCAAATAATGCCGATTGACATTTAAATGAAGTCAGCTCGGTCGGTGTTGCAGTTGCAGCGGCAGTATTTACCCGCCGCGTAGGGTTAGGTATATGCCCGCGAGTCCCCCAAGTTTTACGGTTATGTTATAATGCATCGTTCCGGTTTTCCGGTGATTACATTATAATAGTCGTCAGCCGATAAAATAAAAAAACAAAAACAATAATAATCGAGACGGAACCATGTTTGCCTCTTCCCCTCTTCCGCGATGATAATAATCGAGTCATTAAATTATGTTGTTGCGCGCGGACGGATCTGCAATCGTTCGCCCGATGGTGTTTTTGCGTATTTTTTTTTTTTTTTTAATAATAAGCGTTTATTTTTGTAACTGGTAGGTAGGAAGGCCAAAGGACGGATATTTTTTTATAATCATCGAACGTGAACAAATGTAGACATATGCCTAAATAAACGGTATTCGTTCGACGAATCGAACGATCGACTTATTATATTATTATATTTCAGCCGAGTTCAAGGACTACGCGCGTACACCTTCGTGTACGCACACATACGTATTGTTGTGATTATGTGATAATAATAGTATCATTGTATGCACCGTATTTTAATAATAAGTATGATATTGTGTTCTGATGAGAAACGTACCCGAGTTGGCCATGTTGTACATGCTGTGATCGCGGCCTTTGTTCTTGTACAGCCGGAACAACAGGACCATGCCAGCCAGCAGCACGGAGGCGGCTATGAGTGCCACGTACAGCGCCACATCGGTCTCCACTACCGATTTGGTAGCAGCTAAAACAAACGAAACGACAACACATGCATTAATTATATGGATAGGTATTACACGTATTCCGCATTATATTATAAAATATTATTAAAAAAAAAAAAATATTACGCAAAAATTACGAATTAATATTATAAATATACATCGATATGATAATATGATATTGCTATTTAATATATTATTATATATAGGTATGTGTTATATTACATCGACTATCGAATATGCACAGATGACAACTAATGAGACAACATTCCTCGGATTGTGATATTTTATTCGTTTTAATCTGACGAACTAAAAGTATGGGCACCTGGTATACTATTATATATACATAACATTGTATAATATTATATTTGCAAGTTTTTCGACATTTGATTTATTATGCCTTGGGTTTTTTTCTTATAACTTAAAATGTGCTAAAAACGCGTGAGTTGGCTTATGGTTTATGATATATATTGAGAAAAGTGGGAAATAAATGTCCAATCGTTTGGTACGAGGCGGTATCCGTCCGTCGGATGACAGAAATCCGTTATTATTATTATAATTTTGAATAACGATCATATTTGTTAAAATTATCGACACCGTGAAAATGTATTGGGCATCGTAATAATATTATAATGTCCTATAATACTGAAGAAAGTGGTGAGCAAAGATACGCGTCTCCAATCGAAACTCGCGATTGATCGCACGCGAGGTATTACACGCAGTGGTTGTAATAGTTTATTATATACTTGTGTACGTACTGCGAAAGGGGTGAGTAGCCAGTGGCATATTATAAGGCGGTGGTGTCGGTGTTGGTGGTAGAAAACAACAATACTTAACGGCTTAGGACTAATTTCTTACTACCGAACCGTCACTGCGCAACAATATATATATACCTAACACAATATAATATCCAATAAAATCGATAGACGGCCAATAAAAACATCGTCGTGCCGGGTTTCTCTCGTGTCCCGAGACGGTTTATCAAAAACTTTGTCGGCGACCAGTTTTGCGTTCACGTGAATTGATTTTATCGGCCCTATAAGGCTATAACTGGCCTCTGACACGAATCGACCGCATATATATATACACACTCCGCCATACGTTTCCACTGATTTTTATACACATAATAATATATTGTTTCGCGGGCCTGGGACGTCGTCGTCGTCGTTGTTAATGCAATCGCGGCGCACGCGTGAACGAAAACTAAAATGTTTACTATATACACTTTCAATCGCCCACGCGTGGTCGTTAACACGTCTGCACCACCACCTCGAAGTGCGATCGCCGAATTTTTCGCCTAACCTCGGCCGGTGATTACCGAGTTTTTTTTCTCACTTATAGTTTCCGACCGAAACACGACGATAATGTGATGTGGAAAAAAAGATTTAACAGCGTGCGCAAAATAAATTCGGTGACTATTATATAGAACGCGAGGGCGAGGCGTAGGTTACTAAACATTATTATTATACGATCCGTATTATATTATAATCTTTCGATCGGTATGCAACGGGATGGATGCGAGGCGTGAGGGAAAACGTCCGACGACTAATTAACGATAAATTATCGTATGGTCACGAGGTATTATGACAGACCGAAATGTCGATAAGAAAATCGAGTTTTTATTCGTAACGTAGGACGCGTATCGAGTTTTAAATACGCCTGCTGCTACAATAAGGGGGCATTTCAAATCACATATTTATTATGACATAACAAAAACATATTTGTATATAGGTACGTGCTAGGCGTGTAGCATCTCACTTGAACACGTTTTAATTTATTACTCGTACTGCAATAACTAAAAGAATTAAGAATTATTAATTAATGGTTATTAGAGGCGTATGCTTATTTATTCCATATACATAATGTATAATTTAAATACTATTTATAGCTCTTGCACAAGTCGATGCGGTATGTCGGTGATTAGTTTTAAATATGACAGTCATTAATAATTAACCACGAGATACGAGATCATAGAAAGATTAAAATATGTCGTTGTTAGATAGATAGAGGTGTATTATTTTTTTTATGGAACTTAAGCCTGGTGATTATATGCCCCTTAGCTGTGGTAGGGGATTATGAACTGTGGTTGGTAAGGTGTTGTTACGGTAGGTAAGGAAACACGTGTATGTGTGGCAAGGTTTTTACTACTACGAGAGGTGTATTATAATTTATAAACAAGTTAGCAACGATCTAAAATAAATTATAATGCGATTGGATTAAACATGATGGGCAGAAGTTAGAATGATATGGTATTATAATATGGTAATGATTTAAAGTTATATATAATTCTAAATAAAAAACAGATTATTGCCTTAGATATCGTTACATTTATTTTTGTGTTCGAAATATAGTAAACAATATCATAAATATATTCACATAAAACGGAGATATAAAAAATTATTTTTCCCTCGACTTTTACTTATATTTTAGGCAGAACGTGACACTCCGTAGCCGATTACGTCGATAAGCCCTTCAGGATTAAAAATGCACGGATATAAACGGATGTTTTTGCTGTTGACATTAATAAATTCATTGAAACACCAGCACGGTAGATATGTTTTTGGCATTTTATTAATCCCCGTACACACGTGATTGTGTATAAACAAGTTTATGTTTTAAAATTTAATTACGCGCCTGCCATAAAATTATAAACGTTCTTTTCACTGTCCACCAAACTTATATTACACGTCAAGGCAAATTGCAGCGTTACATTATAAATAAAAAAAAAAAAAAAACTTTTACGCGTTAAACTATATAATACATACCTCCACGCGACATCGCACACAACAATAGTTAGTCTGCAAGACCAATTAAGTTTGGGCTAGGTAGGTATTACGCAGTTGGCTATCAACAAACGCAGGATTAGTCTATGGGGCATCGAGACCCGCAGCGGCGGCAAACTCCGAGCGGTTTTAATATGCCAGCCGAGGTTTAATCGATTTTTTCATTTAAGCCAGTGTTTTATTTCCAGCGAAATCGTAAGCCACATATTATATGGTATTGAAACGTGCGCGGGCCCGAGTGTGTGCGGGTGTAGTATCATACCACGCGGATAAGGTCGCAAAAACTTCGCCAACGTCCAGCGGCGTTATATAGTACAAGTTCGAATATAAACTGAAATATTTGACCCATCGCATTGCACGACTCTCAGGAATCCGCTGCAGAATGTTTGCAATCGAATCCGAGTGTGCTGCAGACGGTTTAAAGTTTAATTAAGACTCGCGTCATATGTGTGTGCGAGCAAAAGAAGTCGAACTTTTTGGCGAGATAAAAGCTCCAACTGTCAGAAGTCAAAGAGTACCACCGGCGTTCAATTATATATATCAGTCGGCCAATCAACCGGAGAAAATCCGATGTTAAAAGGAATGATATCGTCGAACGGCGGCAGGAGGGTCGGTCCACCGGTGGTGGTGGTATCCTTTTCACGGATTGTCTTGTGTACATGAAAGACCCAATATATAGATCCCGGAGTAATTCGTCTGCGATTCAACGGAACTATTTCATTATAAGTATTAAGAAACGGCCGACGACGGTAGATTCCCCATCGTTCCGTGTCAGTTTGAATGCGAGTCTTTTGTTTCGACGCGTCTTTGATCGGGAACCGATGTAATCGAAAACGCGGTCCAATAATCATATTATATATTATGTAAGTATATATATACGTAATAGGTATTACATTATAACACGACATACGACAAATTTACCGCGGCGCCATCCAGATGCTTTTTAAGATTCGATGACTATTCAAAAATTATGTGTACGATATATATTATAATGGCACAATATTAAATTATTGCAAATTAAGGGTACAGACATGTTTTAAAAATATTTAATAGTGGGGGGGGGGGGGGTTGTACCATTAAGTTCTATTAATTAGGCTTTAATGAAAATTAAAATGGGTTTTCGCGTGATTATAGAATTGTATATGCGTATCGTATAATATAAATCGAACATCATTTAAGGATGTATTAATTTTAATTAATAATGTATTTCGATTTTAATAAAATGTTATTTTTTTAGTTACTTTATTGTTTTAATCTAATTTAATTAGAAGTTATGTTTTCTTCATTAACTGCCGCTGTGTTTGGAATTATTTTTGTTCTTTGTGAAACTCCCTAAGCGACCACAATATTAGACAAAAGGGATCGTATAGTATTGTTAATAAATACCGCCATCCAATAAATACTTCTTTCTCCTAAACCATTTAAGTACGATTTATAGACGCCTGAGCAACTGATGATTTATACTAAAAGTTTAAATGCAATACTGATATAATAATATCAATGTTCATTTTGTGGGTATAGTTATGTCAAGTACATATTTTATTTGAAAATTTTCAATCGACATAATATTTGTAAATACATTTCTTATAGCAATATTTTATGATCGATATTTTCATTGACCAATTTCTGAACATGGCATTTAAAAAAAAATTAAACACTAAATTAACAAGATATCAGTATATAAGGACAAGTATCCAGTTTAAACGGACCGCATGACTAATGTTTTCATTGGATATATCGTTGTCGTCAACGTTATAGTGATTTACACTCCACCCCAAGACGATAAACCGGGGCACAGCAATTATTTTAGTTACGATTCTTTCCCCTGCGCGAATAAACTTGTTCCTTCCGGTGTCGCTTCATCATCCCTCGCGTAAATATATATGTATAGACTTCTTTTGTTCAGAACAAGCCAAGGGGTTGGAAGTTACATGTCAGGGTCGTTACGATGACAATTTGTCCGTACGTCACATCACCGGAAACCATGTCGTCCACCCCGAGTATAGCGAGATCCTAAATATTCGTACGAATTTCAACAGCCCTTCCGTCTCCCCACAAGTAACGTTACCACCACCACCCAGCACTGCAGAAGCATTCCGACGCATCCGTCGTCATACCCTAAAGATGATTTAATACTTCGTATTTTATAGTATATAATATGACACATTCGCGAGTGATATGGGGGTCCTGTCCATTCTAAACTGTTAAACAGAGGATCGCACATGAAGAGGGCCGTTTCTGTACACCCCCATCAATAAAGCCTTGGGGTTCTTTGAACAATATCTGGGGCTTTTACGCGCACGCGAGAAAAAAAAACAAAACGACCTATATGTCTACAAATCCATTGAAAAACGCAAAAACGAAAAGCGAATATAATAATATACGCGTGGAAATGGATTTCCTGTCACCGAGGTTTTTTCTTGCAGTAATTTCCGGATGGTCGTGAAAGAACAACCATTTGAGTCGTCCTGTAGAGCTCGACGACTAATCGTATAGTTTTACCCACGAACAATACCCAATAACCGTTTGTTATTAGAATATACATCATAATATATAGCGGTGCGCTCTCTTTTTGAGTTGCGTATTAACGCTCCAGGAAGTTCTATCGGGTTTTTCATTAATTCACAACATCATCGTCACGAAAATTCGTCTCTTTTAAAAACTCAATTAGGTACCCAATGCTTAAATCGAGTTTCGGCGCACGCTAAGTGTTTTAAGTCTATATTTAAATAACGAAGTCATCAAAAGAAGCGTGAAAAAAAGAGGAAAATCGAGAATCATGTTTTTGCGTATATTAGGTAAATATTTTTTTTCGTAACGGATGGCCAATGTTTTTGAACGAAATTAAAACGGTCATATCGTTTTGCTATTTCCCCTCCCCCCTTTTTTTTTACGTAGGGTGATTTTAATTTCCTGTTGATATAATTGAATTTCTCCGTATATCCTGCACAGCAGTACCCGAGAGATTCAATCTTCATTTACCCTCTCCCTCTCGACCCAATCATAAAAGCTGCCAAACTTTCTGGCGACAACTAATATATAGACTAGAAAGTATGTAATATTAAAGCTTACTGCATAAGGCAGCAACGCGATTTAACACGTATCTTACGGTCCATATCAAACTCTTTGCAGGGTTCGTTTCACAACGATATAAGTAGGTATATTACTAAAATGAAATGCGTTCATATTATTAATAGTATTTTTAACTAGGCGGGATAATGTTTATAAATGTAATGACATTTTTTTTAAAACGATATAATACATGATAAACTCGTCAATTTGAATTTAGCAATAACTATAATACCTAAAAATATGTTATTGTAAAATTATATGTTAATGTATTTTTTGTGGTTAGAATAATACTAAATGGGTAAGTTACATATAGCCACAAGGAAACAAAACAAATATGTTAGGTATATGACTGTTGCAGACGCAAAGATAAGTGATTAAATGAGATAATAATATTAAATATGACATACCAATATACCCGCGCACGTTAACTAACTAATAAAATCAAGTTCTTTATTTACGCAAACGACATAATATCTTTTCAATATTTATTTAAAAATATTTACCTATATTATGTTTATTTTTTAATAACGCGGTATACTTTCTACGAAATGTTCTCATAACGGCATATAAACACGCTAAAAATGTTCTAAATGCTTAACATGAACTTTAACGTCAATTTGTGCGGAATGCGGCAAGATATATCTTGAATAAAAAAAAAACCGTTATTTTTTATAAGCAAGCCTCTCGAAATTTATGTCTTGTATATTGTGGTAGTTCGTTCGTTCTATCAGCCCTAAAGGCCATAACAATCAATACACATTTTCGCCATAACATCACGAATACAACCGGACTATAAAAACTATAATATAATATATAAGTATCGTGTAACGAAAAACACGTACCTTCCTCGGTGAATTGCTCATCATCATAATTCACAGGGTCATCTCTGCCACCTGAAACAAGTATAATAAAAATAATAAATGTTATATTTTATTCAGTGTAACGGATAATATTTTTCCGTCGTAAAATTCGCAATTTTATTAGTATATGTACCTAGCAGTAATATTATGTTTAATAGTGCCAGTGCGCGACTCCCATTCGTAAAATATAAACAAATATTATACATTATATTATAATTTATATCTATACGGGAAAAGAGAATAATAATGTTCAGTTGGCATGGGTAAATGTATGCAAATGAAATACATTTATTTACATACCGGGAAACGTATAGTAAAAAAGTGTGTAAATATTTTATCATAACGGAATATTATAAAAGTTTGTTAATATTTATCGAATGCGATTTACGCGTGACAATATGCGATTGAAATAAGGTAGCAAAAAACTCATAGAAAAATTGTAAGAAAAAAACACATTATAACTCATATATAGTTATCATTACCGATACAAGATCCTCCTGAACAGTTTCCGGTCAAAGCGTCCCGACCCACGCAGTATCGCCCGCCGTTTGAGGGGCTCGGCGACGTGCAAGACCTGGTCCGATGATGACGGCAATCCGGACCGCAGGGTGACCACGATGACCACGCCGACCAATGACCGTCGATTGCTGAAAAACCAAAGCGAATAAAACATATCATTATTATTAGGTATATTATGCGTGTAAGTTCGTTTTTTCATTATGCTAAGTATACAGGGTGATTTACCAATCATGCTCACCCCCATCTTTTCCTTTAATAATGCATTTATTAAAATTCTGATTTATATATTAATATATTTCCAAATTCTTGATATTTTTTTTACTACGAGAGGTTCTCTTTTTACATCAAATTATTTAATGGAAAATGTCGATGAAAGTATACTTAGTTCAAAATCCAAACTTGTAATTCCTCAGTTATTTAAATATACCTATATGTATACTAATGATGATAGTCCTTACTATCCTTGAAAGTAGTTTTACAAAAATACAAAATAAACTTAAAATCTAATATTTAACAATTATTATACTTTGCCCATTTTTGAAAATTATAAATGTCCATGGATTAATAATATAAGTATAGGCAACACATTTTCAAACCCTCGTATCTTTCAAATCTATTTCATGGACTTGACTACCTGATCCTATTAGTACACAAAGTAAAATACCTAACTCAAAAGCGACTAGTATAAAATTTTATTTTGACAAGCCCCAACATTTTCAGAAAAATTATCCGCTTATTTACAGTAAATGATCTCCACAGCAGTAAACGTTCCTTGAGTGGCACAAAAAAATCTCAAGAATTTGAAAATATGGTCTTTAAGGGTAGGTATATTTAAAAATTCGAAACATCAGATGATTTTGAATAACTGCATAATCCAGAAAAAAAGAGGTGAGTATATGCTTGGCGAATCACCCTGTACAATACATAATATCATACGTTGTCGGTCGCTGCGCGTTAAACCGCGTATCGGGCGCCCTCAAAGGTTAGAATGGGTACACACACGAAAATAAAAAGAAAAAAATCGTTTTACCAGCAAAGACTTTACCTACTACAGCTGCAGTGAGATAAGATATACTGTCCGGTTAGGGGACTTGAAAGCTGCAGCAGTATAGTCGTAACATATATTTATTTCAGCCATAAAAACGTGAAAGCCCGATCCGAGCGGTGCGCGCGTCTGCAGATTCGGCGAGTTTAGTTTTCCGGCCGATTTAACTCTAACGGCCAACGCGTATATTATGGTGTTTATATATAAAAGACTTCTAAACACACATTTCCGATGCCCATAAACACATAATTTACATTGCCGTTACGTACAAGTGTGTGTGTGTGTGTGTGTATGTCTGATATAGGTGAAGCTGGAAAAAACCTCGAGAAAAATAAAAACGAAGACATTTGTCATTTGTATTTTTTATATAATATACGTATACGTGTGTCGCGCGTAATATATACGACGAAAAAGTTTGGCGTGGATTAAACCGCGACGACGATAACGATCATCGGCTTACGCCGCGGGAGTAAAGAAGTTCGGAGCGAATGGACTTTTGGGCCACGCCGTTAGCACGATATAATATTAAGTAGCAGGAAACCGACAAAATATTTAAATATTCGTACAAACGACCGGCCGCGAATGATCGATGGTTTTCGAGTTTGTTTGTCGGGCCGAAAACCACGACGGTCGTACCTATATATAGTTGTCGGAGATTCTCGCGCAGTACCTGACCCGATATTATAATAATTCAACTCTCGGTCAACTTCTCGCTGGGTCCCTCCTCGTCCTATACATATAAATACGGCGGAGGAGTGTTCGCCGAGCCATTAGCACTCGAACGGGGGTCAGAGCAGAAAAGGCCCTCGGCGGAGCCGATCTCACCCCTGTGCGCGTTCAAAAACAGCTATTCTCAAGAGGGTTCGGTGGTAAATGCGTTTTAAACAGGCGCCTTCTTCGGCGCGTAAACGGCACTAAAATGCGGCGGGCTGCATTATATTATACATCTATATAAAATTTTATACAAGTGCGCACGCGTATACGGTTTGGCGGCAGCCGACCGAGCTCAAATATAATAATATTATACAGTCGTTTATCAATAAGCACTGGTAAGTCGCGCCGGTTGTGATTCCATATACTCGACTAGTATAGGGATATAGGGGCTGGGCCCTTCCAAATTCCTCGGAGCCCAAAGCTCGTATAGGTTAAAGTTAAAAGCATATTATATATGTATTTATACCTTTTTAATAACTGGATTAATAATAATACAACTGACTTGAAATTTGTCAAGGAAAACTTGAGACATGTCTTGAACCCTTTCATTTGTAATAATAAAGAAAAATGGAAGTAAAAATAATTATTTTGTTATTTATATTTTTATAATAAAAATAGACAATGAATAGGGGTGGCAAAGCTCTACCGGGTTAATTTTTAGGAAAATGTATAGAGGGGCTTTGCCCCCCCCCCTCCAAGATTTTTGGGCTAGTTGCGCCACTGCAGCTTTAATAACATACATACGAGAATGTACACAGTTTGTCGGCGGCGTTTCCGCAGCGGGTTAGAGTATTTTGATTTCACCAGCGTTTTATACTAATGTCCCTCCAGAACACAATACACAGTGTACACCAGCGACCACCTACTCTTTCGGAATTAATAATCAACCACCCGGTGTCCGTCGTCGTCGCGGTATACTTGCAGAAAACACAATAGACCGCGACAACTTACAAGAACCGTTTGTTATATAGAATAAAATATATATGTACCATTATTATTATTATTATTATTATACACTCCTGCTCCTCATATATGTATGTAGTTGTAGCTCGCGACCGACAGTCACACACTTGAGAATAAAATCTCCTGCTCAGTCCTCTGCCAACTGTCACGTGGCCCGCAGGCACATTGTTCGCGGTGCATTTAACACACAGCGAGCGAGCCGGAATTGACACCGCCAACACCCCTTTCGCCGTGCCGACCGACGCATACATACATACATATACTTGTGTACAATACTGCCGGTATATATACAAGCAACCGCAATAATGCGACCCGTCTACTTCCTACCACCCCGCGCGCGACCCTAACCAGTTTTGAATTAGTGCTCGGCTATTGTTTCAATTCAAATTCGACTATGCGTATACACGAGTGCGAGTGTGTGTGTGTGTGTGTATGCCTCGAAAACCCTCGGGGTCATTTGTCTTGTGCGCCCTGTCTCTCCTCCGCTGCAGGAGCACCATCATCATCCCAGGGGCCTCGCGCGTGTAGCAATATATAATGGTTGTGCGACGACCGCGTCCCCGGGGAACACCTATACATTATTATATCGTATCTATGAGCAAATTGTTTTTAAATGACCGCCCATTGTGACGGGGAAAAAATCATTTATGTACAAAAAAATAATAATAAACAATTATAACGATATATGATGGATAATATATTAATAATTTCGTGTCGTACCGGCGGCGGCGACACCACCACCAATCGACTGTCACCACCACCACCCACTCACCACTGCAGCGATATAGAACTTCATCGATTAAAACGAAACGTCCCCTATATCTAAACGGACCCTTTATCTATAGTCGTGTTGTATGTACAATATTTAGCATTATATTATACGCACAATGTCTGTATAAGTATAGATGAAATAAATAGGCATATATATTATATATATACCTAAAACAAACAAAATTGTAAAAAAAACTTCACTTTAAATTTAAAAAAAATTTAAATAGACGTGAAAACATAATATCTTTGAATATAAAATCAGTTTGGTGTTAAAAGAATACAATTTGGTTATTATTTTTTTTTATCTATTGTTTAGTTTTAGGATAGGACATCAACAGTTGACACAATATAAGTATTTAGAAAAATGTATAAAAACACGTAAAAAAGATAGGTATAGGTTAGTATTTTAAAACCATAATTTAAAACGTGTTGAGATGAAAAAGACAACGATTTAGAAATTTGTTATCCTGTAGAAGAGGTTGGGTGGGAGGGTCGAATCAATATAATTCCATTAGCGAACATATTCGACGGATATAGATGATTTTCGGCGTTTTATTTTTTTGGCCCAGAGCCATCCCGTATTATAGTCATCGTCGTCGTCGTCGTTGTATTAGTAGTAGTAGCTAGTAGTCCTGTGGTAGTAGTACCCAGTCGGTTTGCCAAAATCGACACCATACAACTTCCGATCAATCTTCCGTAACCTCCACCGCACGACCTCTGCATCAACTCAGTTGCACATTGCACAGCAGTCCGTCCCATTCGGTGTACGCGCGGGAAGAGTCGCGACCGGCAGCAATTATTGCCGCACATCCGCGACGGTTAATTTATGCCCCGGAGCACAATGAATATTCACACAAACACAATGGTTGAGACATCCGTGCCGGAGAGAGATGGATATAATATATTGATAGAGATCGAGGAAGAGAGGGTTGTATGTATGTGTGTGTGTGTGTGTGTGTGTGTGTGCGGAGTGTGAGAGAGACAGAGAGTCGCGTGTACAGGGAATTCGCTGCAGTACTAATGGCAGTGGACGATGGTCAACGCGCATATACGTATATACAAAATACACTTCTCCACCGACTCTTGCCAGTCCCCCAAAATTTAATTGGCCGGTTGACGATAAAAATCTTTCGATGCCCATAAATCGTCGGGGGGTCACCCTCGAAGTCTACACTAAATACTGCACGCTGTATACTATAATATGGCTATAGCTGCTGCGCCACACATATCTCGTCGAAGCCACCACTGTCGCCGAATGATTTATTCCGACGTTTCGAATAATGCGCGTGTATGTATGTAAATATTGTAAAATGTACCTACTGCGTTTCTTGTCTGTTTTTTTTTTTTGTTTTTATTATTATTCGCCTGTCGTTACGCCTATAATACAGCCCGCGCGTACCTCTCCCGCCCAGCACCCAAAAGGGGGTAAACGCCCGAATAAAATTTCGACTGCGATTATCGTCGTGCAAAGTTGAGCGCTAAAAACTTTATAATGAATTATGCAAAAACTACGACCGGGTGTATATACGTTTCACCGCCCAGTTTTTAATCCTCCGAGTTTTTGGTCCACGTCCTATATATATACAGAGTAACACCTGGTACACGTTTCCTGCGCAGCTATATACGCTTTTGATCGAATTAAGAGTTTTATTTCGTTCGCCGCCGCCATCTTATAATATTTGATGCGCAAAAATACGATTTTTAGTCGGCAAACAATCGCAAAAAAAAAATCCATTAATAAAACGATTTTAACGAAAATATAAAAAAAAAACGTATTCGAGCGGCTGTGTGCGTTACATTCGCTTTGCGACTTGCGTCCGTTAATTTTGTTTTCACGTTTTTAATGCGTCCAAGAATCCTCTGGCGTGGAAATTTGTAGTGAAACACGTATTATATATATATATAGCCTTCCTATCGATAACGTCAAATCGAGTTTATTCTTCCGCAATGAGATTTTAATATCTCGGCATATTGATAATTTATATACTATATACCGATCGTGAACATAATCTAGCAGGTATATAATATATAGTACCTACCTATAGTTAATCATATTAAAATGAAGACGGTCGAAAAAAAAAATAAATAAACGAAACGGTTCAGCATCGATTTACGGGTTCAATTATTTATTTCTATTTAGATAAAAAAAAAAAAATAATAATAAAATAACGGGAGACGCCTATTCAATTTAGACCTGATCGATTACCCGTTCAGTATGAAGCTCTGCAGGTAGGTGATATATATATATATTTATGTATGTATAGAGGTACGCTGTCATGTGTAATTATATATATAGACTATAATATTTTATAACGGCTACACGAAAGGCGCTGTGTGTTTTACAAACGAAAAATATAACCAAAACGAATTTTGGTAGTTGTAGACAACAACGGCTTAAAGGTTAAAATATAACACTTGTAAAATTAAATTGTAGTATTTACCTTCTTCGGCCACGGTGTCACTGTATTCGCCGTCTGAAATCAAACAACGAGAAATTAGATTTCTATATTTAGACATACGTTTCGAATTGATTAACACGCGCACACACACACACACACACACACACACACAAGCGATCTCGTGCGTGTAGTAATTCCCAAATTCACGAACGATAATCCCACGGGGACGACTTAATGTGAAGTCTTCCGTTTCGACGACACACAAGATGATAATTTGTCGGCTCGCGGAACAGCACCGCGAGGGGTGCAAACATATACATAATGCTCGCAACCGTATACGATCTCGCACACGACCGCCTCGTTTATCGCTTCGGTACACTTGATGTTATCAATTATGCCTAGCCGCGAGTCCTTTCTCCATTCGCGCAAACTGTTCGCGCAGGACACCAGGACGCGCGAGCTGCAGGATAGTATAATATACCTTGTCTGACGCACGATTTACTTTAACGTCGAGTGTATTGTAATCAATATACCTGAACCACCACCACCACCACCACCCGTCGACGACGTCAAACGTTGCACGCGTTAATATGACGATATTGTCGTAAAATATTAGCTTTGTCGCTAATTTTGATGCGAGAAATGAATCACCTCATCCTCTTCCACCTCGTCCCGACCTACACTGTAAAACTTTCACGAAGCTCGATAAGTTTAATAATAATAATTATACTGAGTAAATTTTAAAAGTAAAATTTAAATTCTAAGAAATACTATTTTATACACTTTCATTAATGAAAGTATTCCCCCGTAATAATTGTATACCTATATTATAATATATATTGCGTCTTTATACATTACACGTATTTTCAACCTTATTAAGAATTTAGTTTAGGTGGGTGTATAATATAGTACCTATAGGTAATTATTTATTGTTAACTACTTCAATCTGTACCAAAGTACAAAACTGCAAAAATTATATAAATAATGAAAAAACATTAAAACGCAAAACGTTATTTTCTCCAGATCCGTCGACTTTACACAACGATGATCATTGGCGTAGTATAATCGGAAGTGTTTACAAATATTGTACCATTCACCACTCACACTCAAATCACAGCCGTGTCCCCTGCAGCAGACGAGAATATAATATAATCCGATTTTAGGTGGCGTATTAATTCGCACACGTTGATAAAGCAGGTTAATATAGCGATAATGATGATGATAATGATAATAATAATAATAATACATTATAATACGCATAGTCCGAGCCGCAAAACGACCGGTGCGGTCTAAAAGCCCACGAAATATTTTTAACCCTCGTCAACGCATTCATTAACGTCTCTACTGGTTTTGTTGCAGCGCGCCGCCATATTATATACTCGAGGGTATTTTATATATAAATATAATAATAATATAACCTCATAAAATAGTTAATCCGGATCGCCGGGTGTAATTACACAGATAGGATTACGCGCGTGCTGATTGGAATATCATAAACACCGCCGAACACCCCGTCCCGCATCATTGTGTGTATAACGTAAGCGCATATATTATAATATTATTATTATACATAATATTAATATAATATAATATTGCCCTGCGTTGGCATAACGTCTATATAATGTTTTAGAGATAATCGCGGAATCGGTAAAGATGATGTACCTACTACCTAGGTATACGCACACCGTCTTACATTAACGTCGTATACGATGAGTTTTGTACCTACCTAATAATAATATAATAATAATATGATGTTGTCCCAACATTCGTCGTATAATTACGGTGTTATTGAAACTCTGATTTTATGCGCGAATACTTAATATTATGACGAGGATCTACGGGGCGAAGCGTTAAATTTACTATACGGGGGTTGTTAGGCTTTAAGGACGTATATAATATTATGCCGTTTCCGTATGCAAGTATAATAATATGTATAAGTCGATACGAGCCGTATATTATATATAGTACTCGAACCTCAAACTTTTTGACACGGTGAGCCGACTGCAGATCGAGAATCCAGCAGTTTCGCATTCGTCATGTAATATAATTTATAGCAGGTAGGCATTAACAAACTTTTAAAAAGTCGCGTCTTCCCGATCGTATTGTCAGTCATAGAACTGCAGCCGGCTTAGTATTATAATAGTAGCAGTGGACGCGAAACACAAAAGTTTTTAATAACGTTACTTCGGCAGGCTTATATATTATATATAGTATTATAAATATATACACTACACAGTAAAGATCTATTATCTTGTATATTATAAAACATAGTACAAACCCTCTAATTAAGCCTAAAACTATAACAGTTGCGTGCGGTTCTACCTATATATAATGTCTATCGAGACTATAAGGTTACTTTTAAATTACTTTATTAACATTTGTTTTTAAATTGTTTTAATTATACTTATACACGTTTAACGCGGACACTTGAGAAATATCGCCGCGAGTTAGTTTATAGTGCGTCGTTAAATCGAAAGCAATAACGACAATTATTAATGTAACAATAATAAAAATAATATCATGACATAACATAACATTTCCTCAGAAAACCACCATGTTGGAGAATGAGTATTATTTTAATTTTTTGATCGACAACCCGCTTTTTTAAACAATACTCTATCTCATAATAATTATTGTTATTTATTATTGATATTTTATTTATGTATAACCTACCTATAATATCTAAGAACTCATAGTTTTTTGAAGTCACATTAATTATATTATTATTGTAATATACCGATAATTAATCGTAAATATTCGAAACCCACAGTCCAAATTTAATTAAATAAACTGAACACATAAACAAAGTCGTTTTCATAGCCCAATTAACTTTGGTACATAATATTAGTTCATATTATTATAGTTTATATTGAATATTTTGTTTTTCTATTACTATTTGTAGATACTTACTACAGTACAGTACTAGAGTGACTGATTAAATATTAAATTAGGTATACGATGACAACGAATCGGAAAAATAAATTAATTTGAGTGAGAATTAAAAAGTGGTTAAACACGGACAAATTAAAAATTAATCGACTTGAATTTATACTTTGTGAAATTACTGTTAATAAATACTCTACAATCATACGAACTGCCGTTCTTTAAAACTATTATTTGTTGATTTTGAATAATATGAATTATGAATATTATAATTTTATTTAAAAAATGTATGAACTACAACTTCACAACGGGGCCAGTGACCCTGGGCCGCGTGTGAAATTGCATTTTGAGAGGGATCGCATATTCCCGAGCGTTTAATATTTACGACCAGTGACACGTGTACACATATTATACGGAGAGGGTGCACGCACAACGGGTTGACTTTGATGTGTAAGTGACATTTTTGGAAAATATAACGAACCGTAATGGCGTAGTATCATCTTAATATTCTTAAAAATATAATAACAGACGTTTGGATGGGTTTGTATTAAATATACGAAATAAACGGTTTTATAAAATGATTCAATTTCGTTTGGGGACGACTGAAGTGTATGATACCATTCCCCGCCTCGGAAACAGTCACGATATTTAATCAGAAATATACGTAGAGGATTTTTTTTTCATCCACGAAACCCAAAGTCTGAATGAGCATGCGGCCCGCGATGACAAAGCGACGCGTTCTTTTATGCACACGACGCGGTGACATTAAATTTAATTACGCAAGCCGTGGTAAGTCAGTGCACGAGGGCGTGGAAATACCTGCAATCAAAAGATATTATGTACGAGACTAGGATTTATGACCACCACAAACGTGCACACTGCACACATACCCGATATACCGTGTACGCGGTTCACGGTCGTCGTGCATTTTTTCGTCCGACAAAATATGTGTACATATTATAATATGAATATGAATTCGAATATATTATGATACGCGTCCTTCGTAATTGCATACGATAGATCCGGGTACCCCGTCCGCCGCCGTAGTTAATCGAAAACAGACATTAATTTTTGCGCGACCTTTTACGCGGTGAACGACGCGTCCGAAGCACTGCGGCGATTTATTTCGCTCGGAAAATCGTCTACAAAAACGAAACCTTTTTTTTTACCTTTTAAACGGTCTTGCGGTTCGGGTACGGATTTCCACGAATGAATTCTGTGCAGATACCCACATAATATACTATCTGCGTCGCGCAGGGTATAAAAACTACTAATGCACACACATTGCGAATTGAATTTTGAGATTTCGCTGTGAATACTGCAGCAGACCGCCGGGCTTAAGTTTTTTTGATGTTTGAATTCGGGTCATGAATAATGGAGATCTCGATCGTTTACAAACTCGCGAGTGTGATTTTCTTCGTACCTAATATATTAGACGGCAATTTATAATGAAACTTGTTTAAGTCTCGTAAAACATCGACGAGCCCGGACACTTTGATTAGGAACCGTTTAATCATGCACGTCTATACTGCAGATGAGAACGTTTAGAAACAATCAAACAAACACATCAACTGTATATATCAATAGAAAAACATGCAAATTATTTCAACCGTTTCACTATTGGGCCGTAAGTGTGGAATTGATTATAAATAATATTAAATACTTAATAGTAATAATGAATATAATATGAATGAGTAATACATTTTATATAATACGTCAAATAAATCTATGTGTTTTGGTCGTTTAGATTGAAATCGTTTCCTGTATACCTATTTCGTCATAAGAAGTTGTTATGAATAATAATATAAATAATAATAATAATAATAATAAAAACTAGAAATAAAATCGGCATCGAGCTGGAATGAAATTAGTATACGATCGATTCCATTATATATTTGGGCGTATTCAACCTGCAACATACGTGTTACTTTGCGGCGGCCCACCCGCGGTTCCTCCGACCCGTTAATTACTATTATAGTCAAAGATGCACTCGGAATAACACGCAAACTTCTCGTCTTGTCACCCGCCTCCCAGTGGTTAATCTTCGGCTTTCGAATATATAGCCGCGCGAGTTTATTTCATCGGCTTTCGAATATAACTGTAGTTACAACAAACAAGGCATTAAATAAATCGTGTTATTTTGCTAAAAATGTCTGCGTTGTCTACGATGTTAGTAGGTACAACCTAATATTTTGTTGTACATAATAACATTTTTAATAAGAGGTTTCTGAAGCATGGTCATCCGCTTTTATCATTAAATTATGCGTGTATTCAAATTCTGATTTTGGAATTTTTAAATTTACCTGGAGACCATATTTTTGAATATTTGAGATTTTTTTGTACCACTTCAGGATGTAATCCGGTCACGATAAAAAATTGTTTTTCAATTGAGAACTCCCTCCCCCATTTTCACTTTTAATTATTCTGCAGATATTTTTATATAATATAATATAAAGTATAGGTATACCGCAGCATACACTTTGGTCGAAATAAAACGATCGTTAAACCAAAACTGAAAATCGTTAGATACACATTTTGTGAAATATCTTTTATACCTAGCTATAAATAAGCTGCAGCAACGTGACTTTTCCATTAGCAACAATTAACGGCAGATGGTCGCCTTGCATTTGTTTGCATGAAGGGACATTGACGCGCGCGGCCGAGTGCGGTAAATTCGGTGCACTACGCGTTGCATATAATATTGGCTGCACGCTGACACAAAAGATCGGAAATGAGGGTGCTGCAGTGTGCAAAAGGGTTGACAATCGATTGCATAACACAAAAAACACGTCCATCACGGTCGGCGGGGTGAACTCCAAAAAGAGAACGGTAATTATTATGATGTGCAAAAAAAAAATAAATATATTTGGGTATACCAGAAATAATAACAGTGTATAGAACTAATAATAATGAAAATAATATTTATTTGCGTATATGTCATATTCTGAATTTTTCACAATACACACGTCCGCTATCCGTCCTATTCAGTTGTCATATACCGTGCTTATAAATACATGGTATACAACGAGATTATGGTAATGCGCATATACCTAATATATTTTTTTTAAATGCACATATTATTATGGCCTGCAACATTATTGAAATGTGTATGGGTACGACGACTATTGCGATGGAGTTAACAATATGTCGCTGAGCGTAAAAAAATACTGATAACAGATAATTTTGTGAATTGAAAATATTTTTTCATCTAATGATGACAAAAAAAAAAACGATAAAAATTAATTAAATTGAAAAATACGATATAAGTGACAAATTCTAAAACAGATAAAAAAATTACACAAATACTCGATTAAACAAATTCGATAAAGATGAAAATAAAATTATGTTTTTGCTTAATAGAAAATCAAAATAATATAAGTATAACCAATGTTAGTAAAACTAAAAGTTATGCCTAATCGCTTAAAAAAATCTCAAAAACTACGGAAATAGAATTTAAATATACGTAAAAGGAACATCACATACCTACCCCGCATTTTCAGTAATAATTTCTTATCGTTCTTGTAATTTTCTTAAAATAATGCAAATACTTGATCGTTAAAGCTTGTGTATTTCGAAGAAATAAAACTAAAATAACAATATTCTTCTACAGAAAATGAAATATTATTAAGTAATTATTAAAATTTTATAATTATATGATTTTTTATTAGTTTAAATTATAATTTTTACCGTTTAATAAAATACATATCGTAATTTATTTCGTTATTAGAATATTATATTTTTTTAAATGTATTTAATTTAATTGTATATGAACTAAATTTTGTTGTGAGAACTTTAATAATAATAGAACGGCGAGTGTGTTTTGAGTAAACTTTTATTTAAAAACAGTATAGGAATTGGGCGTTATCGGATCGATCTAGTGCTGTAAATATACCCCAGACCACGATAAGTCTGTGCACGTATATATGTATATGACGAAGAGTGAATATTATTTACATATTTTATTATAGTAAATTATTTATTTATAATGATTATATTTATCAATAGTGACTGGAAATATTTACCAAAAAGCGTAGTCGTTCTTCGCGGGTATCGGTATAGGTATACTTATATATAATATTATGTATTATAATCTCGAGCTAAACGGCACGATAGGGTTAACTACTGTTTCGGGTTGGGATATATATTTTATTTTTTTTGGTTTTCGGTCCGCGACCCGGAGCGCCCAAAAGTGGACGCTCGTGACCAGGTTTTTGCGAGATCCGACCGAACGCCGAGCGGCGGCGGCATTATAATACTGCACGGTGTACTAATTATTGTTCACGTGAGCAACGCGCGCAACGGATTTAGAATACAAATTACTGGAATTAAACTAAGTGCACGGGCGGCGCAGATGCTGTTTTGCGATTCTATCCCTTGCCGGGGAACCATTAGCCCTTATTGTTGCCCGAGAGAAACCGGTGTCTCCTTCATCCCCTCGCCGGTGTTTTTCTTTTCGTTTTTTTTCCAGGACGCTTTAAACGAGCAAGAAAAGTCGCATTCTTAATATTATGTAAAACACAGAAAAACTCGAAGGGGTTTTTCGCGGTATATAGAGCGGCGAGTTGCTAAACAAATTAAGGCATCGATCATTTTTTTTTTACCTCTTACAGAACGCATCTATATATAATTTCGATATACATATTATTCTAAAATATCTACTTACATCGTAGCAATAATATATGGGTACCTAAATACTAACTCCCTCGTGCTTGGGGTTAGAGAACCGCTGAAGGTGACCTAACTGTAATCTCATAAAAAATAATACTGCACACGCATATTATACGTAAATAATAAACAATATTATGATTCTTAATTTGTCCGAGAATTGTAAAGAAAAAAATCCAAATCAGATACAATTTTCATACTTGAGTTGTATAAATAAGTGAAATACAGCCAACATGTAATATGTTTCGCATCACCACCCGCCACCGTTCGCTTTTTCTTCTCATAACCGATTTTCCTTTTTTCAAACATACAATTTTTATGGCCAATTGTGGGTATACATACTTATAAGGTATATATTTTTTTCCGTTTCTTGTTTTCCATTCGGTCGGCAAAGTGCAGTTTGCATTTCTTATGAGTTTGTCGGCGAACGAACTCGCACGATATAAACCTTATAAATAATAAATATATTTTTATGTGCTTCGTGTACTTACCTACCCCCAAATGGATATACTACCCTGAGTCTCAGGGTTATTATTATATATTGTTGTTTAGTTATAATTATTTGCTTTTGCAGGACGTTTCTGGTTTCGTAAAAAAAAAAAATGTTGACATGCAATTTTACTTGGTTAATGTCCTCTTATATAATATATGAGTTGTACACTTGTTACGTGTCTATTCCGTACATATTATAGTTTAATTTACCGCACGAATAGGTGGTACCGCTACTATATAATAATATTAGATATATATTGTAGTTAAATTATATTTTAATTAAAATTTCAGTAACTATCACATTTTTTTGTATATTTTTTTTTAATCATTTGAGATATTTGAAAACGACGCGCGTGGGAATACCAGATTAATGAAACCAGTTTTCTTCCGACACGATTTCATGAGACTTTTAAAAGGTGTACTTAATGAAGCCTAACGCGAGCGCGCGCGCGAGGAAGACTTTCGACGTTAAGTCGTACAAATCGTACGTGCCAGATAACTATCTCTCGGAGAAGATATAAAGAGTGAAATAATTTACTATATATAGCGGCTAAATAGGATAACGCGTCAATAATATTGTTAGGCCGACTCACAAAGCACACGCACGCCGCACATGTACAATACAATACCTATACATAGGTACCTAAATATTATATATTATATTATAATATAAAATGTACCGGTAACGTGCGCGGTGAGTCGGGTGTGGATAAAATAGGTATAATAATCAATATAATATAGCTGAGCTGATTGTAACGGATAATATGTTATAAAATAAAAGGTTTAAAAAAAAATATAAGATTATTTTCGTCAAAGAGCAATTAAAAAATCATCGGTAGGTAATTGTGTGTATATATAGCTATATATATAATATAATATATATAGTTAGTGTAATTATTATCGGTCAAGTCTTTCGATGTATTTAATATAGGCTCGCAATAAAGACCCAGCCATCGAGTTCTATAGAAAACTCGTTAGTGGATAACTAGTTTGCCGACAACTGAGCGGCGGCGGCATTGTTAACATATAAAATATATATATATATATTATATATATATTATATATACGAGCACGCGCTTGAAACAAACATCGGTCGGCCCATACTCGCTATACACAGTAATAATAATATATTACGATGGCGTACACCGCAACGGCGGCGGCGGGGTATGTTATATGGAATAAGTTTAAAGTCTATTTAACTTCGCGATTAATGAACTTTCGACATCCCGCATATTACGCGTGTATTACACATATGTACCACAGTATGCCGCACCGCCATCGTCGGAATACCGAGATGGTAATCGAACTACGTACGATAATAATATTTTTGTTTGCTAGACTTACCCGGACAGATGGAAGTGCATTCGGCCTTATTCACCGCCGGTCCGGGGCAGGGTTTGCCCCCGTTGAGCGGCACCGGGTTGTTGCACACTCTGGTCCTTTTCTGTTGCCCTTTGCCGCACCGGGAACTGCATTCGGACCACTGCGACCACGGCGACCAGCCTCCGTTCACTGCGAAAAGAAATTTATATATATATATATATTATTATAATATTATATACCACAGTAAACGAATCAATACCAGCAACACAAGTGCTGGTTTCATTTGCAATAATTTATATGAAATCGGATAGGCGTTGCAATATTATATATATTATTCCATTCGTTTTAATAATCGCGGTATATAAGGTACATGCTGCACAACCAGAGCACGTGACCGCTCGTCCCAAACACACACGCACACATATATATATATATATATAATTTATTATATATATATATATATATATATATATATAATAATTTATTATATATATAACAATTTTGTGCTGTGTCGAAATCGTGATAGCGAAATAAACGCACTTATATTATATAGGTATATATAGCCATATAGGTACGCCGGGATGCACTGGTTGCCAGTTTAGGACGTGGTGGCCGGCGACCAGAGATCACGAACTTGTGATTTAGAGCACGTCGGTTTCGTGTCTCAATTGTGTACACACGCCAACCGGACAATAAATCGCGTTTTTCGAAAGAAAAAAATGTCCGCAGATCGGTCAAGACGATAATCCTACGTTATAATATTATATTATTTTACGGCGCGCACATAATATAATAATATACGCGATATGTAACCGTGAAACACAGCCGATTCTTTCCGAAAATAATATGATAATAAAAACGACGTTTTATCCGACATTATCTGCTGCAGTACAGCGGTAGGTAGGTAATATTATGTATATATGTATACATACGCGCGGCTGTTTCGGGTTTTTTTTTTTCGTGTCCTGCACCGTCAAACCGAAATCCACGCACGGTGACGACTCATTTCATATACTTATATATTATAATACAGTATGGAAAAAAAATTGTGTCCACGCGACCATCTGTCAAGAACCCGTAAACGTCTCGTGCGACCCATAAATCTCGCATCAGCCCAGTCGACGTCGCGATAATGCTGTCTGTCGCGTTTTGATTTCTCGTATATAGGTATACCGTATACATACAAACAATAATATACCTATAATTGTGATATTTGATTTTTGCAGTGGTCATAAAAATAATGATGATATATATCGCCCTATTTCACCATAGAAATAGGTAGGTATATGTATTTTTTTTTTTGATTCTTGACGAGTTGTGAACCTCCCCTTCCAGCTAAAAAAATTGCACGCAGTCGTTATTTTGTGTACCTAAGCCATAGTCGATAAGCTGAATGCGAATTATATAACATAATATATATATATATGTATACACACCGAAACGCGTTTAAATATTTGTTATGTATACACGCGCGCACGCGCGCATATACACAATGAAAAGCATACAACAACGTTCAACAAAATTAAACAATTAGAACTTTTTTTTTATCCGCAAGACTCGAGTAAACAATTAAGGTAAACAACTACTTAAATGTTGAATATTTCATGAAAACGTAAATACTAAATAGACTGTTTTACGGCGTACTATATACCATACATATAACTACCTACATATATAATAATAATAATATGGTGTTTGTGTATATTATAATATATTGTTGTATTTCACTTTGTCTCGAGATTTCAGTAATATTTTATAGAACGTTTTTATTATGCAGTGAATTGTAATTGTCAACGGGGGCGACGACACGCATTAGCATAATAATATACACGCCGTTAATTTCGCCGCTCGAGTACGATTTTTTCTACTTGAAAACGCGCGGTCGTGTCTTACACTCACCCGTCGAAAGCCGTTTAATTGTTGTGATGATAATATAATAAACAAACAAACAAACAAGAACACACGTGACACGCGCGTGTGCCGACGTCGACGACTGGTGCGGCAGACAAATTCGTAAAAAATACAAACTACGGCCATGTCGGGGAGGGGGGTGGGGGTGGTGGTGGTTGCAGACGGAAAAGCACGTAAACGCAATATTTCTCGGCCATATAATATATTATAATCGCGCTGCACATGATGTACAACTTATGCGATGTACGCGAGAAATAAAAGAACAACGATGTATATTATAGAGTCGTATTATAGTAGAAGTTTTTTTCTTTTAAGTACTTAACTATATATATATACTACGATGTTGGACAAAACAAAATCGTGTATAGTCTATATACACCAGCGCAGTCGGAATAATATATATAATTTGACTCGCAACACGATTCACCGAGCGCTTCATTGTTGACGCGTACTGCACACGAATACGATGATGAGTATTATAATGTGCCTATGCGTCGGATGTATACACGACAATATAACTTACTATACGAGTTTATATTATAGAGGTACATTGAAGCTGGTTTGACGTATACGAGAGACTCGCGCGCTATAGGAGGAACACACGCACATATTATACTATAGGTACTATTTTTTTTTTTTTTTTTTTTTTTTTTTTATTGGGTAACCCGCGGCAACATAGGCCATTGGGTGTGGGGAGGGCACTGTAGGTTTTATATTGGGTAGGTTTGGTAGGTTTTATATTGGGTAAGTTGGTACACGTGTGTGTTGTGTTTGGCAGAATTTCTAGTGGGGCACCCGTAGGTTTCTGCCGTGCCCCGGGGTGGGGGGATGGCGGCACTTGTTCTCCGGACACCGTGACTTGCACGGAGAAAAATGCCGCCCAGTGGTCGAGGATCGAGCTCGGACCGGCTGTGCCGAATCCGTCGCGTTAGACCACTCGGCCACCTCGTCCCCCCTATAGGTACTATTATATTATTATGATTATTATTATTATTATTATTGTATAATCCGAACAGTGATTTCGTTTTTATATTTTGTACGAACGTATACTATATATACAATATATACGTAATAATAATAACAATAATAATAATATACATATGATGTCGTTATTGTCCGACAGACGCGTTCGAAACAGCTTGCAGGTGACGGGCTGCCTCGGAGTTCTCACGTGATTGATATAATAAAAAATAACGTACAATGTTGGGGGGGGGGGGGGAAATAGAAAACTGGGCATTTGATAAAATTCCCGGACAATGTATGTAGAATGCCCATTGCAAGTGGGCTATGTATACATCATACATCAGATGCGGACCAGTAATTTTTTTTATGCACAAAGATCTAACGGGAAAATAAGTTATATTTCGAGTTTTATTTAAAGATAATTAATTACAAACGAAAAAAAAATTGATTTACAAGAAGGTTGTATGTATATAAATCATATTTAACTTTAAATTTAAATTTAAAAAAAATGATTTTCATAATTTATTATTGCAATACACGGAATAGTTCCATTACATTTTGATATACAAAGTCGTCCAGCTGCTAATTTCATTCCACTTAGTTATTATATAATGTACCTTCGGTCGTGGGTCAACACTATCGGGGTACTCAGCCACTGGGGTAGGTTATTGACTACTTGTATGAACTTTGTTTTTAGTTGTACACGATTATGATATAATATTATAATATGAGTAATAGATAGATTTATATAATAAGTATATGTAAGCAGAACGAATATAACAGGTAATTTATTCGAAATTTGGAACTGTCAAGATTATAAAAATGGAGATAAAATATGATAGATATATTATAATTGAGTGCATTTACAATCATAAATACCTTGATAAGTGATATAGATAGTGAATAAAAACTAGGCTACCACTATCGTCTATCCCATAAATATAATGCATTACCTACCTATAATAATAACAAATAAACTAATATAGGAACTAAACTCGAATCGAAGTTACAACTCAACAACATAATTTATTTGCACAAATAGGTACCAATACATATGTATATGCATATTTTTTTTAAAGTATTCACATTACTCGCTATAAATCAGTCATTCTATAAATTAGATTTTAATGGAATGTCTGTGCAATATAGAAAATATTTAAATAATTATTCACATTGCCAAAAATAAGCCCTGATTTTTTACGCTGCCCGTCACATAACCATTTATTTATACGGCTTGATATATATATATATAATATATAGGTACTCCTAGCCACGATACATATTTTGTTTCAGACCGGAATTCGGAATACACATAATATGGTGGTAACAACAATATCGTGTTTCCCGCTCGAAAATCGTTTCGGAATCGAGTGCACACCGATAACTATATATAATATCGTATTGGTAAACGCATCGTCAGTGCATCGAATTAGGTATTTGAAGTGTTTATAGTTTTAAACTGCAGCGCGATTGAACGCGTGACCGGAGATCCGTAGTAACGGCTGGCGGACACACGCCGAATTATACTGCCGCCCGTCCCGGAATGATAAGCAAAAGCGGTTTCCGGACGGACCATATTATAGTATACATAAAATAAAAATAATAATAATATAACACGAGAAGAAAAATTGTGATGCGCACGCACGTTATGGACGAAGTTGATTAAAAACTAATTTTAACTGTCACTGCAGCAGTTGCGGGGCGGTACATATAATAATGCATTTCGAAGAGAGAAATCGTGAATTACTCGGTAATTAAAATATTATATTAATGTTGGTGATTCCAAGGAAATACCTACCAGCTCATAAGCTAACCTCACAGATTTCTTTAATTTGATATTCGGCCATCCGAATGTAATAATATGTTTTATGTTTATTTAAAATATAAAAAATAACTCCTTCCAAAATCTGATGCCGCCCTTTCATTATAATAGCTAGTATAGTTATAACTCGCATCGAAGGGGCGTGCGTTTTAATCTTAAAGATAATTAAGAACGTGATTAGTTTATGTTTATATTAATTATACGCAAAGAAGAAAAATCAGAAAGAGCTGAAACGAAAACGAAAAAAACAACACGAGACGTGAGTAGGCGGAATGGAATGACTTTCTGGTAAAGTTTAAAAAGCAAACAGCGCTATGATACTAACGTTTAAAACCAAGACGTGTTTGAAAAATATGGGCTGTTCAAACAGAGACCTAAACAAAACGACACAGTCACGATAAAAATTGTGATTATTATTAAACCGTTCAAAACATTGTGTGTCCTCGTGAGTACATAAATTATATATTCTCGGTTAAGGGGTGTGTGACGACCGTCAGGGATGTATCTACGAACGAGGAAATATAGGAGAAGGGCTTGATACAGAGTATTCTCCTTTACAATAATCCTATAAATCATTAACTTATAAGGTGATACCGCCTTAGTGAAAGCATCTCTGAAAAGCATTTTTGAGAGAAGAGCTTATAGAATATCTTCGAGTGACTCAAATCTGAACTATTTAAATGATAATTTTACTTGAGGGAACAACCAAAAATCACAAAGCGCCACGTCGAGAGTCTAGAGGGCTTAACGATCAGTAGGAATGCCGTGTATCGCCAAGACAGCCTGAATAATAGGTGCGAGGCGAATGTGCTGGTTAAGTCATCGTTATGAAGCTGCCAAGTTTTGTCTTTTACGACGTACAGTTACTGGATGTATCACTAAGTCCACGAAGAACCTCAAAATAGTACCTAAAGTGTTTTGGAACATCCTACCACTCCGCAAATGGAAATTTCTAGTACATTTTTAGATTTTTTTGGGATTAATAATGATCCGGACACTTATTAAGCACACGTCGAGTATTTAATATTGAATAACTATTATTTGAGATTATAATATATAATCATCAGGTACACTTTTTATCTTATAAATTGACTTGCAAACGATAAAGGCAACTTTGAAATAGTATATCGTTTAGTGGCTGTTCAGCGACCATAGCCACCCCTAACGTATCGAAAAAGCATTAAACGGATCGTATTTAACACACGCGTCCTCGCATAAATAGAATGCGTATAAATTGAGACGTTCGCCTCTCCTGCGCAGCAAACAGGTTACCCCGCACACACAGACACAATATAATATAATAATAATAATAATAATATAATTTACACGTACAACACCAATACATAATAATAATAATAATATACCTTGTACCTATACAGTATCTATGCAATATAAACGTTCGAATATTGTTTCGCATTTTATAGTCGGCCATAACAACTTTCATTATATAAGGACCGCGAAGCGCGTTCGATGCAGTCTGGTCGTTAAAAATGTTTGCTCTCGCCCCGCCGCACGCTTACACATACGATACAATATACAACACTGTGTGTGTGTATACAACAACTATACAACACTCGCCGTGTAATATGCGCGGGTATCCAATAACGATAATATTATATTACATTTTATCTGTATATATATATTGTGTTTATAGGGCCGGTCTCTCGACGAGCGTGTACACGCGTATTATAATACATATAGTAATAATAATAATATATTATATGGAGGATACCAGCTATTACCTATCGCAGTCGAAACGATCGTCGTCGATCGCACGTAATGATATATCATTATCACCTATATAATAGCAGTGCTGCTTTTCGACACCGCGACCCAAATATTCGTCAGAAAATCCATCGCGACCCATGTGGTTAATAAGTTACAAAAAAAAAGGTAACCCACATGGTTCTAAAAAAGACTAGGTACATACCGGATCTATACATTTTATTTCCGTTGTGCCCGCGTGGCGATGCGGAAAAAACTGATTGGCATAGAATAGTCGGGAATATTCGGTAAGTAGTCGTATCGAGATAACGTTGCGATTACAACGGCGCGGCGTATACCGACAATACCAGTCGTACCAAACATAGTAGGAATATGGTATGACTATATACGGTTTCCGGAGATTTTTTGGGATTTATATAATACTTAAACACTTTATAGTTTATATATAGTTTAAAAATATAAACTTCTCGTGACCCACCAAAAGATAATATGGTTATGGGGACCCACTAGTGGATATATTATACAGAGCGTCCCGGAAGTTGTCGAAAATATTATAATATACGTGTGGTGTACAAGACGCGTTTTCAAAATCGCTACGTACCTATAGCATAATAATATTATGAACGTATTATAGTATTTGCAGGCGCGTTTCGCGAAGACAGCATCGCGTGAGGGTCGCGAGTCGCGACACTATCACGTACGGAGAATCAACAAGGCACCAGTGTTTGCTGTTACCGAGTTTTCGCCGATTTGCAGCGGAAAGTTCGCGGCGGCGACGGCGGAGGGAAAAAACTTCCGTCTCGTTAACGAGATTTTCAATAACGAAACTTTTCCCGCGCCCGCGACAAAAGACGTTTTTACCCGCAAACCACCCCACGTGCGCACACACCTGCGGCGGCGTGAATATATATATGCGTACAATAAAATATTACAATACGTAAACCGAAAATATATACAATATTATGCGTAGTGTACATATATATATATAAATGTGTATGTATGTGAAGGTGCAGTGTTCGGTGTAGTGCGACGGGTCGACCGACGAGGGTGCCGCCGAGTGGCAGGAAAGACGTCGGGATTTCGATTTGTACGTTCGAATTGCTTTTTTTTTTCTCGCCGGAAAGTCACGCGCAATGGCTACCCTCCCCGAGCACCGTCGGGCACATCTTTGGGACACGACACGACGCGAGAGTACGTGTAAACGTATATGGGAAAATGGAAACAAATGGAAATGGACTTTTTGCCGCAAACTTGCACATACCGGTGTCCAGCGTTACGGGTTAAATAATACTGCAGCTGCAGTATATATGTTGCGTCCGTGTTGTGGACAAAATATAACGATATTATTATATTATACAGTCGTTTCGTATAGTAATGGATGATCTCAGTATTTTAGTCCGACGAGCATTGATACAACGTCGTCATTTCAGATTAGGTATTGGTATGTTTTTTTGAAAAAGGAACAAATAAGACGTAGTCGGTCCCGAGTTTGGTACAATTTTTATATCACTGATTTAAAAAAAATATGTTTAACACCACTTACCTATATATTATCATATTCTACTATGTATACAAATTTTAAAGCATTGAATAATTAATTGTACTAATTATTATAATAATATACCAATGTTCATAATAATAATAACAATAATAGAAGGTACATAATATAATGTGATTTATATGAGGTCGATAAGTAAATCCTTATAGTAATAACTAATAAGTGAGGACGATCCCACCAAGTAGCAACGACCGGCCTTGCTGTAATTTAAATTAGATGCGGAAAATTTCCACATTGTCGTCTACCAGATGACGCCACTACGAGGTAATTTATTTTCAATTGCTTCGACAACACATATTTATAAATATGTAGGTATATAATTGGTGGTAAATGTAACGCCACCGATTAATTATTATTAGTTATATAAAATAATGTTATTTTCGTTTTAATAATATTGCAATAATTATAAATGCTATAATTTTGATATAATAATAATACTTTTTACTAGGAAACGTAATTAACTAATCAACGTAACTATAACATAATAAAATATATAATTATACCACGTGTGTAATGTGTTAAAATATTATGTGCATCATTTTTATGACGATATACATATTAGTATAAAATAATTTGACCAATTATTCGAGGGTTCCGTGTAAAATCGATGACTATTGTGACCGACAATTAAACCGGAGTACGTGGAATAGTTCAACGGCACAATATATACATTATAACATGTACACGATAAATACGTTATAATTGATTACCGACAAAAGTTCAGTGATAAACTAAAACATAATTGGAACAGTGCAGTGTGCGTACAGTGTAATTTGTACAGCATCACAATGAGGACCGTTTTTTTTTTTTCGTTGCCGTTTTCGAAGTATCTGAAAGTGGTACGCAAGAACACTGTTTAAAGAAACGAGTTTTAAATAAAAACATAATACGATTACGTTCGAATCTCGTTAACGTGCGCCGGAGTACGGCCTTTTCAATAGAGTGATTTCTACTTTGATGGTAAATACTATGTATCGATCGGGAGAAAAAAAAAACCACCATTATTTTCGAATTAAGTATATTACGTGCGGTGAAAAGGGTTCATGTGTGTGTGTATGGGACATTAGAAATACGCGAATACACACGCACACACACATGCGGTCATTGTATATTATACCACGTTTACCTTTGTCGCGTCGGCGCGCGTGTAACGACCACGACGACTGACGATGACGTTGCCAAAGCGATTAAAAAGCCGTCGTATAAGTATTGCAGCAGCACACCTATACCGTGAGGGGGGGGGAGGGTGCTACACATTCAAAAGAGTTTGATTGCCCATATTATTATGTGAGCGCGTTTCGTCGACAAATCCGATTTTAATAAGCTCGAGGACGACGACTTCAAAGTGTATATATAACACCTATATAATACAATATTATAATAATAGTAATAATAATAATAATAATAAATAGAAATAATAATACCTAATACTCAAAGTTGTTTTTTTCGATTACCTACCTACGTGTATATTATGCACACCGCACCAAAAACGGATACACGTAGGTATATAATATTATTGTTATTAATATAATATATAATATGTATTAAACTATGCACACTGCACACGCTTCGGCGTTTCTACGCTCGCGGTATATTGTTAGTTCCGGATCATTAGCCCAATAATAACAACGAGCGTGCAGTGTGCAGAGCGAGCCAGAGTGAAAAAGAGACCCTCGACGAGCCGCCCGCAGCATTTCGGATTCAGAGTGTTTATGAAAGGGACTCTCGTGTGCGATAATTGATTGCGACTGCGTGTGTGTATATACGTGTATAATAATATCGTGCGTGTAAAATTTACGATAGGTTTGTCCCTTTCGCCCATCCTCTTCCTCCTCCGATACGCCCGGAATCGGTTCTGCGTTTCGGTGGTTTTTTATTTTATATTTTCGTCCCGAAACGCTACCACCCACACGGCCCGGTACAACACGCGGCTTAATGACCGAGGACCCATCGTAAAAACGAATAGCGAAATTTATGTCGCGAGGGGTTGTGGTGGTCCGATATAATTATTCGCATTTAGAATATTATTATAATATATGTATATATTAATATCGCGGACGCAGCGCCACGCGTGACCCAATAGTTAAAATCCCGCATAGCACGGACAATAATATACGAGGATTATACTATATAGTATGGTACCTATATATAATCATACTGTATTATATATATTACGGTTTAAAAACGTTTAAATGAATTCCATTTCCATCGAGTATGGCCGATATAAAGGTAGGCGGTTTGAGAGAAATAATAGTCGATGACTAGCGATAGCATAATAATTCTTGAATATCTAGATAAAAAGTGCCCTACATAATATATAATTATAATAATATTTAGAAACCTATTGGCTATTATGCTACGTTAGGTTAGGCGGAATGCAAAAAACAACTTATACATTCTCCAATTCTTTCCGAGATTTTTAGCTACTTTTTGAATTAATGTAAGTATATGATATAAAATAAAAATAATAGCCTTTCATGGCGTTAACAACGAATTTAAATAACCTTGATTTGAAAAATATGAATTTTGCAATAGGTTTTTCCACTCTAGTGAATTTAATCATATTTAAAGTTATAATTTCCTGAGACTTATAACGATGTTTGTATTTAATAAATAAATCACATAATCTCTGCTTTCGTAAAATACGTGCTTAAATAAGTTATTTAAATAAGTTCATTATGCGGCTTGCAGTTCTATACTACGTCACTATGGGTTTAAGGGGGTAAAAAAGTTTTGATTGCCAAAATGTGCACTGAAAAACAATCCGTGAAAGAAGTTTGAAGGGTAAAGAATCCTTAATTTTACACCCCCTCTTCAACATTTTTTGGATGTGGATGACTACTGACTTATTAAAGCGATTTGGTCGTTTTCTAGAGAGAAGTTGTTGGGTGGGAATAATATTGCCATCTTTTAAAAGGATTATCAATAAGAAAAAAATACGAGACATAAATATATTTATGTAATTAATATAACTTTTATGTTATCCTTAAAATAAATTTTATCTGCTCAAATATGACTCTAAACGAAAATCAATAAACAATTTTAGTAAATACTGTGAGTGGATAATATATGTTTTTTTTATATACATGCAATATGAAACACTGGTATCTACTTAGTAGGAAAAATTATGTTAGTCAAATTTTTTTTACACTAGGTACTAAATATTATACAGATACAATTTTTTTAGCATATTTGATACTTTGAGTATATAATATATTAATTTATTTCCGTTTTATGGAATAAAAGCACCGTCTTATTTTTAATAATAATTATTAAAATGTTTTCGATCACCTGCAGACAATGCGATTTTGATCGTAATCATACTGATTAGCCTCGGGTTTTTTGTTTTTTTATGAAAATATGATTAAATTATCTTTTTATGGGATTGAATTTTTAAAATACAATAAACGGCCGAATTATACTTTAGGGCATTCTTATAGGACTATTTTGTGAAAATTCACAACAAGTTTTAAGAGAATGTTTAAAAGTTTTTACTAACGTTAAAGTATAATGTACCTATATATAAGGCATCTGGTATATTATATATTTTATTGAGAGGACAAATTTTTAAATGAAAACCAAAGCTACGCGAATTAAAGTATAATAAAACTCAAGAGTAACTTTGAAAACGAATGACATTAACAATTAACACCTTTTAAGGTTTTCATTTTATTTCAGGGAGTCACAACTATTTTGGCGTTCATAAATTATTCAACACGATTCTGGATAGTAATTTATACCGTTCATAATTTATCACCAATCGATTTTACCACAGACGGGTAAACGCAATTTATTCATTATTTTCTTTATTTTTTTATTTTAACGAACTAGAGAAGATGTACGCTTATTTTCTATAATAATAATAATAATAATTACAACTGCGGAAAATGGGAATCCACGTGACCCCGACGATCCTGCCGCCCCTCCCCTTCGAGCAGCGGACTCTTTCTTCTGCAGGCCAAGAAACTCACGCACGTTAACAATAGAAGAAAAAAAACGACAAACAACAATGGCCGGCCAATACGCGTATATATACAAACAATATATAAAACGTTATTATTATTATTGTAAAAATGTAAATGAACGGTTCTTTGCGTCCATACTTGTCCTTATATACCTACTTACAGAGATAGATACCTATATATTATAACGACCGTCGCCGGGAAGTAATTTCGTATTTAACAATATCTGTGCAGAGAAAGACAATTTCGTAAAGTTATATCTGGTGTTGTCACGACCCCTGCACCGGTAGTACTTTTTGGAAGAAGAAAAAATTGCTTTCTGGTTTTTTTTTTCGTCCGCTTCAAACGAACTTCGCCGCGGTACCGATAGAATGCAATAATGGCCGAAAATTTACCAAAAGAAAAAGCACCGTTGTCGAGTGTCTCGAGAATTTTAAGTACACACGCCACCGCCAAAGATATATAATTGCTTAGGGGACTGCATTCCAATTATCCAGGACTGATTGGAATTTAACCACTGCCGGGCAAACTTTTTACTATTACACGGCCGTGGGATCAAGCAATATATAATTTCGCGGGTTTCAGCGGAGTAGTTTTTATATTTTTTATTTTTCTCATGTTCAGCTGGTCTAACGTATTCGTGCAAAAAAAGAACATTGTTTTTCTACGAATTCAATTTCAAAACGTTGATTATTTTTGTATTATTAAAATTCCTCTTTTTATATATATTAAACGTTGAAGCTGCATAAGAACAATAAATACGATCTAGGTATCTGGTATACATGTATATTGTATATTGTTTATATATATAATGTGATATACCTACGCATATACGTGAGAATTTCATGATATGGAATCTTAATAATCTTATAGAATAAAATATCTAACATAAGCTCGTAGGAAAACTGATAAAGATAATTCTGCAGTAGTGCGGGCTGACTGAATAGAAAGATCTTCAAACACTTTACTATTATATATAGTATATATAATATTATAGAATATACCGATGAGGCGTCTCTCATATATTATAATATTAATATTATATTATTATAATCTTTCGAGATAAGCCACGAAGAGTTAGTAAAACATTATACAGGGAACTCTACTCGATTATACTTTGATGCATAAAAACTAACAAAAATATCATCTACTTAACAATTTACAGTAAAAATATGGTTTTAATTTTTTAAAAAAAGAAGTTTGTACCACCACAGGACTAATTAAATGGCATATGAAACATTTTAGAACCTGGAAAAAAGGTCTATTGAGAATAAATACGGAAAAATTCCAAAACTTATGGAATTCGAACCACTGAAGATTAAAATTAAAGAACAAAACAAGGTGAACGATAATAAGGTGAAACAACCTGTCAATTTTTCTTTCTGTGCCGTATACACGCGTCTCTATATTTTTATTTTGTGTTATTAGCGATGTTGATTTTCGATTATATTCTATATTAAAAACTACCACGCAACTTATATGCAAATGCAAATACGCGTTGAATTTAAGTATAATAATATATTGTTCCGGATAAATACATAGTAAATATCACAAGTATATTATATAATAATAGGTATATCTATATCGATTAGCTTAGCCTATTTCGTAAAAAAAGCTTTTACACCTAATCGTATATACCGCACGTATAACAACAAAGCGGCACACACCTGCTATTATATAAAAGAAAAAAACTGTTGTACGTTTTATCCATCGTTGACCCCGTCCTAGCTGGTTCAAACGAAGTACTGATAAGTTTATTTCTTAATGGCATATAGCGGGATTTATATAAATATAATATTATTACCACCAGCTCAATTCCGATCTATTCTCTCAATAAAATTCTCTCAATACAAAAATAAATAGTGTTCTGTGATGGTATTATTTTGCAGTTAACGTAATATAGGTATTAAATTATAATGTTAACAAAAAAAACTAACTGTTGAGGAAATTCGTCTTAAAAAAAAAAAAAAACAAATATGATGTTTTTGGAAATACCGTCTAGAACCTACAGCGTAATACAACATGCCAACAGTGATGTAAAAAAGTCAAATAAAGGTGCAATATGTAATCGGTAATTTTTGTGATAACAACGAGGCGTACTTCAGATGAAGGGCTGTAATATAATAAACCGATCGGATCGTTTGTTTTATTTTATATAGAGATGTCAACCCTTATATTATTTGTACAAAATGTGTTAGAAAGCAGGGTTTACATTTGGTATTAAATATTCATATACGAGTTCCTTGAATGGTAGCGGAAAATAAGTTTATGACTACAAAACTGACCATTAAATAAAATTGCTACCGCTGCAGCTGTATACATTTATATATAAAGATATAATTTTAAATATGATCCTCGGTCCGAAAAGAATATAACAGGAAATTAATAAATAAAATCTATTTCCTAAACAGAATAATATGCGTACCTATATAATATAGTATACAACATATACTACTGCTATAATGCAACTATCTATATATATATATATAGGTACTAAACAATGATGAAAATCATCCTTAAGGGATCAAATATATTATATTGTATAGAATAAGCAATAGTCGCTGGCAATTTTCTAATTGGGAAACCGCATTAGTATAATATCCTCGACGTCGGGAATTGTTTATGCCAGACGGCTGCAAGTTCGTGCAATCGAATCAAGGAGCCAACAGTATACATTTTAGTGTTGAATTCAAGGGAAAATAACGACTTTTTTTCGTACAAACCGTAAGTACAACCCATCATAATAATAAGGTCTCCGAGGGATACGTTATCAAACATGTCGACCGTCAAAATTGTATATAATATTTGATTCAAAATCTCAAATACGCACGCGGCGTTCTTGCTATATAAATGATGCGCGTATAATACACAATTGAATACGGCCGCCCTGAATCATTAATTCCGTCATAGTTGTAGTAGTCTTACGACAATAAGTTGTCGTCGACCCCGCCCAAAGTAGGTATAACGATACCTATACAGTATATTATAATATATTATTATGCGTTGTAAGTGTTTCAACGACGAATTTCGGCGTTTGATAAACTGTTTTTGCCGGAGAAAGCGCGTCTATCGGTATATGGTTAATGCGCAATTGTGTTTAACCAATCCAACCCGCGGTACTTACTATATAATATATATGTATATTATACTGTATATAACCTAAGTATACATGATCGTTAATCGAGCATCCGTGGCGTATATACGAGTCGACCGGTGAGAATCCTTATCGGATATTCGGTCCATTAGTTTTATTATATATATATATATATATATATTATTACATACCTATATATTGTATACACTACGGCGTACACGTGGAATCGACCGGGTGGGTGTACAACTGTGGAGGGTAACATAGAGAGAGAGAGAGTATAGGGACATGGGATATAATATTATATTATATACTACGTGTGACTCTGCCATAAATCATTCACCGGATTCATTATACGTCACATCCTGCGCTTTTGTTCTAAAATCACGCGCATCCAACTTCGACAACACGACTTTTCGGGCTTTGTGCACAAAATGCATTCGAACGCCAATTTCAGAAACGCGAATAATAATTTAACTACCTCCGTTATTTTTCATATATTATTTCACCCGTTTTTCATTGTTTTTCCGTGGTGGTGAGATAAAAATTAATGAAAAAAATAACTCACAATAACAACAAAAAATTATGTACTTTGACGTAATAGGTGCAGTACACACGCAACTGTTGAATTAAAATAACAGCTTACTAAGCGTTGTGGCGTATAAACGAAATCGAAACACAAAACATTGAAATCGCATCAATGTTTTGTTTTGATTTCAATACGAATTAAAAAAATATGATCGTTATTAGTCACGTCAGTCAGCAGTATAATATATAAAATAAAATATGAAGGGTATGATAATATTATGTAGGTATCGGTTATTGTACCAAATGTGAATCGGTCGCATAAAATAACGAATAAAAAGCATAATGTTAGTAGTTAACGCGCGATTGTAACCGAAAACCAGGTAAGAACATAAAAATTGTTCAATCCACCAAACGTTTATAAATACCTAATTATATAGGTGCGGATATAATATCCGCAACTCGCAAGCACTTTTAAAGCACCTATAAAGTATAATAGCTGTCATGTGGATATTTTATTCGCAATATATGTTAAGTACCTACCTATGTTTTTTTTAAATTACGACCGTCCCGGTTAGATGATTTTTTATTTTTTTTTTCGTTAAAATTGTCACTTCATATTCGACCAATCCGACCGAAATACCGTACATACGTCTTGTCCGTGTGTTAATATTTCTTGTTTTTATCTTGGCGCGTGTCCCGCTCGCGACACTTTAGCAAGACGTGTCTTTCGATCATAAACAAACCTACGACGCACACAAACACTTGAATTTTGCTTCTCGTCGTGTCGCGCCGACAAATAATAATAAATCCAGAGATTTTCAATTACCACTGCCGCATATAAAAGTCACAACTCGGCGGACTTACACTCCGCCGCCGTCGTAGTCGGTGCGCATATATAACGGGCTAATTATTTCTGGCCTCGCCGCACGTAATTTACGGTCTCCCTCGCCCCTCGTCGCCAACGTCGCCACTTATCTCCCCTTTCACCCCCGCCATCCAAGTAACGGAGGCGGCAAAGGGGGTTTCAGTTAAATTCCTCGCGGATTTTTTTACGCGCTCGTATACAACGTCAACCGCGTGTAACTCTGTATACAATTCTACTCTTATATAGGAAAAAAACAAATCACCATTATAATATTATTATATACATAGGTGCACGGCTAAGACAATATCAGCCAATCGTATTAAACAATATAATATATTATAAAGGTAGGTAGGTATAGTGCCTATTATATACATTATACTGTGTTTATTTATATTATTTTGCTTTTTCATTTTCCCGCCGCGCACGCCTATCCGCCGCAAAAGTATCGGTCGAAGCGCTTCGTTTTTTTAAAGACAAGTATATATACCTACATTATACTGAGTTAACCGATGCCGCTCTATAATAATAATAATAATAATAATAATAATAATAACGATGGCGGGTGTGCCGCAAAAAAATACATTATCTTAAGCCGTCGTTTAAACGTTGTTATTATATGACGCACAACCTTTTTAAGTTTTTAATAGCAATAATTTTGGTTTTACATCACAAATTGTGTACGAAAAAAATCGAAGCCCCATAAATCACCCGCTTCTTATTCGCATTCGAAAAGCGGGTTTAGTAAAAAAAAAAACACTGTTATTCCCGGCAACATAAATTAATATGCGGTTTGAAAATATTATGCATTCCAGTTTATACTATATCCGAAAACGTAGTTATTGTTATTATTAATCTTTTGTTTTACCTATAGTGAAAAATGTATAGAAACTTGATGGTTTTTGTTTTGATTTCGACGCGGGGTTGAACTAGAATACTTAATTTTACTGTCAAATAATTTTAAAATAATATTTATATTCAAGGATATCATCCCACCTACATTTCACCAACTAAATATCAATACAACGTGATTTATTTAAAATTCCGTTGTCGATTTTCAAATTTCATGCGATTTATTTTAATAATGTGCGCCTAGGTACCTATAATAATAATAATACACATCATTTGCCTGGCGTATATAATGTAAATCGAATCGAGTAATAATTATAGGCACTTACGACAAAATGTTATCGCCTTCGGAGCGCATGAATATAGCAGCCGCAGCAGCAGAGCAATATATACACAAAGCAATCACGATGTTTTCAAGAGCCATTTTGTGTTTCATTATATTATATTGAAAAAAACCATTTAAATACGGGTTTTATCCTTTTATATCGTCGTCGTATAATAATTCTTGTATTAAAAAAAAAAAAAAAACTTTAGATAATTTTCGGGTATTGATGAGTTTCACTAAACGATATCCGACCTACGCGTCGGAACTGGTTCCCGCGATATCATGCGATTAGACAGGTATAGGTAGGTGCGCGTTAATAATTGAAAACAATACAATACAACGCTTTCGTTCGATATAAAGGAGTTACAAATAAATAAACGTGTGCACGCCGCACACGATCGACGGAATATTGAAAATTAACGATGACTGCAAACTACTACGTATTATATTATAATTTATATTTACATTTTACACGTCAACCGCAGACCTATGTGTGCTAACGTAAAATTGATTTTCACGATCGGGTTAGAATAATATTACATTACCTATACAGTAGGTACTAGTTATACATATAATAATACCGTATCGTAATAACGATCGACAGTTTCGTTACGCCGCGTACCTAAATATATCGAGGGCTATCATTTTTTTTTCAACAGCAAATTTGTCTTTGAAAATAATACGCATACCGGGTAACACATTTAACGTAAGACATTGAGTATTTTAAAAACTATAATTATTTTTGAAATTATTTGTTTTGCATAATTTTAAGTCGTTACAAAAAATTATGTTTCTATCGTTTTCAATTTTTAATATTTTTAATGACAAGTGCATTTTTAATTACTTTATTTCAAAAGCAGAATTCATCAATATATGAAAGTTAAATTTTGGACAAGAAAAGTTTAAGAGTTATTATAAGACATAATAAGTATTATAATAAGTATTACATACCACATACCCACATAACCACATATATAAGTATTATAAAGTTTTGATTAGTGGAGCGGAGTGGTACAAGGATACCTGCAAAATGCAGGTCCACTTCTCCGCTTATCAAAACTTTAAACACTTAAAAGTTATAGCTAATAAACTACTGGTCTGAAATTTTATTTTTATAGATCGAAATATTCCGGGATATATATATTCTGCTTTGCAATATAAAATCAAAAATGTATTCTATCAATCAAAACTGATTAAAAATAGTATAAAAATACAATTTTTTTCCAAAAATGTTGTTTTCTAACTACTTAGAAATGATGTAAGCAAAATAATTTAAAAAACTTTAGTGTTTTCTGAAACAATAATAAGTGTTCTACGTTAAATGGATCACCCCGTATATAATATACACTGAATACACAACGACCTCACGTGATGACAAATTTGAGTTAAAAATATAAAAAACAACAACACACAATACATGCAATAATAATAATAACAATACGAGACTCAAATGGCGTCTAACGAATACCCGAGGGCTGAGTCATATTTTAAATCACGGTAAAAAAAGAATAAAAGCGTAGTAATAGTAATAATAATAAATCTAACGAGATGTTGTTTTTATAAAAGGGCAAATATTAAATAGCAGACACAAAGTCCATTACACAGATTGGGACGGCCGCAGTAATGGACGTTACTAATTCCCGGCGTTCTATTTGATGTTTATTTTTTCGGTTCGAGTAAATGCGAAGAGGTTTATTACCTGTATATATATTATATATATAAATACAAAAAAAAAAATAAATAAAAAACAAAAAAAAAATACCTATCTGCCTAATAACATTTTAATCAAGACGGTTTTTTTCGCTCTCTTGATTACCTACCTATATACACATTCCCCACTGCAGCCTTTCGTTCTCTCACTTACAACACCCGCCTTAGTGCGTATATTCGATAAAACTGATGGATCGCGTATTCAAAAATGCCTGCACACAAAGGTCCGCATATTATATATCCGCGAGGAAAACGGCCATTTCCCGTACGCGTACACGAGCGCAGGCACTATCTATTACGTTATGTAAAATACTCTATCAATCACTTTCACGGGCCGGGAGAGAGAGAAAGAAAAAAAAACATTTAGGCGGGCACCACTATCGCCGTATATAATATATAAATATATATATATACGTACTTCTTGTACGTAGCTTAGTCGTCTCGGTTTGATTGAAAAACTCGGCTTTTGTCGGAGCGGCGCCCCTGTAATATTGCAGCTCGATAGCTGAGTGCGGAAAGGGTTAACGTTCATATTCAAACCGATGCTCGCACAGACGTATAATATATTATCTGAGACGAAGTACCCATAATCTATGTATATAATTTAGCCCACGGAACTATCAAATATACTTTAGGTCTATAATATATATATATAGAACAATGAGCTCGTGTTTGACGAAATGCTTACGCGTTCGGTTTATATGTATAATAATAATGCATGTACACGATATCATATAATATAATATATATATATACTGCGGAGGGGATATAAATCCCTTAAGTCGGACTTGATGAGTATACCTACCGACGAACGACGTCCAATATATAGTATATATACCGATGACAAATAGCCGCTGTAAAGGAATATTCATAAGCTCAGCTCTTTCTCCAATATTATACGCGCATGAAGTAGGTACTACCGAGATTTACAAGGGGGGGTTAAAATATATATATATATAATATATATGCGACGGTATCGTAGCACCACTACAGCGGGTGTTTCATTACCAACGATCCCCGCGGCGGCGGAGGCGTGTTGTCGGCGGCGAGAGATCGCGAGGTGTTGGGCGAAAAATAAAAGAAAAACGGGTGGAATATGACTTTATATATATATATATCGCTACTGCGCTCCGCCGACGATTTCCATTTGTTTTTATCATTCTATTTCATTAATTTCTGATGAATATTTATGTACAGCGCTGAGTTAATGAAATCCGCACCGCCACGGTATATATATACATACACGCGTATATATCCCGGCCGCCAAACCCGCGGTAACCAGTCGCGGTAATAGAGTCGTTTTTCCGCGAAAACGACTTTAACCCCTCCCACCAAGATTTACTCCGAAACAGTGGCCGGAAGAGTGTAGGTGCGGTGTAGTTGTCGTTGGTGGCGGTAGTGGTAGCTGGTTGTTTTAAGGGGGAACCGTGAAATACGACCGGGTAAAACGTTTGAATACAAATCGTCGTTGGTATATATCCTTGGCGAAACGTTTTATTTATAAGTATATAATATATATCACGTGCGTGGATGCGCGTGGGCGGGACCGAGGTAAAACTTCGTGTTGTATAATATGTAGGTTTAGAATAATTTTCTATGCACACTTAATGTTGTTTTTCGAATAAAATCCATTGAGAACGTTACGCAATTTTTTTATAGGCCATTATTTTAAAGGAGTGCCTAACTAGACCAGCGATCGCTAATGAGACTATAAACGAACAAATGATTTAACGAAGGAAAATAATATTCATTCAATTTTTTTTTCACGGGTTATCTTTAAAATATCATACCTAATGTTACTTAGAAATAACGTTCAAGTAAAATCATTTGTTTTCATTAGTCAATTTATGGTCACCATTAAATGTATGTTGAAAATCTATAGGCACAGTTGATTAAAAAAGAGAAAGAAAAAGATTAAAAATCGGGCATAAAAAAGAAAACGAACGAAAGCGTCGACAGGTGCAAACCTTCGAGAGTCGTATTATTGCATTTCGAATTAATAGTCAAAAACCATCATCGTAAAACCGTTATAGGAAACAAAAAAATATTATTTTATTTATACCTTTTCGAAGAACACATAAAGGGGCCTACCATACATAAAAATATTATACTTTTCATTTGATTTTTATGTTTATTTGTTTAATGTTTTTGTGATGACTATAATAATATAAAGTGCAGTAAATAACACCGTTTTCTAATCACGCGTACAAAACGTAATATAATATATCTATAATATTAGATGCATGTGTGCGTGTGTGTATACGTATAAATATATCGTATACAATGCGTTTCCAAGGATATAATGAAAATCATTAAATTAATTCAATCTTGATTCGAAATAAAACACTGTAAAAAATGATTGCAATAGTGTCAAGACGCGATATATTATTCACGAGTATGGTTTACGGGTCCATCAAAAAAAGGATATAAACTAACCCATATACCCACAACAGTGTGTAATACGCTCAAAATAATATTTTCGGAAAGGTAAAATATATAGGTACAGGCATTGTGGATCGGGATATTATCAAGATACACTTCATCTCGACCGCTCGTATAAATTAGAATAATACATTACTAAATAATAATGTTATATACTTGTTGTATTTATATAGTGGTAGGTATATTATAAGTTATATACCTACCTAGCTATGTCAAACGTTCGTGATGTTGGCCCACCTAAGAACCAGATTTTTTTTTAATTCATGCTTTTATTTTTAAAGTTATTTGAAAGTCTATTTTTAGAACGTGAAAGTCCAATCTTTCACCATAAAATCAAAAAAATATAAATTAAACCAACTTCACGCATAGCCCACTTTTTTAAACCCAGAACTTCGAAATCGGCCGTTTAAAATGAAATCTAGTGATTAGCTAGTACGTATTTGCAAGTCTCTTCATACGATTTTCAAGTCATGACTGTCATGAAGTGCATTCAGGTGGCGGCTATAAACTTTTGAACATGTGAAGTTAGCCCATTCATTCTGACTTACAACACAGTTTTTTAATCACGCTTACAAAATATATAATAATATATCAGCTATAATATCATCTAATGATGAGTGCGTGTGAATATAATATGTACATGTATACATAACTCATAACTTCATAAGTATATATTATGTACATATCGCGTGTAATGCGTTTATAGGAACAGTATATAATGATAAACAATTCAATTAATTCAATCTCGATTCGAAGTAAAAAATTGTAAAAAGAAAAATTCCAAGTTTCGAGACGCGTTATTATTCACGAGTTTGGTTTTATCAAAGAAACGAAATAACCTAACCCACAGCCGCGTGTAATACGCTGACAATAATATCTTCGGAAAGGAAACATATACGTAGCCACGCGCATTATGATGCTAATAATTGTAAACGGGCGGAGCGGAATATTATCAAGATACCCCTCATCTCGACCCCGCGTATATATAGTTTATTAGAATAATATATTATGAAATAATAATATGCGTGTTGTATTATAAATATATTATTAATATATTATATAGAGGTAGTATATCAACGGCTTTTCGTTTTCAACGCCGTTTTCTACGTCGTTGACCTCGAGAGTGGTTTTTAAAGTGTATACATACGAAATCTTTTATCTAGCTTGTGAATAATAAACGCCGAAACGCAATCCGAAACATTATATTATATTTCGTGCTGAGGAAAGCAGACGAGGTTTTTATTTTTTCGCTACTGCCGCCGTCGATAAACAACATCGACGACTGATCGAAAAATACTCTGTCTACTGCAGCTATACGACCAGGCTCACGTATAATAATAATAATAATAATATTATATAACATACGGCGACGGATTCATCCTAGAATATAATATAAATTCTAACGCGCATATACACACACGCACCGTCGTCGTCGTGACGGTGGATGTAAATTTATTATGACGGGCACACGATATTGGCGAAGCGTGTTTGCATAGAACGCGAAGAAGGGCTACCACTACTGTATTATAATACTGTGTAGTATATTATATATTTATATACACCATAATATATATTATTATCTACATATACACGACCTATATATTCGTTTTAAAACTATATATAATAATATGTATATATCATATTATATACACGTACGAAATGTGCGTGCACATAACGTCAATGTGCGCTCTTTTATTTTACGATCCGCCGCCGCCGCCGCCACTGGTCGCGAAGGAACGGCGGCGGACGGCGCCGGGAAAAAAAATTATAATAATAAAAAATAAATATCCAACGCACAAATGAGCGCGCAGAAGGGCAACAGGCCATAAACCGCTCCTCGGTAGTAGACGCGTTGCATTTCTTATATACGCACGTATATTATATATTGACGAGCGGAACACGAACGTCGATTTCAGCCGCGTTGTCGGAGACCCGGAGAAGTTAACGCGCGCGCGATAAAAACCGAAAAAAATCGCAGGTTTTTACTACCTATAAACTATATATAGGTATCGACGACCACACGCGAGCAGAGCGTCCCTCTCTACCGGAAAATGCGTTTTTGACTACTGGAAAATCGTCGAAACTCAAATCGGCCGTAATGCGTATAGCGTAATGCGTATACTCCGGCCCACGAGTGTCCATACTTTACGCTGCGCATCGGCACGTTGCCGAATAGTGGAAATGGCATCATGGTTGGAGAAAACAGACGTCGCGTATTGCTATATCGATGAGCGGTTTACGTATGATCTCTTACATCTACATCTATTAATAGTAATATATCAACGAAGTGAAGCGGAAAAGTAACAGTGAGCAAGTAATGGAAGCCAGAACCATTGATGCTTTTGCAATTTTTTTCCCTAAGAGAAATTTTTATCTAGTTGGTACTTGATGAAAATTAGGGAATTCCCAGTAATATATACCAGCGGGAAAATGTAATTTATATTTCCACCAACACCAGTTTTTAACAAAATCAATTTAGGTTTTTTTGTAAAGAATCGTCAGAAATAAATGACTGTTGGACTTTATAGTTTTACTAAATATTAATTATACTAGAATTGTTGGCATTTTTTAGACATGATAAAATTTTCAAAATATTTTGGTTTTTATTTTTAAAAGATTTACAAAAATTGCAAAATTGTTTCAATTTTAGTACCTATACCCAACAAAGCTGACATTTAAAGAAGTATAAGTAAGTTTTTACTATTGTGATTTTAAAATTTCAAAAACAGCTAGGCATATACTTATAAGATCTTGAATTTGAACTTTTTTGTAAATTGGAAAGATTTAATTAAAAAATATAAATTGTACGGAGCAAAATGCGCCAATTTTAAAAGTAAAAGTGCATGCTTATATTTAACAGGTTTTTAGTGCATTAAACTCACTTCCCTATTTCTGCAGCTAATAGTGATTAGGTTAGGTCGTAGGTACTTGCCATATAGGTAGAGGTACCTACCTTCTAGCTATTGGTATAAATCGATAACAGTATAGGCGCTTATTTATATGGCTACGTATATTTTGTGTGGTCCAAGTACTACATTGATAGGTATATACTTCAAAGTTTCAATACAATCTTTTAACGAGAACGATCTTGTTATACTTCCACGCCTAACCACGTGGCGTGGACGCATGTCATATATAATAGCATATAACACTTGCAAAAGAAAACTCACCGTAAACTGTGAGCAGCGCCGGGTCACTGAGCCTCTTGGCCGCCACGTTCTCGGCCACGCATGTGTAGTTGGCCGTGTCCTGCAGTCGGGCCTGGCCGATCAACAGGTTTCCCTCGCTGGACACGATCATGTTGTTGTCCGGTTCGATCGCCACGTTGTTCCGTAGCCAGTACACCCGGGGTGGTGGGACGCCGTCCGGTGGCAGGCATCGGAGCTCAACGTTTCGGTCCGTTTCCACACTCACCGAATACGGTACGGACGTGAACGGTTTCTTCAGGTCTGTAAAAAAAAAGCAAAAACAACCACGTTTAAGTTACGCTCAATATAATAATATAATTTTAGGTAGGTACACATAATAAATATCTAATATACAAAAATAAAACATTAATCTAAAAATGTGTGGCGCCACTAAAAACTCGACGCCCGGGGCTGCTACTGCCTCTCTCCCCCGCTATATAACACGGCGCCAAGTCATGGGATCCACATATTATTATTATACAATATTGTTTAGTTTAGGCGATTTCGTCCTGAATTCCATTACTCGCGTACATACACCGTCTATAATATCATATAATTTCGTATTATTATATATAATGTCATATCATACTCGCGTATTATATACAATGCTCATACGTGCACATATATAATATTTATGTGTAGGACAAATAACGGCGATGCGGAGACTATATATATATAAACATTATACTCTCCAGGCTATAATAACATTATGTATATATAGAAATCGGTCCAACGCATTAAACGAAAAACAACGAAATTCGATACAATGAAAACGTACGTGTATAATATTATATCGACGTCGAAATGCATTAACGATAGAGCCCTCCTCTCGAATATGTGTATATTATTATTATTTTTTTTTTTTTTTAGCGAAACTGCCCGCATTCATGTCACGGTGGCTGCAGTCGCGTTCGCCGTGTGTATAATTTACTCTGTTTATTTTGTTAGTCATACGGATTACACAAATATACGAAAGACATATGCGTGCTCCGTGCGGAGAAGTGCACGCGTATTCCGGGAGACAATCAATCAACGACGCAGCGTTTCCGAGGGAGCGGCGGCGGTATCCGTCGGCTGCTAGAGAGACCGCGGAATATATACATCGGCTCCGATTCACCGCACGAAACAAAACAAAAACGACCGTTTCCCGTTTCACTTCATACATACATATATATATATGCACTATATGTATTCGGGCGGGACGACCCATTAAGCCTATGCAAACATGCCTACACCGTATATTTAAGGAAGGATTTATACATATTATTTTCCCGAAACGACATATACACAAAACTCTGCACACACCATGTATATGCGAGTGTGTGTGTTTTAATGTAAATGTATGCCTGCTCCAAGGATATACGCTTCTGCAGCAAACGTGTAGATGCAGTGAAACGGGTCCGGCGGCGGCGTCGGAGCGAGGTATATATACCTATATAATATTATTATATATATTGTATTGGTAACCCTTATGTGTAGGTATATATACCTACTACACACTCTATATGTATAGTTTCGGTCGACCGCAATATGGTCGAGTCCAGTGGTGCACCTGCCTTTGGGGTCTTTGTTGTTGGATGAGTATATTATTGTTATTATCATACTGTGTATTTATAATATACATACTCTAATATACGAGTGCATACATAGGTATTTATATTATATAGGCGTAGAGTATACAATATACATATAGGACACGGACGACGACTGCGACGACGACGACGACGACGAACGGCATCGAACGATTTATATTGAAACCGTATTATTCTCGCGTGCCGCCGGTATGGGTAGTAATGGAATTCGTATTGTCTGAGACGTGATTAATGAAAAAAATATATACATATAACACCCGACAATGGGGGAGGGAAGTCGATTACTCTGTCGCCCGACGCGTACAAATACAGGTAATGAATTCGGTCGAACAAGGAGCTTCGCATGAGGTGTAAAAGTAAATAACAATAGATTTTGATTGATGATGTCGAAGATTAATCGAAACCGGCTACTAAAACGACAACGCCTAAAAAAACCATCCGACCTGACCGTAGGTACCACACTACATAATATTATATAGCTAGGGACGACACGATGACGACGAAAACGATGCTGCCTCATCCGCAGTGTGGAATCCGTCGCGATAAAGTCGAAGACTTTCTTCCAGATGTTTACTTTAATTTTCTTCTTTAAGGTATAAATCAAATTATTGTACCTAAGTATTTTAGAGAAAGAAAGAAGGAAGGATAAAAACACTAAAGAATAAGAAAAAAGCAACAACGTAACGAGTTAAGAGGACAAAGAGGGAAAGAAAAAAAACCCGTCCACCGGAGTTTATATTGCCAATAATTTATCAGATCAAACACACGGCATTGCACGACAGTATGTGTGTGTGTGTGTGTGTGTGTGTGTGCACTGTACAGTTTCTCTCTACTTCTCCAACCCTCTTAATTGCAGCTCTAGTTAATAAATCAACGTCAGGCTTCAATCCACCAGCCGGTTGACACGAGTGAGAACTATTATATTATACGGAAGGATATAATAATATAATATAAAGGTAGTATAGGTATACCTATAATATAATAATACCTTTATATATTATAGCAGCAAAACCCGCTATATATATATATATAGGTACCTTTGCCTCTTCTTATATAACGCATGAAATATTTATAAAATAATAATAGTAATAATAGGTAGTTACAAACTCGCGATGACCTAACCTCTTCTGTCGCGACCGGATCGATTCAGTCGGTAGGTACCCACGACGACGTCTTACCTCCCCCGTCGTGTGACAAAAGAACTGAGTTTTTTTATTATTTTTATTATTATTATTAGGTATGTATAATTTTTGTGGGCGTCAAACACACACTCACAACAATAACGAAAATGGGAGTCAACGAGAATACGTACATTTTTATCCTCGGGTGAAAAACTACTACGAACTATACTAACAGAGAGCGGTGTTATAAATTTTATGCTAATGCTACTGGTTCGAAAATCCTAAACATAATAATATATATTATTACTGGGGTCTGTGTGTGTTATGGAGCGGTGGTGATGACGACAGTCCATGCGTACTATAACTGCTGCTCCTGCTGCTGCAGTTGCAGTCTATAGTATTAGTATATTACATTATGTAATATACGTGTATAATATAGTCACCGGGAGAACAAAAAGTATGGAAAATAAGAGATGCGTATCCGCTTTGGGGTTACACGCACGATAATGCGACACCTAAATAGTGTATACTTCTATTACTGTTCCGGCTGGTTAAAATAATCCGGTACGGTTGTTATGCGATGAAGGTTTAGGATTACAGTGCGTCCTATATGGTGTTACCGAAAAAAAAACTCATGTCCTCATATATTATATATATATATATTTATGTGTTTGTCGACCGCAAGTCTTTGGCATGCGGTGTGCTACAGCGGTGCGCGGTTCCGGCCGAATAAAAAATGTTATTAAACAAACGCCGTGTTTGATTATTCAAATCATTTTTTATTTTTTTAATCATTCGAATATCACAAAACATATATAGGTTTATAATTATATTTATAGATTCCAATACGCATCTACATATAAAAAAGCCTAAAACTGTTATATAATACCTATCATTAAAGTCTAAATTAAGAGTGTAGACTTTTTTATGACAAAAATCATTGTGTTTTTAAAACAATTTACTCAACAAAACAATTATAAATAAATATATTTATAAGACGGAAAGACATAGCAGTATATATAGCGTATAATAATTCGTAAATGTATACTTACATAAAACCAACAAAATAATTCAAAATATATTTCTGCCAAGTCAATAATTTATTTTGACCAACACACGTGTTTGTTTTTTAAACAAAATGAAATTAATGTGTAGTCTGTTTATTTGTCCTCGCCTCGTATAGACTCGTTTATATACTTGCACAACAGTCAATATGACGTGTATTATCTACCTACATATTTGCAAACGTTCAGTTATTGTTACAGAATGCACGACAAAGGCAATCAGCCCGTAATATTTTGTGCTAAGCAATATTATGCCAGGCAATTTACCAATTTATTAAATTCGAAAAACAGGAAGTTATTCGATTCTTGTATATAGGTACACCTATAGGCTATGTAGTAGATGTGTGTGTGTATATGTATATATATAGAGAGAGAAGTCTGTCGCGACTTACGTCCGCGATCGGCGACTGCACAAGGAAGAAGACAATTTGTCTCGTTTAGCTAACGCGCGCGTATTATTATTATGGTAACAATTTTTTTATTTTCGTGTCCCTCTAGTTACCGTGTTAATTGTGTTCGCTTCCCGCGTCCTTTTGTCTGCAAACGCACACATAACAATCATAATAATATAATATAAGGTTCCTTTGACGAACGACTACGGCCGCAGCACAGGCTACGAATAATATTGTTGGTGATTAACGACCGACGTTTTAACGCGACACGATTATTATAAACACTATTATGTTTTGCCGAGCGCACGCCACGAGAAACCAAAGTAAAGCCAAAGTGGCGGGTCACTAAACTTCACATAATATAGGCACAGAACACTGACGGGAGCTCGCGAAGCGACGACGTGAAGTTGTGATGAGGCGGGCCCAGTTCGTCTCCCACAGCCGATTACATAATATAACAATAATAATAATAACAATACAATGTGTATACCTTTATAAATTATAACAGATCGTGCGGACTGTATGGTGGAGTGGTGGGGTTGGGGGTAGGAATGTATATAATATTATTACAACGAACGGAGTCTAAAGTTCTGTGAGTTTAGTTTTCGAGTTGTATATAATGTGATGCACATATTATTATACATATAGCGTACTTTTGAACGGCACATATATGAACTCGAACGATAAAACTTATACGATTGGGTAGAATTAATTAGCTTTGCAAATCTTACATACAGTCGTGCGTTATTGAATTTATACCATGTGTATAATATATCATTATCTATATACAGCTAGGGGGTCAACTTTAAAGCGCATTAAATCTAAAATGCCCGGCGAGACGTGCTAGCTGGCAAATGATAAATTACGTTGTCATGTGGGGAGAGTTACAAAAAAAGACAAATATAAAAAACACGGAGGAGCGTCATTATATACTACGATAATACAATATAATATGATGTAGATTGCGATCTAGAGATCGACCGATCGGGTTTTCAGAGCGTATACCTTCTGTTACGCGAAATCCGCCCGACCGCTGATAATAATAATTATAGTGACGAATATACGACGCGACAGCAGAAACGCCAATTATGTAAATGTCGTTTGCTCGTCTACGCAGCTATAGTGGACGCGCCGCGTTTTCGAATCGATACGATAATCGAATTTCTGCAGTTGGAGCACAAAAAAGGGAGGGCGGTTAAAAAAATATTATGCACAAATATATATATACGAAAATATATCCCTTTGAGCGTACCTATATATTATTATATTATATACGGGCTTTTTTTTGTTTTGCGTACGGTCTTTGTCAGCAGCTATATATACCTATATATTATATTTTATTATAAACGAAAAGCGAGTTTGTGGCCACGGTAACGGGGATAGGGGAAGAGTCCGGAGCTTAACTACGCGTTATTTACCGTGTCGTCGGCAGAAAATGACAATACCGCAACGACTAAACATGTATAATAATAATTACATACACCTACACTACCTATACCTATATATAATAATATTAATAGTAACATTATTATTATTATTATGTAGCTACGCGGCCGATTAATTGAGCGAGCGCGCGGGATGATTTCTCGCATTGTGGATCCAATTAAAAACGCATTCTGCTCTCTCTGCGTGCGCACACAAGTATGTATACCTATAGGTACGCGTCTAAAGATTTTCTCCCCGTTTCCGTTTTCGCTTCATTATCACACGAATCATCCGTTCTATAACATCCGGACAGGAGTCGTGCTCGCGTTCGCTGAGCCGGTGTCGGATAGTCGTCCTATTTCGTCTCGTCATCGCCTGCACGTCGTGGTCCTAAACCACACAGTCGTTTCGCCGACTGGTGGACAGACGATGACGCGCAATCAGTATATAGGTAGGCACAGGCTTGAGCAAAAATAGTCATATCCAGGAAAAATTAGATAAATTTATCGTGACACAAACAACATGGGAAATAAAATAAACATATTTTCAGCGCAAACACTTGTCAGCAGTCGCATCGAAAAAATTAAAAATAAATGCGTTTGCTGCAGTTGATGTTGTAAACTTGACGGGGCTTATACAGGAAATTTCAAAATAAGTAAATAAGATAACGAGAAACGAGTTGTACGACCTGCAGTCAATGGACATTTTTATACTTTGGTATAAATGATATACAATTATACAAAGTTAGTAGGCATTATTACGAAAAACCATAATATTAATGTATGGATGCGTATTGGTTATAAACTGGGCTATTTGTAAAATATTGACAAAAATCGAACTGTATAATAATATTAAGACATTTTTTTTTCTTCAAAATAGCCCTTACCACTTATATATAACCCGCCAGCTAAACACCTCGAGCTAACACCGTATGCGATAAAATATTATAATACACTTCTAACGAACTCATTGCCGATTCACATTATCTATTTAACGCGGTGTCTACAGATTCACGTGTGTTTTTTAACGCAGACGCGCGGACGACGTTCACCTGGGTCGCTGTGTACATAATATTATTATTCTCTCGCGGGACGAGTGCCTTCTACGCCGGCGACGGTGTTATGACAGCGCGCGGCCGTGAAATCAGCTCATCGAGTCCGCTGCGGTGGTAAACGTTTTTCGTCGTCGTTATTATTCTTATTATTATACAATATGTTTTTTTTCTTTGAGCCGCGGGGGCACGATCCACGGCACACACGTGGCCACCCGAATAAATCGTTTTGTACGCGTATTATATTATAATATTATAAGCCATTAAGAGTGTATTATTTCACGCGCTTTGGACAAGGTGATTCGTGCGGTGGCGTTAAATTGAAATCGGACGCATATATATTATATACATGTTATGTATATGTAGCGTCTCCTCGCGCAGATATCGTCGGCGTTTGTACACTATTGCAGCTTACTTGAAAAAATAAAATAATAATAATAATCGACTGCCGAGTATGCCTACCTACTATATTAGACGTATGTCCTATACTGGGTTAGGTTGCCCACTATCCGCGGTAGCAGCAGTATTTTATGTAGATTATTATAATATTATATAGAGGAAACGTTTAACGCTATTTACCATTCATCGTTGAACATAGGTGGTAGGTATACACTGTTCAAATATCAAACGTCGGCGGAAGTGTTTTAATAGGCATATTTCTTACTGACCACGTTTAGAAATCAATTATTTAAAACTTGTTTTAAATTAATGAAAATATATGTATCTGTATAATAAACGTCGAAAACACCGGAAATATTATAATATATTATAATAATGTATAAATTAAATTTAAATACAACGAGAATACGAGATAAAATGTTCCCAAAAATAATGTATTGTAACTAGGTATACTGGTATACCGGCCTATTAGTTCAAAGTAACACAACGTGTTTTAGACCACATAAAGGATAATGGAATTATGGAATATAGAAAAATAAATAATACCGAACATGTATATATTGTTAGGTAGGTACTGTATAAGAAATCCACATCACGGAAAAAAACATTGAAATGTATAGAGGTGTTTTATGTGAATGCTCGTGTTACACTTAGTCCAATATCACTTGGTTACCGCCCAAACACTGTTTGCCCGAGGTGTCAGTACAATTCACATGTATGTGATGTGTAATGCATATATATATATATACACCATATAGCCATGTAGGTACACCGACACATATATTTTTTTATCCAATCCCGAAAAACGTCATCGTTTCGAACAGTTCCTGTCAGGATGATCTTTTTCTCTTTTGAGTGGACTAAAGTAATAACTTTAAGAGGAAGGTACTGGGCTTATTATGTTTGCGTATATGAAGAAAGAAGGAATAAGGAGTTAATTGAACAAATGCCAGACCTACTGAATTGGATTTGCCAACCCTTTATTTAATTTTGTTTTTTCTCGAGCTGTCCACTTCCAACTAAAACAAATAAATCTGCTAAACGAAAGCAACGGGTTTCCAATTTAATTTTACAAAATTATATTAAACATTTATATAACGCGTATAATATTATATACTATGTTAGAATAGTTTTGAAATTCACCGCAAAATTCCGTAGCAGGTATACTGGGTTATAGTTTTCTATTTCTGCAACTTATGTAGTTATGTCAATAACGCAATATCTTCTCCGACGTAAACGGAAATAAAGTTTTCTACCTATAGTAGGTATACCTATTCCTATACCTATTCGTATTTGAGTATCTAAGTCGATTATTGTACATAATATACTATATTCTTCATACTCAAACAACAAATATTCCTGGCACAATGACATCGAAATAATGACATTAAACCACTCAAAGGATTTGTAAAAGAAATAAAATGTTTGCCGTTTGCGTGGAAAATAAAAGTTACGCACCCGAACAAATTTCACAGACAATAAACCTCAAACGTGTACACGACGAATTTAGTGCCATTTTTTTCCGTGGAATTGGATAAAGACGTAGACCGAGATTTCAAAAGACAGCTAAGAAATATATGATGTTAATAAATTACACGTCTAATTTTATATATATATATATATGTATACATAAAAAAGTATTAAATAAAAAAAAATAGTGAAGACAAAACAAAAATGGCTAGAGACGAGTTCATTTACTAAAAAGCAGAGCAGCCCACTCCTGCGCGGCATTCATATCCGAAGTAATTAGTGTTTGGTTTCTCTTAACCCTTTTTTATTTTATATTAAATTTCGCTCGTAATATTTTCGTCTTTAGTATAAAAACAAACAATTCTCAATGGGTCAGCAAATATAAATAAAAAATAAAGTTTTGATGATTTTAATTCAACCCTCGTTCGCATATTTGTAAAATATAATTTGCGAGCTATGATGGATATACGAAGGGTAACGCTGCAGGAACAGGAAAACCTAGATCTATATACATATATTTATAAAATATGCTTGGATCAAAAGACGATATAGCGTATATTACAATACTATAGGACGTAGTTGAAGTGATTCTTACTTTACGGATTTTTTTTTAGACTTTCAACTGCTTAATTCGAAAATCATTGTTTGAAGAACAAAATGCGAATGCGAACGTCCGCCGCGGCGGAGCTTTTCGCCAATCGATTATATACATTTATTGATATATCTGTTAGGTACATATAATATAATAATAATATATCCGAGTTGTACCTACCTATATAATATAATATATTATTACGTTTATTACTTTATAAGGAATTCATTAAATATCCGATCCGAATGCATCGCGTGCAGTACACGCGGGATTTAATTGTGTCGCGCAAACGTCCTACGTGTGTGTATAATTATTGCCGGCCATAAATCAGGTGTAAATAATATACGACGTGAGACGTCCATACACAAAGTCTATACATGCGTACCTTTATAGTTAATGACCGACCGCGAGAGCCATGCGCCGCGCGACCGACGCAATTTACCGCCCCGCAATAATTGAAGAACACGTTAATAGATTATATAACACACACACACACACCGCGTGTGTAATGTGTATATTATTGTGGGCGAATTTATAATATACGATATTATATTGTATTGTATTATGAGTAAACAATTTTTTATTTATATTTTATTTAAATCATACAAAAAATTGTTTTGACGCCGCCGCAGAGTAGCGCGACCGTTAGGGGGGAGCTGCGCGGGTTACATTATATCATAATAACGTATATGTATATTAATCAACTCGGACTCGGACGAGAAGAAATCAGTGCGGAGCGGGATGATGATGACTTTGCAGTCGGTTTTGTGATGATGGTGGCGCTGCACCAGGCACGCAGAGACCCCTATGGCGCTGCGGTTTCGCGATCACGCGAAGGTCCATTAGTTCATTAATGTCCCGGGTTCGTGTAGTCCATTAGATGATGACAATGAAAAGCTCCCCGCGTACAGTACACGCGCAGCGTACTAAAATATTATACAGTCGCGTATAATATTATATCACAGCTCATAAACGGTCACACTATACATTATCTATATAATATGACAATACACTGTATTGCGCGGTAATATTTTGACTAAACGGGCTATATTATATTATTATGTTACTTATAATAATATGTTCTATGCTATACCAATAGGGCTGTGGGTTTGTAGGAGAAGGCATTCTTTTGAATTTTTAGATCATTTTAGCCTATAAATTACGATTTTTCATTTTTTTTTATTACATAATATGGTTATTTTTTTAACAATTCCCGTTAATTAAAACTGTTAATAAATATTTTATTATTATACATTTTTGTAAATGAATACAAATAATTAAAAATATTTTTTTTCATTCTTACCTTATCTACAACTTGATAGACATTTATACGTTTTATATATTGAGTGCATTTTGAACTGGATTTTTTGAAATTTTAAATACATTTTTTAAGGTTTTTTACTGCATTAAATGTACAGTCCTATATAATATTATTATTATACATTGTAGGTACTACATAGATATAATAATATGTTTTTGTTTGTTGAGTTTAAAAGCTGAAATGGGTGAAATAGAACGAATATCGTTCTTTAAAGTTTAATACATTTTCAATGTATTATGATATGATAGTTTGTTAGCTGACTGTATATATTATATTATACAGGTAAGTACCTATATGTAAAGAAAATATAAATTAGGTGTTTTAAAATTACTGAATGCTATATTATATAATATGACGGCCAATTAATTGAAAATTAGTCATGTCTGATAGGTATAGTTTAGGAAGTAATTGATTTTCTTAGAATTTTATATAAGACAATAATTATAGTTAAGAAATATGGAACAGCTATAATACTTAGAAGTCATCTATACTATTTGAGATCAAATAATTCGTACATAACATCATAATTTATTATTGCAATTCATTCGGCAATTTTTTATGATTGTGCAACTATATTTAATTGTGTACACACGTGTCACCGTCGATATGTTTTTTTTCGAATCCGCAGAAATGATATAATCGAATCTAAACGTTCGTACAATTTAATAGATATAAACACGTTTTCTGATAAAAGGTCAACGAACATGTCATTAAAAATTGCCACCGCACTATTTCAACGTCGTCGTAGAGTTATTATTAAATGGTAAGTTTAGAGATGTTTTAGCCAAAAAAAAAACGTATAAAAATACAAGCGTGTTTAATCGCCCGACGCGAGACGTATATATGTACAAGAATATGGATACGAATGAACATTAAAACATTTTTGCGATCCATAAATTGAATTTTAAATGGAAAACCACGAAGGCGTATGAAGAATTGGCTACCATATCCAAAGTGAAGTAAAGTTATTATGCCGACGATACGCATATATTTATTTATACAACAAGGCTTCTTACTATACAATACGACTCAAATAATAAAAAAATGGTCATTCGTTATTCGTTATTTCCTCTCTGTACCGGTAATTAAAAAAAAAATGCGTTAAATTGTTTATTCTATTACCATAATGTTATTTAGTTTAATCAATTAACGTGCGCAGTCTTCTCGGATTGTTAACAATCAACGAAAGGATAAGAGTTAATATACAATTATTTGGCATGTTTGAAAAATAACCTTATATGCGTGTGACATGTGAATTTAACTGCAGTTGCAGGTATCTGCAGCGACGTAGGTACTCAGTAATCCGTTGAGTGAGAGAGATTAATATTCAATAATATTTTTATTTTTTTTCTTGTACATAGTGGATCTACGTACAAGTTACATGTATACTTTACTTTATGATAGATATTACTAATATACATGTCTTATGTAGGAAAAAAGCTGGCAATTATAAATGCTAACCTATTTAGTCAGTAGGTTATATTTGAATAAGTAGTGTTAAATTTGTTTTATAAGACTAAATTTCAATGATACAAAAACATTTTTTATCGTTTAAATAGAGAGCGGGATTCTAGACCATCTCCCACCGGATTACGCACTGGCAGGTGTCTATGATAAAAAAATTATTATGATATTATATTTTACAGAGATGTATAAGCTATATAAAATACAATAAAGAAATTTACTATTATGAAATCGTAATAATTTGGTTACTCGCTTATTACGTAGGTACAATTTTGACTCAAAGCACACTAATCAAATTATAACGAGATCGTAAAGGTTAAAACTGTTATTAGTTATAAGTTAGGTATAACTTATTACTACCTATTGAATTACTACAATATACGTAATGAAATTATTATTATAAGTAATTTATAATTATAATCGATCTACAAAATTATAGCTGGTATATGGACTTAAGAAGAAAAACTAATTTATAAAACAATAAGAATTTTTTGAAAAAAATTGAGATATGAAAATTGTTTATTTGATAATCTGATACGCGTATGTTATAGAGTTAATTAAAAAATTGTAGCTATGTATTGTAGCATATATTATAAAGTGGTTTGCGACCAGGTTTGGTCGGCTGCAGGAAAGTGCTGGGCATATAATTTATGTCATGCACTTCAACTTTTGAAAAGCTATTTATTATTACAGGTTATTCAAATTTCAAAACTTTGCTCAAATCAAATGTGTCTCGTCGGCCGGTATTGCAGCACGGTACAACCCTTTATTAATACATCAGCTGGCGACAGAAAGGATTAAACTAAAATTAAAAAGTCCGTTGCATATCCCGTTCGTTTATAATATGTATACCTATGTATTATTCGGCGTTTCTGCGTTTCACCACTAAACTTTACATGTAGTTTTGAACGGAAATCATTAAGCAACGACACACACAAAAACAAAAAATATACAAATTCTAGATGGGTGGGTAAGTGTATGTACATGTATATAATACGGTTTATACTAATGTATTATATGTTAAACAAAACAGAGCGGTAGACAAAAAAACCTATTTTCGACGAATCGGACATATAAATACTACACAATTTGTCCGGTGCACAATGGGACTGCTGGTTATGCTAAATTTTCGAACTACCACTATAATATATAATAATAATACGTAATTCTACTATATTATAATATATACTACTACTGTTTAATCCCGCCACGACCGGTTATACGCGCCGAGCTTGGTATACATTATATGCACGATCGCTTTATTATTAAAGTCTCTTCATTACACGGCAGCGACCACATAAATCTAGGGCTCTTGTCGTTGTCGTCGTCGTCGTCGTGGACTATTGTTTTTCGGCACAGTCAGACCACCCACGCGCGTCCGGCGCGATTGTCTTTTCGGGAAAACATAATTTTGAAAACCATCGTAACTCGTATAGCGCAGACACACTATCAACGTACATATGAAATTTAAACTGACATTTTCGATGGATTTTTTTACCTTTTTTCAGAGTAAAACTATATCTCAACCGGAATCACCACTGTGCCACTGCAACATATATATACTTAATACGTACCTAACCAGCATTATATCATTCGTTGGGAAATGAAGGACGAACCACAAATCGTAAGCCCGCGGACCATTTGCATGCGTCGAATCGGTTTCGTGTTACGGTTTGTTTTGTCGTTAATTGGACACGTGGTGTTTTTTTCTTTTAATTAACAGGGCAGATTTATGACGACCCACGGGTTATCCGATTTCCGACCTTATTACGTACTACATTTCCCACACATAAACGCACGAAAAAAAGAACGAACCATCACGACCTAATTATTGACGTATACCCATTACCCAATGTACCTATAGGTAGGAATAGAAATTTAAAAAAAACTACCATCTATATCTGTTTGTTTTTTTTATGATGTATGTGAGTTTTCATACCATAAAAATTCGTATACAGTTATTACTTTATTAATAACACACGGCCGTATTATATCACTCCAATTATTATTCGATATCACGAGTGAGCCGATCAATAAAAGTTATAAGCACGTATACAAATTAAAATGTCCGAAACATAATATATAGGAACAACTAATAATTAACTTTGATAATTCAAAATACATACACACACACACACCCATAATAAGTATATAATAAAAAATGAATTTAACCAAAATCGTTCTTGCCCGTCATTATCTAATCGTTGACGAAAAATCAAAACAAACTGTCCATTTGGAAAACAAATGAAAAACAAGATAGGCATTGCGGCTATACATTACAGTAAAAATCGCTTTTCTTTCTTCGGGTAGTACGAGAAAAAAAACCATCAAGTATATATTATATACGGAACATAAACCAAATCGAATCGACTAACCATATAAATTGTACGCCGTATAAGAGGGTCAAAAGTCGTAGATTAAATTAATGATCCTGAATTGTCATCGTGTGTATTACACAACTATACCACGGTCGATGTAGGTAAACTCACATAAATTAGTCGCTAGTAAAACGGTCGGCGAGTCTATTCTTTCTGGATTTTAAGACCGCGTTTAGAGATAAGAACAGCGCGCACGGTGCTCGTGTATTATAAGAATATGTATATTGTGTAGGTATATTATAATAATATATTATATACATAGTGGTCATCATTTTAATATATAATAATATGTGCATCGATTGTACACACACACACATAAATATATATATATATATAAATATTATTTCGCCTCGTGTTTTTCCATTTCTTTCTAATTAACTTGCGGCGGGCAATCGCACTCTGCAGCAGCAGCCGGTTTGTGTGTATATCTTACGACGCCGATCTCTCGGGATTGATTTGTCGCCGGTAGCTGGTGTCCGGGTGGTCCGCCGCCGCTGCAGCAGTATTGCCGGACACGAAATCGTCGTCGTCGTCGTTCATTACTACAGCAATCGCCGTGTGCGCTTAAAGATTCATTGTTCTCGTCGGTTGCATTTTTATTATTATTATTTTATCGTTTATAAATGCGTTTGAGTTTTCTTCTTTTTACAATATGCTGTCCGCTGCAGTACGGCATATATTATATATTATGGTTGTTGTTATTATTATTATTATTATTACTATTAATACTATTGTATACCATTACGCACATCAACCCGGTGGGTCGCGGGTCGCAGCGGCAAAGTCTGCTGCACGATCCGAAACGAGTGCACGAGATTTTCAATCGCGAATCCGTATAGCCACGACTGCAGCAGCATTACGCCGTGGCGCTGCACGCGGACTTATCGCATAATTCGATTAGAAAAAAGAAGAAAAAACATTTAGATGTGGTTTTCGATTAAGACTATATACACGTTTATGATACTATGCGCCGAGAACACCCAAAAAGAAATAAGAAAAACGTTTTACGACCCAAACACGAATACACATTTGTTTTACAATAATTATACCTATATATAGGTACCAGTAAAGTTTTCTTTTGTACGCGCGATGTTCAAAATAGACACGAACCATAATTATACTAAATAAACCTATATTGTACACGTATATTATTATTATTAAGTCTTTAAAATAACAATTTAGAAACATTGGGTTGATTAAATTGTATATCATGACTTTTAAAGCTCGCATTAAATTAAATAAATATTACAAATATAAAGGTATTACCTATAATATGTAATACGTATACAATCAAATTTATAAAATTATTATTTTAATTTACTTACCTATATTCACAAAGTTCAAATATTTAAAAGAAAAAAAGTAATTACCTACTATTTACTATAATACTATAGTAGTATAGTGTATTAATTTTTTTAATTTAAAATAGCAAATATTATACTGTAAAATATTTTATATTACCTACTAAACAACTTAATTGATCAAGATTACTAAATGCACAGTTTATCTAAAGAAATTCCACTAAGCATATTCTAAACTTATGTTTTTTAAACATTTACAGTACCGACCGCTGTTGATTTACGTGACGTGCGAAAAACAATACATCTATAGTCTTTAGCATCCCTCGTTTGCTATTAACCATAACACAATATTTCTCCCTCCGAACCACGTCCCCCTAGCCATTATAAAGCCTGACTATAATTTAGGTCAAAAACAGTTTTATAATTTATCATCGAACCCGGAAAGCAAACCCCCTCGCACAACGATCCCATGCATACCGAACACAATGTTTTGACAAGCTTTTAATGAACGTTCGATTTTGATTACGGACAACGGTACACCTACGCCCCCCTCATAATGTGTGCCCGGTGTTTCAAAAATATCACACCAAAGTATAATTTATAATATGAAATGCCGTTCGGCGTATAGACAGAGAAAGGAAATCTGGTTTTAATTATTACGTAACGGCCTCAGGGTCCCCAGTGTATAATATTTCGATGGTTATCTTTGGGTTTCGAGTTATTGTTTCGATTACAGGTTTTTTTTTTTTTAATTTTTAATTTTGGATATCTAACAAGTCATCGGTGATTTGTTATAGCCACCACCAATGCCGCTCCACAATGCATCCTCGTCATCCAGCAGAGAATTTAAAGCGAATTGTATTTATAAAACCGAGAAGGGACGACAAATGGTTTTTGTGTACAAGTATATTATTATACTTAATTTCCCTGTTCAATTGAAACGATCCTATTCAAAATTGAATAAAATGCTCGAGTAGGTAGGCACTATAGGCACCGAGAGTACATAAGAATTGAATGTAGTGACTTTCTTTTTCATCTCGGCTGCAAATATCGTACTTAACTTTAATGCGATTCGCTCTAAGAACTAGTTTATGTTAAAAGTTTTCAAACACCACCACCACCACAGTTTTCCGTGTCTTGAAGTACATTTTTGTTGTTAACAGAGCACTTTTATTTTTTATTTTTTCGTCTCGATGGCAATGGCTTATGCGAACACGAGAAGAGTAGAAAAAACAACGTATTTAAACTACATCTATTGTTATATGCGCAGAACTGTGTTGTTTACAAAAGAATAATGAAAAAAATGAAGAAAAAAAACCAAGTTATCCTCAATGTTTTACAATGTACGTACAAAGAATAAACCAGAGAAGACGGGTGTGTATACGGTGTGCGTACTTCTGTAGTAAAATTCGTTTACTATAATACTGCATAACATGCAGCCGTCTTTCACAGGGCTTTCGTACACAGACTTTTCCGAACGGATTTTTATAGTTAATGGGCTCAAGAAACCCTTGGTGTAAAACCCGATCGTTGGAGGCGGCGGGGGAACGAAAACCACAGAAAACGACTTCTGAATCCCATTAAGGAAGGGACGTAATACAAGACGATCTAGCGTATATAAGGCGTGTATTGTATATTATATTGTTTTCTTTAAACTAAACTGCAACTTGCATTTTACTGGCTTCTTTTATCTTTGACATGTAATCGATACCCATTATAAATAAACTTAAAAAAAATAATAATGTATTACAAGGGTAGTATTTGTAAATCATTCGTGTTTATTAAACATATTATATTTTCCTCGAGTGACAACAAAATTATTGAATTATAGATTAAAATTACTCAAAAACGTTACATAATAATATCTACATTTATTTTTTGCTTAAATGTTCAAAAAGTGATAAAAATTTTCGTATGACAAAAACATAATATACCACATAATAATATTATATTTCTTCATCTTGTTTACCCCGCATGTTAACAAGAACCGGGGATCGATTTACATTCAACCCCTCGCAAAAGTATGTGAGTTTTATAAGCTCCCACGGAGAAATACTGCATAATCCAGTGCCAAACGATAAAAAGAACGAAGTAGGTACATAATGTCACCGTACCGTGCGAAAAGAAATGATAAATAAACTGTATATACGGACATATTACTAAAGATAACAATAGTAAAGGCTTCACTGCGTTATACGTTATATACAGTCATAAACAAAATATTTATTTGTCAAAATGTGAAAAAAAAAGTTATTTTTTATGCTTCGGAAACGCTTTCAAACTGCGTGTTGTACTGTTTAGATCAGAACGAAATTTACCAAACTTATTTACCTGTGACACATGAGGTGGTAGATTTTCACATATTGTTTCATCAGAAAAATATGTCAATTTTCAGTGTTGGAATTTTTATGGTTTTACTAGAAATTCGCAAACGTAATGAGCTGTGTTCAGCATAGGACGATTCGGTTTCGGTTGACTTATATTATTACACGCAACACGGCCCGAGAAGGAATGTGGCACACATGTGAGTCTTAACAGATATTACGATAATTAAAAATAAATTTATCAACTCTGGTTGAAGTGTGTACGATGAGTTATGGGGATTTATGGTTGAATATTTTGGAAAGAGGAGGAAACGTAATTACCGGGTGTAGTTAATGGGCGCACATCAAATATTAATTTCATCAGATGAAAATTATTTTCGAATCTCTTATGGAATGGTACCACACAGTGATCTATTATAATTGGTTAACGCGTTAAGGAAAAAAATGACTGAATCAATTTCGTTTTTTTTTTATTATTATTATTACTATTATTATTTAAGTAAATAATAACATGATGGCATAATAATTGTTTCAATCTAGGTAGGTAACTATACTATAAATAACACTCGAAGATTTGACTCAAGTCAAATACGTAATTATTACTAATTAGTATAAGTACCTATACTAATATACCTCTACACCTACCGAAGTATACATTTTAGACAGCAATTATAATAAAAAATTATGATGGGAAAAAAGCATTCTTAAGGTACTTCAAAAGAACGACGTTTAATATTAATACCACGATCAGTATAGAATACTCTGCTGAACGAATTATTAATTATTGTACTTTTTGATGTATTAGAAATATCTATCTTCGGCGAGTTATATTCTGCGCAACAATATATCGTGCATTTGTACATTAAATATATTATAATTCATAGTACCTATATACGGTGTACACGCGTTACTTATAGATATGTACCTAAATAATATTATTACGTATTTATACAACCGTGAGCATCGGCGGCCATTAGCGTGTCGAGCGTGATTTCTTTTGTTGAAAATAGTTGTCTATATATGTAGGACTGAAGAAATTTACTCGACAATGCACTTTTAAACGACTATTATTATCTGATGTGCACTGCTGAGTGTATAGGTACAGTGAAAAGTCGTTTATTATTATGATCTCATCGGCGCATAGGCTCTATTATTTGCATGTGTATAGAGTTTAATCGATCGCCATTATTTTGTAATATTTTTAATGCGTGTTAACGGATTGCGTAACGCAAAAAGGCAAAAAATGGGCGGCGGCGGTGGCAACGTCAGAGACCTGAAATAACGGTCTTAATACACGCAAGACATTGTGGTGGGTGAATTTTTGCACCTCGATGACACATCGCCCGAGTGTTGTATACATAATATACAAGTACGCATTTATTATTCTAAATTCGTCACTGTAAAACATAACAAACAAACAAGGGGAAATTCCAATATGCAAATTACAAGGCTGGCTAAAAGTTCATTTATACGAATTCGTATACTTATAATACAATAATATATAGTACGAAACGAACAGAATAAAATGGATGATAATAATATATTATATTAAATAATATTAAACGTATATAAATAATATGTTAAAAGTTCTACAAAATATTATGCTCGCGTTTGTAAACAGACACAAAATTGTATTTACTTTGCGTTGTTCCGGATCCAGCCTTGGCGCCGTGTGACGGTAAACGTTAAAAAAATATAGAACACCATGTAATAGCTACCTATAGTGTACAGCTATAAGATCGTTCAAGCTATTATTATCTTAAAAAATATAATATCTAGAAAGGTAATAATTGTACGGATCGATATAGCTGTACTGAATGGTAGTTATTTAAGCATGTATGTATAAGTATATATTTATTATACACCGAACCGTATTTATTTCAAAACCCAATTGTGGTCCGCAAGCACGGTCAATATATCGTGTTCCTTATATATTTATGTAAAATCCAATTTATGGCGTCGGACAGCGAGAAGAGACCTATACTGAAGGCCAAATTCGGTTTTTTCATCTACCGAAATGCCTCTACGAACAAGAAATACACCGCCGACAACATATGAAATATATTTATGATATCAGCGTTTTTAGAGAAAATATCGTCTTTTCGACATCAAAGCGGCCAAATAAAAGGATGCCGATCCGACCGGGGTGTATAAAGGGTATAAAACGAAAGAAAAAAACGTTACTGAGACACACAATTCACTGAACGTTCACCGATATTACACGTCTACACCCCATGTACAATATTGTAAACGTGTTTTTACATACACCAAAAGCCGCGTTAGCCAGTCACGAACGTCCAATAAAATATAATTACCTTCGGGGGTCTTCTTGGGCTCGGCAAAGGTATATACCGATCGCATTTGTTTATTATGTATTATTTTCCCTACGGTTTGGTGTAGTACCTGGGTAGTAAAAACAGAATTATAATTACTTGTGGCTCCACCAGGCGGTCGAGTCGCGTGCAAAAGAAAGGGGAAGTTGATTTACAGCCCATTTGTTATTGTCATGACTCATGCGTCGAAATATCATTGTCTGCAGTTCATAGGTACGTACCTATATAACCTGTGTATATTAGGGTATTTTTTTACATCTATGTATATATATATATATATACGACAAAAACGCCTATAATCGATGTTTAAATGTTCTGTATATGTTCTGTAAACTGCGGTGTATAGTGTATTGTGTATGGTATTATACGAAATTACAATAGTTTGGGTAGTGTGTTCTTCTACGCCTTATTATTTATTGAACATACACGTTATCCCAAATGCATTTATTTAATATTCTAATATTACAATAATGTATTTGCAATATAAAATATTTTTTTTGGTTTTTTATGTGTGCAAAATCGAACAAAAATTACTTAGTTATATTGGATCACAGAAAATGTCATCATTGGGTGGCTTCTTTCAACAAAATTCACATGACCAGGTAATTGTAACCTTTATCACATATTTTTATTGCGTTATTGCGTCTAGCATCTAGCTAATGATACAGATTGTTTATTAGTAATAAATTATTACTTATAAAAAAAAAAAAATTATAATTTATGAATGTTGTACCTATGTCTTATATTATAAGAGATAACGTTTTTTTCGTTTGCTTGATTGCATACATGATGTACCTAGTATATTTATTACATATTATATAATTGTCATTAAATAATTGTACGTATTTCCGACCGTTAGTTGTAAGACGGCAAGACAGCACGAACAGATAATGGGCAACCACTAACCGAGCAACAACAAATGCCTAAATGAATTTCGACTGTTTCACAAACGTACAGGACTAGTTATGTTAATACTGTAGAGGTTCAATAATTAAACATAGATATTAATTCCCACTGCGTGCGTATGGATAGACGTAAAGCAGGATTAACTATCAACCGGTGATTATAATTAGATTTAATGCTATTTAAGTTCTGTAGTGGTACTGACACAGCATAATTCGGTAAAATATGAGCTGCTTTGTATCATATGTAGGTACGTTTGACTGTTTCAATCGTGATTGTCTCAAAGACATAACCACAATGGCATGATGTAAATTTATACGATGTCTATCCGGTTGTGCAACTCAAACTAAAACGCCATGTAAACAAATAAATAAAAAAAAAATCACTGGCCACGCGCATAATATATCTATTGATTTCCATGTACCTACGTGACTTCGCCCACAAGTTCTAATGTTAAAATGACAAAAGCCATTCAATATTTTTCCAACAAAATATGTGTATCGATACAATTATTTTTTTTATATATACCTTCCTACTATATAGGTTCACTACCAACACGTTCAATCTTGATAGCACTCGAGATGATCTTGTTTCCGTTGTTTTATATATAGGTACACACAACACATACGAATAATGTACGCGTGCGCATACGTCAAATGCGCTGCACGCGGGGCAAGAGGAGAAAGGCGTGTGTTGATGAATGAAATGCATGAGCGAAGGATAAGGAAGAAAAAAAATAGTAACACGACAACCTGCTGGGACGTGTTAAAATGTCAGACCGGAATAATATAAACGTATACGCGCATTGTCTGTGCGGCGACATGCAAACAAAAACAAAAAAACAATGACAGACCAGCCTTAATGGGATCCATAGAGAATAGGGAAACACTTTGGTCCGTAAATGGGCACACATTATAGATTATGCAGTACAATAATAATATTATATGGTAGCTGCGACTTTCGGCATTGCACTCAGCCTAATTTAGAATCTATAAAACGACCCCACTGTATTGGATTAAAAAGCTGCAGCGTAGAATTTTGAACTGTTTTTTAGTTGTTAAAAAAATCGATCGAAAAGAATTTAATTTAAAATAATAAGTTTAAAGTGACATAAACGGTTTTTATATATACTTCTCGACCCTATACTGATGATATACCTATACCTACCATATAGTACCTGTAACGTAATATGTTGCATGTCTAAAATAATTTAATACTGACGTCGCAGTTTTTAACTCTAAAATATAGTTTCTCCGATATAGTGAGAATTTTTTGAAAACATTTTAATTAATATAATTAAATTAATACGTCAACGAGTAAATCAAAACTTGGATTTTACCGGCGTATCGTCATTTTATATTATATAGCTAAAATAACTTGATGCCATATAGAGTAAAAAAATAATACGTAAATACCTACAATTATAATATAATATAATATGTGAGTATAAACTGTATAGATGCATATGCGTACGACACCATATTTTTCAACAGCATCTGGCAATTGATTGGATTTTGCAACGACCCATAGACCCCCTGGGGAACACATCGTCAGAATGATATCGGTTCCAAAAACGGTTTCCACCCGTTGTTTCCGTAATTTGTGCATATGATTTTACTAATGAACACGTTACACGGGCACATATGTTATAAAAGTTATAAAAACGAATACGGTGGTTGCCATAAAAAAATGTTTATGCCTACGCTTATTATTTTAGAGTTGACGATCTCGAACTAATGAAATACAACCGTATATAATGAAAAACCGAGACATTAATTAGTCATGAAATAGGTAAAATAAAAATAATCTTAATCGAGTTTAGAGAGTACGCACAAAGCGAAAAATAATAGTATATAAACTGTTATACAGCGTATTTTAGAATTGAACCAGTTCTGTTTTATGAGCAAAGTTTAAAAACTACAATTCAAATCGATTAATAAAAACCGTCGGATAGAATTGCTGGAATTAAATTACCGTTGTATTCGGATCGTGTAATCTGACCACGATACGGCGCAGTACTATATAGCGTCCGCAGCGGTCCAACCCAGAGGGGAGGACGATTAATGGAATTAGAAACTTTTCAATAACATCGGAAAAACTATTTTTGAAATCCATTGGAAATCGGATATTACTGGGGCTTTTACAATTCACTTATTTACATTATTTTCATCAGCAAATTGGTACCTTGATACAATTTTTTTTACCATTTCCATTTATTATGTAAAATGCGAGAATACTCTATTATTATTATTGTTATTATTTTTTTTTTACAGACCCAATAGGCGGTAATCGGAACTGTATCGAAGGTTATTTCACTTTGATTATTTCGAAACGTAATATTATGCTTTATCCAGTGGCAAAACGGCCGTCTGGACAATAGGTATGGTGGACCGTTGTATAATTTTACCCATTATTTGTTTGTTATGCATGGTTCTGTATATAGAAGAGTTTCAATTTTTGGGGTTATATCGAGACTATAGTCAATTTTGAAATTAAAAGTACGTTTTACCTATATACATTTCGAACTGACTAATCACAAACCCTGAACAAATATATACACACAAAAATGCTTATTTTCAATATGTATAATATTATGTGTTATAGTATAATATAACAGATAGCAATGCCATTGCTATCTCGCATGGTTTTCATTAAAAAAATATGTTTATCCTACGCTCATATTCAGAATATCGATAGCATGCACATGACAGCAGTTCGGGTATTAAAAAACATTGCGCTTAGTTGCTATATAATTGAAAAAAAATTTAACGTATACTTTTCGATTTATTATACCTAGAATCAGAATAATTTCTAATGAGTCAAATTAACTACTCAACTGAATTTACACGAAACATATATTATACACAACAAAGATCAAATGAATAAGCACAAGATAACAGTATTCTTTATTAGCCTACACTAATAATAATAATAAAAAATAATAATTAGTACTTAAATGTTTACAACTAACCAACTTTTCAATGTAATTTAAATATTCTATAAGATCATATCATAGACGAGAGACAATGGTATATGCTTTAAGGCGATTGGAAATAAACATTTAATAAGGAGTTGAATACATATTTTATTCCTACGTTTAATAATCATTTCCGTTACATAGGATATATTCTTATCATTATGAACAATACTAACCATTATATGAGTTATTTTAACTAGCCATACACATATACCTACACACATAATGAACACATTTAGAATGGAGACATTCTACCTAGGTAATGAATCTAAAATGTTTTCTATTATAAAGTTGTCTAAATTGAGTTTTTTGTTCTTCATACTTAAGACTCATTTTCAACGTCGATAGTTCATTCAATATTTGTACCACCATACTATATTTTTAAATTATTAATATTGTTAAAAGTTGTGTAGTAAACTAATTAATTATAATATTAACCTCAAGACTAACAGTTCATCTACAATAATTATAAAGCATTAATCATAAACGTATATAGATACTATGGTATTGTGTTTGACATTTACGAATACACAGTGAACAGTTTTGTAAAACAAACTCGTGAATAAAAAAGTTGAAATGTCGAGAAAGACAAGAAAAAAAATCCTTAAAGAAACATGTTTTTCATGAACATGCCACAAACTTCGACACAATCGAACCGAAACCACCAACCCAAAGTCACTGTACTATTATAATATACGTGTCTACATATCCTCGATTACCATACAGATCGTCGCATGACCACAGAAAACCCGCACCATAAACATCGGTGCCATTTAAATACACGCACACACAAATGCACACACACGCACGTGGAACCGAGAAAATATTGGTCGCATGTAGTATACGGGCTTCCAATACAGTTTGTGCATCTGGTGGTCACGATTTCCATATAAGAGCTGCCATGTTTTATTTACCACTTTTTTTTATTCTTATATTGGTCATGCAAGGACCTCGAAGGATAAAAAAAATAAACCTCATGCTCCGATCATTAAGTAGGATGTTTAAAAATAAAAACTGATTTAACAACCAGCTATCAATCATAGATTTAATATTACACGCCCGCATTATCGGAGGAAATGGAAACACTGGTTTGTTTTGCGAGACCCCTCCGGGCCACGAAACAAAACCACAACCTAGTTAACTGGATAAAGCTTTTGTGATGAAAAAAGTTGGTTATTTAATTAAACGCGAATATGATCAGATAAAGGTTTTTAATTACATTTTTGTTCAATTTTTTTCCATCCCTCATTTTTTTTATCATTTAAAAGAGTACTTATTCGACTTTATTTTTTTTTAATTAACACAGGATTTTCATCTGTTTGAAAATGAAAGGAACTGAGAAAACTGAATGATAAGAAAACGTCAAGACAGAGACTTGTTCGATGATTATAAAAGACTTCCTATTCTCTGTAATTTATTTATTGTTCTTTTTTCACGGTTGAAAAGAAGGAAAGTCAAGTTTATTGATTCGCCAATGTAAACATCAAACCCTCGACGGTTTGTTTTCGCCACGAATTTGTGTGCATAAAGTTCCACGATGCCCTATTCACATTTTAAACGATTATTTTAACCATTCAACTTACCTGGAGTCCAGATTCAAACAATTTTAGACAACAATCGTACATTGTAAACTTATAACACGGAATACACTTAAAAATAAAATGGTCAAAAATGTCAATAATTTATATACATTTCGTAATACTTATATTAGGTATATTGGTAAAAATTTCAACCTACAATCAAGTTGGTTTTAATTGTTAGTAGTATAATGTTATTAAATATATCTATAATAGATACATGATTACCGATAGTTGATGAACTTTCTTTTTAATTTCATACCATATCTATAATATTCAAAATGCAGTGTGATGATGTTATTGAACTTTGGATAAAGAACTCACGAACTCGATATAAATTATTATTACCCACAGTAATATAAGTTTGTAACGGTTTAAAATGGTATATCAGATACGTTAGATGTGTGCGGGAATAAATTGCACCGTGGCGTTTCTTACGATTTCACAAAGGGGTTATGTGCGTTATATACGCCATATGCAGCGTTTATAAGGTGTCTACTACCTATATACATTTTTTCTTACAGGCCGATGCCAGACAAGTTCAACCCTAGGCGGTAAGATGACTCTTTATTCAAGACCTTTGAAAAAATAAATCTCGCCCGACTTAATAACGAGGGCTCTTTGGTTACACGAAGACGGGTTTTTCCCACCCTTTTAAGTGTAAAGCTAATCCGGAAAGAAGCCTAGCAATAAATTCCTTGCACTACACTGACCCCAAATAAATCCCACTAGAAGGCAGCGGTGACTTCATTTGCTCAAGACAAACTTAACGGTAAACCACGTCCCTGTATAAGAAATAGACACACGGACCCTAGCTATTGTATCTGACAGCAGTCAGACACAGTTAGACTTAGCCAAAGATAATGACAGCTCTGCTTATCTGCTTAAAACACGACCACTTTATCTCGACGTCTTCAAACTCGTTTAAATGGGAAAACAACAAAAAAAAATCATGTTAAATAAAATACATTTGAATTAAAAGTAATTGTTTGATTAATAAATTACAGTATATACGAATAGGTATACTTACGTAAAAAACATATATTATAAGATTAAATGATAAATAATCATCGTCAAATATTTACCAACTAAATATTTAAATACAGATAACTGTTTATTTTAGTTTAGCTACTCGTATATTGAGTTTCCATAATATTTAATATAAAATTGGTTCTTTAAATTTAAATGTATTAAGTTTGCGTAATACTAATAGTCTTTTGTCCCATTATATTATATCAAACAACAATGGCTCTTATTTCGTTTCTTTAAAATCCAAAATATACTTAATCCCCAATACTAATGATGAACTCATTCAAATAATGATATTCTAGATAGAAAATTAATTATTAACATACATTAATTATACTATAAATGTACGTTAACAATATTATTAGAAAAGCAGTGAGACACTGTCTATATATATATATCAATTATAATATTGTCTGTATGAAACGAATTATTATATTTTGTAATTACTGTATAGATTATTTCATTTTTGTTAGGTATTCTTAAATGCACTGAAGAATGATATGTCATACACTATATAGGTACATATATTTTCTTTCAGAGCAAATTTTTCAGACATTCTAACAATGTATGACACCACTCCCAGAGCGGAAATAATCTTTCAAAATTAATTTTCTCGAAAGCTCAGGGAGTTTTGCATAACAAAAAGCACCACCACCATTACGTACTACTTCTTCTTTTACTCCCCTTATACCGCTAGTCACACGTCATTTTTAGTATCGCATATGCAATACAAATGATTCGTCAGCTATTGTTTTCAAAATTTTATATAGGACGTATTCTTTTAGATGTTTTTTTGACGTAAAAAGCCTCCCTTAACATACAGACGCCCTCCCCTTTTTATATAAAAACCTCTTTGGGCACGTGTCGAACATGTGCTAACATGACATTGTCCACCCTTGTAAGGCCGTAACACAAAAAAAAAATGACATATGCAAAAGTCGAATTTTCCGATTCATTGTTTGCGTTTAAGGGTGCAGAAAGAGTTACAATAATGAAAATATATCTGAAATTAATATGTCAAAAACTCTTAAACAAATTATTAATTTTGAAAAACACAAACAAATAATGTAAAGTGCATTTAAGAATTGGACGGTGATGGGATATCTCGGTGGGACATCAGAATACTGTCAAAATAAAAACGTAAGGCACGCAGTCCGACCTCTTGTCTACTCAGACATGAGCCAAGTTCTTACATGGGCTCGACGGGGAATCTTATACACAGCACGACAGCTTGTATAAACAATAATTATTATTGTTATTGGTTTTGTTTGGTCACGAAGCCAACAACTATAGGAAAGAAAAAAATCGAACATTGCCAAATAATATTTAAAATTAATCTCAACAAATATTCGAAGGAACACAATATTCTGTTAAAAAATATTTAGTTTTGACAGTTCTTACAGAATTACACAAATATAATTAGAAATAATTCGTATGCCAACTTATGGCTGTTATTGCCATTTAAAAATAATAGAATTTATCTAAAATACCTATTGTTTAAAATAATACAGATATTTTTACGGGAGAACTCAAAGTTTAAATTGTGAAAATTATAGACTTAACTTTAGCTTATTTGGCTTTATTGGCCAACTTTCTTATATTCTGCAATTCCATTTTTAATAACAGCAATTTAAATGAACATGTTGTATTATAACTGAAAGTTTTTATTTGACTATATAACATTTATTAGTTTATTTATTTCTCTTCACTTTCCAAATTACTGGTATTATTTTTAATTTTATTTAAGTTATATAACAATATTGCTAAAAAATTACAATCTACTCGATTTAGTTTTATAAACAAATGTGTAAGTTTAAAGGTAGGTATATTATGTGTATATAATATGTATATGTATATGTAAATTTAAGTATGCATATTTGTTAAGTCAACACTTTAAACATTTTCAAAACTCAATCATTAATTTTTTTTTATTGAATACACGGTAGTTTCTTTTCCCAATTGATTTTTCGATACAACATAAAATTAGAGTTTATTAATTAGATATTATTCACTGTCCAAGAAATTATTACCACAATTACTGTGAATACATTCCCATGATTTCGATGTTTAAAACTATAACTCATCGGCCCGACGAGAAAAAAAAATATACCATAACCGTCACTGAGTGTGGGGAAACGGGAGCACACGTATGTCAACCGTGATGTTATATAAACACAACATTTACTTAGTCTCTATACAGAGACCGCCGTTATAGTGATGAATTCACACCCTACACCCAATTATACCGTTGTTGAGGCTATATTATAATAATATATTGCCACTGCAGGTCTAGATAATAGTACCTACATTAAAATTTTCAGAAAATATTGTGGTGTAGCAATGATCTACGTTAATACGCGAATATTTAAAAATAAACAAACAAACAAAGAAAACAGATAAAAATAAAAATATTATTATCATTTTAGAGATTTGCAATTGGGGGATAAAATATGTATTAAAGATTTCGCAACGTACAAACAATAAAAGACGTCCGAAAACGCATATCATTACGTAAAAAAATTGTTGAATATAGATAATAGGTATATATTATTATGTATTAGCCATATTCATTTGTAACTGAATATGAGTGATTTTGGAGTGTTTATGACAATGCAAAGGAACCTAAGCGTTTTGTAAATAATATATTATATGGTATGACCAATAGGGGGTTAACCAACAAAATTCAAACCTTTGTAGTAATTGGGCCGATTCTCTAATTATTATTATTGCCACCATTGACCGTCTAATGATTTCTGCAGGCAGCACGCGGTCATGTCAGGGATCGCGTATTCATTATGATGGAAATGAGGTCTATGGTTAGTTATTAGTGCACCCCGCTGGTCTGGTCTTTTGACGTGGCCGAATTTTTACCCTCCTACACCCCGACGATTATTGAAAGGGACCGAATGCGTCCAGCTGCGACTGACTCTATGGTTTTCTTTTTTTTTTATCCTTTATACTAGAAATGTCAACTGTCACGCGAAAAGCACGAACACGTACGTGACAAAAACTGTTGGTCCCTTCACACATTCACAAATCGTTGCGAAATTATCGCCGGTCTAATTTGCGTCTGTAAGGGCAGCCAAAATACGAGGTGTACACTCGACAAATCGCAAACTACCACTTGATCACGATTCACAAACAAGGGTGATTCACATCACAAGGTTTTATGGGTACGATTCGATTGGCACATGTGTACTATCAGATTTCATATGTACCTAGAGTCTTTGAACGGAATAAAAGTGGACACAAATATTGTGTGACGTATATTTTTTTAATGAAACTATAAATAAAAAAACAACAAAGACTTGAACAAACAGCAGTTAAATGAATTTTTGTTTGAATTAAAAAACAATAATGTTGAAACGAGTGGCGATAAAATGAACTCAAAGGTAGGAATTTGATGCCTTTAAATTAAATTAATATTTTCAATGCACAAACCTGCAATTTGGTAAATATATTGTTAATACGGGCTCAGGTAATTGAGTTTTGCGAAAACAGCTATTGTGTCGCATACACATATATATTATTTAAATTTGATGATGGTATCATTATGATAATGAGTTTCATTGTTTGAGATAATTAAATATAATTAATATAAAGTAAAAAATTATCCTTCTTCTTCTAACGAAATTCGATTCTAGTGGTAGTAGGTATGAAAGTAACTGTACAGGTACGAATTTAAGACGAATAACAAGTTAAAATCGTAAGCAATCGTCCGCCTGTCATAAAATAAGAATAATGCGACGTTATATTTTATATTCTACAATAAATAAGATAAGATTTAAAAATAAAGACACTGAGGCTTTGGCGAGCGAAAAAAATATTCCAAAAGAATTACTCCGGCCGTCTTTATTCACCGCGAGCATTCAGAAAAAATACAACGTCAAAACTGTCAGTTTTTTTTCACCATTATCACCCCATTTTCCGGAGAGATCTGCAATAAGGGCTGAAGAGCATATTATTATGATTATTATATTCTTGTTGTGCGTAAATGATTTCACGGAAAACGGCAAATACCAACGCCACTACTCGAAAACCGAAGAAATATTATTGGGTTTATTTTAAAGAACAATAAATCTCGGCCGCGGGCGAAAGTTTCGGAGAGTCGTAAAGAAGAGAAACCGTCCCGGGACGATGGGTATGGAAATGGTAATTAAAACCGTTATCGGAATAGTTCAGTTGTACCGCTAACGATGCGGCCATTAATCGGCCGCAAAAATAATAAAATTTATACGAAAAACAAATGTCGGCTCGTGCCCGGCTCGCCGCCGCTGCCGCAGTCGATTCACGTCGACCAGTGATATGAGTGGCGGCGGCGTTAGAATATAATATATATATATGGTGGAGTCGGCCGCGGGTGTGCCGGAAGAAAGTTCGTTTCGGATAAAACAAAGGCCGTTCCGACGATCCGTTAACGCCGGCATGTCGCGTCTAAAGTCGCGAGCAAAGTTTTCATTTTTAATTGGACCAAACACGGTTTTATTGTTTTTCATTATAATATACACCCGCGAAGGATACCGACTGCGAGCGGCTGTTATTCGATTCTTTATTTATTTATTCTCATTAAGTATTCATCACCGTCGTCTGATCGTGGCTTAACGACAGTGTTTTATGCGCTTGACAATGACTATTGTTTTATTTGTATAGTTGTACACGGACGATCAGCCTTCGTGGAAATAATTATTATTATTGCTGATATTGTTGAAATATAAAATATGTATAAAAAAAATCGTATATTTTTCCAGCATGCACTATTATTATGATGATATTATTATTGTTAACGTTTCGGCGGCTTTCGGTATCGTATAATATTTGACGTCGTAATAATAATATCATAATGCAAAGATTGGTCACAGTGGCGCTTAGTATTCCGCACGATTTAACCGCATCTTATTATAGGCCGCTGTCGACGATTATATATTATTATTATTATTATTATTACCGAAAAGGGTAATTTAACGAATTTCGTGCCGTATACGATATTGAAAACTGTATACGTATACTGTTTCGTACATACTAATTGTAATATTATTATATATTATGTTTAACGATTAAATAATGAGTATTTTATGTACGGACGTTTACAGTACCATAAACGAAATATATTATCATTATACGGAACAGTCATCGTTGATTTGTATTAGGTATCTATATGCAGTTTGGAAACCGGACGGCACGAAGTTTTCGATATATGTCGTGTAAATCGGTATAATATGAGTGTTCCTATATACCTCCTATATATTGTATCATAATATAATGCTCGAATATTAAACCGCACGGATTGCGTTTATGACAACAACGTGCCGCGAAAAAGTCTAAACGGCCGGTGGTTTTCCGTAACGTGTTTGAACACATACCCATACCTATAATATTATAATATATTATACATTTATATATTTTATGCGTGTGTGTCAAGCAACTAGTATTATAATATACGCAGCGTACGCGCGACGGAGGCGAACGAAAACAAGACTTAACTTTTAAGCAGATTACACACCAGCTGTGACTACACTCGTCTTTCGTTTCGGAAATCGCTTTCAACGGATTTCGGGTGGTGGCTGCTGGCTGCGGACAGTATGGTGGGGAGGTGAAGCGACGACGACGACAACAAATGGTGCAAACTTTCTCATGGACGCATTTTAACAAACCAATCGATATTAATGGTGGTAAGTGTGATTGGAGGGGGGAGAGAGGAGGGTACGGCGGAAAAAAATATCCTCATCCATTTATAATAAAGCTTCTCCGCGTCGCGCGTTAAGACCTTTGACGCGTAATCCTTTCGCGAAAACCTTTGTATGCGAGAATCGAAAAGAAAATAGTACGTATATATTATACCTAGTACATGTTAAAGAACACATAATATATTATTACAATAATATATATAACATGATATACCCACGTGGCAGCGCAGAGAAAGCATTCGCATCATAATTCTATAGGTAGGTATATATGTCTTGACGAGTAATCCGTGTTCACTGATAATATTATATTATATTATTATTACATTGTGCAGGGTATATACTCGACGATAGTAGGTACCTCCTATACGAGTATATTATACTAATATAATATTATTATATACGTATACTTTCTGTACGCGTGTCTGCGGAGATTTGCAGTCACGAGTTTCGGTACGATATGACATGACAATCTGTTGAGGAGAACTACGGCGAACATACATCTCGTTTGTGCGCACGCGATAAAAACAAATCGAAACTATATAAAATGTATGTTTGCAGTTATTTGATACGCGCAATGCACATATTATGTATAATATGTTATACGCGCTATAATCGTTTCTAAAAAAATATCGTTTTTCGTGCTTCAGTATAAAATATTATTCCAGCAAGTAACTCGTATATCGTCCGTTATAGGTATATATAATAGGCGCGTACCCAGATACTTTCAACTTGCGTATACGGAAAGTTCGATAAAACGAAAAATTCCAGTCATATTTTAAACAATCATAATGTACATGTCCGTGTCATAATTATTGCGGTTGCGAAGCTATACGACGGGGAGACCATAAAAGGTAATAAATAACAAAAACATAATATAATATGAAATCGAACCTGACGGTTCGTAATCGTATATTGGTTGAAAAAACCGTGACTATACAGTGACATAATATCATATTATAATATGCATAGCAAAAAACACACACACATGAACAGAACGCGCGGGAATTAATCTTAATTATAATATGTATATACTTACTACGAATACAATAGGAACCTATAAGTATATATACATATATTTTGTGTCACAGCAGAGGCCGTACGCTCCATCGATTTCCGGTCCAAAAATGATCCGCGAAAGCTCACGAAACCTATACACTCGTGTTCCGGTCTGACCCGCTATTTGACTCCCATAAATATATTATTTTATTTTTGCGTGATTCGAATTGCCTATAGTTTATTATGGATTATATGATATATAAATTGATCCTTCAATGGATTAAATTGAAATAAATGTTACTGTCATAAAAAATATAAGCAAACAAATAATAAATCAATAAAAATTGTATTCTAGTCTTACCTAACCATATAATTAGTACAGTATCTGTTGCGAAAATCGTTAAATAATCTATGATCGGATAATACGATGTAATATTCAGTTGTGGCTATTATATTATTATGGGAGGCAATTCAAGTGCACCCATACACCTAGTGTACTCGAATTGCCTCCGAAAATGGCCGTAGGCATTTATGATTCGAGTTAAATAAAACCTACCAAACCTCTACCTACCTACATATAGTATGTCGGAGGTGGTCCGTGTGCACCGGAACGAACGACCTGACCTAACCTAAAACTACGCCTGACCTGACCAATATAATTATAGTACATTGTTATATCTGCGCAGTATATTATAATATTATGGTAGTACTCACAAGCCACGACCACGTTGGCCGGTCTGCTGATGATCTCGCCGCGTGAAGTCCACGCCACGCACTGGCACTGGTAGTTGTGCTTTCCGAAATACTCCTCCACATGGTTCCTGGTGACGTTGACGATTGCCTCCACGTTCCGGACGCCGGTCTGCGGGTCCACGAAGTCGGTGACTACGGGACCCATAGAGTCTTCGATCCGGTCGCCGTTGCACCGGAAGTGCACAGTCAGCGCGTGCGCAACCCTGCATGTGAGCGCTGCTGGTTTACCTTTGATCACGTATGCGTCCATCGGCTCTTCGAGAAATATCGGAAGTTGGACGGGAGCGTCCAGACTGGACGCCGTCACCGGGTGCATGAGAGTGTCGCCACCCGGCAAATACGACCCCTCGTCGACTTCTCCACCACCGCCGCCCGTTTCCGACGATGACCCGAAACCGGCTGAAACAAGGATTTCGTTTAAATTATATAATATATATTATCATCTAATAGGCATATACATTTATGCGTACAACTAGTGTATATAAAACTGATTTTGAAAATCTAAACAAATATTATTTGATATTATCATGTCGTATGCGTGTGTATAAACACAAAGTTTCTAACGAATATTCCTATACATCATATACCATATATAATATATATAGGTACTGCGGTTATCCAAGATAACTATCAGACGTTTTTTTGTTGTTTTTCGGCAAAGATAAAACCGAAAAATATACACATATTCAAATTTCAACCATATCTTGTGCCACCGAGATTTATATATAGGTATGCGATCCGTTTAAAAAAAAAATAACTTCACAAATAATAATGGATAATGCTGAGCTTGAAATCCGTGTATTGTACGCAAAGAAATATACCGAACCGACGATAAAAGAATGTCGGAGGATTGTTGTAAGGTTTTTATGGTGTTATGTAGGAAAAAATTAGAATATTACCCAAAGGAAAGCAGTTTTCGAACACGTTCGGGAAATATTTCATACCATATATCGGCCGTTTGTCTATATAGGTACTATATATATATATACTGTCGTGTTAGTGGAGAGCAAAAAATGAATAATAATAAAAAAAAGAACCAAACTATTCAGTCAACATATTCCACACGTTTTTTTTCATTATATTTCATTTGCACTTCATAAAAATATCACCCTTTTCTGTACGAACCATTATATGATTTATAATACCGCCTCATATGTAAGAACAAAATCCAATAAGATAAATAATGATAAATGGTATAATATGCACTCTATTGATTTTTAAACTTTTTAAATCGCAGTATAAACAAATAATATTACTGATTACAATGCTATAACAAATAGTTAATACGATAGATTTTAATATATATATTTTTAAAAAAAATGATTGAAAATGCATAATAAACAAATCATAGTTACACAATTATAAGAATACGTTACCACTGATAATAATAATTTTATCTAAACCCCAAACACATGGTACGTTTTTTTAAAAGAAAAAATTACACTCAAACAAGTGTAAAATGAACGTATATTATAACATATTACCATAATTGACTGAATATACACAACGTAAAATAATCGAAATCCATTAACTCAACTTATCATCACATTTTGTTTATTCCATTCAACCCAATTTCTTTTAGAATTCCATTAAAAAAAAAAAAAACAATTTCCGAAACTCATAGTTTCGGTCGGATGATTAGGGTTTTTACTCTCACACTTTATCCTTTAACGACGTTTTAGAATAGATCTTTCGTTTATTTCTCCTAGTTCGTCATGGTATCTACACACATCAACCACTAGCACTCGATATACTCACGATAATGTATAAAAGTCCTTTCGTTCACTATATCATCTGGTTCTTACTTACACGCACCTTCAAGTATTTTTAAAAGAAATAAAGACAATAATGTATACGGTGAGTAAATATTATATGATATACACATGTTAGTATAGATGATTTTTATTTTCAGATAATCATTTGAAAAACTTATGTAAATAGTTTTGTGACATTTTATGACAATATTTTTTAGTCGTAAAGATATACGATAGCGTTTTAACGTACACAGCGTATTATTTCCCATTATAATCCCATGAGACGCCTACTGTCCAAATGACAATAAAAATTTTAGTTAAGTACCTTACCTACCATAAAAAAAATAGTTGTACTTTTAGTGTTTATAACTTGGCTGTAAATATAAAATATAAACAATGGACGCTTATATATATATATAATATATATATAATAATATGTATATATTATACATATTATAGATGTATGGAAATAGGGATTATTGATTAACATCGGGTTTACACCATCAACCATTATTTCCGGTATATTTTCACCCGCGACTCTCGCCATTGGCAGTGTTTACTCTTTACATTGATTTGGTACACTTAAATATAACGCTGTTATTGTTTGTAAGGCTGGCATATATATACATACATAGATACATATATAATATACGAACGAAAAATAAAAAACTGTTACGGTTTAGTAATAATATATTCACGCGAGTAGGTATATAATAAAATAGGTATAGTAGTACTATAATATTACATGTTCTCTTAAGTACAATATCAGAACGAGGTAACGTGAGCTCGTATTACGATAAATTGTTTCTGTGGCCGGTGACCCGTTCATAATGTCATAGATGCATTAAAATAGTGGACATTTATCGGGAAAAGTAAATTTTGTACTTCCGAGTCACCGAGCGCGTTCACAGTGTTATTGTTATTATTGATAACAATATACTGATAATCAACCGGTAACGCGGTTACGGAAAGGTCTTCGGAGACCCAGACGTGGTCTAGCGTGACGCCACAAATCATACACTATATTCTAGAGTATACCTATACAACTATAATTATATATCTAACATCCTGAGCTGCTCGTGTGGATGACCTCGGTCGGGACGATGCGACATAATATCCAGCCAAGAGGATTAGGATTAGGATTAACGGCGAAAGTAATTTTATCGAACCCATCGGGTCGACCGTAATTTGATAATGGATACAAATATACAATACCTATATTTTCCCACAGCGGACGTTAGACATTTTTCGAGCTCAGTATTTTACATGAGTGTTGCTTGACCTATTCCAAGAGAGCCCAACATACTGCAGAGAACACGACAATTATATATATAGGTACGTCCGTAAGTCGTACAACCGAAACCGACTCAAGTACGAATCGATTTATTACGGTAATAAATGTGTAAAAAAAAAAAACCTCTCCAACCCACCGAAAATAATTTACATGTGTTATGTGTGTATATGAATAATAATATGTAAACGCGCGATTTTATTCAAAACAGCGCATAAAACATCATAATATTTTTCTGCAGCTCGGAAGATTTATTGATAGTATAATTTTAGCGATGTCGCTGTGCAGTAAGTACGTGCTATATATTATATATGTAGGTATATAATATATATATATTTATATAATTTATAGAAAGAGAATTTACGGAAACGTACACTGAGGTAGGTCGAATAGCGTGTATTTATATTATATACCGACCACGGTTAATCATTTAATAAATTACATTTTTTCATAACAAACCGTAAATAAATAATAACATAATCATATTATATAAGCGTTAACATATCGAAATATCTTTTTAGACAGATGTTGGGTTTCATTTTTGCAGTCCAACGCATATACATAATATAATAATTAATAATATTATATTATAATAGTAGTCACTGCAGCAGCGCGATGGCGTCACGCGCACTGGTTTCTATATATTTTTAAAATAATACTCAGACCGTTTTTTTGTTGGCACGTCGATAGCACCTGCTACATGTGCGAGTGTTTGTGTTTTGAGGAGGGGGGTCAACTGCAATGAAACCGTACGAATATCAGTCCTCTTCCACAGTAATGCAGGCCGGTGCAGTGTTAGAAATTCTGTTTTTCGTACGCCTATTTTTGTTTTCCCAAAAACGACGTTTTTTTCATGACACGACGGAACCATATTCATATTATAACGTTTACACAAAGTGTGTATAGCCAACCATAATAATATATAATATACGACATAGGTATTTTGTGTGACATTTAAAATAATATGTGCGCTGGAATTGTTCTCCTTTTAATCTTCTACATTATATATACCTATTCCAGGAGCGTCAGGAGCGTTAAGTACATTTATCTCCTTTCTCTTCCTTCGCGTTTGGAAATGAGGTTAAAACCGTGCGTACATCCTCAGAGTTTAAACGAATTGCTGGTATACGAATACGTGTACATGAAGTCAACTTATTATTTTTTTTCAGTTCGATTGTGTAGTATTGCAGCAATAATAAACCTACGATCTCTCTGCCCGAGCCTCAGTTGTATAAACAACAGTGACTTAGATTTTGTACTTACATATTATATGAAATGTTAAATTACTAAACGGTGTAGTCCAATCACATCCGATGACAATAATAATTTGGTTTCACCGTATTTTTGTCACCGAAGAATTGTTCAGTTGATAATAAATATAATATAATATAGATTATATACAGCTGTCTATAGGTACATGCGTAAGACGGATTACTCCCAAGACTCTAGGATACATTGAGTACGGCATTGAGTCTACATAGGACAAAAAAACGAGACAAAACATTTACTCAACTTTTCTCAACACTGACGGGACCAAATTGTTTTTAAAAACAGAAACTAGACAAAAACTAGAATCTGTAGACCTGGCGTAATATATTATATTTCACCCCGTGTCCTGCAACGACGTTATATATTATTATTATTATTATCATTATTACCGTGACTTCGATCACCTACATATCTATATATGATAGGAATATAATAATATTATATGTTCGCCGGGATAAAACATATTGAACTATGACACGCATGTGGCGGAACGGATACAACTCAAAGTAAATAATTGACAAGCGTTCGCGGATTTTGCTTTACGTGTTCGAAACTGGTCACGACTGACGACGACGCCGCCGTTTGTGAGTGTGTGTAAAACGATAATATATGTACCTATATACGTGACTTAATAACACATAACGACCGTGTGCAGTATAATACCATGTGCGTATATAATACACGTACAAGTGGTCCAGTAGATAGAGATGTCCGACGGGATAATAATAATAATAATAATATATGTATATAATATTATTATATTATATAGATATAGAGACGCGAAGAGGAAAATTATTGCGACGCGCAAAACCGGGCTCGTGCGGAGAGGCGGCGATTTTTCAGAACACTGACTGCCCGAGCCGGTGATTTATTATATAATATAATGGATACATCATATAGATGTATATTATGTAAAAATAACTGTTGTGAAAAGTGAGAATAACATCAGAGGGTTCGCTCTGCCGACGTTCACATCCGGGGTCTTGACCGGAAGGGTAATAAGGCGTAAGCGTATTTTAAGATTCACTCATCGGAACTGCCGCAGTTCGACTGTGCGCACATTTCGAGTGCTTCCGAAATCTCAGCTGTATTCAGCTGTACTCCCCTTGAATTCAGGCCAATAACCATGTTCATATGTGTGGCCGGACATGATAAATGATATTTCATGCAGTATAATATTTAACGATTTTATAAGAACATTATTGTGTAATGTAAATAAATTATTTTAATAGGTAATAATATAATATTTATGAAACAATAAATATGTTTTTTAAGTTTCCAACATTTGAATAAATAATAATTTGACTATTCAAGTGTACAATAATAAACATAATTAAGTTGAGTATACGAAAAATCTTTTAGAAAACAATTAATTAAAATGAAAACTATATACACGCTGCTTCTATAAACAAAATGTATCTATTAATAATATTGTGCCATAGTGGAGAGTTACAGATAATATATGTGTTCTTTGTTTTTAATATTAATATTTAAAATAAAAAGTGAGTTTATGTAGAGTGCAATAAAATTGATCCACCACTTAAACATTCATTTTTTAGTTGGTTAAATAAATACTAAATTGTATCTTAAAATCTTAAATAACTAACATACACTATTTACCGAAATTGTAAATTCATGTTAAACTTGTATGTATTAATCATTATTAATTATTCATAAATTGCATACATTATATAATATTATCATGTATGATTATTATTATTATTATTATTTTGTTCGTCAATAACCGAGCCACCGAGGATGGTAAATATAATTTTCTTTTTGTGTCCTGTTAACTGAGACGATTGTAAATATTGTCATACTAACACATCGTGGGGGATTTCTTATTGAAAGAATAAACATTATATATATGAACTCGAATATCAATGTATTTTAATTTTTTTTTACTCGATGACCGAGACAAAAATTACATTATTTTATATAACGGAGACTTAGACGACACGATTATATTATGTATACATCCAAAACAAAATTCCCACACAAACTGACCTTCCATTAAGATATCCGAGAAGTTAACATGACTTTTTCTCTTCGTTTTTTTTTCAGTTGTTTTGCGAGACTTATAATTTTACATTTCCGATAAAGCACTCGGCTGCCACGCCCACGTAAATACAGTTAATAATGGTTATCCGTTTGGGTAATCGCACAACAAGCCAATGTACACACACACACACACAAATGCCACCCATTATATATATTATTATTATATATGTAAGAGAGAAGAAAAAATAACACACGACTCAATCACCATAAGACATATCGTAGTCGGTGGCTACAACCAGTAATTATTTACAAGTGTCCAATATTTATTTATAATATTGTTATTTTGAAAACTTTTCTACAAGTTAATTAGACTCTCGGATACGACTGTTGTGGTGGTCTTCGTGTTTGCGAGGGCGAGTATATGATAGGTATATATTTCATATATACCTATACATAATATACGTAACTACTGTAGCCGTTGGGGAAATTATTGTTTTACAGATTTATGCAACGAGTACACGAACAAAACATAATAAATCCAATTCTGTTGGTAATGGATTTAACATATAAACCTCCTCAGACCAATGTATTACCTATATCGATTTAATTTTTTTGATTAAACATCTATATTAATGATTGTCTATTTAATTGACCGGATCGCTATGCGGTGTTGTTTTTCCCGAATGCAATTAACTGTTTCGGACAAAATTAGATAGATATAATTAATATTGTAGACGATAAATAAAATAATATCAATTAAATAAATTAAATATGAGACTGAATAATATTTCAATAATATTTTATATTATAATCAAAATCCGAAATTAAACAACAAATTTGAAACACGATTTATCAAAAACAAAGATAATATATATACATAAATCATATTACATTTTTTAAGAAATAAAGTGAATACATGATTTTTATATCATATTAAATATTTTATATGTGTAGTAAATACTAACAAAAAGTTATAAATAGATTTCAGTCTTTGAAAATATTTAAATTGTATACTATATTTGTTAATAATATTTCCACGAATAGTATAGTTTTCTCGTAAAATTATATTCACAAAACGAAGAAGAATAAAAATGACAGCATTACTACACAGCTATACTGTAATGAATGTTTCGACTTCTTTAAATAGATTTCGTTCTCAGCCTGTATTATAGTGACAAAGGGTGGATGTATTTCGTGTCTTCTTCAAAAACAAAAATAAATATTTGGTACCTAATCCATTTTCTTACAACTTTAGTACGTATTCTAAAATATTTGTATACATAGCAATAAACAAAGATTTAAAATAAGACTTTACTAGTTCCTTCATTCCTAAAGTAAGGAACCTTATTATTAGTATAACTACAACAAGGCTCATTAAAAAAAATTAATACACAATACGTATATCTATGCAAATGGATTCGATTTTTTAAACTCAAATAATAAAATAAATATTTGTTTCAAAACGAAGCAATAAATTACCAACTAAATAAATATAACTACCAGCAGTGTTGTCTAAATCGAAAAGTTGTATTATAATATTATATGTTACACAATAACTTTATTTCAACTAAGGATTATTTTATTTTAAATTAATGGTTTAATCCCTATGCAGGTTCAATTGATTTTACAAGGTTAAAAAAACCGAAACGATTGCTTGGCACACGTCTTGTTTAACAAATTTCCTAGATTTTTTTCGCTTCAACCACCGACGTTCGTTCGGTTAATTTGAATAAAAATCCATGTTCTGTCCTCCCAACAACACATACACAATATTCTAGAATTCCACCGTGGTCGTAGATTATGTAAATTCTGTAAACCGCCTCTTGTATACGTCGTACAACTCTATTTTGACTGCACGTGTTTAATTATTACACGACAGTAATTATTTTTTGACCGTTTCCCCGCTGGCCACCATATCAGGCAGATCTCGAATACTATTATACTCTCACCGATGCGATGGGTCGAGATGATGGGCCGATTAGGTGGAGTGTGAGTGGATGAGGTCTGCAGGTTATTCATTTGTCACCAAAACCCGGTACGAGTTTTAAACCCAAAGGAATTCATACATATAAAAATACTCAATGTATGTACCTTAAGTTAACAGAAAAAAAAACCGGTGCGAGTTGGTACACGATAACTCATGTGCGGGCTAATAGAGAAATCGATCAAATCCGGACAAACACTACCAGTGCTCGTTAATAATCATAATAATAATAATAGTATACGTATCGGTTATTACACAGGAAAACGAAGATTAATAGGAATACGAGAATGTAGAATAAAACCTGGAAATACATATTATATAAATGTTTAAATATATATCATTAGACCCCCAAGAAAGCCTGGAACATTGAAAACATGTTCGGTTTTAAAAGAAGGGGGCGGCCCTCGCATGTATCGAAAAATGATCGAAAATTGATTTTACAAAAGTTTCTCGTCTCTCCCTCTATATTAATATCTTAGAGGTGTGTGTGCATGTGTGTATTTTGAAGATTTATATTCTATTAACAATACAAGATTTTCGTAACGGTAATAATAATATTTTTAATCTTTTAATGTATCCTGGATGGATAAATGGATTACTCCAGACACAGTTATTATTGTTATTATTTTTACGACCCAACTAAATGATACCCAAAGCAAATATCTGTAACAAATACTTAAAGTATTTAATATTCTCTTGTAATAATGTCTATTAAATACTGCTGTTGTTAAATAGATCTGTGTCTATATTGGTTCATATTGTTTTATATTATACGTATATTACACAATTTATAATAGGACAGCACACATTTTGTACTGACAAGTATGAAATTAATGTTTTTTTTATTATTAATATGTCTCGTTTAGGTTATTTAATGATGTATACTTGATTGAATAATACAGTTAAATGAACTCAATACGAACATTTCTGGTTAAAAAAATGTATTTATTTCTTGTATTTAAAATTAATTTAATTTTCCGTGAATAAATTTGTTAATAAAAAACTCAATCAAGATAAGCCGTTTGAGTTTTTAATACTTTATTTTAAACATAAGATTAATTTTACAATTTAATCCTAATATTTTTTTTAATACAGGTAAACTTTATTTATTGTTGAACTCCTCTCATACAAATAAACAATTTTTTTCTTATTTCAACGATAAAAATCTAAGTTAAACATTTAAAATATACTTTTGGGTGGGTACCTAATTAAAAAAACTCAGAACGTACAAAATGAACATTCACTGTGTGCCTTCTGTACCTAATTATTAAATTGGGTATGCACTACATTTTAAATTAAAAATACATGAATAGAAAAACTTAACAATACAAATGTTTTAAAGGTATTTCTGTCTAAAAAAAAAAAATCATTTAAATTGAGTATAAAATTACCTCATAAAATATTATTCCTATCAAAAAAAAACTAGATTTTAAATATTAAGTCACTCATTCAAGCTCTACCCGACATTGGATCATTCTGCGAAAGTGATAAATAGAAAGAGCCTTTTCAAAAACATACAATTTTATTTAAATATAATAAAAAATAATTTTAATAACCACATACCACTTAGTAATTTTAAAACATTTCCAAATATTAAAAATTAATATTAATGATGGGTATATATTAATATTCTAACAATATGGTAATTAGAAAATGTACATAAAAATAAGTATATGTTACTTACTTTTATAAATAAATTATATGGAAGGACTATATGTTCACAAAACTAATTATCATTATTCAGTCATAAATTTCGTTATTCGTCTAAGTAGAAAACCACATTTATAGAAGCATAAAACACGATTTTCGATTATTCTTTGTAATATATTGTACCAACCTATCACACACCAGACCATTAAAGTACTGTATAGAACGGGTAAATGAAACTTGTTTTTTTTATTTTACTATATATTATCAAAAAAGTGTTTTAGCTTTTAGGTTTAAAAACGTCAAACTCGTATTTCAAAACGTGGTATTGATTTTACGCCTGTCATTGGATTTTATGTGTAAAGTAAATAATAATTAATAAGGCCACAGTGGACGATGTTTGGAAAAATATTTCTGATGGTAAAATCCGTATGTTTTAACTGACAATTCTCATTATAACATTAAAGACCAAAACAAAAAAATAGGATTTTATTAAACTACAACAATCTCAATAAAATGTGAATTCAAATATGATATTATTCAAATATCAATCCTCGAGACGTATATAGAATTTATTGATCTTTCGTCATTACGCATAACAATTGCTTGTATTCAATTAGTATGACACCTGTGTGGAGCGACGATTATACACAGCACGTGTGTACAATTCAAATTTTTTTATTGTATAATTAAACGTACTTATACCATATTTCGGCATTTCCGACTTACACGTAATAAAAATAATAATAAATATATCGGTTGTTGATTTTCGATGGCCCAGTACACAATCACGTATTCATAGTTTCCGGTTGACCATTATAACTTTGGGTTTGAAATTATCACCCCCCAGCAATAATCACAGTTGGGAGGGCCAGCGGAACACGGGATGTCGTGAGTTTATAAACGTGTATAATAATTACGTGCAACCACTCATAAATAATGTAAATTGTCCAATAAAATAATAAAATACCTATGACGTTACAATATAAATCGATCGGAATTATAAAAATATAGTACTGGAATGCATAGCTTTCTGAAAGTGAAGGTGTGATCATATATAATAATTGCAGTGTTGTAACGCGCAATAATGCAATTGTAAAATATAGACAATGTAAAGAAAAATATTTTTAAACCGTTAGCTATAATGTAATACAATATATATGAAAGCCTCGCCCAATACACTTAAAATTTGAACTAAATACGCATCTGAGTATGATTTTTGTCATAAAATGCGTCAAGCAGAAGCTTTTGAATAGACTATAAGACTATAAGACTATATGCCATACATCCAAAAGAAACTTATAATTTAAAAATTATATCATATTTTACTATGATATTTTACAATTAAGTCGAGGTGATAGATAAATTAAAAATGTTATCTAAAAACTAACCGACATATAAATAATGTGATTCGGCCATTTTTTTTAAAATTATAATTACATTTTTAATTAAACTTAATATTATTCTTATATAAATGAATTACTAATTAATCTTAATTCTTATAATAATAGATATACTGTATGCATATATTAACTTAATTAAAATATGTGGTAGGTAGGTAGTATTAATATACATATTGTGTCAAACCACTTTTGTTGAAAAAAAATATATATTCCTTGTGCCTAACGCGAATTCTACTTTGAATACCATATAGTATTATCAAGGGTCGATACACCGCAGAAATGGGTTCTAAACACGAAATCACTATACATACCAAACCCTTATTTTTTTTCATTATCTTATCCGCAAAAAAGACCATCGCGTATTACTGCACACTGAAAAGCACCCGCATCCCCCACGTCGTGCAAGTCGAACTCTTTTCTCTTCATGGTCATCGAACACAATTTTTCAGTCCGTTGTACATTGAACAATAGATCGAACTCTCTCGGAAATTTGTTCTTTATTTTTATGTTTTATTTTTATCTCGGAGATTCATATAGGGTGGCAAAAAATCAGTCTACAACGCGACGTATATTATAATAATATGTAAATGTAAAACGTCATCTTTTCCACGCAAGTCTATATCGATGAAATATGAATACGCGTACTTTGTTATATAATACCACACACATTATTGTGTGAACATCCTTATAATCTGTATAGATTTCCATTGAAAAAAAAAACAAATCAGCAATATATTATATATTTTATCTGGTATTGTACAAACAACTGTGTATTGTTAGTATTAAAAATGTAATGCGCCCAAAGAACAAAAATAATAAATAACATTTAAACTATGTAGACTGTATATAGTTACATGTATAAAATAAAATTGTTTTGAAGTGGAGTCGTATGTTATTATATTATGGACCGTCCGGTATAGGCCGATAAAAAACCTCGGAGCAAAATATTAATTTTTATCGATATATGATTTAAGTGTGTACCAATATATAATATTATAAAACCATTATAATAATATATTATTATTATTATTGTAATTTGAATGCATTTATTAAATATATTTTTAAATTGTGCTTAAATTATTTAATATTCTAACATCTTATGAAAATTATTATACCTTGAATATCTTAAAGCAGCCTAAAGTCGTTTTAATGTTTCTATACGAATTCTATCCTTAAATGTGTTTATAAAGATTTAAGATATAAATATTACATGTCTAATAAGAACAAAAGTTATTCCTATGCAAGGTTTATAAGCCTCATGAAAATAATTATTCAAGTGTCTACTTAGTAAAGATGACGGAGGAAAAAGAATCAAAACTATTTACCCAACCATTATCATTCTACTCGTAAAAAAATAAACAACTCTTTTACACAAAAACATATTTGAAACTATATTTCAATGGTACCTAACACCTAATTACGAACATGAATTGCGTTAGCAACGGCGTTCAACCAATTACTATAATAATACATAAAATATGTTAGAGTCTATACCCACAGTGATATTATAATATAAAAAGTGTAACACTCTTCGAACAGTAACATTTGATGATTGCTCCAAAAGTAAAAACTAATAGCATAATAATTACTCAATACGATAAAAATGACCCAACATTAAAACAATATTCGATGTTCAGTGTATGCATGGTTGAAACCATTAATCAACACGACGCACTGACATCCTGTTTACAGGACTAAATTACTAATACAAATCACTTCAGGATCGTTTTCTAGGAGACGATAACATGCATCGCGATTGATACGATATATCAACAGACACGAAATGCATATAAATAAACGGAATACATACCTATATAATACACATAAGGTATTTTTTTTTTTTTTAATTTAATAATAAATTGTATATGTAGATATATTATTATTATACACACTCACCTTGGACGTTGACGAGTACAAGCAGTAACGTAAACATGGCCACAGGTCCAGGCCGGTTTCTACCCTGACCACACATGGTTTTACCGAACGGGTGTATATACTCTTCGTGTCCGGTCCACTTGGTTTTTTACATCATACGCGAGAGTCCCTTCCACTACTAGGTCACACGCATGAATAAAACGCGCTGGCAGTGCTCAGTCGGATCCTGTGAACAATGAAAAATGTATATATTGTAGATAGCGTATAAACAACAATATGTACAATGTAGTAGGTACCTTTACAGTATTAATTATTATGCAACGTAATAACGCAGCGTTACAGTAGTAGGTATAGGTACAACAACATATTATTATTATTATTATTATATTATTGTGCCAACTATCTATTAAATTATATATGTACTGAATATTGTACTGTCTATCCCATTGTTTCCGTGAATTTAATTATTATACAATATATACTATTATCGTCTATCGATTATGGTTAGAACATATGCGACTAATTAAAACAACATTATACAAAAACATTTATTCCCAAAAATCACCATCGGTTTACATATTTTAAGATAAAATAAACACTAAAACATAAAATAGAAATGTTTTTAATATTTAGATTTAATTCAACATTAAGCGGCGATTACAACTCTGAAACCATTTGTGTAAATCAACTTACTCCTCGGTCACTCTAATACACGAGTACCACAATAAGTGTTATGTAAATTTGTGATTCTCACATAATTATTTTAAGTTTTGAACTGTCCGTAATTAACACTTTCATTTATATACATAATACATGAATAACAGTAAAGATTTGAAATGTTCAAAATTATTATTTTCTAATTGAACAATGACTAACTAAAAACTCACCAAGTTTTTATAACATATATATTATGTGAGCTATTTATCAGATTAATTACTTCTTTCTCATTCTTCAGAGGGTTCATGGTCGGCTGAATTTAAACTTATGTTCAAATATTGATAAAACAAATTAAATTTTTTTTTTTTTAATTGACTTTTGTCTTCTAAAACAATTAGGTTTCACATTTTTTTTATTTATAATTCATTTTTTTCTCGGCATTACAATACAATACTATTATAATTAAAATGAGATTTTTTTACTAGTTATGTGTACGTATTTAAATTTAAATCGTATATTAGGGTTCAAGAATTATTAATGTTATAATTAAGTTCTATATTACTAAACATTAATCAAAAAATATATATAGGTATATTAAGATTTGCACTCATACAATACAAGATATTTTAAGATAATATATATTATAATAATTTGAGTCTGTTTCCAATTGCTTTTTCTTAAGAGAATATCTGCGCACTATTTGTTTTCTCTCTCTGGCCCACGCGCAACATAGACAAAACACATTTGCGCAGAATCGTTTTTTCTATGTTTTTAAGTAATCTTAGAGTAAAATCACCCATTACAGAAAAGATAGAGAATAATATTTTTGAAGGAATGACATATCGATTTTTCTAAATATTGTTTCAAAACAATTTAAACATCATTTAAATTTACAAAATTTTTTTGTTTATTTTGAAAGACGAATAAAAAGTCAAATAACAATAAAGTATAAAATCGATATGTCATACCCTCTAAAATATTATTATATATCTTTTTTGTAATGGGTGACTTTACTCTAAGATTACTTAAAAACATAGAAAAAACGATTCTGCGCAAATGCGTTTTGTCTATGTTGGGCGTGGGTCACAGAGAGAAAATAAATAGTGCGCTGACATCCTTTTAAGACTTAAACGGGTGCAAAATATGTGGTGATTATTTTATCCACAAATTGGAATATATTGAAGTTAGCACTATCATATTATTATTCTCACTGTGTAAACGAAAATGTATATCCAGTGGAAATTAACTTGGTACGCTTCTGTTTGTTTTTTTCAATGACGGCGAGTGAAAACCACAATGGACAATAGAGTCAAGTGGTCAAGAATATTCTAATAGCTTCCACTAACGGTTATTTTTCCTCTCGTTTTTTTTTCTTTCGGGGTCAAGTAGTCCTTCTTTATTATACACACATATATATTTATATATAATATATATATATTATATATATCAACGCACAACCCTACTCGAAATGTCCCTATATAGTAGACATTGGAGGGTTTTAGTACATACATATATACAATACGGAGGTCGAGACTGAATAAGAATCAATTAGCAGCCGTAAAACACGTTTCTGTACTTAGCCCATCGTGGTAAATCGACCAAACTGGGTCGAAGACGTTTACCAGACACCGACGTATCCATATGTCTCCCATCGATGGCGGTCAAGTCTATGTCAAAGTGTCAAACTGTAGAAAATGGCTTTGTACAACACTTAGAAACCCCGCAGTCAAGTACCTGAATGATTCGAACCGAAAAATATGGGTACAAACATTTTTTGAATATAAATGTAAATGACTCGATAAAATATACACGGGTTGCATTTTCATTCCCAATATAAACGTTTTTAGTTTTGTTGGTTCGAGACTGCATTGTAGGCATATTATAATATAATATTTTAAATTTATTTTATGATTCTTTTATTCCATAATTTGCATTTAATAACTCTACATAATATTACATTAAAATAATACGTAAGTAATTTATGGAATTTATTTTCAAAAAATAAATATTTGTGTATTATAATGTTACAATTTTTTAAGTAAACACTAAAAATATTTAGTAGCTTTGAAAAAAATATCGTTTATTGCAAGACATAAATAACACTATAATACTATAAGAGTACAAAAGAACATAACGTTTGCACAATAATTTGTATGAGAATTTAAATTCAGACATATAAAGACATTGACAAGTGCTGGATTAGATTCGGTCAGGAAGGGAAAACTTGAGGTAAGCCAAATAAAAAAAAGTTTAAGAACTTAAAATATTTTCATCGCAGTCAAACTTTTTTGCTCCTAGGTTTTTGTAATTTGGGTAAAGGTATGATGTATTTATTATTTTGAATAAAATCAAGTACGTTATGCAGGTACCTATAGGTAACCTACCTATAGTTGACAAATATTGTTAGTGCATATCATTGTGTCGGGTAAAGATAACCAATGAGGTGTTGTAAAATTGAAATTTTTTTTATTATTCGATAGAATGTGTGTAAGACGTGTCCCCGTAGGACATATAAATAAAATACCTAAGTACTATCTACCACTTTCTCGAGGGCCGTGTGTATTTCTCCTTGGGGTATTTGTTCTTGCATTTATATTTTATTAAATCACATAACTACTTAGTACTTTCCTACTAAATATAGATATGTGTAAGTAAACGAATCATAATAGTTCTTGTTATTAATGAAAGCATTCAATTAATACGATCTGATTAATACATAACTATACAAATAAAATATATTACACTGTACATTCAGTTCGAAGTTAAGCCACTTTTGAGGAAGGTTAAATACACGTAGTATTACAAGTAAAAACCAAAATTATGATTTTATCATTAACATTTTGACCGTATATAAATATTATTTAAAAGTAAAATATCACAATTTCAAAATGTATAGTCAAAAAGTTCCTTAATATTTAGTTCCTTATCTTAAAAATTATTTATTTTGATTGTTTTGTTTTTACACTTTAAAAAATTCTTCAAGATTTATTATTTTTAAATTCGTGAAAAATCTACAACAAGTAAGTACCTACATGATAAATAATATAATTGAAAGCGCAACATTTAAGATGGGTATACTGATATAGTTAGGTACTATACCTAGTGTCTTATACTATATTATAATGTATCTTAAAAATGCTCCTCGATTCTTTTCTTACAAAAAAAAAAATTGATTATTGTAATTTATCTTATAATATAGGTGGGTAGGTACTAGGTATCTGCTTAACAATATAATTTGTATTATTTAAGCATAGAATAAAAATATATAGGATTTTCTATTTAAATTTGTATAAAATATTGGAATGAGTATAACACTACCGTATATCATATTACAATGCTATCATATTCACAAAAAAAAAAATAATAATAATAATAACTACCAGCCATATTATTATATTATATTTTGAATGAAACAAAACGGTTTGTCACTATGAACGATGGGGAAATAAACTAATATGAAACGACATGGCCGCCGTAAACCATAAAAATGTCTAAAACAAGACAATAACCGCGTCTAATGTCCTTTCATTATTTTCATATAATATTATATAATATTATTGTTATCTTATCATTCAACGCGATATTGTTTACGATACGGAACACAATCGTGCCGCTGACCAACTAGACCGCCGCTCCCGAAGTCATTTCGGCCTCCCCCCCAAAAAAAAATAATATATCACTTCCGCCCAACGTCTTTCTCTTTCTGCGTTATGGTCACTATAATATTATACGTTATACCATGTATGCCACTCAGTAGTTTATAGACAATGGATAATGGACATTTAGTCTCCGCCATATGGTTATTGTTTTTCGTTTTATTATATATATATATTCTTTTTTTAGTTATTATGAACACACAAAAAGTAAAAAAAATGAAGACCGACGTTTGTGTTTGTCTCAAGTGTGTAAGTATATATTTTTTTAGGAAACGAATAGAATACATATTTTATTACACTCAGTGTATGCGGTAGGCAGTCGATTTTATCGTTAATGACAACCATAAAAGTCCGCCTACGATATTGATACGCGGTATACGAAGAGAGGGAAAAGAACATAAAAATATTCGAATATTCACAGATAATACCATTCACGTGTTGCACTCAAAACACTGGTCCCAATTAAAATCGTGTCATTCGTTCTTCGAATTTCACTTCTCCCCTACTTCGTTTGCTGGTCTTTTTTTCCGACCGAAACCCATAGTGGAACTTCTGGCGCCTTGCCCACCCCATGTCCCCATAAACATATGTGTGGTCTATTGGAATGGTCTCATATATATTAGATTACTCGCAGAAATCTTTTGGTAAGAAAAATGTAAAATCAAATTAAATTCATAACTTCTAAAACTAATTAGCAAATAGTAACTGTAGGTAATAGCGCTGATGAATAGCGTATTTCCCAGCACATTTCTCTATGACATTAAACAGATTCCACTGACGATACCCAAAAGCAGAAAGTACTTTGTCTTTGATTAAAGTACATACCTAACTATTCAAGGAAGAAAGTTTTTTGTACCTACGTAAAATTATAGACCTTAACTAAATACGTACTTTTATAAGGCGGCTATTAGAATTTACAATTTCTAATGGCGAGAACATGGTATTATTATACCAAATCAGTATAGTCACACACGAATGATAAATATTATTTTAAAATATATACTTATTCTTACTTAAATATACTTAAATAATTCGTTTAATGCGTTATTCGTGTATGACATTATAATATATTATTCTATACCTTCACTTTAGGTATATAGTGATGATTTATTTTAAATACTTCTTTAAATTTTTTAAATATGTGTAGGTACTTTTTATATTTTAGAACTTCTAAATATAAGACACTAATATGGATAATGCTGAATAATAAAAATAACAAGAAATCTAATTTGTATTGAATAATTATGACATTTTAATAACCACTGCAGCATATTATTATACCTACTATACTAAAGGTACCTACATACTGCAGTATACATATCTAATTTCATCGTGTATATATCAATTTACACGACCGGTTTTCAAACTAAAGGGACACAGAAAAACCTTTACACCGTGTTCGGCAGACGTTTTTAAGAAAAAAAAATACAAAATATAATTTTTTTACTATTATATTTTTTCCCCATCACTCTCAACAACCTAACCTAACAAGGCCTCGGGGACCCCCTGCGTCTTCAGGATTTGCGAGCATCATGTTTCAACCACATACCCACTCCCTCTCCCAACATTGTTAAGGGTGAAATATATACATAACTATGTTTAGGGGTTTGAGACCCCTTAATAAAATAATAAGTTAAGGGTATTAGAGAAAAAACATTGAAATTAAAGAGCGCCAAAGGAATAATTCAGTAAAATCTCCATATAGTCTCCGAGGAAATCTAATTGGGATTACCAGTGTCCCTTTTCATGACATTCATTACGATTATTCCACTCAAATCCATTTACAGAATATTTGCAAACGTTTCAAAAAGCTCGATTTAACTTAATAGATTGGAAACAAAGAGTTGATACATCGTTTGCAATGCTGACTAAGTAGTTTCAGGTCACGTTAATCAAAGTAAATCAGTTTTTAATAATTATATTTATACTATAATATCTCATTGAATTCATTATTTTTGTTATTATTATTATTTCTAACATATTTGTCTCGTTTAAATTTAAACTCGCATAATACGAATATTTTTAGTACAAATCACATTACTCAATATACAATAAATATAGGTATCAATATTTTTAATATATATTTTATAATTCAATTGACGTAACGCACGAGACACGAATGTTAAATACCGATTTGGCATACCTATGGATTTATTTTTTAAATAAGAAGTGAGGACATCAGAAAATCGAATATAGGTATTGATAAATAGTGCGTACCTACCTACCTACCTATTATTTACCCGTTTGATATTATACTGACAAATATGGGCGGCCGCTTGATAATTTAATTGTTACGCCCTAAGGAATAAATAGCAAACCGTGACCAACAACAATTTAATGCGTGTGGTGCGTATAGACCGCCGATCGTTACGAAAAAAAAACAACCATAATATATATATTGAACACGCATTCTTAAATCCTTAAAAAGGATTTTTAACACAAATTTTTACATTCATATAAAAAAAAACGACTTGTAATTAGGTACAGTAATAATAGTAAATTTCGAAAATGTATATAAAAATATTCAGACCTATTTATATAATATTAATCAGAGGAACGCGTACTATGTTGTTCGCGATCGTCAGCTGCTATATGGTTTCGTATATTCTATCGTCGAGATCGTGATCCCCATAGCCAATGTGTCGTCGGACTTTTTAATTTCGTCGTGTTCGCACGTCATCGCTATACATGAAGTCTCTACTATATACGACTCTGCGTAATTAATTCCACGTCCCCCGGACTGTATTTTACATGCGCCGTTGTTATTATTGTTGTTATTAAATTTTATGATATTTTGAAAAACACACGCACACGCACAACCAGACATAATGCTAATATACATATATTATACGTGTGTGAGGAAAATCCTTCGAATCTAACGCTATACGAATGTACACGGTGGCCGATGAGCTAATGAATGGATTTTGGATCTAGTCCAAGGAGTGTAAAACCTGAGTGATTATTTACGGGAGTATCTTGGGTTTTTAAGTGCCCATCCTGCACCGCGCAATAGTTTCAAAATGAATATATATGCGCATTTCAACTCTTATAACAGACATTAATGACAATTCGTAATAACTACCACTGTCGAGTTAACACTCTTTAGTCTTAAGAGCGTATGACTAAAACGTATAATAATTAACCGTCTCTACATTATATGCCTTTCATATATTGTTCCTGTTCGTTCCAAATATATAAATGTATACTTAGTATATTATACCTATATCACACATATTGATACATGTTTATTAAATAAACTAAATAATCATTTATATTTACAATCGAAGCACGTAACAATAAAATTACTTACATACCTATCAATCGACGGGATTGTACCATAAAACTAAGCGAAAATTGTATATAGTTTGTAGTTTATATAATATATTATTCCTCGCTGTAGTTAACCGGTAAATGTGCAATTATTATTCCATTATTTAAGATCAGTCATTAGAAAAATATAAAATGTACTATATTTTAGTTTTAAATACTTTTGAAAAATGTCAATCAAGTAAAAAAAAATTACAATTTTCACGAAGTATTCGAATTCAGACAGGTACTTATACGCAATACGCATGTTAGGCAATTGTTATGGAATATAATATCTATTATAATGGTATATTTTAAAATAATATGTTCGGAATAAGACTATTATAGGTACCTACAGCAAACTGATTATTATACTACTTATAGATACATAGATTTATTAGTCATTTTTATATACGTTGTATAGTTTTTATGAATACGTATTGATGCTCACGAAAGATATTGTTATGATTATAGCTGTTTGTAACTTTATCGAGTTTAATATTAACGATCACCGCTTCTTACCTGCACACTGCAGCATATCAAGCTACCACCTAGTAGTATAGGTATAATCAAACGTGCGAAATATTATTTAATTTGCGACTAATTAAACTCAGCTTTGTCGCATGATCGTAAGATAACTCAAAAGGGCGTACTTCGATACGTAATTATTATTAGCTCTTTGGAAGATCGGCGGATATAAAAGAAAAATAACATTCGTAAGCCGTATCATTATTTTTTTATTTTTTTAAACATAAGAGTAAAACACAAGAACGTACTTTTTCTTTAGACCTTGTATATACCAGCACTCGTCTACCATCGCGTTCTCTGCCACGTTTCAATGAGAAAATGGGGTGCGAGTGTTGAAAAATAATGAAAATAAGACGATTGTGAGCGAAATTAACGCCCCAATAGCGACTAACGAAATTATCTTAACAAGGTAATCACGGCGGCTACTCGGAGTGGAGGGTAGCCGAGACGTCTGCAGTGCAGGGGTGAAGGCTATATGACGACGCTTTTCAACGCGTATACAAACGGCGAATTAGAGAAGCGTCGACGGTTCCCAAAAGCCAAGTGTTCCAGGTATTTTTCCGGCCGACCGAGTCTTATGTTCCCCGCACCGTTTCATCACGCTGTTGCTGTAGCGAGTGGGCAATTTTTTTTCTATCGTGAAAGAGGGAAAAAAAATTAGTGACATTGTCGAGCTGGATGCAGCTAATAGGTATATTGCTATATAGTGCGTATGGGGTGATGGGGGGCATCTGCGGGTGGTGAAAAGAGGGAGAGTGAAAGAGAGGGACGAAGCTTGCCGCGTCTATATAGATATACGTTTATTGCCTTTTAATTGATTCCGTTAACGACCAAACGATGGGCAAAAAAAAACTACTCCTCGTGAACACGAGAAAGAAAAAAAATAATCGATTCTTTCATTGCGTATACATATCATAGCACAGCAATAAATAAGAGTGGGAGGATAAAAAAAAACACACAAACCAAATAAATAACCGGATGATATGCGTTTACGTGACAAGAATATGACACTGGTAATATTTTTAATAGCTATAAACAACTGCACCGTCCGGAAGTAAAACTATAATATATAATATCTCCACCGGTCAAATATTTCATTTCTTTCAAACCGGTAAATAATATTGTTTAAGTTTAATAGTTTCCGTAAAAAAATCACTATCGGATGATGTCATCGATTACTAAAATATGATTACTATTAAGTTAGATCTCCGCCACGCAAATTGTACATATTATTATTATTATTTATTATAAGACCGTTTTCGTGTTGTATCCACATGTGCAGCAAATTCTGTAGACTCAATGACCCCGGGTTGCTTGAGGTACAGCGGAGAAGGCGTAGCAATAAAAATTATTAAAGGAATTCTCGCCGGTATGATGATGATTAGTTGTCCGACAAAGGGCAAACGGGACGCCATAAGTTATTATCGGAGGTCTTTGTAGAATAACAGGGGAAAAACTGTCTCCATATGGTTTTTTTCCATTTATTATATACATATATGTATACCTACGTATTATTTTTTTTTGCAACTATAAGTATACCTATGTGCCCCGCTGCGAAGTTATTAGAGTCAATAAACATCATAATAACTATACGAGGGTCTCCTCGAAAAATTGTTATAATATATTATATAGTCCCTAATGTAGTAGGTCATTATAAACAAATCTACCTTGTTTTTTATTTTTATTCATTTCTTTATTTTTGTTGACCGGTTAGTTGTCTGCCTTCTTGGATTTAATATAATAATCTTTTTTTCAATTCGAAATTTCAACAAAATCGTTCCACATGAAAAAAAAAATCATAAAACTACACCATCACCGTCATTATCTATGGAAGATTACTAACAAAAGTTAATGGACTTTTTTACTTTTATATTTTTTATTTCCTCAATTGTATACCTACCAAATAAAGAAATACATTTTACTCCATTCATATATGAAGAAAAAAAGTGTTAAAAATAAAAAAATAGTCTATAAGTATGGGTAGATGTGATATATAATACTTCAAAGTTAAAGTTATTGTCAAATGTTCAGAAAAAACAGTAGGCATAGTCTCTTCTCACTGTTTATTTTAAACAAATCTGTAGATATATTTAAAAATGTTACCAAACAAATAATTTAAAAATCTAATTTCAGAAATAATTGTTTCTTTTTAAAAATATTTTTTTTATCTGATGTCTGAATATTATATTTTACACTTCAAATTATATTGTCTATTACTTCTTAAATATTAGTTAGTATAGTTAAATAATTATACGTTAACTGTATGCTTTAAACATGCAATTACCAAATCAAATTTAGTATAAAAACAAAAATCTTGTGCAGTTAATATATTTAATTTAAAGTTTGAGTAATTGATGATAAGTAAAATATAAATTGTCATAATATATTTTGAGAATAATTCTGAGCGTTAAGATATAATCACTATGTCGATTGTCTAAAAACGGGCGTTTGCTTATATTTTAATATTATGCACAACTATCTCAAGAATACTAACAGTTTTTATAAAGCCAGTCCTATAACTTTACTATTTATATTACCTAGTTAAATTTTTCGCATGATTATTTTTGTGTATATATTTTTACTACCAAAAATAATAATTTTTTTTACTAAATTTACCAGAGTTCATAAACTTTTACAATAATATCTTTAAAATATCGACGAAATGTTTGAGCTATATCGTTTAAAACATCGCATGCGTGTGAAGAGGGATTTTTGAGAGGTCGGAGAGGCCTTGGAACGCCATATAGTCAAGTGCATGTTTGTTGTGTGGAGGACATAGAAGGGTATTTATCTTTAAAAACAGTGGATAAATTTCACCACTCAGCTGCATGCCAGCACTAGAGAAACGCCATCGTATAACTCATATATGCACCATGTATAGCTTAACACTAGTATTATCTGACTTATTATGCACCTACATATATACCCACAGAATACAAATTAGATTTTGAAATTCTCATAGGTTTCCATTCGGACGTCGATACTAACTGATTAGACACTACTTGTTCGGGTATGACACGTATGCAAATTCATATATGGTATTCACAATGGCCTAACGAGGTTTTTGTAATTGAGGCTAACTTATTATAGATATACACTGAAACACACACTGAAAAACACAGGACAGTACGTATATTTGTTAATAAGAAGTATCGAGGCACTTGTCCAAACAAGCCTTCCGGAAAGATTCGGTGGGAATAGCAATCAGTCAAAATGACGTTACATCATCAATTTTTTGACAACTGCAACAACACGATTTCGAGTACCTATAATGATTGACATATTACAATATCACGCAGTGGCTGTGTAACTTGATGATAATCTATAACTTACAAGTAGACGAGTGTTTATAAAGGTCGAAATTGTCGATTTTTAGTTATATAAAGTCATTATAAATATTAGGTATTTCAACTATATTTAATAATTAATTACTGCGAGAGGCGGGTGAAAGAAAAAGAGTAGCAAAAATATATTTATATATATACAATAGATCTAATATAACGAGGTGGGTGGATTTTTTTGTTATTGGCAGACGACTTGAAAACGGAGGGGAAGATCCAATATAAAAGTATTCTAAAGAAATGTAATTTGAAAAAAATAACGATCCGTGTGTTTCTGATGTTGAGAGGATAAATTGGGACAGGTGCACCAGTCAGCACACCTTCTCGTCTGTCGGCGAAAAGGGATCGAAGGCGTGCAACATAACAAAATAAATCTATTCTGAAGTTATTATTTTTCTACACCAATAATTGATTAAATTTAAATTTATATTGGAAAAAATAATGAATTTATTACAAAATTTACTTTTAATTTGTATAGAAATAAAATAAAAGCTTAAATTATTTGTTAAATTGCATTTAACATAATTATGTTGAGACCCATCGCTATTTGTTAAAACTACATAATTATACTGTAAAAATAAACGAGTCAACGTTTAAAATAAATGCTGAACAAAATTATGTATATGACTAGAACATTTATTTGCTTTTAAAATGTAAAGCTGTAGAAGAGGATAAGCTAATTTATCCCACCACGTCCAAATACCTTAACATACAACCCGAGATACAACACGTCATTGTTAATAATGATAAGTGTTAACCACTTAAATAAATAATTATAACAGTATTAGAATAAGTGATAATTAGCGATATATTTAACTTAGTAATGAGAAGTATATTTTTAGTAAGCAAAACATTAATTGAGACAATACAAATTAATCTTTAAAACTATTCAGAATATGGATTTTATAATTTTCATTTTATAGGCAATAATTTAAAAATGTAGGTACCTACATATTATGATTTTGAAACTTTATATTTAAAAACTCTAACTGTAAACCGCGTTATGTGAGAAATAGGAGAAAATCCATAACGATACCCCTTTTCTTAGACTAGTTTGAAACCCAGTTCAAAATGATCATCCTAAGGAGTTTGCTATGACAAACTTAAAACAAAAAATAGACATTTACGAACCCGGCTAACACTAGTTGTAGGTACAAATATCAGATGACAGTATGACACTGATAATTTATAACTCTTTTACAAAGACCACGGGGTTATGCTTGCACACAAACTCAATGTTATTTTTTTATTTTTTTTTATAGTATTATAATTGATTCAATTATTTATTGTCACTAAGTAGAACTCATCTTTTTTTAAATTGTGAATATTATGTAGGTACCTACCTATAAATATGTATGTATTCACTTAAACTTGTAAACACGTATAGGTAATAATATGTTTATATAGGTTACCTACATGCCTATTATTTATAATAACAAAAAAAATTAAAAATTAGTATTAATATATAATATTTTAAATAAGTACCTATATAATAAATAAAATATAATGATCGCGGGTGAATTCGCTACGAAATGTTTCTAGGTGAGTACCTATATATCACTATATTATAAAGACGCCAGTTACTAATGTATATATACTGCTCATGACACATTTATCGTATATTATAATTTTATATCATTAATCCATCGTACCTACTTTGCTCGCGGTGATAGGTTGCGATATAGATACGGTATATAAAGACAAAAAGCACACTATATAGTACATAGTACATAACACAAGTGAAAACCGGTATAATTTATGAAAATATAAATGTCGTCCAGTCTAGTGAACACGTATCAAATTACGATGGCGAACTACCTGAGGAGCAGATTACATCTCGAAAATATATTCCGCGGACGACAACGATGATTTCTGATGTTTTATGAGTAAAAGGTAAACGTTGGTAACATTATAAAATAAAAACAAAATGCATCACTATTATATTATTAACACGGAAACGTCATCGGTAGCTTTTTTACGCTGCGTGTGAGGTCTGGTGAACACGATGAAATTATGCTAATGGGGCGAAGGTCTAGCGAATGCCAGGACGCGGGGGCTTTGGCTTTGGCTTTGGTGACGACCGACGCTGAACACACGGCACATGCTTTTTTTATCGGGGAGGAGAGGTAACCCGGGGCAGGTATGAACGTTCAGAACTATGAACACCGTGAAATAAACGAGATTTCTGTATACAATTCTCTCACAATATTGGCGGGAATCGCCGTTTAAACATGTGTGTTAAAACTAAATAAGAATGTCCCCAAGGGGACGTTTTAATGACCCGTCCCTACATAACAATATCTATACAAAATTCTTCGGAATCTCGCGATTTGTTTTATCTGATATTTTTCGCAGTTTTCGTTAATAAAACCACCGCCCTCCATTGCGTACAGCGAAACCGTTTGTCGTTGCGTTATTATAGTTGCAGTGTGCCATGATTTCATAAAACCTCCCACGGGGAACAAAATCGATCCGCGAGCAATTGATTCCATCCCCCCCGCTGTGTAGAAAACGGGCGTGGAATTTTGGTTGTATAAATGTATGTTATATCACAGCGGTCATATCAATAAAAAAAAATTATTTAACGGGTACAAAAAATGTTATGACGATTAGTTTTTCAAAAACATGTTAAACTAGTAAAATTTTCAATAAAGGTAAGTAGTAATATAGTACCTCCATATTTATTTGTAATACAGATGTATATTATCATGATTCATAATAATATTATGTAGAAATACTTTTTTGTCTATGCCATTATAGTGTTATGTTGCGGCTCATTGTGCGCGACATGTCATATTCGTATACATTAAACACTTCAACATATTCATATAGATAGGTATTCCATTAACAACGACACCAAATTTAACTTTTTTAAATGTTATACAATATTTTTTAAATAGGTATAAAAATGACCAACTATATAAGAAGTAGGTACCAATTACTTGTGAACAAACTTTGAAAAAAAAATGATAGATAAAATATGATACTATTATATTTTTTTACGATTACTCAATGTAAAAATTGCATCCAAACTAGTAATAACAATAAATAGTAAGTACCTACATCATTATCGTATATTCGTATAATAGTTTTATACAAAATACTTATATTATAATTTAATATATTATTGGCCTTTAAATATTTTTTAAATTGCTTGAAGTAATCGGTACCTATATAACACAAATTATATTTAGCCATACATGTATCGTTGCTTGGAGTAATTCCAAGTAAAGTAGATTTACTGACACAGTATAATAAAGTTAGACTTTTTTTAATAAAACTTATTCTGTGGGCGTTCATTTAAATTTAATTACAGCTAACAAGGGTGTGAAACTCAGAAAAAACTTTTGAATAAATAATTTAATTTGGTGTGGGTATTAGTTTCTTGTTTTTAAACATTCAGCGGAGTTAGTTATTTTGATAGGAACATAGGTAACTATAATTTCAATTGATTCCAAATAAATGTAAACAATATTCAACTTTTTAAACTAAACCAATAAAGCAAAAAAATATTGAAGAAGTGTGTAACGGAAAAAAAATAAAAAATACCGGTTAACCAAAACTAGTAATATATGACATTACTCCGAATGATATTAACATAAACATGTAAGCTGCTGATCTGCGTATCTATATTTTATATTTAAATACAAAATTAATTATTGATTTAAATATGAAATGTTTGAATGATTTTGTATTAAACATGTAGAAAATGAAATATATAAGAAATAGGATGTAACAGATTTCGCTTATATAATATAGTGTAAAATATATAATATATAATATATAATCCTATAAATAATATATTATATTCATATGACCTATTTATTATTGCTTTAAAAAATACTAAATTACTATAATACAATTGATACCTATGTAGATGATTTTTTTTTAGATGAATGTACCATAAGTACCTAAGTGTTTTCAAGTAGGTATTACAAATATATTTATATCAATCATTTTTTCTTTTTTCTTTTAACTATTTCGCATTGAACTTTGTCAATTTACTCAGGGAGCATGGGATAATTACACTATTTTACGTATAAAATGTACATATTACCTATATTTAAAGATCAGGGACGTTTTACGATTTTAGCCAATGGTTGGGGGTGGTGTTGGGATACGGGCCCATATAATCCCGTGGTATTTTCTCGGTGACCTCCCCTTCTTCTGTTCTATTTTATGGATCCCCAAAATACGCCAAAATACTACCAAAAAAAATACAACGGCTTTAAGTAAACGCCATTTGCATAATTAACCCATTACTTGGGTTAGGTTAGGGGTTTGGTACGTACTGAATGTTCCGAACCGGTCTATCCATCGTTTGAAAATCCCCGTGTCGACCCCACCGACCCATAACAAGAGCTATTGTTGATTTTTTGCAGACCGTGGGTAGTATATATGTATATAGCAATTGTAACAGAAGTAGTAGTAGTAGTAGTAGTAGTAGTTGTAGTAGTGTAAACTGCGGTGCGTTATTGTTGTTGGTGTAGCAGCAGAGCGGGGTTAAAATTTATACACACATACATATTATTATACCACCGGCTACCTGTGTTTTGTGCGAAACCACCCTTGATTTTGGTTTCTTCCCGCGAAAAAACACACCCTCCGTATGTGATTTATCGGGTTCGAAAAGCCTTGGCTGTATTGTTTTGCGTCCGAGTACGAAATGGAACGAAAAAAAAAACGTGTACAGAAAGAAAACACAAGCGTGTGTATTGTAATATGTGACGTAAAAACAATCTTTTCACACCGCCAGTCATTGCAGCTATACCTCTGCGGGGCTAGCCACCACGGGTAAGTGCACAGTAAAATAAAAAACACAGTTACTTTTCCCCGTTTTTATTTCACATCGTTTGTAGTCACGCCTTTTCGAGTTCATATAATATATTATATACAAAACACAACGGGGATACTGGGTTCATTTTATAGAGCCCTAAACTGCCAAAAACGTTTTAACTCTAAAAACGACTATTAACTAACACGGTTGCAAGTAGGTATTTATATATCACATATAACATAGAGTGATAAAACCGTATGTATTTCAAACAACAGGTTCACTGTAAAAATGTATAATTCGATAGTAATAACTAATAAGTAATTGGAATTTTGTTACAATTTAAGATAATTTCATAACAATAGTTAAATAGATCCATTAAGTCGAGAAAAAAACTTGTATTTACTATTTTAATAATTATCTTGCCCACAAACACTAAAAAAAATTATTGCTTTAATTAAAAACAATCTTCATTTTCTCGAAAAATAAAAACAGATGTTATTGTAAATTATAACTTTTATTTCACACGTAAACAAATATATGAGTATATGACACGTAAAACACAAAATAATTTACATAACTGAACACATTTTAAAAATGTTTATCTGGTTTATTCTGTGCAAACATTTTTAACCATCTAAATTCAGTATCTTAACTAGTATAAATATTTAGTACTTGTTTATATTATGTAAAAATGAATATGGTCACTATAGACATGGGCTATATGTATACAATCACCTAAAGCTAATCAAGACATGGCTAATATTTATTAATATTAATGAGAATGTAATAATACCCCTGGATTGCCAAAATACGTAAGAACTGAGTACTAAGAACAATTTTAAAATATGGAGAAAAAAAATATACACCCTCTTATATACACGGCACAAACAGTATGGGTGCGGAATACATAATGATATTGGTCGATTGAAGAAAAGAAATCTTTGCAGTTCCATAAAATATAAGGGGAATAACAAGGAATACCTATCTTCTAATATAGATAAAAAAATACAAGTTGGATTCCTTAAAAATGATAAAATGTCCATGGCTTCCTGCTATAGTTGCTATTAATTTTGTAAGAAAACTAATACTAAGTTTTGTATGATAGGTATTAATTGAATTAAATATTAATAGATGAATATTTTCACTATGCTCCAAAATTTAATTCAGCCAATCAAATCTTCGGTTCATAGAAACTTTAAACTTTAAACCGATCATACTTTCTATTCTATGGAATATTTATGAACTTATTGAATATAGTTTAAACATCATTAATCAGGTATAGATTATACTTAATTGATGTAATGTTTTTTATAAAATAATAATACAATACTGATGGATTAAAAATAAAAATAAAATGACTGTACTTAACATATTTAATGAAATACAAATATATTTATTCCTATATCAATACAAATTTTTAATTCTTTAATAATAATTATCACGGTATAAAATAGATAGGTAATATAATATAATATAATAGATACGATTAAACATTTTTTCACATTAACGTAAAAAAAGAACGTCTATAAAGAGAAAATAATCGTGCTTGCTTAATACTTAATAGTATTTAATATGTTGAAACACGATTATAGAAACCCAGCTGCTCAATAATCGAAAATGTATATTATGAAAGCAACAAATGCTTTTGGAGTGGTGAAAAATGAATTATACGACCTCATCGAGACTGCAATGTTAACAGTGACGACTTGCTATGTGTATATATATTACTGTGAGTGTTTTCGAAATAATTACTTTCATTAATTCTCGGCACATTCTTTTGTTTCAGATTCTGACACGAAGGGGTTGGAAAACATTTAAACTTAAAAACAAAAGAACCCCATACACCTCCAATCTATCTACGGTTTTCGTGGCATAATAATTAGCAACCACGCCAACCATAATATGTACAGTACATATAATAAATATGGAGATCGAGTGCGACGGGTTTCCAAGTAAGACGAGACAAGTAGGAAACGGCTTGTCAGGAGAGGCTTGGAACGTTTACATGACATCCCAAAGGCATGAGGGTGAGCTTCATGATGGTGTATGCGCACGATAATAATAAATTGAACTAAAGAAATTCACAAATATAAATAGCGCATCACCTTTCTGTCGCTACGGTTATTTAATTCTACCACAGGAAATCACAAGGCCCTCTCGTTAGAGTATATTACGGAAATACGAATGAAGAACACATGGGCGTGATCGTTTTTATAGCACGAGTAAACGCCTGGTTGACACTATTATTGAAGTGGTGAAAATATCAATTGGGATGTGTTATCAAATATGACTGCAAGAATAAGGAAATCCTTCGATATTTATTAATTTTGAATCTCATTAATAATGATTTATATAAATATTCAAATTATTATTAATATAATATGTTTTAAACACAATATTATTTATTTTCAAAAATATTAAATATTTTAATCAATCACATTAAAATAAACATAATAATTTAATTATACAAACAATGCCCTAGGGCCTAGAGGAATACTGTGTCCGAAAAATTATGAAATCGGCAGTTAATAACTCACCAAAATTCTTGTCACATAAATCAACTGTCCAACTATATTAACTACAGGTATAGGAATTTATAGGATAATTTGATTTAAAATAAACTGCATTGTATCTACTACACCACCTATGTATAATATATACTATATAGTATAATATATATTATATTATGATAATGTGAAAAATATTGTAGTTAATTGAACTATTTAACTCGTTTTTCTCATTTTTAATTTATTATTAGTAAAATGGTCGACATGCACACATTTATAGGTGAACGCAAAGCCACGTTTCTTTGGTACCTATATGGAAAAAAACTAATACTTTGAATATTAATATGTCTATGTTTATTTAGATAAATGACTTAATTATACCTGTGGAATTTTGCTACTTTATTATGTAGGCATAATACTATAATATATTCTGGTTTAAAACACAACGATATTACAACTCGATAGGCTTGAGAAAGATAAAACAAAAATATGTGCATACAGCATCGTGTACTAAGATTACGACACACAGCACGACCTCTCTGTATACACGCGATGATGGCAGGTGTCGAGCTGCCGACATTATAAGAGAGAAATATAATGCATGTATGTGTGAGATAGAGAAAGAGGAACTAACGTTTAATGACTAAGCGAAACATCAGACATAGATAGACAAATACACACACATGCTATACGAAACATAATTATTCGGAGGTAAATATTTATAACATATACAGGGAACTGGTTTAGATACCACTTAAAATTGATTGAAAGTCTTTCAGAGTTCCAAAGACCAATCGTAATTTTACAAGCTTGATATAATATGACAATGATGATGATGATGATAATAATGATAATAAAATACATATGGGTAATCCAAATCCATAACAAATATTATCATTGGCGCCAGAATGCCAGATATCAAAAAAATCTTTACCAGTAAAAATTGTAAAATATTATGTTTAGATGGCCGATTACTAACAACTACAAGGGTTCGGAGATAAAGATAAGAAAAATAAGCCTCAGTCCCAGCAAATTCTAGGAAATAGGGTGCACGGAGTCCTGAGGGCGTATATGTCTGCATTCGAAATATTCTATAACCCCAAAGCTGATCGGTGGATAAAGTTCCACTAAATAAAAAATGAATCCCAAAAACATAGAACTCGTTTGGGTTTTAATCGATGAATTTTTTTTATTATGTATATCATTAACACAAATATATCGTTAGTATATCATTTATTTTATTGATGATATACTATTGAACAAAATATATATATTTTTTATGTAGTTAAAAAAGTGCTTAATGTTGTGCGATTTTATTAGATGCCTAATTTTTATTTTATTTTTCAATAAAATTTCAATAAATAAGTAATACGAGTAGGTAGTTACATATTATATTCTAGGTATAGATACATAATATACAAATCACCAGATCAATAAATAATAAAAATATTGTATTATACTAACTTAGCATATCTATGATAACAGTTATTTTAACTAGCATCTACCTAATATATTATACAATTTATTGAATAATATACTTTAAAATTGTAACTATTTGTAAAAAATATTTCGATAACGTTATTCTTGTAATGTATTATAGGAATTAATATTCAATAACAAGTACCTATATATAGGTAATAAAAAAATAAAGATATCTATTTATTTTTCGTAAATCATATTGTATTAATTTATAGAACATAGTATAACATTTTAATTTTATATTATAATACTTAATATGCGTACAATATTAATTTTTCATTGATAAACGTATATAATTGTAGGTATCTAATAAAATTTATATTGTTATTTGTTGTAGATCAAAGTGTACCACGAATTTAAAATGATGACTCTTTGTTTTCAAAAATAATTAATATTTAAGACAAAATACATTTTTTATATTAGGTATAGTATATAACACTACTTTCCAAATACTGACGCGATCAGTGTTCGTGACCTCACGTTTGCACTCGTACATTTGAGACGTATGTCAAGGATAGAAGAAATTACGGGGAAATTGTATAACGTACACCTATACCCAGAGTATACCTATTCAAAGACTTCATCCAGGTTACCCATTCCAGTCACGGTTCCTACAATGGTTTACGGCGGTTTTCATTTCGACTTATATACCATTATTGTTAGGCGTTAGAGATATCTAAGCAATATTTTTGTGGTCGGCGGAAAATTTAACGGGTTTTCTAGTTGGAATAAAGAATATATATAAAGGGAAGTTAATGCTTTTTATTGCATCCACCGACGACGTGATGTTTTATCGTGGTATCCATAAATCATGTACGGGGTACCCCAAACATAGACCATGGTAATCCTATGTAAATACCTGTCATCGACAATACATATTGCTACTATTATTATTTTGATAATATTGCATATTATATAGCTGAAGAGTAATAACTATCAACTCCTTTCCACCGAAATCTGATTTAAGAGACACGATGATTTTAGTAATACTGCTGACACAAAGATTGATATTAAATCAGCGCAAACCTCGGAGAGTACCTACATAATATATACATACCTACCTACCTAATACGTTCGCGTAGGAGCGAAGGTGAAAGAGTTAGTGCTACCTGTAGTGATGCAAATTTACATATCTCATTAATCCTGCCACCAATCAAATACGAGATTAATGTCCAGGAGTGTATAATTTCACACGCTAACACGCTTATAATATCAGACATTCGGCTTGAAAAACCATATACATATATTCTTCAGCTTCTTACTTTATATAAGGTACATAGATATTCATATTCAGTAGGTAGGTTAAGTTATATATTTTATTTGTGCTTTAAATACAAAATAGGACTAAAATAATATACCCGAATAAAACTATGTAGGTAAGATAATTCATCTGAATTTTCACGAAAAAATACCGTGGTATTAGGTTAATTTTTTCTTATGAACAGCCTGAATGGGTAGGTAATAGAAATCTAACACAAACTGCTAAAATGTTTTAAAAAAACAACTTTTTGTATAATACTAACAATACCTATTTTAACAGTTTTTTAGTACCTATATAGCTATAAAATGTATTTTTATGATACTCTTTCCATTTTCCAAATTAACTTTTTAATATCATGTTTTTTTGTATACTAAATTAAAAATTGTAATATAAAAAAAAATGGGTTAAAATCGAGTTTTATATTAAATCAACTTAATAATGAAAATAAAACAAATTTCTAGTAGGTACCTATCTATACTAAATTTGTATTGTTTGTTATTTAAATTATTATTACTCGAATAAGTTGTATAATATATTATGTAATATGCCTAAATATAAATCCTAATCTAAATAATTTTTATTTTTTATGTTACAAAAGTTATTCTTACTAAGAAAATATGGAAATCAATCGAATAAAATTAAAATTAAATACCTACGCGCTATCATAATCAGAATCTTAAACTCTTGTTAATACATATCGATTTACCTAATTATAGTTTTCTTATTTCATCGTTTTGGGGCAGTTCCAAATATTTTAACTTCATGGTCAACCACTGTCACGAGATAAATTACCAAGACCGACAATTTTTTTTTCGACGAGGGTAGAACACGATCGGTGGCATTTGATTGACAGGCTACGTGCCAGGTCCCTGGTTACCAATACTATAGCGACTTCAAGGGTTTTACACGAAGACGAAGGAATCACCAGGTTTCCAGTTTATTTATTTGTACTTCGGAATCACTGAAACAGACGTTTCATCACGTAACGAGGTCTATTTTTCCCGCAATACCTTTAAGACCCCTCTTAATTTTTTTGTAAATGCAAAAATAAATAAAACATGTTTTTGTGTAACCACTTTAAATTCTATATATATATTATATAATATTATTTTGAACAAAGATAAACATATACGGGATCATATTATAATATATAAATGTTTAGTATAAATAATCGAGAAGTAACTGTAGCATTTCATAAAGAAACGTAATATATTATATTGTATACTATAGGTACATCCATCCATAATTAATTTAATGGATTAATTTTTTTTTTTAATATTATTTAAACGTCTTATCTTAATAGGTATTAGTGCGTTACTATTGAATTCAATACTTATAGTCAATGTTAGTTCTTAGGTACCTATAATAAACAACGTACCTACCTACGAATAGTGCGAATAGTGTATTTTGAAAATAAAAAAATATTAATATGTTCACGCGTGTGCAATTGAAAATTATTTAATAATTAATAAACTAGTAACCTACCTATGTTAATGCAAAAAAAAAACAACGCTAAGTAAAATATTGAGTTTTCGTATCTTTTTGCAGAAATTACTAGAAAACGAATTCTAACTATAGGTATATTCTAGTTAATAATATAACACAGTATTAGTATACTATCATATCTATATGGGTACCTACCTTGATAATATAATTTTTAAATAAAACGATAATTTAAAACGACTGAACGAACGGATTGCTCACAAAATTATTTTCAATTTATGATTTATAAGTTAAATATTGTACCAACAAAGGAATTCCAAGAACACTGTAAACTGGCGGATAATAATTTTGTAATGACTTCCAAGAATAATATATAAAATGTTCTATATTTTCGCCACTGACAATAATATATTTACAAAATATGTTTCAGGCGGTGTAGGTAGGTAAAGTAAAACTGGTAACCGCAAATGTTATCCCAAGAGCTTCTTAAATACCTACGACCAGTAGGACCACCAGGTTTGACGAACCCCATCGCCACCTACAGCCAGGTTATGGTTACGCTAACGAAAAATTCAAAGGGTGCCGGCAAACAATTAACATAATATTTAAATTAAGTTTCCGCTACACGACTGGCAGCAACGTGTTTGCGCACCAACCCTATTAAAATTCCGCTCACGATGACCGGTAGAAAAAAAAACCAAAAATAAAATAATTTTTGCATACCTTTTAGGCGAAATTTCCACGTTCCGGCGGTCTGTCCGTCAGCGGGATATAATCCAAAAAAAATGACGCACACGAAAGTTGTCGAGTGTCAATGTTATAATACTTCCTGCACTGAAATCGGTTTTCCGATATTGACGGCACTAACACATTCGCCACTAAGTCGAAAAATTTAAATCGTTTGCGCGAAAAAAAACTACGACGCGGCGGAATCGGACTCGCGAGAAACGAAACGAAACGGACAACGACGACGACGACGACGGACATCCGACGACACGAAGCACACGAACGAAACTGTTCATGCGGGGCCGTCGACGAGTGCGGGGAGGCAAAACCGACGTGCTCTTTAACGGTGTGCCGCCGCGCAGTCGGGCCAACCGAACGGTCGTCGTCGTCGTCCGTCGTGTGACGACGTATGTGTACCCCGCGCGGCGGCGTCGATCCCTTCGGCGCGAGGGTGAGTCCGACGGACATTCGATACCTTTACAATAATAATAAATTGAATTATTATTATTATTATTATCATCGTCGTCGACAGCGGAGGATCGAAAACCGTACTATATAATCCGTGAAATAAAAATATAATATAATAACGATGAAAAAAACACGACCGCAATGTCGTACGTGCGTCTAATAAATTCGATTGTTATATTTCCCCAGTAGATCCATTTGAAAATTTGACCACTTTAAGTACCTGTGTGTCTACTATTATTAAGTGCACAATTTGTTGTTATCTTAGTACCTGCACGTTAGATACGTGTCATCGAGTGCTCACCTTATTATTGTCAATTATTGTCAATATTGTTTTACAACAATAATAATTAATCGTCTGTTCTCCGTCGTCCATCTGTGTTTGAGTGGTTTTGACGTTCAACGTTTTCAATCAAAAATCAAATAATTACATCGAGCAATCCTGTCATTTAATCCATTACATTATAGTTGAGTACGTAGTATTGACGGCTTAATACTTTAATGTATTTGACTAATTTCAACTTTGTTTACCTACTTATAACAATAGGCAAATCGATAAATTGATTCACAATTATTATTATTGATGCTATTCATCAATTAAAGTTCAAGTTCAAAATGAATATAATAAACTTATAATAATATATTATATACCTATCACTTATGTATATAGAGGATATAGATGTATTATATAAGATTTCGGTTCAACGAACATTACTAAATTAAATTATGTCTATAATTCAGATACGTTTTATACAATTCCGTAGGTAGTTGTTCAACTTTAATATCGTTTAGCTTGTTAGTAAACTATAAACAACCATGTATAATCGTTATAAATAATTTATTTTCCTTTAAAAAAACAAGAGAAAAAATAATTTTACATAAATTAATAATAACGTTATGAATAGGCAACTATTTAAGTATGACGTTTTGTATATGTATAATACTATAATGCTAATTAAGGAATGCACAATGCAATATTTAAATTGAATAATTTTAGAAATCTCGTACAATAATATTTTAAAATTTGTAAAAATATATCTGATAGTCATATTATGTCATCAGTTTAATTGAGAGTTTCACAGTAACTCATAATTTATAATTCAACTGTTAATATACTGTAATCTATATTCATCAGTAGGTATATGAATAAAAACGCAAATAATATTATATACGCAGTAGAAAACATCTATTGTAGGTACACATCTAGGACCCAGCAACAAAAATATAAAACTTAAATGTCTGATAATACATAATGGTATTTTAAATAAAGTAAGCCGAATTGTATTATAATAACATCCAATGATCCCATTTCAAAACAATACAAATATTTATAATAATTAATGATACATTGATCATAATAATATATAGGTACCTATTAATATCGATATTTGAGTTTGCGATAAATCATATTTAATATATTAATATCTTATATGCTTATTGTTGCACTATTATAATAATATTATAATGTCCATAAAAATATAACGACGAATAATAACTAAGAACTCTCATAATAATATATAGTTATGTGAATTTATCAATAAAACTGTAATGGCGTATGTATATAATTATACACATACATACCTATTATGACCAATATAGAAAGACAGGTTTTATTTTTTTAGTGATATTCATATAATAGCTTTTTTATTTGCGTTTCGGAACTAGGCAACAAATACTGTTTTAAAATAATTATTGTCTTGTCAACCTGCATGCACATGGAATAATATAGATATTGTTATTTAAAAATAATTGTATTTATATTTGAAGGTATTATTGTTGTACACGTATTGTATAATTACATCGCTTAATAATTGTGTTGGATAAAGGGGTTTCGTCGTTCTGTATTCGAAATTTCGAACATTCAAGTAAAATCACATAATATAAGACGTATGGCAGCGCAGTTGCTGAGTCCCTGGTTGTTATACCTAAAACCTACCTATCTTATTTATGCGCTGATTCATAGTACATAATTAATAATTAACAGTAGTGGGTATATTAATACCTTATCAAATTCAATATTATGTTCAAATTTGATTTTATAATAAACGGTCGTCATAACGTCATACACGTCAGAACGTCATATTATAATATGACCTATGATGAGCAATACGTTGTGCCGCGATATTGTTGGCTGATGTTATTACAAACCAATTCATATTATTCCTAGTACCTAAAGTGGAATACTGAAAAATAACATTAGTTAATAATATTATTATTGTGTAAATTAAATTAAATCGACAATATGCCACTAGGAAAGGGACCCCGATATTATAATAACCATTAACCACCATCGCACATCGTGACAACGAAAATCGAGACGGACCACAGCGTACGAAATGGGAACATATTGATACTAGGAATTAATAATTATTGTGTTCATAAACGGTACGTTATACACAATAATATGTGTACTGTGGCACTATTTGAATCATAATAAATTCAACAACAAGACGGTCGTTAAAGTATAACCAACAATGTTGTACCTATTCGATTATTCGAACCACACTATAATAAACGGGTACCCACTCTCGTATTATCGATCAAATTATACACGGGACGGAAAACAACAAATTTTATTCGACTATAATATTATGGACAATTTAAATCATAATATATCAGGTACTATATAGTACAACACACATAATAATATACATTAATTATTCAAAACTTTTAGTATTTTTTTTCATATAATATTATGATAGGTACGCATACTAAAACCATATATTATAATGTATATTTATAAACTATAATCATACTACTCTGCAGTGTGCATTGTTATCCGTCCAATTTCGTTCTCATGATTCGAATGAATTGCATCTGTTTGAACAGTGCTGTCGTGATGGCTCGTAAACCAATTGAAAACGAATCACACGTAGAAAAAAGTGTACCTGTCTATATATATTTTATATTATCGCGTACATAAAAAATGTCTTTCATAAAAAAAAAGCTGACTTGCTGTGAAAGCTTGTGACCGTAAAAATTGCCGACCGCCATGTCAGAGGTAAATATTTACACACGACCCGAAGATCGTATGGCGTATAATACGCCGACTATATAGTGTTGCTGCAGTGACTTCTTTCGTGCACTCCTCGAAAACGCATCGTTTTTATGCACTATGTCTCTGAAGTAGGTACACGAAGAATAAATAAACCGAGTATTAAAAAAAAATAATAATAATAAAAAAAGGTGTACATTTCTTTCGTTGATCACCTCTACAGCTGCTGTACAGAAATCATCATCGTGATGCACATTGCACGTATGGACACAGCCCCGACACACACAATTTTTCTTATTTTTTTTTGAAAGCGTTCCGAATAGGATTTTCCAAACTTGCGTAAGAAATTTCTAGCGATTTCCCAACTTCGGTTTTGACGACTATAGTCCTCCGATCGAATTAATAATAGTTGACAGAATTTTATACATGTAGGTTTCAAATGGATTTTAATCGCACGTTTGAGATTTGACCATGGTAAATATGACGTTATCTCGTGACAGATGTACACAATCGTTTCACAATGATTATTATTAGAGATGCACCATGATTGAGGTCAAAGCTTTTAATAAAAAATTCAAAATTACACCGCACAATAATTTGGGTAGGTGCTGAAATTATAATTAATTGGTTTACGAACCCACGAAAAAATATATCAACGGCTGAAGGGTTTTCGTGTAATTATTACGACGTGTAGGAGTACGCATTGATCAAAATGATTATCCACTTGTGCAGTATTAAAATTAAATACACATTAGCACTCGTAGTATTGACATAAATAAATTACCATTCAACTCTAATATAATATGACTCATCAAGTTGTGTACTGAAAAATACGCATAGGTACCTGTTACTAAATTGATATTAAATTAATTTATAATGCCTACGGCCTACTTTGTATTTTATGAATTAAAGTATAAAACCAAAATTAAAATAATATTGCTAATTGTTATACTATGTTATATTAATTCGATTTAATACAAAATAGTATATTATTAGGTATAATGAATGGTTGTAAGCTTTTATTATTAATAATAACTATCATGTTTATTAATTTATACAACGGTGACCAACATTAGTAATTAATAAACATCAATAATTTGAATGAAAAAAAATACAATCAATGAATTTTAATATTATTAGCATTGGTTATGAACACAGTATTCATAGTATTCATAGTCAATGATATTAGTCATATTATAATAGCACAATATGTACAATATAACTTTAAATTATTGAATATAAGCTAGGCGGTAGTAAACTAGTAAATTAATATATTAAATAGGTATATAGGTAAGTATATTATTGTGATAAACTTAATCAATAAAAAATATATTTCATATTATAGACCAAAAATGATTAATATTAAAAAACAACGAAATTAACAAAACTGTCCATCAGAATTAGGTAAACCATGAATATATTAAATACATAATTTAAGTAATAGTGTTTATAGTTTAAAATGTATTATAATGTGTATTCATATTATATTAATTATATTGTATAGCAGGTAATCAATATTATTCTGTATCTATTATTGAATAAAAACTACACAATTGCTAAGTTCTATGATCGTATAGTATAATAATGTAAATATAGTAGGTATAGTAATTACTAATTACTAATTAGTAACTGATACTAGTTTAATTAAAGTTGATAAGTAATCATTAGTAATCATTAGATAAATATTAAATAAGTACTTAAAATTAAATTTTATTATTTTCAGTAAAAATAAAAAAACCTTGTTATTGTTGTGCATTAGGTCCCGCTGGTTATCTTGCGATTTCAGTACTTTGCTCGTTTATTAACACGCGTGTTATAATATGTTATGCTTACGTTGTTGTAAATTTATTTAAGTAGAGCTCATTATAATTTAAAACATGCAATAATTCGGACTTACTATTAAATTAATAAACTAATAACTATTAAAAATATATAGCCTATATTTACATGTTAATTTTGAAGTAGTTGTATGTTATACATTTTAATAATAAATTTCTTATGATTTCGTGGGCTAGTTTAAGCAAGTTAAGGTCATTTTTAAATTGCAATATTCTACATGCACATGTTAAGCAGCCATAACTTGCTTAAAAATTGAAATATTGGTAAAACCCGACGAACACGTCCTGTAGATGATGTTCTTACGTAGGTATCACCTTTTAGTTGAACCTTACTCAGATAATAAGCAAATTCACTTTAATATTATTAAAGCTATAAAACATAACATTGGCTCCACTGAAAGCTAATTTGCCATGTTAACGGTGACAAAATATGCGGGTGTGGCGTGCTATTAAGTTGAAATTCCAATTGAATGTTGGATTTGGATTAGCATAGGTTGAGGTATCTATTATCTGATTTAACCGCGTTAGAATCGTCCAAGTATAAACAATGTACTATACAGTAATAATATAACAAACATTTTATCGATTTTACTGTGAATATTTTAAAGTGCATTGTAAGAACTGTAGTTGTATATGCATTAAACTTATTTTCCCATAATAATATGCAGTGAATATTATGATCTACGTCATGTATCATGTAAGTATGTATATGTGTTAATACAATATTAAGTATTTGATGGACATTATTTGTTTTCTCACAATATTATTAGAATGTGTAGTTCATAAAACAAATATTGTAAGGTTAAAAGACATATTTTAATTTATAAATAATCTATAAATCAATAAATAAAAATACAACTTTTTTGCTACTGTCTTAAAAATAATTATTGAGTAATTATTGTTGTCTAATTATTATAGTTGTTACTATACAATTTAAATTTAATTAATCAGGCATTTTAATAGATAACCCATAAGTAAAATGTAATGTATATTAATTAAATATTTAAATAAAAAACTAAATAATGAACTAATAAAAGGAGTATCTAGGTAACAAGTAACACGTAACGGATCATACTGATTATCAATGATTTTTTATTATTGTATTGTATGAATATTTAAAATAAATGTAATGAAGTTGATAAACATAACTTTAATGATAAATAAAACGTTTTACACCTTTAAATTAATGAAAGGAGATTTTCATTGTAAAGTAGGTATATTTACATTTTGTAAAACGTTGGGTGTGTAATGTGTTTATGCAATTATGCGTAACCACTCAACCATTTTTCTCAATTTTAATTTTTAAATAATAATTACCCAGAGAATTATTCTCTTTAACTCCCTTAAATATTTAATTGGATACAACTCTCATAACTATACCAGTATACCTATATTTTCTTCCAAAAATTAGAAAATAAGCGTGCAACAAATTGTAAATTGTTAAGTAGGCATACACGCAAAGAAAAATAACACCCATTATTTATATAAGATATATATATATTTAACTACCTGTTACCTGTTAGACGTTAGTTGTCTATGTCGGTTTGCTTTCATATTTATGTTTTGCAATTTGGATTAATATATTCATGTAATGAATTAGTGTCCGTTATAAATGTTAGAATAAAATAATTAACAGTAGTACCTACCAAATTATCATATTTTTAAAATGTGATTTATTTTTCATTTAAATATATAATAACTATAATATAAATAATATTATGATTAAAAGATATAAACTATAAACATTACAGACCTATTAAAAGTATTATCAGAAATATATATTTATTAATATGTTCGGTCATAACTCGTAGCCATTTATTATTATTTAAAATGACACTAATCGAATTCTTTTCGTCTTGCCAACAGCCAACTTGGTACCTACTCAAAATAACTTATGATTGAATCATAACTCGCAATATAGATTACCTATTGAAAAAAATAATACGTTGTAATATGTTAATCCAAATTATTTTAACACATAATGTTAATTTCAGTCATAATATTGTTACGATAATTGATTATAATATTTTTTTTTCGGAATTCTATCATTTGTATAGATCATGTGGTACCAACAAAAAGTATTAGTGCGGATGACATTTATTTATTTTAGTTATAATATGAAATTACTTATGATATTTAATTTTTCAATTTTGTAATGCTTCAGTATGTAGTTATTATTATTTTGTGATTGTAACTTTGACCCTACTTTAGCTCTGCACGTAGACTATATATTATTATATATACCGATTATTTGATAAACCCAAGGTGAAAAGTGCGAGATTTTAGTAAAATTAAAACCCACATCCTACATTGTGCAAAGGAAATTATTATAATAAATAACGCTATTGTAATGAGTTTGAACAGCGACGAGCGTGTATATAGTTTTTCATACGAGTTATATGGTGCTCGTGACACAGTGCGGTTATATGCGATACGTTTTGTTTATTTATTATTGCTCTTGTATCCCTGTCAGTTCCAGTTTTGGATTTTTATATTAATATTTTGTTATTATTTGTTGAATTAAAAAGAGAGAGGTAAAGAGAAAAATGGACAAAATGAATAACAATGTGTGTTTAAAAAATAGGGTACTTTTAAAAAGGTGCCCCATGCACGTGCAACGGGATGTTGTTTCTTTTTTGTTCGTTGTCTGTTGTCTGTTCAGCTACGACTTTGGGCAGTTTCGAACAATGGTCATTAGGACATGGGAAAATAGTTGATACATTTCCTGTGTCATTATTATACACACTGTATGTTACTGATATTATGCTTGGAATGTCATTTTAACCATTTAAAAGACAAATTATGTTTTATTCATTTAGCGTTTCCTTTCGTTAATCATGTTAATGAATTAATGCTATTATAAAATGGTTCAAATAAAACGTATTCAATAGGTACGTACTTTTGGTTCAACATAATATTATATAGGTACACAACTTCATTAATTAAAATTGTCTATGTAAGTTGCAACACATGGACTATTTATGTCTATATATATATATTGTTTTATCAATTACTTATTAGATAGTTTCATTACTACCTATATTAAATTTTTCGACGTAATTATGAAAAAAAATGTTTTAAATTTATATGTGAACATTTTAGTCTTAAAATGTAATACTATAATAAATTAGATTCAAAAATATGGTTCTAAAATCTTTGTAGGGTTTAAAAAAATTTGAATTGTTTATAAATCAAGATACAATGTCTACATTTTTACAATGGTATTATTCAATAGGCGTACTTACATAATAATATAATAATGTACATTGACATATTGTGTTATTCATTTAAAAAAAATAAATGTATAAATGCGTACCTCTATAACGGTATTTTTTTATATTTTAACACGTTGGGCAAAATGTCATTGTTATTAAAAACCGATTTTCAATGCTTTCAAAGAAGAAATTGTTAAGCATACAGATTTTTATCTGATTTAAAATAATATTCTCTTGTTATATTCCCCCTAATCATTGTATTTTATCCTCTTCAAATTATACCTTTAAAATACACATATGTAGGTACCTATAAATACCTAATGGCTGATATGTATTGATTCTTCTGCAGTGTAAATATAAAAATATTAATTCAACTGTGTTTAAATACAGTAGGTACTTAAAGGTTTTAGAATTACTCAAATTAATTATTTGACAAAAATATAATAGCATGTTAAATTTTTGTTTATCGATTTTACAAATTATGACGATATTATTTTTTAATACCTATTCAAAATTGATTACATTACACTATTATAATTTATAGACTATAGTCTTTGAGTTGTTAATATTTTGGAATCAGTAGGTAATGGGTACAACTTATATCTAAAATATCTAAGTATATATTTTGAAATTAATTTGTATACGCCATTATATTATAATATAATATTTAATATGATTATAGATAACAGTCAATGTGCGCGCTCCTCTTCCTGGGAATGTTTAGCCGGTGCAGGTGTCCTCCATGTCGGTCTCGAGTTCTGTGGACGGCAAAGTCACAGGGTCTGACCCCCGCTATGCTTCGGCGGCCATTTCTGCGAAACAACATAGCTCTTCCTATTGAAAATCAACTTCGTCCGACACATAACCCTCACCTGGCACCGTCTCGACCAGCACTTTGGGCCACACGGTACCTATATCCCATTCGTAATTATTATATACTAGTACCTAGTAATTATTTGATCTCTCGTTTATCTCATTCTCCTTGTAACTTTTCTTTTTCCTCGGCAACACCGGTTCCACTGTTCAGAGGCCTAACCAAAAGGGTAGACATTGGGTGTGGAACCCTCCCCACCCGCCGATTGTAACCAGAAAAACTCAAAAATCTATCATAGTTAAAATAGTTAATTTTAAAGGCTTTAAACAAATTAAATTGACGTTGCATAATGCGTACAATATTATATAATAATATATTACAGACTAGACCATAGAGTTTAGTTTAAGATTTATTTTCCTCCTATACACCTATATTCTATAGATAATATACCTACTCTATATTGTTATATAAGGGCGTATTGCCGTATTACCAATCAATGATTTCCTCTATCAAGTGATTTACGTTACAAATGTATATTGATATCATAACAATTTATTGTACATGTGTGTATAGAATGTTATTATTTCTCTCTAGTAGAAAAAAAATGAAGTATTGAAATACAAATATATAGTTATACATGTAAAACACTAAAGCCAATACACCCTTCATCAAGAACTTAAAACGACTGGTAGCCTACGTTGTTGGGGTTACTCTTCATAGAATCATAGAAGAAATTAAAATTAATAGCAATAATAATATTATTATACTATGCATTTTAATCACATAGATACATAATGAACATAAAAATATAATATTATGCAATTATTTATAATCTGGATAACTTAACTATGAAAAAACCAAAAATAAATGTGTTTATATTTTTGATAATATATCGAAGTGATACAACAATATTTAAGGGTTCAATTTAAATATGAAAAGGTGGGTAAGTGGATGTCGCTCTGCTGTACAGTAGGTTACAAGTGGGTGGTTTCTGGTATAGAATTGTATGAAATTGGAACTTCAGAGAAGGGCCAAAAATAAAAAGTTCCCAGCATATGCTTTTCAAAATAATCTGAAAAAATAAACAATATATATAATAATGTAATATTCAAATATTTTACTTTACATCTAAAAATATATAATATGATACACAAAATATAAATACATGTATTATGTACAACTAAATAATAATAATATTATTTTAATTATCTTTTTTATAAGTGCAAATTATCGGTTCCGTCTATAAATATTATGAAGTAACTTTTATGATAAATGCATTAATTCATTAAATCTATTGTTTTTTATACATTAATTTTAATTACTTCTGTAGAACCTTATAACTTATAAGATTCTTAAGGCATCATGCCTAATGAATTTTAATATATTATTTGATTAAAGTTTTTAAAGTGTACTATACTATATTAATATCTACGTGCCTGCAGATTAGCTGTAAAATAATTCTTAACTCGATCCATATTAAACATTTTCGGGGGATGCTTTTACTAGAACTTTAGGTAGGTACCTTTCGGTACAAATATATTTACTGAATTTCAATATAATAATTACTTATTTTATTATTTTTACACAATAGACCAACATGTCGTATATCTACAATATCAACCAATACAAATTTCTTAAAATATGAAATATATAAGTGTCTATAACTGAACAACTTAGTTGGTATATAAACCTATCATAGACGCTGTTACTCGGTACATATCATCTGAATTGGAAAATCATGAATTCAATTTCGTTTAGTTCGCACCGGAATAGGATTACAACGAGTATTACGGTCGATTGGTCGATGGATGGTGGGAAAAACCTATGAAAGGAAGAACGAATTGAAAGAGAGGGAATGAGAGCTTTCAATTTTTCGGGGATTTCTTCGCCCTCTATTATTATTTTTATTTTTATTATTATTATTATTATTATTATTATTATTATTATACTCCACTCGTATAAAATGGATACATAGTATTATTATATATATGTACTTCTCGACGGGAGACTCATAAGGAGCTTATGAGGCTACTAGTCTGGTCCGGATAAGTATCGATGGCGTACTAACCAGATAGTAGTGCGAAAAGATATTATACTTTCCGGTTCAAATGGTTTATTCCAATTGTTTTACGGATGGATCAACAAGTGGGAAAGATAGATTTTAAGGATTTCCTATAGCAATATTTAAATTTAAAACTTTCTAAAATCATATACAATAAACACATTTTCAAATGAATTATGTTTTATTTCAATACTCGACCACAATTCGTTTAATTAATTAAATGAAGTAACTAAAAAAATTATAGGTATTTATAAAGATAATAATATATTTAGGTACTATACCTATGTGACGATACAGTAGTTGAATTAGGATTGGGATAAATCACTCACTAATAAATGTGTTATAAGTTTGAAACCACTAATGAATTATTTGATTTGAAAAACGTTTCAGACCGAAGCTCAATTTATATAAAAGTAAATAAGATGTTTTAATATAGATATTTGCTTATATTTTTATAATTTTATATATTTCTTACAATATTGGTAAATCCTAAATTTTTTTTTTTAAGTTCCATATTGTATTCTCTTTTAAATCTAAGCAAGGTTAGGTTAGGTTAGGTTAGGTACATTTTATACACAGATAAAATACGATAATAGACAAATCTAGATTTAAAACACATTAATAATAACGTCTTCTGTGTTACATAATATCATAATAATTTCAAAAGTTGGATTGTTAAAACTTAATTGATAAATTTCGTTTAATTTAAATTGAATTAATAAAAATACTAAGGTTGAAAAAAGTAAAATAATCATAAACAGCAATAAAAAATTTAATTCAGGGGTAACTTTCAAATAAAGCTCCAATAATGGGGAAAATTATCATAATAATTATTCATTTATAGCAATCTGGAGATAATTTTATAACACTCATTGCATTCCAGTATAATTTTATTGAAATATTTGCATCAACATTTTATAATAAATGTTTTGTAATTTATAGCTTAAACATTATTATTATATACATAAATGAATTGAAGGATAATATATTATATTTATTCTAATTAAGTAATAAACCTTAATAATAAGGGCTTACTCAAGTTAAAAAAAATAAATTTTATTCCTTAAATTACCATAGTATAACACAATTAGTCATTATTAATAACTCATAACCCGTACATTGTTATTTAAAAATGTAATAATAATAATCATTTCAGTTATATATTTTTAATTTGTAAAATATAATATATTTTAAGATTTTTTTATTTGTGAGCATAATTATTATAAATGTGTTAAGTACAAAATCAATCTTTATGAATTTAACTTTTCACAAACTTCTAATAAATTTGAAATTGTATTATAAGGAATGAGTACATTTTTGAAGAACAAAATCAACATCTATGTTTAATACTATAAAAATAACACGCATTCAAATGTGTCTAGAAAATTGGTCTATTAGTTCATTAAAAATATTCTATTTTAATATTTTTCTTTCAATAAAGTTTTTCATCGGACGGATACATCTAGTCTAATCTGATTTTAATCAAAAAATATCAGGTTTTCTAAAATATAATATATTTTAGAAAATTTAAAATATATGTTATCTAATCAATAATATTGTCATTTGGTGTAACACGTTATTACTCATTATTTCTAAGATTAAACTTACAAAAATTTAAATTAAAGTTTTAACATTTATATACGCATTTAGTTGTTAAAAAGTACATTTCCGGCATAATATATAGAAACAAATAATTTCTATGCTCATACTTTTTAACATTGTGGTACAGCTTTTTCTATTGATTCTAAGTTAAAACTAATAGAAAAACTTTTGTAAATAGTTAAACTTATTCTATTCGATTAAACTTTGGTAACGTTTCACATTATTCGAACACCTATGTACGTGACAAGTCGGTAAGAAAAAAATATAATAATGAAAACATAACTATTGAAACGTTCAAATCCAAATAAGACCAATTCAATATATCCAAAGACACTCTATTTTTGTAATAAATTCGATAATAGCAAAGTACTTTATTGAATATTTTAGTTATTGTTTTTAAACTTAATGTCATTAATACAATATATTAAAAATACTTGTTGTCAAAAATAGTTGGTAATTATTTGTATAAGGTAAGTGTGTATAAATAAATATCAATAGGTAAACCTAAATTTAAAAAAAAAAATATTTTTTAGATAGGTACCTCATTGTCAATTACATTACTTATTCTATTATAATTTTTAAGTGATTAACTGATTCTATATATTATTTTAATTATTTAGTTAATGTATTTAAATATTATATTGTGTAGTATGTACATTTAAAAACGTATTCTATCATTAAACATTACTGTTAATCATTACTATTTTATGTTTATTATATATGCAATATTTTATAAGTAATAAGTAATAAATTAATAGGTAACTAAAAAGTATATTAGTTAAAACTTAAAATACTTTCTACTACAATTAGTACTCATATCAATATTAGTTAACTAATATATTTCAATTAACTTGTCAGTTGTTTTGATAATAATATGGGTTTTCAATTTATAAGAAATAAATTATTTAATTTCAAACGAATTGGTTCAATGACATAAGGTTGGGTGAGGTATACTAATATTAATGTATATATACATTAATATTCAAGATAAAACACGTTCGAATATTTTGTATATCTTAGAATATTTTAACGCATAATTTGGGTTATTTTTTTCTAAATAGATGTTAGGTAAATACTTTAAGGTATATGTCATAATGTTAATATATTTTCATACCAGTGCTCGTAATCCAAATTTAGTAAGTACAAAATATTTAAATAATAAAGATGGGTACGTTTTATGTTTGATTCAAAAAATATGGTAATTTGGGTTGAAAGTGCTATTTAAAAACTTTGCATTGTTATTAAAATAATATTTATGTTACCATGTTTGGTATAGGTACAGTGTGAAATGTATGTTTTGTGGAATAATGTGGGATATGAGAATGAATAGTTTGTTGAGCATTCCTTGTAAATGTTGTATAGGTACGGTTTCGTATAAATAAATACAAAATGTAGTTTGGATAGTATCCAGCGTGTTGTGGTTATATTGGTTTTGTAATATAATATAATACTTACATTGTTGTACTCCTCATTTATTATACTATATTGTAATTTGTCATATTGATTTACAAATTTGCCAAAAAATTAGTAAGTTACAACATTAGTAAGATAACAGTTTAAAAAAAAACAACAGTAAAATAATTGGTGTCATTAAATATATATAGGTACAAAACTATACTACCTATAGGTTATCCTACGACACTGTTTATTCTAGAGGAAGAAAGGCATGTTTCAAAATAAAATCTAAATTAAATTACTTTTATAGTTTTATTTAAAATTTTTTTTAAAAACAATAAACATGATGATTCGTTCAACACTAATTTTCTCAAAAAGTATTGACGTTTTTGGAAATTGTCTTAGATAATTTGTAGTCATTAAAAAACATGATTTTTTTTACTATTTTAAGTTTTTTTTTAATAACAACTGTTTTGTTTATAAATACCGGAGAAGGATTATTTTCTGAGTATTTCAATACATTAAAATTTAAAATCGAGTTTTGAACGAATAGTTTGTTTTTTAGGCAGTAATTAATTATAACTTATATAAGTAACTATCTAACTACCTGTATTTAAAGTTTTGATGAGTGAATAGTGGACTAAAATGTTGTGTGTAATAACGTGTCATTCCAATCCACTCATTTAAACTTTGAATACATTTAACTAATTGACTACAAGTACAAATTTCGATTTTTATTTTTTTAAATTATCAGAAAATATTATGCTTTGGAATATGAAATTAAAATCATTTGCTGCCGTTCAAAAAAGTAAAAACCTTAACAATTTTATGGATAAAAAAGGTGGAAAAGTGGGTACCGCTCTGCTGTACAGTAGTTGTAATGGATGTGTTATATTTGAATACAATGATAAACCATTGTATACGAAAAACAATTCTGAGTGGTTAGCGTGGTCCTTATAATATTATTGTTTTTTATTCGTTGCTGGTGGTAAACAAAGCTTAGAAATTAAAATCCCATTTTTAGCGATTTTTCATAATTTGTCAGTAGTTTTCTAAAACTACTTGGAATTTTCAATTTTGACATTCCAAAAGTACCAACTAAGTTCACTTTTCTATCAGAAAAGATGCTGATCTCAAAAATTGCAGCATGCTACTATCCAAAATATTGCTGACAGACACAAAAAAAAACACACATCATTGTAAAACCAATAAATTCTTTCGCTACGCTCAGAATCTAAAACGGTAGACATATAATTTATTTTCCAAAATATTGTTTTGTAATGTCTTCAAAATTAGTAAAAAGATATTTCCAAAAAGTTATTAATTTTCTAGAAAATGAATAAAAACCTTTACAATAATCTCCTTGTACCTATATAATATATATATATATATATATATATATATATATATATATATTTTAATACAATAATTAATAATTAACAGTTATACAACAACCTAAATTGTATTATATAGGTACTTATATTATTTGTTGAAACAACATCTTTGTTCAAAACGTTTATAATTTACAAATACAATTGACAAAGTCATGTGAAATTAATGTCCTAGATAAATACTTCATCTGTAAAGAAATACCAAAAAATATTTACAAGAAAAATGTTCTATTGATTATTTTAATGTAAAATTCAATTCAATATCTTATGTTATTCAAACAATAAACTAAACGTTTAAACAAATGAAAAATGTATTAATTCTTAATATATTATTATCAAGAGAATATTATAATTTAAAAATAATTCTTAATTTTGGAATAATTCAATAATAGTTATAATTATAATAATATTTAGTTCAATATTTGTATACTACAGGTACAATGGTTGAATGGTATATAGTACATATAAATCATAATATAATAAAGCTCTATTTTCATACACAGAAACTAGTGATACTTTAACATAAAAAAATGCATCTGTCACTTTTTATTTACATAGCATTTCTATGTTTCACGGCACATTAAAATACATCCGGAAATGAATAGCACAGTATGTGTATATGCCAAAAGTAGGTACATATAAATAGTGAATACCCCCGAAATGTTTTCAGACATTATGCCGTTTATAACACATAAAAGTTTCAAGTTTATTACATCAAATACGTACCAAAATCGTAGTGAGCTGAAAATTACGCATAATCAAACACTTCCTGACTGCAATTGTTTGTAACCGTATACCGCTAAGGCGCTACCATCCGACGTTGTTTCCGTCGTACAAATATTTAGATTAAAATTTATTACAGATAAATGTGCCACGGTTAAACGTTTGTAATTATTTATTTTCTGATATTAAATAGGTTTGTTTAATTGCATATAAAAATATAATCTACATTAAATATTTATGTTCTCAGTTTATATAATCACCACCCGTGGTTATCGTCTCAAAGTGTAAGTAAAATATTGTTTTATTTCAAATGTATAATTTTTGTAACAAGGTGATTAATTAATACTACATATATAGTAACTATTTATATTTGTTGAACTAGAGTTATTAATGTTATTTTATTCTAGTTCTCGTGAAGGTATTTTCATATTACAGTGTACCCTCGGTAATTCAAAGTTCACGGGGTGAAAAATAAAATTCTACTTACTAAAAATTTTGAGTTTTCAAAATCGTAATGTGTTATTGTTATTTAAAGAGGAATTTATTTTGTTTGTACATGATGTCGAGAATTTCGAGTTCTCAAGGTTCAAGTTATCGAGAGTCAACTGTATTTTGAATAGTATTAAATCTATAATCATTATACTTAATTTTTTTGATTTTTGAAAATAATATATCAATTACTTATCATAAATGAATTTTTATTACTTGTACAGTACTTGTACTACAAGTTGTACTATTTATAATTCCATTGCGATTTTTAAAGGGAGTAATCATAAACTACACTATGGAACTGAATATTAAATTCTTCAATTATGTTTAATTAAAATATAGAACAAGTCGGATGTGCAAGTCAAAACGGCTGAACGGTTCATCATAAACGAAATGCTTAAAATGTTAATTAAACTATTTACAAGCATTTGTATAGTCCTTATAAAATTAAAAATATTTTATTTCACAATTAATAGCACGTTTTTAGAGTGCTTGAGATGGCGTACTCTACTCGACTTAGACACATTCACATTCAGTTTTAAATTTTAATACATTTTCTTACATTTTGTTTCTCATGACTCATAGAATCTTCAAAATAACGATTCGCCTAGTTTATCTGATTCAGATGTGTTGTGGGAAAATCTTACAAAATAAAATGTGTTCCACTAATCTGTAGGATTTTCTATTGTCCCCAATGAAATACTCAACCCCCAGTTATACCCAACCCTCAACGTCACAAGGAGATTTTTGGACGGTTTTCACTTCTTATCTTTCGGTCAACTGAACACCAGAATGGCATATTGAAGGGGTGCCGAATAAAGTTTGACATTCGTTTGAAAGTACTTACAGGGTCGGGTAAAATGTTTTAAAAAAATATCCGAAAAGCAATGTTGTCAGAAATCGGATCACTGTCTTAGATAACCTTAGTCCTTAGTAGGTTCTACGCTTACTTAAAAAATTACACAGCAATATTTATAGATTTTTTATGATAAACTACCTACATTTTTATTATTTATAAATAGCTTTAAATGTTGTTAATTAATATAAAAACATTTAGTATGTCTGTATAAATTAATTAAACTTAGGCAAATACATTGAATAGTGATTAATATTAAATTTAATAAATTTCACACACCTAGTTATCTTTGCGAACATTAAAAACAGCTGTAATTGTGAAGACTTATATATTTTTATTTTATTTTTCTCCATTCATTTATTGAACTTATTACTGGTCTACTATTAAGGGCTGTTGAAAGGTAGTCCAGAATGAAATCATTTATTTTTAAAAACAATATTATATAGTAAACTCAATGATCGATTTTCAAATTCTTTATACGCCATATAAGACAAACTAAAATAGGATTTATAACCAGACAAACTCTCAAGGCTTAACCGTCGATTGCAAAATCTTAAATTAGAAACTTTCCGCAAAAACATTTCATTACTCACCCGAAACACGCGAAATACTCGATCACAAAATATACCCATTGATTATAATTTATTATTATTTGACTTCAGTTGTACTGTTATCGTAGCGCCGGATTATCGTTAATAGTAATTACCGCGGACACGTCTGTAAGTAGAAATGCCTAGCTTCCAAGGCACCGAACATGTATTTTGTTTTATTGTACACGCATTGTTGTCACCCATTCGACTATGAAAACCTTATTGTATTGTGTAGACACATGTGCCTGTACCTACCATCGTTTCGGTTTAAAATGTTTCGACGGGTGGGGGTGAGGTGGATCAAACATTTGACGAACCTTGAAACCACTTATATGAATGCATAAAAAAAAGGGTTGATACGGCGGGCAACGGGTAATATTGTAATTGAAACTAACCGTTAACATGCGTTTACTAAAAAGGGTCCTAAACATGAATAATTAGAGACGACAGTTATTATATTATTTTTTTTAAGCTTATTTTTTATGCGGTCTATGATGTCGGCATTAAGCGCAATAATGTTACATTTCCTTGTATGTGTTTTACTCAACCATAATAAATCTATTTTTTTTATATCTATAATTTACTGTGTTAAAATGTTACGTTATTACGGTCGTAATTTTTCGATACTAAACGAATATTTTGTAAGTCATGATATACATAATATTTATTCTAACTACCACGCTTAGGTTTTATTAATATTTTAATTAGTTTTCATCAAAATAAATACTATTATAAAGTATAAATTCAATGTAGGTAAGTGGACAATTTTATTACTAATTCCCATAATAATTCGGTAAGATTTATGTATTTGTAATGTTTAAGCTAGAATATCGTAAAACCAAATGCCAATTATTGAGTAACAGACAACAGTAAATAAAACATAAATTATTATGCATTTCACGTGATTCTGTGAATCATATATACATTCTAACGATACTATAATAATAAAAACTTTTGTAGAGATAAGAAAAATATGTCTGTCTTCTAAAACTAGTTTTATGGTCAAGACATTTTGTGGACTTGTGTTTATTTAACTTACGAACTTCAGTGACAAATATAATTCGATTAAAGATGAAAACCTATACACCTATAAAATAATAATATATAGGTACGGTAATTTTAAATTAATTAATTTAGTATTAAAACAAGTTTAGGTCTTCTAGAAATTAGAGTCATTATAATCGTAAGATACAAAAATATAATTTTCTGCAAGAATATTTAAAATTTTGCAGGTAGTCAATTTGAATTATTAGTTTCTACTTTCTGATAACATTTTATTATTTAAGCGCAATTTCGTAAGTTCAAAATGTTTAGTATGTTTATATAAATTAGTTTAATTTCTCTTTGAAATTTGAAGTATTATCTTACCGACAAAATTGGCTTTTAGGTGTAGTCAAGTATATTTTCATCATCTGTCAGACACGTGGCACAGTGAAATTATAGTCACTCAGTAGTCAGTACTCAGTACGCACGTGCCAAGGGAACGAGTGGACAAATCACAAAATATTATAAAGGACACGCGGACAAGTGCCACTGATACAGTCACCGGTCTGTCCGTCAGTTTTAATAAAATGCCGCTTGTCCAGAGTATAATATTCTGAGCGAATATTGAAGAAAATACGTACAATTCAATAACAATATAAAATAATATGTCCTTGCGCTAGTCTGCGCCTGTCAAAAATTAAGAATATAATATTTAACATTATTATTTCGTATTCAATGATATTAATAATTTATCGAAGTGTTTCAGCGCATTCAAATGATTTATAATATAATTTGAATAATAATAGACATTCTGGATTATATTATTATATTATTACTCAACAACAACAATAATATTAGAGAGAACGTAACTTGAAAATTAACGTCATTTATATATTTAAATAGGTATAATATTATGTATTTATATTTTACGGCCTCGTTTAGTTGCATAAGTCTCAGATGGTATTTCTTAAGGCTATGGAATTGTTCAGAGACAATTATTATTATTATCTCAACTCCGGGCGATCGCCGCGATACACGGCGAAGTGTCGTGACGATAATCGATAATATAATATAATGCCCACGTATTTCCACACCCATTGTCTGTAAAAACCGAAATGACGAGAATTTGAAAACGCGAATGCGCTCAAGTCCCTAGTCAGCTAACCGCGTTTAAATGTGTAGGTACACACAATCGACGGACCGTTTCTACTCGAGGAGACCGTAAAATGCACTATAATTATTATCGTTACGGTACAATACATATAGTACCTATACTATATACACTTTGCAGGGTCCTCAGAACGAGCGCGAGGACGCGTACCATCATAAACACCGATTTCTGTACATGTTTACTTCGTGTCACGTCTTTACAAACACGAAATATTTGTACAGACAGACGGCGGTGGCGGTGGATTTTGTGGGTATTATTTCATACACCTACCAAATACGTACTATGAATTATATGGTGTTTACACGATCGAAGCTCAATATCGTTTACGAGCCACGTCGACGCCGAAAATGACCACCGAGTCGAAACGACCTAGTCCGAAACTCGCTATTGATCCAGTGGCGTATTTAGGAATTTGTCATGGGGAGGGTCCAGATAATTTTCAGGAAACAGAGCTGTGGGGGCAAAGTCCCCCACCACCCAATTACTCTTTATTAAATAATTATACCATATTTATAAGACGATATAAAATGTTTTGAGTTTTTAATTATTAAATAATAATATGTACGAAATAAATTTAAAAAAATCAGGTAAGTGGATGTCACTCTGCTGTACAGTAGGTTACAAGTGGGTCACTGTAATGGATAGTGTTAAATTTGAATTCAATGATATAATATCATTGTATAACAAAAACGATTCTGAGCGGAGACGGTTTGTCAGTCTGGATATTTTATAATTTATATTGTTATTATTTATTATAGACTGTAAGTTGAATTAATATTGAAATATATTTTTTTTATTCGTTTCTATGGTGATAAACAAAGCGTTAGAAATTAAAATCCCATTTTTCGGTGGTTTTTCTCGTGACATTAAATAACTATTGAGAAAATCAAAAAATGACCTCCCTAAAGTACCATCTTGATCCAATTTGCTAAAAGATAAGGTACTATGTATTGAAATCAAAGCATTCCTTCTGGTAAAAATTTTGTGTACAGGATAAAAAAAAAAATAAACACCATTGTAAAACCACTAGCTTCACTGCTCCGCTCAGAATCTAATATAATGTTATGTTATAACTTATAACTTTTATAAAAATATTTCCTAAAGGTTTGAGGATTTTAAGGTTGAAAAAGATCTTTCTGGAGTGGCTTTAGATACTGGAAATGTTCAAAACTACCAAATATTTTAAGTAAAAAATGAACTTGGTATTTTAAACCATTTTCGCTACCAAACTCATAACAAAAAAAAACGCAATAAATTGAAAATGTTGATAACTGAAGCTTCGAAACTTTTTACAAAATCCTACGTTTCTTATGATAAAATTTGTTTTTCTTAATTATGTGAAAACACAACATTTAACATGTACGAGTCACGAGTCACGAGTCAAGGGGGGGGGGCAGACCCCTTGGATCCCCCCCCCCCCCCCAGTAAATATACCATTGTATTGATCTGCCGAACTTGTCACCCTTTGCAGTAACAGACAGGACTCTCTCGCCTCCGTCCAGATATTGTGGTGATGTGATTGCGGTGGGGTGGTAAACGGTGGTCACTACAGGATCGCGTAAGTCTTGTTCGAATCGTATTGTTAAAATAATATATTATCATGATTATTGGTTTTTAGTATTTTGAATTCGGCCCTAAATAGATTTGCGAAAATTGGATTTCAGAACTCCCACACCGCGTCCTGTCGCTGACGGACTTTCGATGTTTGACGCCACTGTTATATACCTGAACACTGCGTACGTTTCTACAATAGAAATATGTTATCCAATAAACAATTATTTGTAAAATGCGATACACATTATACGACACGTGATACGCCACCAACCACGTGTTATTATTATTTATAAACTCCTCCTATGAATTCTAACTGCGGCGGCTCTTGTGGGTATTATTTCATACACCTACCGCCTACGTACTATGAATTATGTAGGTAGTGTTTACATGATCGAGTTAAACCAAAATCGTTTTTTTACTCCACGCCCCCGCCGAAAATGACCATACTAAGTCAAAATTACCTAGTTCGGAATACTCGCTATTGATCTGCAAAACTCGTTGTCCGTCACTAGAAAAAACTCTATCCCCCATCAAAGATTGAGGTGATGCGCGAGTGCGATGTGTCCGTGACCTCTGTATAGGGTGGTGAACGGTGGCCACTATAGGTCCACGTAAGTCTTATTCGCATCGCATCGTTAAGACAATATGTTATTATGATTATTGGTTTGTTGTTTTTTAAGAGGTGTTCAAAAAAGTTCTAGTCGAAGAATTAATGAAAGCCCAGTAAACGAATTCAATCAATATCTCGATGAACGCGAGAACGAAAACTTTTAATTTGTAATTATTAATAATCAGACGACAGATAGCTAAACAAGCGGCAGAACCTTTTAAAATGTCACAGAGTAACACTACTGGATACGACCATTTTTTAATTTGTTTGCCACACTTTGGCAGCCGTATAAACAATTGTTACCAAGTATTAGAAGGATTTGTAGAGGGACCAGTTAAGGGACTTCACACGCAGTTTTTTGGGCGATAATAATGTATATGTCTGCAGTGGTCTCAGACTTTCACCTAACTGTTGTAACAATTAAACAATATATCTAATCATTTACACGTATATTATCTTATGCATAAATGTGTGTCTATATAACTAACGTATGATATAACATTATTGAGAAAAAAATACAAAGCTATATTGTGTAATATATATATATATATATATATATATATGTAATACAACTATAAAGGTGCCAATGTTTGTTCTATATTTTGCAGATTATATAATGTTACATTAATTTCCTGTTAAAACGTTGAATGTAAAGAACATTATTATCATTTGCTGTATTATATTATATACAATATACTCATATATATATATAATTAAAAAACAAAGTTTATTATTCTACTATTAATTTTAAAACAACCAACTATAGATAGATACATAATAATACATAAGAATATGGTATACATATAATATTGCAAATGGTATAAATTATGTATATGTTTGCAGGCATATAACCTATAGGTATAGGCAACATAATGTACAAAATTAAATGGTATTTATCATAATATTTTTTTTCAAAGAACTTCTTATTTAAATTTTTGTCCATCTATTGACCACAATAATTGGTTGATGCGAATGCGGATAGAATATTTCAAATTTAGGATTAAAAATAATATAGGAACTGCAGTTAGTTAAACCTAAGATAAGTAGGTAACATAGTTTAATATTTTTAAATTTAAATTTATTTAAAGACTTTAGAAATGTATGAACAAATAGGTACCTATGTAGTTTCATTTTGTTACCATTAAATTTAATTATTACGTCGACAAACAGCACGATATTAAAAAAGTGCCTAGTAAAAATAAATCACGACTTTTCAGGCAACATAAAAAATACTATATTATGTAATAAAAAATGTAAAACAATAGTGTTGTTTTATTCCATTATAATATAATATTATGTACTCATTTTAAATAATTAAATCAAAAAATCAAAATTATATTTATACTTTATAGGTATATTTTGAATTAATTAGTAGCCACGAACTATTTGGTAATTAAAAATTATTATATATTATATATTTTATAGTAAAATATTTTGAACTACAGAAGTTTACAAAAATTACATTTTTATAGGTATAGTATATAAATAATTATTGGACAAAGTTCTATTAGTTATTAATAAGTTACAAATAGTGTTAAAAAATATAAAAATTAGTAGACATTACTGTTTAGTGTTTTGAACTTTGGTATTAGTAGCATTTTTAATTGAAAACGAAATCCAATTTCCAGAACTTTAAAATACACTTTTAAATTGTTAGAAATTTTCTCGAACCTTTTTCTATCGATGAAATAAAAAAAAAATGAATATCGGTACGCCATTAGCTATTAATATAAAATTCGACTTGTGATAACCTTTTCCAGGTTTCACATTAAAATTAAAATAAATATATATAGGTAGGTAATGTAGATTGGTCGTATTATATTATTATTACACTTCAAAAAATAAATAATTAAGAACAAAGCGTATTTATACGCACAATCACAACTATTATATAAAATAAGTCATTACTGTTAAATTGAAAAGTATTAAATGAAACTGTAATTATTTTTCTTCATATAATAATCAGCATCGCTATCATAAATATGTATACATATATTTTATGTTCATAGAAATAAAAAATCATTAAGCTTAAACCACTATTATGATAATAGGTCATAATTAAAAAGACAATATAGTTATAAATTTATTATGGTTTCCTTTTTAAACAAAAATATGAGTATGAATATTAAAATATCTCAACTTCTCAGTAGGTATAGGTACCCATATTAAAATAATTTTAGTCTTAAGATTCATTGTTTATTAAATTCCTGTGTGGTTGCAGGGCTCTCTATAATTATTTTATCGAGAGTAATTACCCCCATTGCTCTCAAGGTTACATTTCAGTCTCAAACATAATAATATTATTTGAAAACATTTTTAAAATTAAATTGAAATCTTTAGTGCTCATATTTGGTGTAAACCATGATTTTATATTACGAATTACAATTATCATAATAATTGAGAGAATTCTTTGAATTTAGTATCTACATATATATCTAGAAATAATAATTTCACTAAAATAAATTAGATGTTTATAATTGTTCATAAAAAAATCAAGTTTTATAGAATTTGTAATTATTACAAAATTACACAATTAAGTAAGTTGGCTGTATTTAATATAAACTTGTTCATTTGTATATTTTGCTATACAATTATTACAGATGGTTGTCCCACGTCAAAATAATATCCGTCATTCCGCTCGAAGAATTGTTTTATAAATCCACCCTTTTCTGTTTCTGCTGTATTTAGAGAAATTCATATTTTGTAAAAAGCTTGTCAAATGTCAGTTCTTGGCATTAAAACTTTTTGGTAAATGACATCCACAGAGCAATATTGTTTTGGCTGGACAGTGAAATAAGTTACTCACTTTCAAATTAAGGGTAGGTATTCTTTACAGACGTTCGTTTATCACAATGTTGAGTTTTCTTCAGAGAATATATTTTTTTACTACTTTAAGTTTATGTTTAAATGTTTTATGAGGAATGAATAATGATCCCATGCAAACATAATATGTAATTTAAGATCTTATCTCGAGTAAAACATACAATATCTCACTGGAATATGCCTAAAATGTTATACTTATAGAATATAATAAAATATGTATCTATTTAATTATATTATAATCTTGCGATATCGGTAAACTATAACTATTAGTACAATATTATTAATACCTGAGGTATTTTGAGTACGTAGTTCAAATAGCATCTTTTTTTCTAGTAATTCAGCGTTTGATTAAAAAACACAATATATTTTGTACTAAAATAAAAAAAGGGGCAAGTGGGTGTATATTTGCTGTACACTAGGTTACTGGTGGGTCACTGTAATGAATGGTGTTAAATTTTATTTCAATGATATAATTTATAATATCATTATATAACAATTCTGAGCGAAGATGCGAGGCGGTCAGACAGTCTATGATATAATATTACCAAGTTTATTAATTGATAATATTATTGTGAATAAAGTAATTTATATACCTATTAACGTGGAACCTTGTTTTAAATTTTAAATTCTTAGCTAATAAAAGTTGAACATTTTATAAATATTTAACTTCTAAATTATTTTTTAATTTTAAATTTAAAAAAATATGTGCCTATATATTTTGAATATTTCACAACTGCTATTATAACAATATATCAGGAGCCTTTGCCTTTTATTAAAGTTTCACTCTTTTTTACCCAACAAATACAATTTTATTGACATTTATAGAAAAAATAACTAAATAAATTGAAAATGTCTGAAATCAGTCAAAATATTTTGAAAATTTTATCAAGTATAGGAATCAATAAAATAAACATATGGTGTAAATGTCAAGTATCTATAGTTATTCGTTTATGAATTACAGAAAAATAAGATAATCGCTACATGAGATATCAAGTTTTCAATTTTCAGTTTTTAATTTCAAACGTTCATAAAAATTTTAATTGACTTTCAGATAGGCATTTTTTTTTTTTTTGATAATGGCAGATAAACTTATTAGAAATCCTGAATTAAATTTTCAAATCATAGAAAAATTCTTAAAAATGTTTTTTAAGAAATTTCTAATTTAAAATGATTTGCACATTTTCTGATTTTTACGTATTTTATCAAAATTCTAACTTTAAATGCTTATAAAAAAAATTGTGCAAATGTATTTTTAATATTTTTCAACTTCCATTGTAAAAATATATTAAGAGCCTTGTATTAAGTTTTCAAGAACTTTGATCCAATGAATGAAAAATCGTATTGATATTTATACAAAAAAAAAAAACTAAAAAAATTGGAAATTGAAAATGTCCGTAAACATCTAAAAACAAGTAAACATATTTTGAAAATTATTGTATCGTGTATAGAAAATGCTAATATAAACATTTAGTCAAAATTGCATGTATCAATTTAGTTGAAAATCCGATTTTGCGTCCAAATTACCGTGTTTCCTTAATAATTATTGTTGTTTTGTTTTTCCATGCGCTTTTGAAAATTATTGGGAATTTTAAATTTTGACCTCCCGAGTGCACTAACAAGGTTCACTTTCCCATCGAACTAGATACTGTTGAAGTAAATCGATGCAGTTTTACTGTTCCAAACGGTGATGACAAAAACAAAACAAAACACATCATTGTAAAATCAATACATTCATCGTTCCGCTCAGAATCTAAAACAATGTCTGCAGTACAACGGTCATTACTACTACGTCATTATTAATATATTATTATTATATTTACTATTACTCGTTTGTGTACCTAATACGGGAAATAACTATTATTAATACGAAAACATTTTCCAAGCACTGGAAGCACTCTGGAAAGAATTAAGAAAAAATTCCGTGATCACAAAACTTTGTACATACACATCACACTAAGTATATAATATTATATTATATTATCAGAAATTCAGAACCGTTGTGTAAGGTACCTACATAGTACATAGATTCTGCGGGAATGTGGCGTCAGGTGAGACTTTATAGAGCAGAGCTTATCAATAATAATTAATCTATTTTGCCGAAATTGAAATTGAAATTAATGCAAAACCGACTTGGCACTTTCTGCCGATTGGCGGCGAACGTAGGCACATTATTATACACGCACGGATATATTATAATTGTTATCATTATAAAATATATTCTATAACGGCGCGGGAAAACGTAGAAACCGTGAACGGGGTTGTGGTTGTTCTTGGCAAACAATAAAGAAACTATTCCGCCAACCCCGCAGACCAACTATACGATACATATATTATATTTACGCTATATATGTGTAATATATTAATAATATGTACGTACGCTTAACGGGGTAACGCGATAAGAACCAGAAATCTTGGAAATTTCCGGTTCCGCAAACAAAACTGCTTGAAGAAGACGGCGGCGGAGGAGGAGACTTTGCCCAATATTTGTCTGCTACTCCGCTCGTTATACTGGGTGTTAGCCCTTCGGTAGATACGTATTTATGTACTAAGTACTTATATTATACTTTCTATAAGTGTTGTATCGATTCCTATAAATAACTGCAGTTTACTTTTCTATGTTGTATATTTTTATTTTCCTATTTAATTGTATAACATATAATACTCTGGAATGATTTTTCGTGCTATATAATACTGTCATAACTCATAATATTATTATATATTTTAGTATTTATGTATTATAGAATTATGAACGTGTACCTTCAGTTGCAGGTGTGATCAATAACAATAATGCCAGTCGTAGATCTAGGATTCGTACAATGTGGGGGAGGTGTAATTTGCGAGGTATTTGAGGGCATTACTCATTTTAACCCTTTTACGGGATCAGATATAACTCTCTCCTGGCACTTCCAAGTTATTTTTCAATTTTTTCTTCTTCTACATAATATCAAATGTGTGGTACATGCATTAAATGCGTACATGGTTCACACTATAACGGTTTCTTAGAAGTTATGGAGTAGTTTTTTTATGTTTATTCGAAAAATGTAATTCTCACATTAATAAATATACTATCATTTTAGTAAAATAATATGTATTTACTATTTGGTAAACCTAGTTTTTAAATTATGATGTACTTAAAATCATTTTATATATAACTATTTAAATTTATTTCAACATTATAACATTAAAAAAAAGCCCTTAAATAAATAAAGAATAAAATAAAATATGATTCTATGGATAAGTTAAATTATTATTAAAATACTAATTATTAGAATAGTTTTTGAAAAAATTTGGTAAAATAATAGGTATAAATATAATTATATTATACCTAAGATATAGATGTATATAATATTATTAAGGGGGACGAAGTGGCCGAGGGGACTAGCACCGACGCCGGTTCAATCCCGGCTACGGGTGGCATTTTTCTTCGGGCAGTCACGGTGTCCGGAGAGAAAGGCCGCCATCCCCCACCCGGGCATGGCAGATACCTACGGGTGCCCACTTAAAAATTCTACTAAAAACAAACACTCTGCACGTGTAAAAACTCACCATTCTAAACCCTACCATCACCACAATACAACCCTACAAACAGGTAATGACCATAGATGCCGGGCTTAAGGATCAATAAAAAAAAATAAAAATATTATAAGATATAAACAGCCCTATTAATATTCTTCTCCCATTTTAGCTCTCAATTTGTAGAGTATAATTTAATATTCTTCTTTTTATTATTGGCCAACTCATCGATTATAATATGATATTATTAATAACAATATACAGCCTATACAAACTATCTTCGACTAATTGCTAAGTAATCATAAATTATAATAGGTACCCATTAAAAAACAATAGTAATAATAATAATAATAATAATAATAATAAATAAATATTAAAATCAAAACCACCATGAAAAAATGTACTTAGTACTCTACTGAACGGAAAATATTCAGTCTGAAGGTGAAATATTGAACACTTATTTCCTGAGCGGGGAGTGCACCCCCGCGCCACCCCAAAACCATGCCTAAACAATACACTGATTTAAGTATTTTGCTAATAAAACTGTTGACGCCAAACTACAAGCTAGTACCTACCTATTATAGCTAGTATACTTATAGTATATTGGACTGATAATTATTGTGGTTACGATAAACTGGCATAATTATTTTTTAACGTATTTTATCAAGGTTCCAATAATAACACTTTTTTTACACTTTACAAGGTAACCACAGAGAACATTTGAATAATGTAGGTATGATATTATATCGCACCGTCTCACTTTGACGCGCATTCCACGGCTTGTCATTTTTGAAAAATGGATGTCGTGATTTGTCGGACAGGAAATTATGAGGCTTACCAAACTATATAAGTACAACTGTACAAGACTTGTTCCGACAGAATTCTATTGCACTGTGCCACTGCACACCACTAAATATGCATTGGAATTCGTGGATGACGACACGAAAACGGTTTGATCGAAAGTCGAACGTCACGATGAACGCGGAGAAACAAATCGATGAGACTACGGTGACCACCATGTTTTCCTAAAGCTGACCGACAACAGAAAATACAACGCATATAAATGTGGACCGCGGTCGCTGGATTTATACTGCGGTCACTGTGCAGACTTTATACCATGTGTTTATCGTGTTAGGCAGGTTTCCACTATACACGTTCGCGTAAATCCTTTCCCGTGATTGGTTGGTTAGGTTAGGTTACCACACGATTAACCATGTTACCGTGTTGTTGGACGTAACTGAACATTTATCATTAAATTTGATTAAACATTTGTGGGCCCCCAGACAGTTAAAATTAGGCCCCCCTACAAAATGATTACCTACTTGCGTATTTTACTATACTTAATCAATAATTAATATGAGCAGTTTTAATAATAACCAACTGATTTTAATAAATAAAACAATGTTTATTAAACTATTACATTCTCATTCATTCACAGACGAAAAAAACAAATATTTTTACTTTTAAATAAAAATAAAATAATTCTTAAAAACTATAAAAATAAATTTAACTTAAAGTAAATTACGTAATGCTTAGTTTAAAAAACAAGTGTTCAAAGGTTAAACTCAGTCCAACTCAGAATATTTCCCAGAAAAACTCGCAAAGAAGTAACCGCGATATTATCGTTGGTCATGCACTCATCACCTAAAACGGTTATAGCCGATTATTTCTCCTTCATCTCATTCACGGAATGTTCGATCTTAACGATTCTCGATAAAATCGTTTTCGCATCACCAACCACCGTTTTTGCGAGGGAGGAGAGTGTTGGTCAGTGCGACGAAATGTAGGTGAAATAATTCTTGTGTACGTTTTTTGCGGGTCTCATCACTCACAGTTCACGTCACCTTATTGCCGAGGATTTGCCTAGGGCGGCGTGTCAAGATAAGTTGCACTTCAACTTTGTATTATAAGTATATTGTTCACAATTCTCGTACTAGGACGTCTGCCTGTCTACCCTCTATACGTCCATAATTTAGAACAGCGGTCACCAAATGGCGGCCCGCGGGCCGGATACGGCCCTCGGACAAATTTTATCCGGCCCGCAGATAATGAAAAAAAAGGAAAACCGACAATAATAAGTACATAATATTATTATATATATTACATATTATTATGTATTTGTTTGATTCGTCACCCGACAGTAGCTGTTTTTAAAGTTTTCAATATTAAACGTTATTATGAGACTTTACATAAATCATTTGCCGAAAAATGTCCAGTAGCTTGTGAACTTCGTAAATCAAAAATTCAGAACTGGCATATAAAATATTAAGTGCACGAATCATACACGAATCATACAAATTCATGTAGTTAGTTGATAGCAAGACTCACCATTTTTCACAAAAATTTGAACCAAATTTTCTATTTACATTATATTATATTTGTATTTTATTTTATTTTAAATAATTTAATTGGGTAATTATAATTTTATTTCCACTAAGCCACTATCACTATGTTACTGTTGCAATATAATAAGTAATATGTAAAGAATATTTGCTTTGCATTTTTATGGCCCCCAAAAATTTTCAAAATTCCCAATGTGGCACTCCAAAAATATTAATTGGTGACCCCTGATTTAGAATGTATTTTAGTTGCACATATTACCTATTATGATGTATCAACTTTGTGTGTACAAGTTCATAAAATAATAATTTATAATAATAACTATTATCAAATTTATTATTATATAACAAAAAAAAAAAATTACTTTTTCAAGAAAATATTTCATTTTTAGCGATAATGTTACAAAGGTGGATTATAATAATATAGTCTCTCCGATTTGGTCCGAAAGACTGTTGGTTGCTAGTCACGGCGTAGGTATGTCTGGTTTTATTAGAACTTATAGACTTTAGTAGACATAGTTCTGTGTTTAATGTTGCAGGACGTATTATAACAGTACTCAATAATCATAGTAATCACTATATTGATTTTGTATATATTTTGTCTTAAAATAATAAAAACCATACACATAGTATTATTACTAGGTATAAGCAATAAGAATATTTTATTTATGAAATATTATGTACTCATCATATAATATATTATATATTATATTATACATCACGTAATAATATGTATGGTCGTGATATATACTATGTGTAGAATGTAAATATTAAATATACACATATTAATGCGCACATCATAATATATTTACAAAATATTATGTACATATCGTATTCCTTCACTTGTACATAGAGTAACCGACGGTGAACGAGACTGCGTGGTGGTGTTTGAAGGGACGTACCGTATATTAGGTAGAGCGAGAGAAGATGAATGCTTAACAGGAAAAAAAGACTACAGGATTATAATAATAATAATAATAATATTAATATATATGGGTGTTTGCCGACGACGACGACGTTAATCCGTCGGGCAAACACTGCACTTGGGCTAAATTAGACGCTATAGGTACGTATACATTGTTAATGGGCCCCGGGTTTTAACGTTTGAACCTTCGTCTTATTTCGTTAAATTAATCGGCATGGACACATGGCGCGTATGTGTAGAATCGTAATAAACGTGCACACATATTATTAGGAAGAAATAACTGCACCTGTATAGTATAATATTATTGTGTCTGACGTATTCATTTATAATATTGTAAGTATGTTTATGTAGTTACCATACGCAGCTGCAGCTACGAGATTAAATTTCTCCTAAACATTTGAGCCAAACATGAAAATTGAGTCACTGCTGTGGGGACAGCCGTACGAGGACTTTTATTTTTCGGTGTAACGCTCACGACAGAAGGTAACGCAGGTATACAGACTATAATATTATTATAAAATACAAGTATATACTATAACATGTTAAACATTGTAATCAAAGTTCAACAATATAGCATAATGTTCTACTCATCAACTGCCCCGAATACACCGAAGCCCGCAAGATCCTTGATAACCCTATCGCACGTCTTCACCAAGCCCTCGACGAAGAGAGCACTGTTGCAATCGGTACATTTTTCCACGATATAAACCTAAGCCAACAATTGTAAATTGTTCAAAACATGTCAATATTTGTATTAAGACAGCGGTATAACCCAGTAGGACTAAGGGCTTCATCAGTCCATCCATTGGCCATGTTATGGTATAAGTTGTATATAATAAAAAGCAAAGTACATACCATGATATTTCTGAAAATGGTTTTGAAGAAACATTTTACAAACCGGGTTCTCACTACACCGTGAAGTATAAAATAATCACAATTACCACAGTTACCAAACGATACCGCATAGTAGAATACATTCAACTTTTGACCGCGTGGTTACATTTATGTGCGGAAAAGTTATAACTAAAATAAAATAATATTATGTTATTATCGGGTACAATATTCATATCATAGGTATTGCATTTTGGTATAAACATAAAAATAAGAAATTACACGACCACAGTGTAGTGTTATTTGTAGTCAGAGGTTATTACGGTTACGGGATATAGTAAGAACTACCTAGTATAAGGTAACGGATATCAAATTCTGATTTACTTTGTTTAACCCCTCCCCTCCCTTCAATGAAAAATCTTGGTTACGCACTGTGCATAATATAATGTATATTAATACTTTTTTTTTCTATATTAAGCTAATGTTGGTACGCTAAAAACCTCTGCAGTTGAAGACTTTTACCAAATATATAAAAACAATATTAAAAAGGGAAATTACATTTGGAAACAATTAAGTCGAATCACGAGGTCATCCAACTTTTGGTGGGTTTTATATATTTTTTAAATTTGTTCAATGATTTATAATTGTGCTTACTATTGCGTTCCTTTGTACAAAATTCGTTTCATGGACAATTCAAATTAAACCCTAGCATGATGATATATTTTCAAATACATTTTGAATATTGTAGCCGACGGTCAGCAAATTATTATACTGTTACAGCAATGGCAAACTAAACTGTCAAGTGTCAATTTTAATTTCCATTACGGTATTGACAATCTCTATAAAAGTATTAACATTATATTATATACTTTTAAATTTCACGCGTAAAAACGATGATGATAATGATTTGATTTAACTGTAAATTAGTTGAGTGCACTAATTTACGCTTAGTGCATATAAAAAAACAATTAAAGTATAGGGTGTCCGATAATAAAGAGGGTGGAAAGGATTTTGTTATTGACGTTATCCTGATGGTATTTACTGGTAATATGATATTGTTTAATTTATGGATATTCTGTGAATATAAAAAATTCTTACAAGCTTTGCGTAATATCGCGTCACACGGTGAGCGATGAAAAATATAGTCTTGTATAATTAGGCGTGTTGTATTTTTTTCGTATCTCAATCATATCTCGCCGTGTACTACCTATACTAATAGTTTAAGTAGGTATATAATATACTCACAAAGGAGATGACGCAATTTCGTATGCAAACTCTGTAAACTCGTTAAAACACGCATTATAATATACCTATTATATTATATTATACCAACACGAGCAGATTATTTTTTCGGCGTTAACGTCTGTGCAGTAGGTAATTTTAAAGTGAGGTCTGTTATCGTTGTGGTCACCTAAACCGCGTGAGAAATATTAATACTATTGTACGTAAGCACTCGTTGCGGTGGTGACTCTAGACTGCTGCAGACGTAAAGGCCGACGACCAATTAGAGCGTTCTTGGTAACTGGTTTTCAACCCACGTGTGTTTGTAAAAGTCGAGTCGACGTCTATGACACAATATATGACGTTATAGTCTGTAACGGAGTTTGCAGAGCTCAACCTCTTGAGGTCCATCATTATTATAATATAAAAGTTGTCGTTGAGTATAACTACTTAGACAAGTTTCCATGTGGTGCGTGGCTAGGCAAATCACGAAAATTCCATCGCTGTCGATTCGGGTCGTATATATGTCACGCGTTTGTCGCGCTGCATCGCCGCTGCCGCCGCCGCTTGGAAACCTCCCGCGGACGATCGTCCCTCGGGAACCACGCGAGTGAGCTTCGGCTCCCCCCCCCCCCCCACCTCCCTGGCCTTTGCACCCAGAACATGTTACACGCACGACTTTTGACATATCCAAGTATATATAATATATATATATATATATATATAGATGACGTCACTCGACGGGCAGATCGGATTACACCGCCCTTCCGCGACCCTCCCACGGGAACCCACGCCTCTGCTGCATGGTTTTCGGGTCGAATGCGTATCTATATATATACACATGACAGTTAATGCGAGTTTTCCGGTATGGCAATGGTCGTCGGCACTCGGTTCAGTGGGTTTTCCGAATGGATATCATCGTACAGGGGAAACGGCGTCGGTATACATAAACTGCAGTGCGTGTGTGAGTGCAAATTTTTATCATTGTGCGTATTAATTTATTATATATATATAACGCGAGCGCGAGGACCAGAGTCACCAAAGTCATGATATGATATGATATCGTTGCGAAAAAGCTACGTTCATGTAAAAATATTAATTCATACGCAAGACCGAACCGCGTACGACCACCCCCGCGTGACAAGTCACCGAAACAAACGACAAAATTTTATTGCATTTAGCTTTTTTATTTATTTTTTTTTTATTACACCTACGCTGTTACCTCATCGCCCCTCAACGGGTGCTCAGGACTTCCACACAGTCGTAGTAATTTATTACGGCAAAATCGAAGTTAAATCTTTTTTTCGTTATTATTGTTTTGTATTTAGGACAGCCGTGGCTGCATATTATTATAATATTATGAAGTATAAGCTCGCAAAGGTTTTTAAGGAATTATCAGCTCGATTACATGAGCCACATCGCTTACATGTGGCATTCACGAATCACAGCAGTTTAATATTTTTACGCCTATAGAATTGTCTATATATTATATATATGTGGTACACTGGCACACTGGTAAACTGGTACACTGGTACCAACGAGTAAATTTATTTTACTTTCTTACCATGTTATAAGTGTTTTTACACGAACGTGGTAATACTACATTGTACACAGTAGCGCTTTTCGTGTTACAATAATATCATCGTTAAAGAGCTAACGAAAATTCACTGTTTTTTGATTATTATTCACGAATATGTATACATAATATGTGTATTATATTATCGGGTCATGAGGGATTATAATGATATTATTACCTGTCAACGGTGTTTCGTACGAAAAAAAAATCATAAAATGAATCTTCACGCAAGGAATACCGCGGACGGCATTGCGGTCAGTGGTCATATCTATACGGCCAACACACTCAGATCCAAATACTCTGAGATCGTGCGATAATTCGATAATAATGTTATGCAATTTCATTAAATTTTGATTGTCTCGGGACCGCCGCCGAGTCGTTTGTTTTGTTTTGTAATACTAGGTACGTACATATAATTATTATAACACAATCCGTATTATGTATTTATACCTATATATACGTTATTCTATATGAAATTTTTTGAATTAATTTAGTATATCGTTCCATTCATTGTTGTTTTGATCGTTTTATATGACGTAGGTTGGTAGATCATTTTTAAACAGTAATTTCTTCTAACGTTTTCATATAATTATTGTATACGTTTTGATATTTATCACTCTTATCACTCCATCCTTTTTTTTGGAATCTATCATATTATTATGTTATTATTGTTAATGATAAATTTACATATATATTTCCATGTGTTATGTTATAACCAAATTTGTTATTGGTAGTTAAATTATGTTTTTTTTTTTTTGTATAGAGCTATTATCTTAAAAAATTAATCTTCCTATAATTATTATAATTTATTAATTGTACCTAAAACAATCAATATTTTTTTTTTTGGAAACATTTATATTATTATTATTATTATTATTTTATTTTTTTTTTTTTTATAAATCGTTTGAATATTTTATAATACATTGTTATATTATTATTTATTACAATATGCTTTTTGCATCACGTCGTCGCCAGATATTCAATACCTATAAATTGGCTATAATGTATGTTTAATGAAAGCTAAATATCGGGTTTATTTTATGTAATTCTTGTGTACATACTAAAATAATATTAATAATATTAACTCATGTGGTTTGTATTTCATATTTTATGAGTTGTATAAATACAAATTCAGTGCATAATTTCATTTGGTATTCAAGTTTTTAATTTCTTTATTTATAATGTAATATATCATACAACTTGCACAGTAAAAAATTGAGTACCTATAAAAATTAAATTACACAGTCGTTATATGTAATGCAAAATAACACTTCAAGAGTTATTTATATGGTAAAATTATAGCTATCAAAACATAAATAATAATACGTCCAAGTTGTTTGAAATAACTGTATATTATAGGGACAGGTGGATGGATGAATATAATATAATATCTAATAATATAAATTGACAAATTACGATCTACAAAATGAAAAGTTTCAATATTTTCTAATACCTGTAGGAAAATATTATTTTAGTCTTATTCAGTTAACCATTTCATAGCCATAGTGAATAGTTAACTTATGCTGTATGCCTGTATATAATAATGAAGGGAAGTATAAAATATATTTGAAAATTAAAATAAAGACACTACTATAGACTTATAAATTATATATAATACATACAAATTATTACAGAAAACTAGGTAATGAATAATAATAAACTAACTACAAAAATAGTAGGTATATTGTTTTTAGTTGAATTATATGTTATAGTTGTTATTAAGTACAATAATAATTAAAACGCTTAGATCCAAAATTATGTATAACTTCGTTTTTATAATATAATGTAATTTTGTTATTTTTATTGAGTTTCCTAACTGTTTAAATCTTGATTTCAAAGATAATTTATTTTGATGAATTCCGAACAAAACATAAAGTACACAATTTAATTTTAAGCTCTAATATTAGCTGGCATTTTTTAATGAGAGTAAATTTTGGTTGAATATAAATAGAGGTAATTTATTACATTTCATGGTATAAAAAATAAAAAAACCAGCAACAATGAAATAGCGCGTTGTATATTTGGTACATTATGCGTAGGTACCAAGCGGGGCTTACAATAATATTATAATATAGAGCGTTTCATTATAGCAGAGAATGTTTCCCACAAATATGATTATTATTGTTAAACAAAAACTTTTCTTTGTTTGAATATTTTTTTAGGTTATATTTTTTAATTCCGTGACGTGAGGTATTAAAAATATATATTATTATATTATACGATTATGCGACAATTAATATTACAAAAAAGAACGATGTTGCTTAGAAATTCCGGCGAGAAGCAAAACATTACAGTGTTAATTGGAGAGGTTTGGGAGGTATGCGAGGTGGGTATAGTATTCGTCCTTAGATGGAACATACACATACTATAATATGGACCCGCACCTGTAGAGTGGATAATAGCGGTTAGCAAAGAGCGAAATCCGCCGACGTCTTAATTACGAGGAATAACAAATATATAAGGTCGGAGGAATTCGCATCTCAAAAATGTTTTAGGTATTTTTCCTGCACAGGATTTTTATTTTGAAACCATGGAATTCATGTGTCGTTCACTGTTCTTGCGTATAGACAAAAAATAATCATCACCAAGGGCACCCACTAGGAGGGATTATTAGAGCTTATAAAATATTTCTGGAACAGAAAAAAGGAATTAACAACGGTAGTAATATGATACATAATAATATAGAGATTCTTTTAATAGTACACCAAAATATAATAATGAAATATTAATTATTAAATAATAATTAATAAAAGAAGACCTGAGAGAATCAAAAAGACATCTTCAATCAATACAATTTTTCATGAGGCTCTTAAAAATATTTAAAAAATTAAATAATAGTTTTAAAAATTAACAACAAATATATTTTGACCCAACTTCAATTCGTATAAGTGAAATGTTGTTTAAATACAATTTGTATGATCTCAAGACTAAAAAATACAATTTAGAGATGTCTTGTTGTTGCACTAAAATAAAAACCAGACATCTCCATTTGTATGATATCTCTGTATTTAACAGTTTGATTTGTCTGGTTGTTGAACCAAACGACGCAGTTTCTTTTCTCGACAATGTGCAATCGAAAGCTAATTTTGATCAAAATATTGAGATGACTTGTTGCTGCCCTCAGGTCTTGTCCTGAAAAACAAATTTTATCCATTGTGTTTAAGTCATTCTCCGAGTGTGGAATTATTTATTCTGCGGACGCTGTTCATCGTCGTACACTCGTACCCCATACCTATAATATATTTGTTTATTAAGCAAACGCCCGGATAGCTCAAGGACCTACTGTAATATATTTTAAATGTCAGCAATAACATAATAAATAAATAACATGATACAATATAAAATGACATAGTGAATACCAATAAATTAACTATATATAAAAGTATAAGACAGGTGTTGATAAGGTTTACAAAGTACATATGTAAATAAAATCAAAATAGATCATAACATGAATTGAAATGTTTAATGTGCGTGTTAAGAGTTTGAAAAGCAGTCTACCGGTGTTTTAAATCAAACAAATCGAAATTGTTTAGCCTATTACACTCACGAGAGATACAATCAATAAAATCATTGTAGTCATAGAGCTGATACGATGGGTTATAATCCCGTTAATTGGGATTTTTTGATTTTATTTTTGTAATAATTGGTTGGATGTCAGCATCGTTTACAGTATTAGGTATATACAGTTGAACTAATACTAATTTTCCGTCCAAGTCATCTGACATTACGCTGCAGTTATAATATTGCGTTTGGCATACATTTTATGTTAATATAGTTTTGGATGAGCTGCAAGTATAACCTGTATATTAGGTAAACACGAATTAATAATTTTGAATTTCCGTCATCTGTCAGAGCAAATAACGCTTTACCTTTATAATATATTGTGCCGATATAATTATAATTGTCGGTACGTCTTTGGTCGCCGGTATAAAAAAATATCCGGATGGACCATTGCGCAATTTCACGGCGCGTTGCACGCAAAAACTCACGTCTTGACCCTAATAAGTAATAATAATGATAATAATAATAATAATCGAGCCGCTCCGATTGCCCGCGGATATCATATTAATATATTATCATTATGTATTATATACGTCTCCACAAAATCCGTCCACTGTGCACGAACGGTCATTACGATATTTTGGGCGTATTTTATCGTACATGAATTACTTTGACATAGCTGTCCTTACATACTTTTAAACATATTATCATAATATAATATAGTAACTGTATCTAAACTAATATTTCTTACTGTATATTTTGTTACAAGTTTACGAGGAGAAAACATCGGGATTAATCGTAAAACAATTTTTAATATAACTCCAAGCCTGGATTCATATTTTAGAGACCCTAATATGAAATCAGAAAATGTATTGTCTGTATAATTTTATTTTTATTTTCACAAAATATTAAACACCTATAATATACTCTCATATAAGTATATTCAACTAAAAATTGTTTTCTAACTTTTTCTGAATCGAATTTTTATATCATATCATCTAAATGTATGACCAGACGCGTATCAAGTGTTTTGTTTTCAGAATTTAAATTTTGTCTTAAAATAAATAAATAAATCTTTTACTATTTTTTTTTTTTTTTTTATTGATCTTGAGCCCGGTAGCTGAGGCCATTAGCTATTTTTAGTTTTTACTGTAGGTTATTAAGTCGGTAGGGGGAGGAACACGTATGTGTTTAGTTTGGCAGAATTTTTGGTTGGGCACCCGTAGGTATCTGCCATGCCCGGGTGGGGGATGGCGACACTTGTTCTCCGGACACCGTGACTTGTCCGAAGAAAAATGCCGCCCATGGCCTAGGAATCGAACTCGGGTCGACTGCGTCGCAGCCGACGCCTTAGTTCGCTCGGCCACTCCGTCCCCCGTTTTACTATTTATATTAGAAAATAAATGTATTTTATTTTACGCACAATATATTTAGTTAGGTAATTAATAGATACAAAAATATACGGTGAAAAATAAGAAGCACCTAAAAAAAATCACAAGTCTTGAGACCCAGGGTCCGTAGCCCCATGACGACCTCCTCCCCCTAAACCGGACTCGAATCAAACCCGCAGAACGTATAGTCCTCATAATAGATCGGGTCCCGGACACCCATCGCTGCGAAACATGACGTATAATAGGTACACATGTTACGATACACACACGAAACACCGTAAAAACACGACTCGACCTGGTCCCGGTCCGGTCTGCGCTATAATACCGGCTACAACATAATAATATCACAATAAACCCGATTGTGTTATGTAAATGACGTTAGCACGCGCGCGCGAGCTACGCAATCTCTTAGGCGAGAATAAAAATATCTAAAACCCGAAACCGCTCGAGGCCGTGGCAGACACCGCACAAACCTTATACGACTCTCGCCAATAATAATTATTACATTATTGTCTTCCTGGATCGATCGTTGAGCGGCGTCGTCCAATGACATAATATTACGAATATAACTCTTATGTTTTATAATTTATTTTTTAAGATTTCTGATACGTTTTCAGCTGTGTGTCGTGTGTGGGAATTCTAAAAGTCCGAACGTTCATCATCATATTATTATTATTATTATTATTTACGTCTGCAGTTGTCGTCCTCCACACTCGAAACGATTTATTTGTCGGCGATTTGTTGAAATAGAAATCGACAAATCTACAATCTACAAATTCACCCATGAGACGAATTTTGATTTTTTTTTTTATCAACTTGGATAATTATTGTCGATGATGTTTTTATACATAGTCTGGAGTGGTCAACACTGCAGGTGGTAAATATGTAGTCGAAAAAGAAAAAAAACACTACTCACAATAGGACTTTTTACGTCTCGCATATAAGACGTCGAAAATTATTATAAAGACATTGTGAAAATTAAACACAACACTGATTTATAATAATGCTTGCAAAGTGATATGTCCTATACTATAATATTATGTCCGTATCATAATAGTAGAAAATATCATTATATTGTCGGGTCTTTTTGACGTCGAAAAAAATTACGATCGGAGAACGGACAAAATGATAATATTATTATCTCGTTTTAAATCGGAACGTGTAACGCATATCACAATGTCATAAACATCACGTTTGCAGGGGTGGCCGCACACACTTGGGACGCGCGTGCTTCACACGATTTCAATTATTACCTACCTATTGCAAATGTGTGAATATCATCATCATATCGCAACAATCGGATTTTCCACCACGGGGGCGTTGCGCAATGACGATTACGGTTTCGACACTGCAGCGCAGTCGGCGAGGTTTAGGGCATTTAAATGATCCGCACACTCACGCACGCTGCGCAAAAAACAGTTTTCCCGGGAAATCAAATCGTTTGCGATGACCGATATTATATTACAGCAATAATAATTTACAATAATGTACCTATTATAATATTGTGATTTGTATAGTGTTATGTGGCACACTGATATAATAATATATTCACCGTCCGAACCGATTTTTACGAACAATTATAAATTGTATAACGACAGACACAATAATATAATTGTCATCGTCGTCGATCGGAGGACATTTATAACTACCACTGGGCGGTGACGTGAGGCGCGCGCGAATAAAACAATAATACTATAATAATATTGTTAACATTGTGCCTATATGTGCGTACGATATTCTGCACATGATAATAGTAATAAAAACATATTATATCAACCGTCTGAAGTCGAGCATGGTAAAGCATATTATCCTCGATCGAAATCGCTAAAACTTTTCCAAACTGATGGTCGTCTGTTTTTATTTGTTTATTTTTTTATTTTTTTATTTTTTTTTAAATCGTGTTTATAAATATTGTCTAGAAAAGAACAAAACAAAATGTCAAAGAAAAATAAACTTTATTCATACTGCATTATACATCATACCAAATAATATTGTCCCTCGACAGTTTCCTTTGTAGAGCTTTTTTTTGTTGCCAAAGAGAAGAATTGCTGATTATGGTATAGGCGGAGAGAGGGTTGGGGGGGGGGGGGGTGAAAGTTTAATATATACAAAAATAAAAGTTAATTTAAGGTCGTAAAAAAAAGATCTTAGTCGGTAACAGTCAAAGTCGAGAGAAAATGTTTTTAATTCCGTTATATAATTAAAATTAATTTCGTTTAAAGATAGTAGTATAGGAAGTATAAATTTTATATCATAAAATTAATATTTACAAAGTAAAAAAAACAAAAAAGTACTTAACAAATTAGTGGTAACTATTTTGAGGTTACGGAAAACCCTTTCGATGCGATAAATGTTTATTAATGCCGTGTTCATTTAGTTAGTAGCTGCTGTGGTGGTAGTCATCGTGATGGCTGTAGTGGTGGTCGTGGCTCTTGACCGGGTACGGTACTGGGACTTCGACTTTCACAGGAACTTTGACCGGATAGGCGACGAGCTTCTCGACCGGGTATGGGACGGGCTTCTCGACTGGATACGGTATGTGCTTTTCGACTGTGACCGGGTAGGGGCGGTCGACGGGCACTTTGACCGGGTAGGGCACATGCTTCTCGACGGGGTAAGGGACGTGCTTCTCGACGGGCACGTGCACGGGGTAAGGGCGGTCGACTGGCACTTTGACTGGGTACGGCACGTGTTTCTCGACTGGGTATGGGACGTGCTTCTCGACGTACACTGGGTACGGTTTGGGCACGTGCACGGGGTACGGGCGGTCGACGGGCACTTTGACTGGTACTGGGATCTCCTTGATCACTGGGTACGGCTGTGGCACGGACACTTTGACGGGGTATGGCACGGGTTTCTCGACGTGCACAGGGTAAGGTTTGGGTACGTGCACCGGGTACGGGCGATCCACTGGTACAGCCACCTTGACGGGGTACGGCACGTGCTTCTCGACGGGCACGGGGTATGGGTGCGCCACCTCCTTGATGATGGTCTTGGACAGCACGTGACCGTGACCGTGGTAATCTCCGCCGCCGACGCCTACATCGTATCCGTAACTCGAACCGGAACCGTAACCGTAACCGGTGTCGTACAGGCTCCTCTTGTCCTGGGTCTTGTCCGCGGACGACTTCTTGTCACCGTCCACCGGTGCGTCCTTGTTGACGACGGCTTCGTCCTTGCCCAGCGCGTAAGCGCACAGTCCAAATGCACACACTGTATACAGGAGACCTCTCATCGTGATGGCGAGCACGCTCTGTATATAAATTATATATTAAATTCTATATTTATACACGAGTGATGTTATAATACTGTCGTGTGCTCCTCGCTCCGGCTCCGGCTCGGTCCAACACTGACTGCTAACAACTCGGGTCCGTCCGTTTTGTACTGGCCGGCTGGACCTTGAGGGGGGGCCACGTTTGGGGACCTCCCCTCTCCCCAGCACACTGCGGGTGTGTGCTTTTCTCGATAGCACCCGGTCAAGTCTACTTTCTCGCGGGACGCGATCCAGTTACGACTCATTTGCTCGTAACGCATGTTATTTCGTTATTTGTTCCCACATCGATCCAACGGACATCTGCTGCAGTGTTTATAGGTACCTACACACATAATATTATAATTTGAAATTGAAATAAACCATCCGAAGTGCGCATAATAATAAAAACATTATCATATTACATTAAACATAATATAAAATACGTAATAATATATTATATTATTATGATAATGATACGTATTTCAAGTTATCCGTAAAATACAACTACTATTGGGTATATCGTATATACATAATAATGTAAGACACATATAATAGGTATATATTATTATACACCTAACCTAACCTATACAGTGGTATATAATTGTGAGTCACTCAAAAACTCATTTATCTGGATTTTTTTTACCGTGTATTAAATATAAAAATATGTTACACATCAGATTTTAGTTATTTTCCATATGGTAACCGTGGTGTCTGTAGATAATGTGATATACCGGAATTAGAACAATATCGATTCTATAGCAAATAAGCGATTATTCTTTGAGATCATATAATATTTAAAAAAAAATTAAGTTTATATAACAAAAAGTTATTGACGGATCACTAAAGACAGTGATACACTATAACCGTAATTGAACTTACACGATGCTAGTCAAGATAATATAGACTATCTTAATAAAGATAGAAAATCATAAGATATTCCAAAAATTATAAAATTTTTATGTGGGTATTTATTTCTAGCTTTTAGAATCTATAGTTAAATAAGTGATTAACTTAGTTTAGTTACTTACAAATAACTATAAATGTATTCGTAAATAATTATTAAATGTAATATTGTATTATTAGTTATTACAATATGACTTATTATTCATATTTGTATTACTCCAAACGTAAAATGGGCGAAGGATCCCTATAAATCGTTACAAATTATAATTTTTATAGTTTGTCTGAGCATAGCTATTTACTATATTATTGTAAAAAAAAATGAAAGCTATTAAAATAAATGTAAATCTTTACATTAGAATGAATTTAAATTTGATTAATTATAATTATGTTCTAGGTGTATCATGCCCATTGCGTGTTCATGTCACCCTATACTAAAACTTATACTCACCACACATTTAGACTGTTAAAACCTGAGACGTGCAACCGACCAACCAAATTTTTTATCCGGAGATGATGTCCAAACGAAAAACGCCTAGCAAAGACGAGTGATGTTTGTATTGCAATTCACGAGGTCCTCTTATGCATTTTTTCAATGGCGAGGATATCGGAATTATCGGAATATAGTTTTGTCTACATTTTTAGACAATTGGCTCTAACAATTTTAGCATCCCACCTAGTACCTACTGCTATAAGTTAAAACTGCTTTGATTCTCACGATATTCAGGGTCATTTATCGTTTACATTTTATGTCTTCCCATTTTTTTAAGACTATTTTTCAAATACTTCTAAACATAAAACAAATCGTTTATATTATCAAATTTGTAATTATCTCATTGTCCTTAAAAGTTAGCATTAAATATTAATATGATAAAAAAATTACAACATTAATATTTTTTTCCTTTTTATATAATAATATACATGAGCAAACGAGAACGATATTACGTTCAAAGAAAAGCGATATCACGTTTACTTTTTTATTATTCATTCTTCAGTGATTTAGGAGCAAAGTCGGTCAGTGACCTAGAGAAGGACAGGTTTCTTATGCATCTCTTGGCCAAGTCACGGTTATAATATTTCTTATGTATATAATAATAACAATAATAACGATATATATATTATTATTGTTATAAAATACGATATCTAACGCGATTATAAAATCATCAAGACACAACATATACATGTACCTAGGTATATAATAATATAACGCGCTGATGGTTATTGCATGAATTTATATTTTATTGCTGCTGTTTAAATCACCTGCAGACCGTCTTTATTGTTATTATTGCGCTGTGGTTAAAAAGCGACCTTAGATGATATTATCATGACTTTATTTTAATTCGATAACGTTAATTATTTATATAGGTAACAGTTAAATTCAATCTCTTTGTAAATATTATAGACTGTAAAGTGTATTTTACTATACGGTGTGATCCATACGTAAGACACTGATTATTTCAGAAAGCACTAACGTTTTTCAAAATATATCTTTTTAAGTGAATTAATACTTTTAGTATGTACTTACGGTTTTCGATGAGCGGAGTAGTGGGCCAAAATTAATTAGCGGGGCACTTATGTACTATTGTACTACTCCGTTTATCAAAACTTTAAGGGGCCCGGTGCCAGTCTTTGAAATTGTCTACAATATGTTAGTTGCCACCTTAATACTTTTCCACTAATCTACTACCCGATATCTTTTTAGAGGGGGGGGGGGGTGTGTTGATAGGGTGCATTATTTCGAAATTTGTGTACAAAATTACATTGACACCGGGTGCCTTAAATACTTATATAACTCATAAACTACTAGTCCAAAATTAGATGTGTATACCTATTTCAAAATATTGAATATTCCGAAAAAAACTAAAAATTTAGTAAAATTATTACTATTATATTATCGTCGTCGCCATAACAAAATATCGTAAAGTATTGTATTATGTGCTGTTTTAAACACAATGGATCTCTTGGTCGTCTGCATGCGTATTGCGTAGGTACCAGCGTACATAAATTCGATTTTATTATTAGTAAAACTACGTGTTTAAAACTTTTGAAAATGTTATAAAATAATTGCCTATTAAAAATAGAGAAACACGTCTTTTTTTTGTTTCAACGAATATCATCGATTCATAATTGTTAAAAAAAAAGCCACGTACAATGAAATAAGATACATCCTGTATATTTTTTGTATAGTGAAAAATTATACAATAATATAAAGTCGTTAATATGTAATGATACAATTATTTTGAAGTTAAAGTTGAAAGGGGGCCCACTAAGTGTATGGTGTCCCGGGGCCCAATTGATCCTTAATACGGGCTTGTGTGTAGCATATATAATTGTGTAAATATGATTAATCATTAGGGTAATTAATTAAAGTATAGGGAACATCATCTAAACAACACAACGACAGACATTTTCGTCGTGTTTATGTCAAACTGTTTTAAAATATAATAACTATAACTGCTACTATAAAGATACTTTTATACATTATTAATTATTATATTCGGAACATATGATATAAAAATTTAAAAATGTTGTATACTTAAAGTATATTATGAAAAAATTTAGTATACTATTAACATTCGATAAGAATGTAGAGCTTTTAATATTGTTCAACAAAGCCCAAAAGACACTAAATTCGTATTGTGGAACAATGTTTTTAAGTTTTAGTTTCGATTGTAGTGTTTTAGTCTTGGCACCAAGTATTACAATGTTATACGCATAGATTTTTGTTAAATTTTCAATAAAATTCCAACAAATCTCTAACAATGTCCAACATGTCCGAGTATAGAATTTGTTGGAATGTTTTCGGCTGGGCACTTATTGTAGTGCTAACTTCGCGTACCTCAGATTTCGTCGTGTTTCGTGGCGTTTTGTTTTGTTTTCTCGAAAACCTCCCGACCGGAACGATGACGCTACGAGACGAAACCTATCATGTCGGGTTCGCTCGTCACAAAAAATTGCGCAAGTCGCGCATATCTGGAATAGTGTGAATCGTCCGAAATAAAACGCGCACATAATACAATACTTTACGATATTTTGTTATGGCGACGACGATAGTATAATAGTAATAATAATAATAATTTTTTTTTTATTATGTACACCTAATAATAATAATAATAATGATGTATTTATAACAAATTCTTGTTAAAAACGAAATAATAATAATTATCTCGTCTGAAATCTCGGGCGCGCACTATAAAGCTCTGCGACGACGTTCGCGGACGCGGTCGCCGAGCCCGAGAAACACACTTGACCATCCACTGTAAACGCAAACGAAGAATTTTTAATTTTTTAGGTAATTTTTGTTGTCTTTCGCAATTTGGTGCACGCGCGCGCGACACGATAACAAACATAATATAATAATAGTATTATATTGTGGATTTAGATTTTTGACGTCTGGACCCGTCCCGTCCACCACCACCTGCCGAAAATGGATTCGTCTCGATCTGCTGCTGTCTCGCGTACATATTAATAAATTATACTATTTTATCCACCGTTGTTCCATCGAGCTGACCATAATACAATAACATCGATGACAGCATAATATTCGTTTCAATCGTGTTTTTGAGGATTACAACGCACACCAAAAATTTTACGTGAATTCGTGGTCGCATATTATTCGAATGTAATGACCAACGGAGTTACCGACGAGCCACCGTGTATTATTATATGGGTAAATGTGTACACCCGACGAAATGTTGTTAGAAAAATCTGACAAACCTATTTGAGTCTATATTTTGAACGGTTCAACCATGATAAACCCATCGCGGTCCATTTTTGAAAAAAAAATTCAGTTCTCATCAGCTGATGTTGTAATATAAAATCCAATATTTTTATACATTTAAAAGGTACAAAATTGTTTAACTGTCTTAATGTCTGTTGTGATTAGTGATTACGATCTTATATTATAATAATAACAATTAATAAATAGTATTCATCTATTATTTTTCAAAGTTAATTTACTACCTTATATTGTCGTTATTTTTTTTTTATCATCTCGGCTTTCGTATTTTACTGTGTATTAATAACACGTGGTTATTCGATTCACCCTCTCCCCCTCCTCGGGGTCATCCCTTAAAAAGGTCTCGACTGTCTAAATGTAAATTAAAACTTAAATGGTATTCTTTAAGTATCGGCCGCGATACAGGTTTGTGTAGTGGTGTAGTAGCTTCGACATTAAAGAATAACCATCGCTCGTTTATAACAATGAATGTAGATAAAATCCTAGTCACATTTATGAAGTTTCGGTAGCCGGTCATGATCTAATTTCGTTTGATCAGTTAGAGGTACAGATCTATAACTTATATCTGCGATTTAAATTTTAATAAATATATGCATAGACCATCAAGGTCTTTATACACGCACAAACACACAAACACAATGGATCTCTTGGTCGTCTGCATGCGTATTGCATAAGTACCTGCGTATAGGTATAATACCATACGTCGCTGTTAAGTATTTTAAAGGTCATGAACCCTTTTCGAATATTTCGAGTTTTCGCCTAAAGAATTTCCACGGGGTTACTTTGGCCGGAGGGAACGGCCGAATTCCATTTACCTTTAACCTGGACGTGGCCCGATAAGGTCCGGTCACTGCATGGATATAATTGAGTGAAACCTGTACGTTGATTTAATGTACTACTAGCACGAAGTATATGGACTTACGAAGTCGTAGGCATTTTGTTTTAACGGGAACCACCGAAAACGTTCACGTATCATGATATGGTCCAAATTTTATATAATATTCTAATTATGCGTGTAGATAAGTAGTAGCGTACTTTTGGTCACGCTGCAATGAGATAAATTTGAATTCCAAAAATAGGGAACAAAATTGATTTTCACTCTAGCCGAAATATAGCAGAGTGCAGAACTGAAGATAATTAATGAAATAATTTTTTCAATACGCTGTAAGAATTTACACTCAGCAGAATCAAAATGTGTTAGCTTTAATATTATAATATTATATTATAACCTAGTTACAATAATGCGTATGTTAATAATAATTATGCTGTTATCATTTATATTTCGATAAAAATGTTCATCAAAAAATATGTACCGAAAATATATTTCTTGATTGGACCCTCTATTAAAAAATCCTTGTGGCGGTATATACTGACACAACTTTCTGTGATGACTTAAGACTTTGTTTAGCAACGAGGCATCAACGCGCACGCTCGCTTTTCAATTATTTCAAATACCACTGGTGTTCTGAAGTTGTTACACGTCATGCGAACAGTATATTTTGTTTCTCGTCGTTTACCATCATTTTTTCCGACTTAGGTTGTTTGTTCAAAAAGGAATCTTCCAATGCTTTGCGTCTGGCTGCCTAGGTCGCCTGATCTCACATCACATTTGGACTACTCATTTTTGTAGGAGACATGTCAAAGATATCGTGTAGAGCCGTGTAGGCACCGCCAATATCCACACCGATCACAGAGGACCTAACCTAACGGAAATGCAAGTGGAATGAATCTGAGTTCCGACTATTTTAGACGTTCTTCGTGTGACCGAGGGAAGCCTGCAGCACATAGAACATGGCATTATTGTTGTACCGTTATAATATAAACTTGAAATATTGTTCTATTTTTTTAAAATCAATGTATCATAGGTACCTCATAGGCCAAAAAACCTAACCTAAACCTAAAAACTTAAAACGAGCGTACTTTGAAATCGGACGCGAATCGTTTTGAATATCCCCGCTGCAGTACGCGTTATATTTTTCATTGTCCTCGCTGCTGCAGTACTATTTATTATATAGTTATACCCACATCGTTTGTCTTGCCCGCTCGAGTCTCCGAAAGCGGCAAAGACTATCGTCGTGGAATCGCACGCGCCAAGTAGAGTGGAACCGGTCAACGGCGGTCACTGCTCCACTGCCGTTGCACCGGTGCACATATAGAGTAAACACACACACACGCGCGGTGTATGCATATTATAATACCTATGGTGCCTTAACCTGCCTACACTGCCGAGTCGTCAGCCGTATATCATTATATTTCGCGTTGTTCTCACGTGCACACACACATACACGATCGCGTATATATATTATTATTTTCTTATTATTTCGTATATACGAGCAGCTCGAGCGCAGTGGAGTGTTATATAACCACGGCGCAGTGCTCGCAAGATTATCATCGGCGGACGCGGTGGCGTTATAAATGTATAATATTATAATACAGTAGGTATTACGCTGCTGCAGAAGTGGGCATTATAATGTACTATTACATATTATTATCATGAGTGCGTACCTACCTATATGTATTGTGCGTCCGTCGTCGAGACAAAAATGTCGAAACGTTCCGAATTAATTCGTTCGGTAATAATTCTTACTAATTATTATTATCATAATAATATAATAATATATATATATATATAATACTATGCATTGCGACATACGTGCGATAATATACGATATGCTATCGTCGTACGCACTGCACCAGAATTAAAACATAATAATATGCAATAATAATATATTATTTTTATCGTGATGTGCGTATGCCACACGACTCGTTCGGTACCGTTTCCGTTTACGAGACGATCCTTCCCCGCGGCCCTCGTCGACTGTACCGACGAGTTTCTAGTGCTGCGGGCGGAATATCTTCTTTGGTTATTATTATCTATTCCGGATGACACGTTTTGGGAGACGAATGGTATCCACTTTGGTACGTGACGTTTTCCGCGGTATATCCAATTTTATATAAATGCGAAAAACCGGCTGGATGCGGAGAACGCCACGCGCGTGGTGTAAACAAATCGTACAGAAAGAAAACACAATCTGTAGGTAGGTACATATTAACATAATAATAATAATATATTACAACGTTTCGGTCACCCATACTAATAAATCATATATTTACCGAAATAAATATAATAAATGAAAACGAATCCTGACGGGTTTGTCGCGTCATTAGAAACTCGCAGAGTGAGCATAGTATAATATATAAAACGACTTCCTCGAGTATTGGATGACATTATAAATCGCATTAGTGACGAAAAATGCGTTGATAATAATATTAATATTATAACTAATGAGTTACAGCTAGATTGTGTGGTCCATTATCAACTTCGAGTTTCGTTTTTAAAACAACTCGAACAAAATTAATACAAGTTGCTGTATAGTACTTCGAACCTATTTTACGCATATAATTTGTTTTGTGTGAGTATTTTGAAAAATATTTGACCTTTGTTTATTATTTATTGAACTCTCGTATCGACAGTAAGAAAAGTATAAAATCAAATATAAAATCAAAAGTGGCGTAAATAACACCACTACACATATTATTATACCTGAAGCAGAAACATCACAGTTGTCATAAACGCTTTAATTTTTGACGATTGTTGTTAAATACTCACAATTTTTAAAAGTATATTATGAACATACTGAAAAATCAGGTATTAACGCTAAAATAATTACTATTATTAAAGGTTTCTACTCTGTAACACTGTGAAATGTATGTACCTACTGTGAAAACAAAAATAAAACAAAAAAATCGAATAAGGTAAAAAAAATAGTTTTTATTTTACGAAATATATACATAATAATATATTATTATATACGACGTATATACACGCGTAGACATGAACAGGTACAATGGTTAAATCAATTCGTTTACGTTATATTATTATATTACATTTTACAAAATGTTAACTCGGATCCTCGAGACCTTGTTAATAACTGTGGCTTCCGTGTTCACCATACGAGTGTTCGCTGTATGAGTGTTCATCGTAATGGTGGTGGTGTGGCACTTCGTATGGCACAGGGACTTCGACTCTGACTGGAAATTTGACAGGGTACGGCACTGCTTTCTCGACCGTGTATGGCACTGGTTTGTCGACGGGATATGGCACGTGCTTCTCGACTGTCACCGGGTAGGGGCGGTCCACTGGCACTTTGACCGGGTACGGCACGTGCTTTTCGACGGTGTAAGGGACGTGCTTCTCGACGGGAACGTGGACTGTGTACGGCTTGTCGACGGGTACCTTGACTTCATATGGTACGTGCTTGGTGACCTCGTAAGGGACGCGCTTCTCCACGTAAACGGTGTAAGGTTTGGGAACGTGGACGGTGTACGGTTTGTCAACGGGTACCTTGACTTCATAAGGAACGTGTTTGTAGACGGTGTACGGTTGGGGTACCTTCACTTTGACTTCGTACGGGACGGGCTTGTCGACGTGCACTGGATATGGCTTGGGCACGTGCACTGGGTAAGGGCGGTCAACGGGCACCTCGACCTTTACAGGGTACGGTACGTGTTTCTCGACCTCGACGGGGTACGGTTGGGCGACCTCCTTGATGATGGTCTTGGACAGCACTTGTGGTTCGTGGTGGAAGTCATGACCGGTCAGCTCGTGGCCGAAACCACCGGAGCCGTATCCATAACCGGTGTCGAAAATGCCTCTCTTGCCTTGGCTTTTACTGTCGTCGGTGGCTGCTGCGGTGGTGGCAGCTTTGTCAGCCGATTTTCCTGCAGCGTTTTCCGATGCCAATGCGTAGGCGCATAGGCCGAACACGCACACTATTTTGAATACTCCTCTCATATTGTTGTTAGACTTTGGATCGGATCGATCGACTGATGCTATTCTGTTGGATTCATCCGTTTTTGTAGTGTCCTGAACACCCATAATGGAAGTCATTTTCATCTCCCCCACCATGACAGGGGGGAGGCGAGCTCTACATACTTTCCAATGCTATTAGAATGGCTCCCATGTAATCTTCATACGCCTATTTGAACCTTGAAAAGTAAACGTAACCTAAGTATTGCTCAGTATTATTACAGCGTAGGTGACTGTTACAAATACACGCATAGTAAGTATACCTACCTATATAATATAACTTGTGTTTTCAACGTAGCGTGCATATACTCAATGAAAATGTAGAACTCTTTGTTTTTATCGACATTGCGACTTCGTATTGTATTACTACACACAAATCAGATTACACACGATTTAAAATGCGTTATTTAAAATTACTGTGATATAATACAAATGATTTCATATTATTATTATTGACATATAATTTTAAAAAAAATCAGCTAACGAGAAGTATCTCGGCATACGGAATAATAAGCTATTATTCAAGTGTCGTTGAATTTAGTGAGCTTGCATAACCATTCACTGTAATATAATTTATAATATAATATTATGCACTTATGTACTAAACGAGTTTTATTTTCGAAAAATATTTACCCACCTTTTAGGCTATAATATTGCCAATTGGTTTATAAATAAATTGTTCTCGTAATTTGTTGAAATTTGGCTAACGATTATTTGAAATAAATTATTTTAATTTTACGACCAGAATCCAATATTGTCAGTTCTTAAGTTGGATTGTTAGAACTAGGGTTCAAGAAATTTAGCCTGCATTTTTGATTTGGCTGTAAATTAGTTTAGGACTGATATAAATTTGTTTTGTAAAATACTAAAATTAAATACAAAGTTTGACTTTCCATATTTTTACATACTTCGTTATATATTAAAAAAGGAATAATTGACAAATTTTAGCATTTTTTTAATTAAGTTATTGGTACCTATCATATTATCGCTTACATATACATACCGTTTTCACAATTTTAGATTCGAAAGAATATATAATATATTGGTTTATTATTATTATTTTTTTTTTATTAATATTATTGTATTTACAATGATGTGTGTTTTTTTTCTGTCTGTCATCAATATTTGGGGTACTAAAAATGCTCCGATTTTTGACATCGGCATATTTTCTAATAGAAAATTGAATTTAGTTAGTATTTTATAAGATCAAAATTGAAAAATTTCAGTTGTTAAAAAGCGTCAGGAAAAACGAAAATAAAGTGGTAGTTTAAACTTAACACGCAAAACCAATTTTTGACAAAATCGATTTAATTTTTGCTGGTGTTGGTCAAAAACTAATAACCACAAACACTTGACATTTTCACCAAATATTTATATTGGTATTTTATATATATGGTAACATTTTCACAATATTTCGATTTTTCAAAGTAATTATAACCGTGAAAAATGTTACAGATTTTGTAAATATTTTTAAAATTATTCTCGATAAAAAATTTTCCACTTAGCTAAAGTTTGAAAATTTCATTCAAGGTTCCTTATACATTTAATTAAGGGTCCCGGTGCTAGTTTTTTTAAATTTTCCACAATTCTACAAAAATTGAAAATTAAATTTTATATTTTAGTTGTTACCTCAATTATAAGATTTTTCCACTAATCTACTACCCGATACCTATTTAGGGGGTTGATAGGATGAATGATTATCGAAAAAAAGGCTTTACGGGAATAACTCTCAAACTTTGTAGAATTGTCGGATTTTGATGACTATTTGTTTATCTGAAAGAAGAAGACTTCTTACAGCCCGCATCGGTCTTTTTTTTTTTTATTTTAAATAAATGTACTAAAAAATGTGTAAGAAAAAATGCTTTTTATCTTGTATATTTTTAGACATATTATAAAGTTTGAGAATAAAATATTGAAAAACAGAGATTGATGCGGGCTGTAGAATATTTTCCTCTAGCAATTAAAAAAAAAAATATGAAATTTGGTTGATTCTACAAGGCGGTATCGTTATTCTCGCAAAGTGTATTTTTGAGGACAAAATGGCATCGGCACCGCGGCCTTAATGGAAGTTTGAAATTATTAAAGATACATAGGCACGATTTTTTTTTTTTATATGAATTTAAATTTCAAATTATTTTTTAATTAGAAATATATAAAAGTTTTATTTCCATAGCTAAAATTAGACATTTTAATAGAAGATACTCCACACATGTTTTTAACTTAAACAAAAAAAAAAAATACTGGAAAGTAGCATTAAATTCTTATGAGCGTTATTGAATTTAAAATGTTTACGATATTGGATTTTCACTGGTAAATTAACGAATTTACATCTATTGATATTTGTTATTTTGTTGTAATTCAAAAACGAAGTATCGTAGATACTCGTTATTTTCACCAAATGTTAAAATTATCATTTTATATACGTCAAGGTAAAACTATTTCAATTCTTTTTGAGCTATTTATAGCCATGATAATTTTTTTAAATGTTTTGAATTATTTTTCAGTTAGAAATTCAGAGTTCAAGTTTATAGCCAACATTATAAATTCTAATATAAGATTCTCAATAAGTTTTTCTTCATCTATCAACAAAAAAAAGTTAGTTATGCTATTATATATAATATAATATACTATATATAATATATAGCCGTGAGAGATTTTTAATTTTTATAAATTTTTTTTCAACTATATTAAATTTGATTATTTATACAAATATATTAGGATAACACAACTTCTTCACTCAGAATCGTTTTTTGTATTCAATTGTTTATCATTGAATTCAAATATAACACATCCGTTACAACGACATGCTCGACAACAGAGTTAGCGGTACTCATTTTTTCACCTTTTTTTCCTTACATTTTTTGCTGCATGTATTTTAACGAACTTTTTGGGATCTTAAATTGCATAACATTTACATGCATAAGTAATTTTCAAATGTTTTGTTCAACAAGTCCCGAATCCTAGTTATTATAACACATAATTTGTAATAGAACTATTTTCCATTAGCTTCAATTTCTATTTTTTAACAATTATATGTATAGTTTATATGAAAAATGTATTTATTTTTTTTGTAAACCAAATTTAAATAATTTAATAAGTCCATAAAATATATTAAAATTCAGTCTGCAGTCACACTAATATATAATACAACTCAGTCGGTGACGCTGGGCGGATTTATTATCGATTAATATGTATTAATTATATTTGTTATTTCATTAATTTGGATTATAAATTATAATAATTATTATTTTAACTATTTATACAGTCTTAAAATAGAAGATACAATATTTTAATTATTTATTGATTATGAACTATAAAGACAAAACAAGTTATAATTACCTAAATCATAATTTATCGTATACATTGTATACTGATGTACTTAATACAATGAATAAATTATAAACACTATATTTTCTTTATTTTATTACTTTTCGTTAGATAATAATAACATCGTAATAAACAACTGTCAAAGTCAAAAATAATTAATCAGATTATCAAGTTATTTGCATACTGATTTTCAATGAAAATATGAAAATTAAAATAAAAGTAGCAAATTAATTCTAACTAGTATTTATAATTATATCTAATACAGTAGGTACGCGTAGGCATGATATATTGTAATATTCACGGACATTCAACATAATAAGAATGTCATTGCTGGTAAAATTTATTAATCGGATAACTAAACTAGTTTAATAAATAATAAATTGTTCTATAAATAAATATTACATGACATTGAGGTTGACCAAGCTTGGAGTATTATAATATATTACCTAAACTAAGTCGGTGAGTAAATATATTGAAGAAGACGCGTTATACCTACAAGTAATAAAAAAAAGTCTCGGTTTATTTCATTTCCTTGTACAACATCGCGAAGTGATTTAATAACGGCTATAATAATATTGTCCATCATAAAAAAAAACGGTCAACGACGATGATCCACGATAGAAAGTACATTGGCAAAATACAATAGGTGGTGGGGATGAGGTGGTTCGGCAAAGACGAGTCTTCCTAGGTGGACACACAAGTCACTACAAAAGCGTAGCACGCGGACCAACGGACATCAGTCGACTGCATCTCTTTCAAATCGAACGACAATGAAGACGTTTTTACATATGGCGTGCGTTATTGGGTTGTGCACATTCGCAATGTGCGCGAACCAGCCCGAATCAAATATATCTAAAGAAACCAAGAACCACGACAAGAGAGGCATCATCGACACTGGGTATGGATACGGCTCGGGTTTCGATCTGCACGAGCCGGCTGGTAATCACCAGATACACCAACATCACCACGATCAACAAGTGCTGTCTAAAACTATCATCAAAGAAGTCGCCCAACCGTATCCGGTCGAGGTCGAGAAACGCGTACCGTACCCGGTAAAGGTAGAAGTGCCCGTCGACCGCCCTTATCCGGTGCACGTGCCCAAGCCGTATGCAGTCCACGTGGAAAAGCCCGTCCCGTATGAGGTTAAAGTTGAGGTGCCACAACCGTACACCGTCTACAAGCAAGTCCCGTACGAAGTCAAGTACCCGGTCGACAAGCCGTACACCGTTAACGTGCCCAAACCATACACCGTCTACGTTGAGAAGCGAGTACCTTACGAAGTCACCAAGCACGTCCCATATCCGGTCAATGTGTACGTCGACAAACCGTACACCGTAAACGTACCGGTAACGAAACACGTACCATACACCGTCGAGAAGCGGGTGCCCTATACTGTCAACGTGCCAGTCGACCGTCCATACCAGGTTATCGTCGAGAAGCACGTCCCATACCCCGTCGACAAACCCGTACCCTATACCGTCGAGAAACCAGTACCTTACCTGGTCAAATTTCCCGTGAAAGTCGAAGTGCCAGTGCCGTACAAAGTAAACGCACACGAAGAAAATTACTCTTCTGAGGCAAAATACGAGGAAGAACAACCACAATATGCCAACGATCAAAACGAACACGGCAGTTATTGATAAACGTGTCATATTTTTCTAGTCATAACACATGTTATATTTCTGATTGAATAAATTGTAACCTAAGTCATATTATATATCTCTAACATTAAGATATGTTCGTTAAACACGAATATCACATATTATAATACTGTATATAGATTATGAATATAAATAAAGACTATTTTTTTGATATTTTTGTATTTTATTTGGTATAATCATCGTAAAAATATAGAATATATATTACCCATTGTATCCTAACAGTTATTACCAGAAAAAAAGATGTGTTTATGTGTGGAAATGATTTATCCCGTTGCAATATTAGTTTTAATTCAAAAATACATACAATTATGAATAAAAATAAATTAAATTACCTTGATATAAGAAATAGTATTTTACAGGTATTAGTTACTAGGTAAAATTAACGGCATATGGGTATAATTTATTCCCATATAATTATGAATATAAATATATTATAAAATCATAAAATATATAATATTATGTAGATATAATAAAATTCTCGTGTATATAATTATTTTAATAGTGGTAAATGTTGGATATTTTAACTATATTTTATTTTTATTGGACATAAATACTATAGTTACTTTATTCCCTTTTACTTTTTTCGTAAAAAAAATAATCTTTATTATAAACACAGTGTTACAAGCGTTTTAAATTTTATGTTTGTATTACGTTTCAGTTGAGATCACTCTCAATCGTACATTTGTCACACTTGTTATTTTAAATACGATTTTATTATATTTGAGTTAGTAATTTTTTTTCATATAAATGAGTATTTTAAATTCTACTGTAACTAAATATTGGAGACAAGAATCTATTGTCCATGGGATCGAGATTAAGTAAAATATGTATAAAAAAGACCAAGTCGTTAAAGTCGCTGGCCGTTGTATATAAATCGACATGCGTCTAAATTATGCGTACCTACCTACATTATATAAACCATGTTTGAACAAATTAGGTATATATTGTGTTTACGAGGTTAATAACCATAAATAGCCAACTATTAGTCGTACAAATGATACTACATTTATGTCTCAGGCTTAAGAATTGTGTTCAGAAAGAAATGAACGGAATACTGTGATGATATACATCACATCAATAAAAATATTAGCAACAAGTCTAAGTACATACAAGAAATATACAATATTACAATGTTGACATTGGTTAGTCATAATATAAGTCCTTCATTTTTATGTCAGTATATAATATAAGGTACACACCGAGTGAACGGTAGGTGCGAGTTAAACCAATTTATTTTTGTCAAACTGGTGTGAGAGTATTGAATAATAAAACGTTATAACTTATAAAATACGATTTTAAATGTAGTAAAACGTTTGGAGCCAAGCAGTGTGCAAACAGTTCAGCCTCCATGTGGTGTTGCCACAAGAAAAAAAGAAAAATAAGATTTTGTTAACCATACTGGAATAAAATGTCAGTAATAGTTTCCGCTAAATTACCGTCCTTAACTAAATTACCTAATCTGTATACATTTTAATTTTGAGAACCATTTATAGCAGTGTTTCTCAAAGAAGGCAATAGCAACCCTCTGTTGGCGTCAGCAGCTTCCAGGGGGGTGGTTTAAAACCCGAATACATTTTAGGGGCGTTGGAGAGGACTAGAGCGGCATTAAGTGATTAAAAAAATCGAAAGAATAATATGTTATTCTTATACTTCAAATCAAAATTAAAAAGCAAGTAAATGTCCACATAATTCCACTTACGACTCTTTTTAAGTAAATCCAAGCCCGATATTAACAACATTGTTAAAGAGCATCAGGTTCATCCTTCACAGTATATACGTTTTAATTTAATTTTAATTTTAATAACTTTAAATAAGATACAGATTAGTGATTAATGTTTGAACTTTAAAAAAATATAATTTTAAAAATGATCAAGTATTACTTGGGTATAACAAATAGGTATGGTTTATTTAAATATAACAATTACAATAATTACGTACCGTTACTGAAAATATCAATTCTGAAAATGGGCGGTGGATTAAATAAGTTTGAGAACCTGTGATTAAGAAGTACCCAGGGGCCTCTACGAAGGTAGCTCTCATCGAATCCCAAAAATGATTTGCCCTAATTTTAAGATTAAGTCAACAATTTTAATTAAGTTGATTGTAATTAAAAGTGTGTTACAATGTATAAAATATATAATAATATATTATACATAAATGTCATTCTTGAAATAGTTTTGTTTTTATATTCTTTTTTTTATTAGGGTTAAGGCTTTAACTACTAGGTTATTAGCCTGTGGTACTGTAGGGGAGGGTACTGTAGATTGTTTTACACGAGTGTGTTTGTTTTGGCAGAATTTTTAATTTGGGCACCCGTAGGCATCTGCCATGCCCGGGTGGAGGATAGCAGCACTTGTTCTCCGAACACCGTGACTTGCCCAAAGAAAAATTCCGCCCGCGACCGAGGTATCGAACTCGGGTCAGCCACTCCGTCCCCTTTTATATTCTTTTATAGACGATATATTGTATTATATAAAGATTTTTTATTTAAAAACTATTGGAGAGCGTTGTGGTAAAAGGTAAAAGGTAAACAATATATTTTGTTTTATTTTACTACCTTTGCCTAAAGTTATGCAGCAAAACCAATCAATTAGTTTAGTTAAACCTGACTATCATATTTTCTTCTATGATAAATTCAAATCAATTATGTTGAATACAAATTATACTTTTTAAATGAAATTTACACAGAAAACCGTGACTCATTTTTGAAATCCATAGAACATGAACATGTAACCGGTAGACTAGGTGGAACAAAATATGTTTTAATACAACATAAAATTGATGAAAATAAATCTGGGTTATTGATTATTCAATTGAAATACAACAAGATGTACCTAATTAAACAAATAGTTTCATTCACAGCGACTTAATTTAAAACTGTATTATCAAATAATATAAATAAGTTTTATTTAAATAAGTCTACAATAGTATAGAAGATTTTATTAAAGTAAGTAAGTAAAATACTAAGATAAATGTACGGTTTTAAGAATAATTATATAACAATTTGTTTGTTTTACATTATTTCCTTAAAATAAATATTATGAAATATCATAAAAAAAAAAAAAAAATAATGATAGTTAATATGGTCTAATAAACACGAACGACGATAATGTTAAATAGAAAGTATAATATACTAATATATCACCGGAGAAGGGTATGGTGGGAACACGTGGATGAAGCTTCCTCGTTGAACATCACACAATTTGATTCACTACAAAAGCTTAGCGCGCAGACTAAGTAGGCATCAGTCGATCGTTTCATTCAAATCGTATAACAATGATGAGGACTTCACCGGCAGTTTGCGTTATCGTGCTGTGCTGCAGCGTTTTCGCTTTTGGCGGAAAACTGCCAGACGAAAAGAAAACGACGTCCGACGACGGAAAAAACCTTGACAAGAGAGGCATTTTCGACACCGGTTATGGATATGAAGCGGGTGACGACTATCAAGGACATGGCAAAGTATTGTCCAAAACCATCATCAAAGAGGTCGCCCAACCGTATCCAGTCGAAGTCGAGAAACACGTACCGTACCCGGTAAAGGTCGAAGTTCCCGTCGATCGCCCTTACCCAGTGCACGTGCCCAAGCCATATGCGGTCCATGTGGACAAGCCCGTCCCATACGAGGTCAAAGTAAAAGTGCCACAACCATACACCGTCTACAAACACGTTCCATACGAAGTAAAGTACCCGGTTGACAAGCCGTACACCGTCCACGTGCCCAAACCGTACACCGTTTACGTGGAAAAGCGCGTCCCTTACGAGGTCACCAAACATGTCCCTTACACCGTAAAAGTTTACGTCGATAAACCGTACACCGTCCACGTACCAATAACGAAACACGTACCGTACACCGTCGAGAAGCCGGTACCATATACGGTCAAAGTTCCGGTCGACCGCCCTTACAAGGTTACCGTCGAGAAGCACGTGCCGTACCCTGTCGACAAACCCGTACCCTATACCGTCGAGAAACCAGTACCTTACCTGGTCAAATTTCCCGTGAAAGTCGAAGTGCCAGTGCCGTACAAGGAACACGAAAATGAAGACAAATACTCTTCATCAGAGGCCCTATACGAAGAAAAACAACCGCAATACGGTCAACACGAGCACGGCAATTATTGATTGATATACTGTCATATTTTGCTAGTCATAATGTAATACTTATAATATTATGTTACTTATCTTGTTCTGATTATTTTTTGTTGCAAAAGTCATTGGAAATATTTTTGTTTTATGCTAATATTTTGTATTATAATATAGTATAATAATATGTATTGAGATAATATTATGTTCTTAAAATAAAGACTTGTTTTATAATATTTTTCTATTTGTGTTCAAAAAAATATTACTAAAATCCACATAAATAAAATGTCGTCTGCTACATCCACGAGAGAATTGTTGTGTCTATGAGTGGTAACTGTGTAAGTAGCAATAACTTTTCAAAATTGGTTTTACGTCATAACTGTAACTAAATCATCAATTCGTTGATTTCGCTAGTCGTCGTCAATCGATTATCAACGATAAGTTCCCAAACAAGACGTTTGTTCTGAATTGTGGGAATGTGGGTAATATTAAACTTTTTACACATTTCATAAGCAACTTACCTATCTGTTATATTATTATATATTTTAGTCATATGGTTATCTGTATAGGGGACTATATACGACGTGTAGCTACATATTCACTTTGACTTTATCCCTAAAATGCATAATATTATAATTTCAGTGATTGTAAACTGCGCCAAAGGTATAGATAAACAAAAAAAATCACACATGTAAACTGCACCCGAGTTATTATCAAACTTAAATTGGTGATATTATGTAAACTGAGGCCGGATACAATTTTAAAAATCAATAGGTATTTATATTTTTGTAAAATCAAACAAAACTACATAATTACAAATCTTAAAAATCAACAATACTTTATTATTGCATAAATAATTCAAAGAACAATTAAGAAAATACGCTATTTTTTAAACTTATTTATGATTTACCTAAGGAAGTTGAGTAATGAGAGTTTGGTTTTGCGTTAGTATCTTTTCTTTTGAAACTAATAATACCCACGTGAAATCAAATAATTTCTCTTCTTTTAAATTGAAGTAGTTTTAATATTTATTTAAGTACAGTTACGTTGTAATAACTATCAGACGTATACTTATATACATATATTGAACTGCGAATATGAAAAGATTTTTATGTTATATTTTACAGGATACTAAGTTTCACCTAGTACAATATAATTAAAACGTCATAAACATTAAAATATGTAAGTATGATATATTTTGCTTAACCGATGACCTAGGTGTCTAGAGTTGAAACGAAACTATTTCAGTATGTCTCACCATACTTGCAAATTGCAATTGCCGGTCGACGTTTTAATATTATTATAATTAATTTAATAAATTTATAAGAAATAGTTTGTTAAGGTGGGACTCCATGTTAATTCAAATAAAATAAAATATTATATGACACATAACGTGTCTATTATAATTTTAGATTCTGAGCGAAGCGATGAATGTATTGATTCTACAATGATGTGTGTTTTTTTTTTTATTTTTTTTTTATTTTTTTTTTTTATTTTTGTGTCTGTCATCACCTTTTAGGACAGTAAAAGTGCTTGGATTTTCTTCAATAGTAACTTTTCTGATAGGAAAGTGAATCTAGTTGGTACTTTGGGGGGTCAAAAGTAAAAATTTCCCAGTAGTTTTCACAAGCGACGTGAAAAACAAAAGAAAAATTAAGGAAAAACGGGAATTTTTACGCAAAATCTGTTTTCGAGAAAATCGATTTTGGTTTTTGGTGTAACTCTAAAAAAAATGACCGTAGGGACATGAAATTTTGACTGAATGTTTATATTAGCATTTTCTATACACCATAAAATTTACAAAATATTTTGACTCTTTTTGAGCTGTTTACGGCCATTGTCAGTTTTCAATTTTTTTAGTTTTTTTTTCTATAGATATCAATAAAATTTTATCTGTTGAGTAAAAGGCTTGAAAATTTAATATAAGGCTCCTAGGTTATTGTTTCAAAGGCAGATGAAAAAAATTAAAAATCCTTAGTCACAGTTTTTAATTATAAGCATTTAAAGTTCAAATTTTGACAAAATACGGAAAAATCACGAAAAATAGCAAATTATTTTGATGAGAATTCATAAAAATTTTTCTTTTTAAATCTAAGATTTGAAAATGTAATATAAGATTACTCATAAGTTTGTCTACCTTTATCAAAAAAAAAATGTCTAGAAGAAACTTAAATTAAATTTTTATGAGCGTCTGAAATTTATATTTTTACAACATTTGATATTTACTCGATTTCTCATGTAACAATTTTCTTATTTTATTGTAATTAAAAAACGAATGACTGTAGATACTTGAAAATTTCACTGAATGTTTATATTAGCATTTTCTATACACCATAAAATGTTGAAAATATTTTGACTCTTTTTGAGCTGTTTACGGACATTGTCAGTTTTCAATTTTTTTAGTTTTTTTTTCTATAAATATCAATAAATTTTTATTTGTTGGGTAAAAAATCGTGAAAATTTAATATAAGGCTCCTGATATATCGTTCTAATAGCAGTTGAAAAATATTAAAAATACATAGGCACAATTTTTTTTTATAAGCATTTAAAGTTCAAATTTTGACAACATTTATCAAATTTATAATTTATTAATTATTTTGTAGTTAAAAATTTATAAATTTTTAACTTTTATGGCTAAGGATTGAAAATTTAAAACAAGGCTCCACGTAAATAGGTTATATATAAATTACTTTATTCACAATAATATCGTCAAATATACTTGGTAAAATCATAGGCTGACTGACCGTTTTCGCTCAGAATCGTTTTTCTTATACAATGATATTATATCATTGAATTCAAATTTAACACCATCCATTACAGTGACCCACTTGTAACCTACCGTACAGCAGAGCGACATCCACTTATCCACCTTTTTTTTTTTGAACTTGAGCCGGCAATTATGGCTATTAGTTATTGTAGTGATTGTGGACTGTGGTTTGTAGGGTTGGTATAGGGTAAGATTATTACTGTAGTTACGCAACACGTGTATGTGTGGCAAGGTTTTTGCTACTACAAATCCGAGTGGTTACCCATCCGGGAACTCGTAGCATCAGACGTTCCTTACTCTCAGTCACATTACATGACTGATAGCAACTAACGCGCTGCGCCAAGCTACATATTATTATAATTTATAAATTACTATTAATACATAATAGACCATAGTAAAAAACTAAATTCCGTAATAATATGAAGGAAGTGTTTCACGCCATTATACTAGGTACCCTCGCAAATAGCTCATTTATTAATAAACTACAAACAATACATTTGAGGTCGTGACAAATTCAGAAAAATGAAATCAACCCATTTCAAATAGAATAGTATTTTCATTTCCATTATATCAATTAAAAATACATAGGTACCTATCAGTTACATTGTTTTACAATGAAAACACTTTCATTGGATTTTTTCAAATTCTCCAAGAGGAGGTACAGTAATTAAATATTTATAACTATTTATTTTATCATAGTATACAAATACGTTGTGTAACAGGGTGTTTTGTGCTACCTCTACGCTGTTCTTATCATTATTATTAGCTGCAACCAAACGTCTAATTATGTAAGTCACTATAAGTTACATAGGTACGAGTGTTCACGCTCTACACTTCCACAGAGATTTATCATACATGTTTATGGATTTTAAACATCACGAGTTTTGAAATTAAACTTGTCGATCGCGACAAAAATATGATATAAATAACGTGACAGAGAAAATTGTAAAATATACATTTTTTAAAATATATTTTCTAAGAATTACAAAATTGTATTAATGGTAATACGGATAACATAATATTGTTTCGAAATCATAAAAACGTTTAATGTAAATTATTATGATTTAGTATGATATATCAATACAGAAAATTATACAGGTGAACGACGGTTTATCTGCAATAAATCGATAAAAACTGCAAGTGCCCAATATTTATTGTGGTTTAATTTACATTATTATAACGAATTATGGATGAAATAAATCTTTATTTACATTTTACATAACAAAATAATAATATAGTGCACATACTATTAAAAAACAATCTATCATATTTTGGATAACCGTTCAATATCAAAGACGCTTCAATTACATTGTCTTACACAAACTACAAAGTGTTATGAAATGGTACAAAATTGATGGTATCATGTAAAAAGTAAATAGTAGGTGGTAGGCGATAGACAACAATAGAAAGTAGACGCGTGCAGTGTATCAATCTATGGCCGAACTGTGAGTGGGGGCGAAGCACTGGACTTCATTGGTGCAAGACACTGTGGTCACTACAAAAGCCGAGCGCGCAGACGAACGGACATCAGTCGATTGTTCCGTTCAAAACGAATAACAATATGAAGAAGATTTTACTCGTGGCGTCCGTGGTTGGGTTGTGCGCCTTCACTCTGGCAGTGAAAACGGAGGACGAGAAGAAACCAGAGTCCAATGACGGCAAAAACCAAGGCAAGAGAGGCATTTTCGACACCGGTTATGGATACGGCTCCGGTGGTTTCGGCCACGAGCTGACCGGTCATGACTTCCACCACGAACCACAAGTGCTGTCCAAGACCATCATCAAGGAGGTCGCCCAACCGTACCCCGTCGAGGTCGAGAAACACGTACCGTACCCTGTAAAGGTCGAGGTGCCCGTTGACCGCCCTTACCCAGTGCACGTGCCCAAGCCATATCCAGTGCACGTCGACAAGCCCGTCCCGTACGAAGTCAAAGTGAAGGTACCCCAACCGTACACCGTCTACAAACACGTTCCTTATGAAGTCAAGGTACCCGTTGACAAACCGTACACCGTCCACGTTCCCAAACCTTACACCGTTTACGTGGAGAAGCGCGTCCCTTACGAGGTCACCAAGCACGTACCATATGAAGTCAAGGTACCCGTCGACAAGCCGTACACAGTCCACGTTCCCGTCGAGAAGCACGTCCCTTACACCGTCGAAAAGCACGTGCCGTACCCGGTCAAAGTACCAGTGGACCGCCCCTACCCGGTGACAGTTGAGAAGCACGTGCCATATCCCGTCAACAAACCAGTGCCGTACACGGTCGAGAAAGCAGTGCCGTATCCTGTTAAATTTCCCGTCAAAGTCGAAGTACCTGTTCCATACGAAGTACCACATCACCATGAAGAACACTCGTACGGTGGACACTCCTTCGGCGAACACGGAAGCCACAGTTATTAACATGGATCAGATTTTTATATTTTGTAAAAACTATGTATACTTGTAACTTAAAATGTGATTCGATTTAAGGATTGTAATATACCTTGTACATGCCACTAATATAATTTTGGATATAGAATAAAAACTGTTTTTTTTAGTTTATACAAACTTACTTTAGATGGGTGTTTTTTCAGCAAACTCCTTGTTTAGCGATCTGGTTATTACTATAGAACTATTTAGTAGTCGTATATATTTGTACAATAGAAAATGTATAATATTGGATATCTCAATCGGCAACCTCTTATCATAAAATCAAAAACAATAAGCGAGGCCATAGCATTTGAAGTTTGCCGCATGGTGCACATTGGTTCTCATCACTACAATAATAATCCGAGTAACGGGTTGTGTATCATAGACGCATAGTTGAATTTAATCTGTAAACAAAGTTGTCCAACTTTTGTCTTTAAATTAAACAGTTTTCCTTGTTTAATATTTTACTTGTATAACAATTATATTATCTTTTTAAATCCGTAAGGGGTTGGGGTGCCCATGTTAAGATTATAAATCAAAAATATTTATGATAGATAATTGAAGACAATTAATGGCTTAAGAGTCCAAATTACATAATATACTAGCTGATCCCGTGCATTTTGTTGCCCGTTAAATGTATCAACTATATATGACTCAAACTTTTTTCAATTCGTTATTTAATATTTGGTGTATGGTATTCAAGATTTATCTTAACTTTTCCGTTGCCCCGAATAAAAATTCTGATTTGCAGCAATACATTATCAAGTAGGCAATCTACCTGCGGTAGATCGCGGACTCCGTGCTGTTTATACGCAAGTGTATTATTTAACGCCAAAGTATCAAAGGGGTTGATTCTCTCCCTTTTAAAATTAGCCTTTCTTTTAAGTTCGGTCAAATTACACACATTGTAAAAATTTCATCAAGATTGGCTCAGTAGTTTCGGAGTTTATTCCGGACCAAGACGTGACACGGGATTTTTATATATAAGATTATTATCAACATACAATTTTTTACTAATACAGTTTTTTCCTTCTTATTTTTTTTTTTTTTTTATTGATATACTTTATATTTCCAAATATAATTTATATAATGATTTGGTCGGTAATCATGTCGGGTTCATAATGTGTATTTCTAAACAATAAATTATTACCAACGGTATTCTATTAGCATTAGCTGCAGATAATGCTGTTTTTAAATTACTTAATATGACATTACAGTTTAGTTTGCTACGGTCGCTGCATGTAACTGCATACATCAAAATAAGTAAAGCGTATACTGGTCTGCATAATACGCTTGTTGTATAACTTGTGTATGAAATAGTAAAAATAGAATTGTTTTAAATATTCTTCTACCCGTGAACTTTTTTTTAGCAGTTTTTAATGTTCACGAAATTATCATTAATGCTTTAATTATCTATTAAATATTCACACGAATGATGTTTAATCACTAAAATATATTATCATGTAGATGGAAATATAAAAAATGGAACAAATATTGCGGAACCCTTTATATAATTGTAATTGTAGACACCTCGCAAAATATAATTAATTATTGTTATCGTTACCTATATAGTTATATCACAACGACTTAGGTATAACTATTGTTATTATCATTTGTATTAATTGTACAAAATATTTGATTAAGCAATTATATATCTATACACTTTATTAGTAAATTAGTAATCATATTTTAATTCAATAACTGATTGAGAGTATATTATAAATATTAAGGTTACATTTATTGATATTTCATATTATGAGTAACCAATTTTTTAAATACTTGTTATTTACTTTTATATTATACTGATTAATTGCATACTACCCATCAATAATACCTTTTATTTACACATGGAAGTCACAATATGCGTGTGTTTAAAATTATTAAAATTAAGCAATGTTTAAACAAATATCATTTTTAATCATAATAATATATTGATTTAGGTAATCATAACATTATGAATCTATTTTTGATTAATTAGTTTTAAATTGTTAATATTATTTCAAATATTTTGTTCAAAAACTTTATGGGCACAAGTGCACAACTATAATAATTTATCGAATAAGATCAAAATGCTTGAATAATTCTTTAACTGTTCAAGTTGATCAAATCGCGTAAAACTGATTTAAGTTTAAAAATAAACTTTACATAAAATGTTCTCTTCCAGTTGTGGACCGAAATAAGGAGGAAAACATATCCAGATATCAACCTCATCTGAATAATAGACATATTATGTTCACATAAATTATATTATCAAATTGAAAAAAAAAATAGATTTTAATATAAAATAAGTCTTTATTTGATTATTCATTAGATATATCTATTTACATACAATTCGTTATCAACCGAGGTAAGTACATTATATCGTTGAATACATATTTTGGTTTCGGTAACTGTGACACAATACCTAACCTAACAAAAACAATACAATAATATAGACAATATAGTTATGACTTATGACTAGTAAAAAATAATTAAAAAAGTTATCGATAATTATTGGTTCGCCTTGTTGCTGCGATTGTTCTGAGTGTTCGTCAGACTGTTGTGCTTGTTCAGCGCTATCATCTTGCTTTTGTAGTTGTTCTTCGTTTTCATATTGTTGTTGTTGATGTAGTTTTAATTCGTGCACATACTGCTGTTGTGGTTGCGACTGTCTTTCGTTTTCATACTGTTGTTGTGGATGTGGTTTTAATTCGTATACATACTGCTTTTTGTGGTTGCGACTGTTCTTCGTTTTCATATTGTTGTGGTTGTTGTGGTTTTAATTCGTGCACATACTGCTGTTGTGGTTGCGATTGTTCTTCATTTTCATATTGTTGTTGTGGTTGTTGTGGTTTTACTTCGTGCACATACTGTTGTTGTGGTTGCGACTGTTCTTCGGGTTCGTATTGTTGTGGTTGATATTGTTTTTCGTGTTCGTATTGTTGTGGTTGTGTCTGAACTTCTGGTTTAAATTGTTGTGGTTGAGATTGTTCTACAGGTACGTACTGCTGTGCTTGTGACTGTACTTCTGATTTATATTGTTGTGGTTGAGATTGTTCTTCGGATTCGTACTGTTGGTGTTGCACTTGTTCTTCAGGTTCGTACTGTTGTTGCTGTTGTTCTACTTTTTCTTTACGCAGCGTTGGCCAAAATAATTTTTGTTCGTGACCTTTTACTTCATAAGGCACTGGGACTTCAACTTTGACAGGAACTTTGACCGGATACGGCACTCGTTTCTCGACTGTATAAGGTACAGGTTTTTCGACGGGATACGGAACGTGCTTCTCGACGGTTACCTGGTACGGGCGATCTACTGGTACTTTGACTGGATAGGGTACGGGCTTTTCGACGGTGTACGGTATGTGTTTGTCAACGGGCACCTGCACAGTGTACGGCTTGTCCACGAACACCTTGACGGGATAAGGGACGTGTTTGACGACTTCATAAGGTACGCGCTTTTCGACGTAAACGGTGTACGGTTGGGGCACGTGGATGGTGTACGGTTTGTCTACCGAGTACTTGACTTCGTACGGGACGTGCTTGTAGACGGTGTACGGTTGCGGCACGTTGACTTTGACCTCATACGGGACGGGCTTGTCCACGTGGACTGGATATGGCTTGGGCACGTGCACCGGGTAAGGGCGGTCGACGGGCACTTCGACCTTTACCGGGTACGGCACGCGTTTCTCAACTTCGACAGGGTACGGTTGGGCGACCTCCTTGATGATGGTTTTGGCAATGACCACTCGCTGCTCGTGCCCGTGCTGGAAGTGTGGACCGCTTACCACGTTACTGAAACTGGTGGCCCCCATAACCGTAACCGGTGTCAAAGACGCCTCGCTTTTCGTGTCCTTTGCCGTCGTCCGTCATTGTTGTCATCGTCGCTGCCGCTGTCGGCGTCACCGTAGCGTTCTCCTCGGTCTTGTTGGTCTGCAACTCCACTCCGCCAGCGACAAATGCGCACAGCCCGACGACGTACGTCATTCTCCAGAATATTACCGTCATCGTTATGGAAACTCACTCAGTGCTCGCCAATGGGTAGGTACGTCCTATGTGAACGCAGCGATGGACTGATGTCCGTTCGTTCGCACGCTTGGCTTTTTGTAGTGTGTATTGTGTATCTAACATTATACCACGGTTCGCCTAGGAATTCTGTTGTAGAGATGACCCCCCCCCCCCCTCCCCCTTTAACGTTTTCCGCACTAATCTACTTTCTAATCTCGACGAATTGTCGCATAATAATATTATAATAATGTCATAACACGTTTTAGGATAAACGATACTTTTATACCAACAAACTTTATTAGTGCGTGATATGAAAATCGTTCGTCTAATTATAACACCTTAATAATAGAGTTACATGTTGTTGTTGTTGTTGCTATATTATATTATTACGTTAGTCGGTATTAGAATTTAATATTATTTATTACATTGTTATAAACATGTTGTGTTCGGACTTAGATTTTATGTTTTGTTCGAAATAAAAGAGGTAACAAAATCTCATCATAACAGTGAAGAATAACATTTTTTTTAATTTAAAATACCTACATTAATTAAATAGTTGTTAAACGTTTCGACATAACTAATCGATTTGATTGAAAGAAAATATTTGACGTTTGGGTATAAAAATTGATACCTATTTTTATGCATAGTAATTATTCTCAACTTTTACCATACATTTTAGAAGTCCAGTGGTTACAAGATAGGTACTTTCATTTTTTGCCGCTCTATTTTACTCATAGAATTGTTGAATTTTTAATAATTAGAGTATATAATAGATAGTTAAAAGCAAACTAGCGCCTCTGATTAATGTATATATTATTAAAGTATTAAATAATATTAAATCCATACTAATATTATTAAACCATGATTTATCATAATAAAATATTAAATTGTAGTTCATTCATGAACCAGGATAAAAAAAAAACTACCTAACAGAGCATAGTTAATAATATTTATAATTTTTAATTTTAATTTGTTCATCAGTATGTTATTATAGTTTTTTAAACACATATAATAATGTCATAACATTATGAGTGTTATGGCTGATAAATTTAAATAGTAAATTACTGGTAACGATAGTCGAATTTACACATCGTATATTTGAGTGCAAGATGCATCAAAATAAATCGAGTTTATAAAAAAATAAATGTTTAAAATAAACATTATTATGATATGTATTAGGATTGGATATAATTGACTGTGATGTTTATTAATATGTATTACTTTAATATATAATTGAACCGTGCTGAATGCTAACATAATAAATATATATACTATAATAAAATTAGTGTTGTAGTTTTATTGTGTTAATATACCATATTACCTCTAGGCTTATTAATAAATAATGTTATTTCAAAATAATCAACTTTGTATTTTTTGATTTAAATTACGTGATCGACAACTTTTGAATAGGGTAAAAATAGGGAAATACAAATGGTAAAATTATAATATACGAAACAATGTTATAGTTAATGTTAAATGAGTGAATTAATTTTACTTCAGAAACTAATCTGTTATAGTTATAGGAGGAAAAACGTGAGGGGGGCTTGAGTCGACTTAGTCCCCCCCACAAAAAAGTTTTAATGAGAGCCATGAGAGCTTAACCCCTCAAAGTATCCGATTAATATTTATGCTTTTAAACTGCATAGTACTTACAGTTATTGTAGCATAAATAATAAACCTGAAAGTTAAATATAATTTGGAAAATAAAAACTTCCCTAAAAATAAATCCACTTTTTAAAAATTATTTTTCTGACTTAAACATTGTTTGTCAGTTCTCGATAACTTAAAAGTCATGATATTGATTTATTATTACTGAATATCTAATAATATTTCAAAAAATCAAGTAAAATTATGTGTGTAAACTAACATAAATCACAGTAAATGTTCTAATCAAACAAAATAAAAAAAAACGTGTATAATATAAGTAGGTACCTATATCAATTATAATTATTAAATAAGAATTCCAATTTCGATTCAAGACCTATGGGATGTGGTAAATGGTGAATCTAGTATTTATAACTAATTAAGTTATTAGTTATTAGTTTTTCAAGTCTATAATATTTACCCGTATTTTTATTTATTATCATAGTCTGTTTTACGGTTTAAAAAATAATAATATATTTGATGTTTATTCAATCTCTACAAAATGAACAAGTGCATATTATAATGTTTCAGAATCGATTTAGATGTACCTATCGTCGTATAAATAATTTTGAATTACACAAAAAAGTTGTCGAATAATGTATGTTTATTTGGATAAAAAATTAAACTCGCAGATGAAATACTTTTTAACACAATAAATATAAAAAGAGTAGTTGTTGTATTTAACATCCATCCAAATCTCATTTTTTATACCATTCACTTTAGTCCAAGAATACCTAGAGACATTAGTTATACCTTTGGAATATTACTTTGAAACTTAAAGCTACATACTTATATACACAATTTTTGTTTAGATCATTGTATGACATAGCGAACATATTATTCTGCAGTACATTGGACAGTTTTATATTCTCCAACAAAAGCAAACAATACAGATATCCCATATATTGTTCACGTATTATATACAAGTTATATATATACCCTCTCAATGATGGACATTTTTCTTATACAGCTAACATAACCTTTTTTTCAATTAGTGGACAGCGGACAAATCCCTTTATCTCATATCATTCAACTATGTAGTACCTAATGAATAATGATACCGCTATACAGGAGGGTTTCACTCGGTGGTTGTAATAATTTTGATTCTAATGTATGTTGTATTGTTTAGTATATGACGTATCTTTCAACAAATAGTATTATACTAAATATAAAAGCTTGATTAGTAAGAACTACGTACTACAATATTTAAAAATATATACAAGTATTTATTACATTTTTCAGCCCCCCCCCCCCCCCATTCCTCATACATAGCAATACAAAATAATACTCCCGGTTACGCCAATGATTTAATATAAATTATAATATTATTAGTTGATTTCGCGATCGGATTAATAAGCAATGGTCATATTATATTATACTATTTTTACATTAAAATAGGTAACTGTTGTTTGTATAAAACATTATGATAGTTAAAAAAAATAAAAATAGTTCACTGTGATTCATGGACGTTTCAAAAACGCGCTGCAGGGACAGCAGTCTTCGTGTGTGCGATTCGAGGTGTTGGAGGTCGATATAGTTCCGGACAAACCGAAAATTACAGTGACGGAGTATGGACGGAGACACGACGGTCAATATAAAGTCAGCAGCAGCAGCAGCAGCAGCTGAACAATCGTGACACATTCGTGATAGGTTTTTTTCTAGCTGCACTGGGGAGGCGAGTACTCAAGGTCACGTGTTGCGTTTGTTGTAAATAATAAGGGTGGTACGGAGATTCCCGATGAACTCGACTGATTCTGTGAGACGACGATGACGAGTAAGATTGAGTGGACGCTGACAGAGTGTTATTAATCCGAAATCCGTTATCACTGATAAGTACTGCGTGGTATGCAGTGGCGCCCGAACTAAATTTGTTTAGGTGTGGCAATGAACGATAACTTATACCCACCTACCCCCATAGGATATTATTATATTATTTCAACGGAGATGCACGATGAACTCGACTGATTCTGTGAGACGACGATGGCGAGTAAGATTGAATGGACGCTGACAGAGTGGTGTTAATCCAAAATCGGTTATCACTGATAACTACTGCGTGGTATGTTGGTATAGTGGTGTAATACTCTGTGCCATTGATAATCTGTGCAATATTTCAAGTCACTATAGTTATAGTCATGGAAGTTTTACCTGTGTATGATATAATCTATTATCATACCTATACAAAATGTAATAACCCCTGCAGAATTTGTAATTAATTATTTGTTTTTATAGTTATTTATACAATTTTTTGTATACTTCTATAATTTAAATATAAGATAAAAATTACTTATTTACAAAATACTTGTTTATTGAATTTACTTGTAACATGTGTGTAGGATAAAACATTTCAAACGCAATGATTCTAATATTCTGTAATAATGTAAATTAAAATGCAGTTCTGCAGTTGTAAATGTGGCAGCAATATTTTATTTTATTTTGAAAACGTTTAGAACGACCCTACCGAAATTAACTTTGTCATTCACAACTACCATATACATTTTATTTATTTATTTATAATAATTAAACGGACGGAGTCCTTATACAAAACAGTTTAAATTACAGCAGTGAGAGATTACAATTGATAGTAAAATAGGTCAGGTACACAAAGAAAAATAAACGAAAATTATTATGAATAATTATTATAAAACTATTAAGATAATTAATAAAATACAATAAAATAAGTTAGTGTAAGACAATATAAAAATAAACTTATTAACATAACTTTAGTTTTATGTCGTAACACATACTTCCTTCCTCGCAATTATTCTGAGCTAAATAACTCATATTCAATTCTATACATTAAATTAATTTAATAATACACAGTTGGAGCCATATTGATACTATAATTTAAAGTTCTATATGTAGTAATAATATATATTATTCAATATATTAACGACGTCTGACACGTATGACAATATTAATTTTAAATCGTAGGTATAATAATGTATTACATTAAATGAGTTGAAAAAAAATCAATTAATTGATTGCATCGGGCGAGAAGCCAGAAACATTCATGCCTACGTTATTTGAATAATAATTTCATTTCCATGTCAATAGAATTATTTAAACAGGTTAGTACGAAATAAAATATATATTTTTAACCGAAAACAACTTATTAAGTATCTACACCTACAATCTACATTCATTTATTCTTCACTATATACAACGATTTTTACTACCGATGCCCAACATAAAACCATAATATAGTATACTAACTAGATAATAATATGTTATCTCTTTGTTTGGAAATATGATTTTAACCGATACGATATTATAACTATTTAAGTATTATGTAATATACTAATATGTATAATAGTATAATATTATTTAAATATAAATATAAACAATAATAATTATGTTATAGTGAATACTTACTAAGTTTATGAATCTGGCGTAACTAAAAAAAAACTTAACCGTAATGAAGTTAAAATACGTTGAAAAATGAGTATGTTAAAATACAATGTTGTCAATATAAGGTCAGGCAGTATTTTTCAAATATTTTTTGTTCGACTGTCTTGAGTTTAACGCTTTGTAAACTTAAGTATGTATTTTTGAAATATAAAAAAGACGTATAAAATGTACCCACTTACTTAATATTTTTATACGTACAGGGTACATACGTTGTTCATGTTTTACGTTAAGGTTTTTAGTTTATTATAATATTTTATGTAAACAAAACGTTTTGTTACCAACGTTTCCCGACTCTGTGCACTACATTATAAGCTCAAATCGTTAACTTGGCTCTTCAGAGACCATACTATATTATTAGGTATCTGTCTTCTATAATATATTAATATTAATGGTACGCTTGCTTCGATACTAACTGTAGTGTACAAGAAATAAAAACCACTATAGGAATCCAATTATTATTGGAGAATGGATCGATATAAATAATAATATATGTATATATAGTATACAGCGAAAGCACTTTGATTTCGAGTTATATAGAAATATAATAATATGAATAACAAATTTTGCATAATAAAACATAAAAAAAATTGTATATATTTACATAATATAATATAATATTTATGACAAGCTCAAAATATTCTAAACAGCGAATATAAAGAATGACTAGGTAGAGGTATAAGTGTACGTATTTAAAATTTATGATCATAACCATGATAGTTTAAACTTTTTTCAAAATAGTGTCCGGGTTTTTTACCAGAGAATTCATTGCGGTACGGCATCCACGAATCGTACGAAAAGGGCCTTTCCGTTTGAGTACCAGCCGTATGGTACGGTACCGGGACTTCGATTCTCAGCGGGAACTTTACCTGGTACGGGACGGGCTTGTGCACGACGTACGGGACGGGTTTATGCACGGTGTATGGTACGTGCTTCTCGACGATCACCTGGTACGGCCGGTCGACTGGAACGTTGATCGGGTATGGAATCGGCCTCTCCACCATGTACGGTACGTGCTTCTCGTAGGGCATGAACACGTGGTATGGTCTGTCGACGAACACACCGACGTGGTAAGGTACGTGTTTGATGACTTCGTAAGGTACGCGCTTTTCGACCAAAACAGTGTATGGTTTGGGCACGTGGACGGTGTACGGTTTGTCGACGGGTACCTTGACTTCATACGGGATTTGCTTGTAGACAGTGTACGGTTCTGGCACATTGACTTTGATTTCATACGGGACGGGCTTATCCACCGGCACCGGATACGGCTTGGGCACGTGAACCGGGTAGGGGCGGTCGACGGGCACCTCGACCTTTACCGGGTACGGTACGTGTTTCTCAACTTCGACCGGGTACGGTTGGACCACCTCCTTTTCGACCTCCTGGTATTGGATTTTCGGGGGCCCGTCCGATGTATTCTCACTGTGTGCCTCTTGGACTTGAGTGCCTTGCAAATCGTACGATCCTTGAACGTTTATAGCTTGTTTGTATGTCCCTTGGTTTATCTGTACTGCTTGTTCATATGTTCCTTGGTCGTGTGTTATTTGATTAAGTTGAACTGATTGTCCATATGCACCTTGGTCGTGCGATCCTTGGATTAGCTGCACTGATTGTCCATATGCGCTTTGGTCGAGCGTCCCTTGATCTACTGCTACTGCATTTCCATGTGTTGCTTGATCGTTTTGCAGCGTTCCTTGTTCTAGGGGCACACCTTGTCCGTATGCGCTTTGATCGTATCCTCCTTGGTCAAGTTTTCCTTGGTCGAGTGTTCCTTGATCAGTCGTTCCTTGGCTGAGTTGTACTCCTTGGCTACTGTCGGTATTGTGCGTACTCCTCTTACTAACATCGTTTTTATTGATTATGTTTTGGCCAGCAACTAAAGCGCACAATCCACACACCAAAAATATTACTCTGTTCATCTTCATTCGATTTACATTCAACCGATCGACTGATGATCGTTCATCCGTTACATCTGCTTTTGTAGTAACACGCGAGAGAGTAGGTACCTTCCAAAAAGAAATTATTTCCTACTATTCCCTCCTCACAAGATATGTCACAAATACTTTCTACTGCAATACTGGTTTTAAGTTTTTTTATTACCTATATTTATAATCCGGTGATAGTCCAAATGTTTTATTTTAATATTTCGTCCGTAATAATATCATATACTCGTCAGTCGTCTTATAATGTCATTGCAAAAAAAAAACGAGTTAACAGAAACATGTATTACGGGTGCACTGGACGGAAGTAATGGAAACAATTTTATCGGAACAACAACGGAGGTGTTTAACTTAAATATCAATTCATTTATATCTGTCAGTTGTTTAATTTTTTATTATTTATTATGATCGTTAATAATATGATAGTACCTACTATATTTTATTATCTTTTTATCTAATGTGGTCGATACGAATTAACTGGAGTGTTTTATGTAGGTACAGGAAGCAATTGCCCCCATTTCTTCATATTTTCCATCTACTGCTGCGAAATTTGAGACTCTTATAGCCTTTTCCCCTAACTAAATTATATTATAACATAACAATATATACTATTAATATTCAATTTATTCCGTTTATTCATTGTGTCAAATGTCAATTCTACCGACTGTTTGTTTAAATTTTACTCCTAGGTCAACGTGGTTTGTGTCTGTGTATAGGGGTGTATAGATAGTAATTTATTTTCTAGTGTTCGTGTTTTTATTATATTATGATATACACGTATTATTATGCGTTTGTTTTTAAAACAAATATTCATTGAAATATATAGAATTAAATTTTTTCGGACGTAATATTTTTTTTTTTGAGTAAGTAGATGCCGGTGTATAGATATACGAGCACATTTGTACCGATCTGGAGGAGGTTAAACTCATGTGACGATAAAAAAAAAACATGTTTATGTAGGTAGGTTTAATGTAGGTATATACATTATTTCCTTTGTTAGATTACACGATATTCGGTTGAATACTTTTTTTAATATCGCACACTGTTGTACGGTAATAGTATGATAATAGTATAAAAAGAAAATATGGATGAACGAATTCAAATGAGTAAACACACTCTATTATTTCAACTGAACATAATATACATTTAGTATCTTGGCACTGGAAAACAACCACTTGTGTAAGAACGACTCTAAAATAATTTTCTATACATAAGCATTTGGCACATAGGTATAGGAATGTACAAGACACATTTTGAACGAATTTCGATTTTTTTTTATTTTACCCCTCATACGATGAGTATCACTCCGAAGGTTTATGAACTATAACAATGTTATCACTACAATTATTTTAATAGTCATAACATGATGGGTACCTAACCTAGCCTATATGACACAATCATATTTTATCACTCGATTAAATTCATACATAAGAACAATTTATTATTGGACTACCATTAAAAATAATAAAAATTAAATAACTAGCCTGTGACAAATATAGTAATATTACGCGTACAAGTTCAATTATATTTGTCCTTCAAAGTCGATGGTGTAAAGAACGGACTTGTCAACAATCGATATAATATAATACTATGCTTATGATCGTTTATGTATAATCATATTATGATTTCATTATACTCGAATGCAGTGTCAGATCTAAAATAATTCTTACGCCCGTGGCGAATGGTATAGAATGGCATATTGGCATCAGCTTTATATGCATACATTTATTTTATACCAATAATTAACCATTTCCCTTTAAAACCTATGGTTGATTCGTGATTTATTTTTTGTTACGTACACACTGCTCACCATTTACACTGTTGTGCATTTTTAAATCAATAACAAAAGGAACCATTTGACGCGAAGGAGCCCCCTCCCCCCCCATTTGGACTGACTATATAATAAGCAGCTACAGGCGATTGTGGAAACAATATCCAAAATATATACTTTCCACAAAATGATACAAACATCGTTTGAAAATATTTTTTCGTTTCTCCACAGTAGGATCGTCCATATGGGGGGTGGGTATATACTGTAATCCTCGAGACTCACCACTTACATTATGGGATATTAGACGTGAGACGACTTTAAGTCCATCAAGGACAAGCATCAAGAGCATCAGCTGTAATGACGATTTATTTAGATCATTGTCGCGGTGATACAAACGCGCCGCACAATCGCGTTATGTAAATCGTTTGTACGAAAAATATAAAATATGTCTATATTATACCATATATACGAGTCGTATCCCGTAGCGTGCGTGTTTCGACCTTCTGCAGGTGTGATTTATTCGTGTTGGTTTATTAATTGTTCGTTTTCACTCATCTCACGTCATACAATGTGTTACATGTGATCGGTTAAAAAACGATAACATGACGTACCTACTTGTGTACAATACCCTTGCCACGCATAATAAATTAATTAGAACGACGCCGGCACGTGATTGCACCGGCACGTGCATGGTCCGCGACGACGACGACGCCGCCGGGTGAAGGACCTGCATGGCGTTGGCGTCCGGTTTTGTAGTCTTCATTAAAATATTATAATATTATTATATTATTATTATGTTGTGCCACGCGAAAGTCCGTGTTTTAATTTTTGTGTTCTATTCCTGTTGATCGAGTGCGACAAATTCAAAGTTGTGTACCGCCTTGGAGTATTGTAACCAGCTGCAGGTTAGTCAATACCTTGAAATTTCATCCACCCCCGGCCCACCCTTACTAACACAACTGTCTACAAAATGTGTTTATTAAACGAACAATCCGCACGTTGCGATTTTGTTATTAAAATACCTAGAACTTAATAAAATATTATAATCGTATTGAGTCTGCAAGTATCATGCATTTGTATCAAATTTTCAATTATGCATACCCACAACTTCCCAAATTCGGTATAAAACGCATTGGGATATTGTATGGAAATAAGTATCGAAGATTAAGAAGACTAGAAATCCCTACTTAGGACCTAACAGTAGGAGTTCATCAAAGAGGCTGTCGAGTATAGTTTGCTAGAGAAAAAAATCGTTGCATTAGATTGATTGATTTAAAAAATAAAAAAGAATAATAATAATTATATAATATGCTTTTTAGCAAATGTCAAATTTACTTAATTAATTGTTATAATTAATAATAATAACATAAGTAATATTACTAAAATGTATTAAGAGTAAAAAGAAAATTGAGCCCCTCCTCCAGAAAAATTGTCGAGATTATCACACATGAATCGTTCCGAAAACGGCTGGGCGTGGGCACCTATATGTACTATCACTGATGATGGCTTGCTTTCTCATATTATATATGTACCGTTATTATTTTTGCATATTATATATTTAAATATGTATTAGATAATTATCAAATTTGCTTCTTGTGCCAATCAAGCAAGATTGTAAATATTGCTCTTTAAAAATAAAATTTAAAAAAATTTGTGAAAAGACAAATGCGAAAACGAATAATGGAAAAAAAAATCGTACTGTTCACAATCGATAGTACCTTTATTGGTGCCACTGCTCGCCGATAGAGACTCGTATCTGCGATTTTATAACATAATACCTATACCAATTTTTTTCACGATCGTGGTGAATAATAATTATGCGACCACTAACGGTTCGAAAGTCTAAAACGAAATTTTTCGATCTCCCATACCCTTCACACACGATTCCAACAAACACGATCTATATTTTTTGTCATATAAATGGAACACAACTTTTTATTAGGGGGGGGGGGGGCTGAAAATGTAATTTTCAGCTAAAATGTTGAAGTTACGGTACTTACAAAGGTATTACAATATAGCATAATAGGTATACGCATGTGGCATATAATATGCAGCCATTGCGGTAGAATGGAACACGCGCGGCACTAGTGCAAATGCTCAGTTTTTGTTTTTGTGGTGGGTGAAGGGGTGGAAATCCATTTACTAGTTTATCTGATGAAAACGGCCGATCGAGGGGAAACATATATTATTACCTATACGGCGTATACCGGAAAACGTATAATATGTATACATATAGCTCATAATAATATGTATATTTAGGAGCACGGAACGCACGATTTAACGATATCGAAATTAATATTATAATAATATTTTATCTGATGCAGTCGTAAACAAAACTTCATAACTACCTATATGATATACATAGAGGTACCAACTAAAATAGATGAAAAACAACGCGTGTAAAAGCCCACGGAAATGCGATCTGCAGACATTCCAACGGGTCGACGGATGCACGAGCAATAAACTCGTTTACTCGTGTAGTCGTGTATAGACGTATAGTATAATGAATTAACAGTATAGAATAAAGTATTATTATATCATATAATATTATATTGTGAAAAAGTGGACAAACCAATGTTATGGTAATAATACAGAGACGAACAGGAAGCGTGGACATAATATTATTTTCTAATCGAACGTTTTGATATTAATGGCCGAAGCCGATTATTGTTATTATATTATGCGGAATATTGTACAACTGCCAGACATTGAGACATATAATAAAATGTATCATTTATAATATATTACAATATTGTTGGATTCGGCTTAAATTCTTGTCGTGTGGGTCGTGGGCGGGTGTTTGGAAATAAAATAACATTTACGTACTTTCGTTTTTACAGGTCTGTGATAAAATATATTTATTATTCTATAATAATGACGACATTTTTTTTGTGGACATTATAATATTTGCATACAAGAACATGTTCGTGTGCGTTACGTTTACGTAATTTGTTTTCATTCCTCAAATACCACAAAATATGCAATTTCCGTAAAAAAAAAAAAATGGTCCTCCAATCGATCTAAACGCCGCATAACTCGATGTGTAAAACCGGTTGTTGGAGCTAAATTTAGAAGCATTCGCCATATTAATATTTTATGTGAGTATTTGGACATTAAATTTGTACTCATAATATTAATAGCTTCTTGTATTGCCCTACAGTTACTAAAAATAAACTTAAAAAAATCTATAATAAATAAATATATAACATCAGTATAGGAAAATTTGTGTTCGTATTAATTACATATTACTAAACCATAATTCTTATGTATTATATTACTAGCCACTAGGTTTAGTACCTATAACTATGTAATTAAGACCACATAGGATACTTATGACTGAGTTATGAGATTCGTGTATTATGAATTAAAATACTGTATAACATTTGAATAGTAATTATTATTGTACCTATGTTAATAATTATATAATAGAAATATCAAGAAAAATTATTTTATTTTTTTTAATTTTATTGATCAAAATATAATCTTTGGAATCCAAATCGAACCTTGACGAGTTATTATAATTACTTTTTTTTTCGTAAAATTATAAGCTACCCTGAACTTGAATAAATCACACCAACTTTATGTGTCTATATAGGATAAGAATTTCGTGTATTTATAATATTATAACTAATTATTTTTTATAGTACCTATGTAGGTACTTATATAGTTATATGACATTGATTTGTCTCTGACATATTAACTAGGAATGATTTATTTCATAACAATAACTGGACAGGTAACATCATTTATACCAAATAAAAAGCCGTGTTCATTTTTTTCTCCTTGAGGCTTTTATAGAAATAATTAAATACATACCTCGAATGTTTATCGTATGTGTACACCGAGGAAGTCATCGGCTACACTTTGTGGTTTCGTCTCCCACTCGTACTACCTATTAACTATAAGTACTTTATATTGTACTATATCTCTGACCGATTAATTAAATTGTTTGGACTTATAATAATATGCAATTACATTTTAATGTTTTTTTATTTCTCGAATGGGATACTATTTTATAATAAGATAGTAAAACGCATTAATATTATTTTACATATCGAATAGACGCATCGCAAGCTCTAGTGACAACGATTTTAAACTTTTAATAATTTTGTTTTCAGTTCCTACAAGTGTTTAGATTGAGATATTATAATACAAAATATCATGTTATAAATTTATTTTTTTTACCTACATTTTTACGATACATTTATTTTCAAACAGGTAATAATGGTTACGTCGTTGTTAATTAATGAAATCGAGTACAACTAGGTTACTGCAGTTATGATAACACGGTTACCAGAGCTTTTCACAGTTCTTGAGTTGTTATAAAAAAAAAATAATAATCGCATTATGTAATTTTCCGTATAACGTAAACGCGTAATGATTTCAACTGTTTCCAGGTTTTTTTTTTTTTAAAACGTATTCCATTACATTCGGTTACGAAGTATATGAGTATTATATACTGACAAACAAATACAAATGGGATTCTGTACGAAACAAATATATACCTACCAACCGATTGGCGATTGCGTGTACCTGCAGCTGTATATAGATTCCGGTCGAGAACGGATTTTCGAAAAGCAATAGCTGTTGGATAATAATACACGACATATACATACCTACACCATGGAACACACGTTGTATTGTGTTGCGTATGAAGAGTAATTTAACTGGAGCCATGGTTTTGCACCCGTGAAAAGCGGGCCTGGAAACGCCGCACCTATATATGCGCCCGGGAAAACGGACCGAGGAAACGACTGCAATCCATTACGCAGAAAACCCCTCCGCGTGTCTGTGCTGCTGTGTAGTTCGAAACCCGGAGAAAAATTATTTACCGACGATCTAGTGATTTAGGAGAAAAATTATATTTAACGCGTGTTAGTTACCGGCATACTATATTATATACCTATATACACGTGCGGTAGCGATGGTTGTTACCATCATCGTTTTGCCGGAAAACAGTTTTTACGATTGTAAATTATATTAATATTATAGTATTGTAGTATACCTGTATACCTAATACCCATAGGCTATCGGTTGGATGGATTATACCTTACGAAGGGTTTAGAGATACGAATATATTTTTAATTTTAATTTTTATAAAATTGTATACATATATATTATATGTATAGGTGCCCGATGATTATTTTAACAGTAAACACTCATTGTCTCGACAAGTACCATCTACGTATATATCTACGTTCAAAAAAAAAAAGTTCCTTCCTTAAAGTCATAACAAAACAAAACTTTTGAAAAAAACTACGTAATTCCATAATATTATAATATTATATTTTGAAGCAGAAGATTTTTCTGAAAATTATGATATAATAAATCGAATTTCTAACGAGTTGTTAATAAGTACTTAGTATTTAAAGTTATAATGTGTGGAGTGGATTGGCAAAGTTCTACTTCGTAAAACCTTGGTCCGCTACTTCGCTCATCAAAACCTTAAATGCTTATTGGGTATGACTAATTACCTACTCGTTAAAAACTCGATTTTTATGTATTTCAATTTTCAGAAAAATATTTTGCTTAGGAAAATAAATTTAAAAATGTATATCTTTATTTATATGTATATAGACACATATACCTATATTTTTATTTTCGTTAAGAAATTAAAAAGTTAAGCAAATAACTACAACGTCTAAAAATAGAAATAAACCATAAAAACAATTTTAAAAAATTTTCTTTTAATATTAAATTTATGTTAAAATTATTTCCAAAACATTAATATTAAATTAAGGTTTAACGTTGAAATTTTTATCCTGTATAGATGTGTATGAAAATCTGGTAGATGTTCATGTTTCGATGATTCATTCGAAAAGTTGAACGTAAACAGACTTTTCCGTAGCAAAAGTTTCTGTTTTTAATGGAAATCCTTATTTCACAGTTCGTTGTTTCGATGCTTTTTGTTTTTTTTAGTAATAAATCGTTATATCTAAAATGTCATTCATGTTACAACAATATGTTCGTATAGTACAGCTAAAGCGTTTAATTCCAAAAAGTAACTAAACCGTAAAAATGAGATCCCTCGCTTCGCTTAGAATCTAAAATAGTCATCTTAGACGCCATCTTCATTGAAGCGTTAACAAATATTATAATCGAAAATAAAAACTAAAATACGTCCCAAAAGAAATTCTTTTTAAAATATGATGCACAAATATGATAAAAATTAAAATTAAACAAGATGAAAAGAGATCATCGAGAGTGCTGAATATTATACGATATTTAAACGTATTTGTACTACAGTGCAATAAACTATAGTAACATATGAATTTGGTAGGTAACCTTCATTAATTTAAATACTGGCTATAGTGGTTAGTATAAATTTTCTTTTAATAGAACCGTTATAAAATGCATTGATGTAGCCGGTATTTTTCTTTGGGTGGGGTTGGCTGATAATGTGATTTCACAGAGTTGGTTTAAATAGGGTCTTCCATAAGTGTAGCATACTGATGTTTTATTTTAGGTTTCGGTTCCTGTACGGCTATAGGTACACTTTGTATTTGCAGTAACTTGCTTAGACCATAGAAATAATTTTGAATGTCTTAATTTGTTTTTTTTTTTTTTTTTTTTGGGGGGGGGGGGGGGGTACAATCGTAACTATGTATAGTAACTAGTCTATTAACTATTTATAAATACCTTAATATCAACAACCGTAACTCTTTACTGGTAACTAACGAATTGACACAACGGTGATACACCTAAGGTGCTATAAACTTATGTTTAGAAACCAAAAACTAGGTAATTAATATAAATCACATATTTTATAACTTCCATTATTTTTTATCTTGAAATTTTCTCTGTTGATTTATTTGTATTCCTGCAGCAAAGTTACTAAACTTAATATACTGTATTTCTGGTTTTGTGCATAACTTCAGCCAAACCGAGCACTATTTAACCAAGTATTAAATATTTAAATACCTACAAATTATTCAATTATAATATATTAATATGTATAAACACTCTAAATAGTAATAAAAAAATATGTATTAACTCACATGGCCTCTTACCTTTCTAAAAAATATTACCTAATTCATTTTATTTTGGTTAACCTGTGAAATCACAGAAATTATAAAGAAGTTGTTATTTTTAATTTTATCGTTCATTATTTTAAATTGTTATCTAATGATATGTATAGGAAATAATAAATCGAAGGATTACGTTACTTATATAATTATTTATGTACACAAATTAACTAAATATTAAAATATCATTACGTTAGGAAAAGAATGTATACACTATTATACACGATATTTAATAAATTCTTATCAAAATACAGGTATACAAATTATTAACGTAAGTGAATTAATTCTAATCATAATATTATAATGAGAAGTTTGTAAGTTTGACTGTTAACATAATATTTCTGGCCAACGAAGAAGTAAAATTAGTATAATTTATTATTCTTAATGTTGAGTACAATCAACTGATAATAATATATTTGCATTTGTATTAGACCTAATGTAATTTTCTTACGTTATTGTGTTCTTAATTAGATTGACATAATTTATAAAAAAGATAAAATACTATGGTAATTTATACATTTTGTCGTCAGCAGCATAAGTCATTCAATTTTATGATTATTGTTAGCTAAAAGAAAAAGTGCACCATAATATAAACAAGGTTTTTTTCAATGGATAAGGTCAATGTACTTATCTAAATAATATTATATTAACTAGAGTGATAATTGATAATACGTTAGTACATCTTACGCATTACCGATTTCTTATTTGTAATTGCAGTATTAGGTACACATAAAATCTGGGTGATTTGTCAATTTCTTTGTATTAACAACCTTTTATCGAAATTGTATTATATAGAATGCTGAGGGCTGAGCTCATAATAATATGCAATAATACCACTTACAGCATTGACATTCGTCTATGAAAATTAAGATATTATTATAGTACTATACTATTTGCCGACTTCAGTACCATTACCTATAAATGCTACCCCAGACCCACCATAAAAATAAAAAAACACATTTATAATGAATAGGTTGGTCCAATTAGTCACGCCATTTCGATGAATTATTATAATATAATATGTAGAACTATAGTTGAATAAAAACATAAGGCATTATGTATACACTTTTTTTTATTTAAAGTATAATATATTATAGAATAGGGCATCAAAAATTATAAAAATATAAAATAATATAATATATTATCATACTTTTTTTTCACATATACAAAGATAATATATTATTTGTAAAAAGTATAGTACATATTATTTAACAAAGAAGTATTTAAAAAAAAAGTACAAACACAAATATTACTTTCATAATATTTCTGTCACGCAAATATTGTACTATTATCACATAAGTATACTAAATACCTTGTTTAGTATAATAATATTGCGACCACACAACTTACGAGATCTTTTCACTTTTAAAGAAGAAAATATTCAACAAATTATTCTCATTAGCTTCGATCACAAAATAATGTAAAATAAACATAAAATTAAAATACTTTACATAATTACATCGTGTAAGTATGATATAGGTACCATACTTGTACACGTAACATACGTAAACTGGTAACTTTGGGCTCGAGTGTGACTAGATTGAGACGTGAGTTGAATTAATATCCACTGCTTCCGTGATGGTAATCGTGTTCTTCATGGTGTTCCTGGTGTTCGTAGTGGTGTTCGGGCTGGTAAGTCTTGACTGGGTACGGTACTTTTACTTCAACTTTGACGGGCACTTTGACTGGATATGGGATTTCCTTGACCACTGGATACGGCACATGCTTCTCGACCGGGTAAGGGATACTCTTCACCACTGGTACGGGGTACGGGCGTTCGACGGGAACCTTAACCGGGTAGTGGACGGGCTTTTCGACCGGGTATGGTACGATCTTCTCAACTGGTACGTGCACTGGATATGGACGGTCGACGGGCACCTTGACCGGGTAGTGGACAGCCTTCTCGACTGGATACGGCACTCGCTTCTCGACGTACACCGGATACGGTTTGTCTACGTGCACGGGGTACGGACGATCTACCGGCACTTTGTAGGGTACGTGTATTTCCTTGACCACGGGATATGGATGGGGCACTGGAACTTTGACGGGGTATGGTTTTTCCACGTGCACGGCGTATGGCTTGGGTACTTCCACGGTGTACGGCTTGTCAACGGGAACGGCCACTTTGACCGGGTATGGGTATGGTTTGGCTACTTCCACGGGGTACGGTTGTGGTACATTTTTGGTTATGGTCTTGACGGGTACGTGGTGATACGATGATTGTTGGTGGCCACCGTATGATTCACTGTAACCTCCACCGATGTCTCCTGAACTATAGTCACCGTGTCCGGCACCAAAGCCTCCTTGTCCATAGCCGCCGCTCACGATTTCAGAGCCGCCATGTCCGTAACCGGTGCTTGCGAATTCAGAGCCACCATGTCCGTAGCCGGCGCTTGCGAATTCAGAGCCGCCGTGTCCGTAGCCGCCGCTCGAGATTTCGGAGCCGCCGCCGTATCCGTAGTTGAATTCGGATACGCTTCTCTTGGACTGGTTGTCGTCCGATTTTGCTTTCTTGGCCGACTCTTCTGCGGCCAAGGTATAGGCGCACAGCGCGAATGCGCACGCTGAAAACAATATTACTTTCATCTTGTGTGTTGGTCGCAGTGGTCGTCGAACCTGCAGCAGACTGAACTGAATGTGAATGGTGCTGAATTGTCTGCGTCAGGCACTTTTGTAGTGAACCGTCGATGCTCCTTCCGGGAGTGCCCAAACCGGGTTATCACTCCCACCTGTCGAATGTCCGCAGTGTTACGTATTTTAACTATTAAAATATCATCCTCATAACACACATTTCCACGCTGAGGTTAAAAGTTGTTTTATTCTATCAATGTATAACCCACACACCGTCGGGGCAATTCTGTCTAATGCACGTTATGATATTCGTGTTGTGTTATTATTCAATCGCATCGATTTCAACTCGTTTGAATTATATTATATATACGTATTTAATACAAATTTACGATTATTTTCTCATGGTAATAATTATTTAGAACTTTAATCAAAACATTAACACCAGCTGTAATAATCGAGAACATTTTCCGGTAAAATTTAAACAACTATTATTTTAAAATTGTGGGCGTATTGAAATGAAAAACGTTGGTTAGGTATAATATGTGTATTTATTTTGTTTAGTCAAATAATGAAATACACGTAAAGCCCTATATAATTATAAATGATGCTCAATTAATACAGTAAGCACCTACAAATATTATACAAAACATATTGTTTAGTTTTAAATAATATTTTCTTTTATTTATCTAATATTATTTATACAACATATTACACAATTTCTGTAAGTATATATTATTATATTTGCCAATTTTGCTTAATATTATGATATTGTTTATACAGTTTGACTTTTTTTGAACTACAGTCCGTTAACATTACGGACTTCACATTACATTATATTGCTTGTATCTATTTCAATTGTTATTAACATGATATATCCTTTTTATTAAATAACACAATATTTTTATAACGCAAGATTAGTGTTAATATTATATAGCAATTCAGTTTTTTTTATTCTAGACATCAGGCAAAAGTTTTCTTAGGGTTTTATAAATAATATTTTTTGTAATATTTCATTATTATAATATTGTGATTTGAATGTATTTTTATTATTTATTGCTGGTTTCGAAATAAATAGAATAAATAAATTAATTAATAATACACAGTAAAACATTTTTAAGACTAATGTTTTACTTTTTAATATTCTTTTCGAATATCAATGAGATTTAAACTGGTTTATACTTAAGACTATTAATGTTTCAGATTAGATTTTTTAATGGCCAAAAATAATTATAGCAAATAAATGTTAAATTCTCAACTGTTTTCTAAATTTAATATTGAATTTTACTAATAAAATTACTTATATTCATTACTTATAATGTCAATATTGAGTGTTTTCCAATATCTCTTAATATTTACTATGGTTTTATATAATATACAAAATATATTAGAAAAAAATAATTAATATGGTTTTTATCTATTCACTTTCTTCTGTACTTAAATTTTTTTTATATAATATATATACGTGCTGCCACTGTTTTAACAGCATTCGTACTCTATTGATTATACCGTTGTAGTTTATCCGAAAGTCTGAAATACGTAACGGTTTCACTTTAAAGTCGTCTGGCTAGTGGCTATATATTTTACAACATATATAGATACAAGATATAGGTACCAGTGTACCATTAGGGTTTAAGGCAGAACGGCGTTTGGGATTTGTGTCGACAAATATAGTGTGCATATACTATACCACCTCACTCAGGATTAGGAATGGTCTCCATTTTTCTTTCCGTGGACCTGTGATGTAGTAGGTAGTCGATGAAAACTTTTTTGGATTAAAGTTTCGATTTCGATTAAGCTCCGGTGTATATAATATAATATGTCTCGAAGCTCGGCCTTTTGTGCAAATAATAATAATAATATAGTGGTTCTATTTCCGTACGTTTTTATTTTTTATTTTGTAGATAAATCTGATGTAACTATTATAATAATATGAGTGAAAGTGCATACATAGTGTGCGGGGATAGAGGCACAACGCATTTCATCGATATAGATTAGGTTTAATATTTTGTTTTAATTATCACCCTGTAGACGGGATGTCGTTTATTTACGATCGCGGGTATAATAAATAATGAAACGATATAATATATGAAAAACGTCTTAATCGGGTCACAGATTTCCGTCGGTTTGATGTATATTTTATGTTTCATCTTGACTACATAATTGTAAAATATAATATAATTTTGTCTGTATGCTGTAGTGGACGTCTACATTATAAAATATACTCACGTTATTGCATGTGTATCGTACAAATTACGAACTGCAGCAGCAGAGTGTGCAGCTATTGTCTCGCTCCGGTCACCCCGACGCAACCCGATGTGGTGTTGTTAGTTTAATTTTGAAAGCATCTATAAAATATTATTCAAGACGGTTGCACATTTACTGTATAGTAATGTGTCAACTTTAGAACGTATTAATTTTTTTTTTTAAATTGCTTCTACCTATACTAGTTGTAATGTTTTGTATGATATAGTTTTAGTTAAAAAAATTACTTGATATACGTGAATATTTTTTTTAATGTTTTGAATATAATATTATCATAGTTGATAATATCAGTGGACATTAAATTGATTGTTACAATATAACGTTTTGATAATATCCTAATTATAAATTCTGTACAAGTGGGAATCTAAAAGAACGCACCTATACAATTTAAAACTAATTCATTTCACTTTTAGTACATTTTAAAATCAAAAAATGTTTTTAAAAAATACTAATTATGTTGTTTTTTGAAATACTCTATGAAATATAAGTTTTATATAGATTGAATCACATAACGTATTAAAAAAAAACAAAAATGAAATAACTTACATAATATTAATAATACAGAATATCATCAAGGAAACTAGTGTTTTCTTAAAACAAAATAAATTCTCATACTTTTATAAACGAATCGTCATGGTCAAAATTGTCAATTTTTTCATTTCATGCTAAAAAAATAATTGCTTACACTTTTGACTACTTACCTATTTTAAATTCTGACGAAGCGATAAGTAGGCCTACCTGTATAGATTTTACACTCTTGTCAAAAAAATGAAACAATTTCTTATGAAAAAAATAGCCGTAGGTAAATAGATGAAAATATGCACATTGTACATGAAATATTTATATTAGCATTTTATATACACCATTAATCATTAATCATTATAAAATAACTTTGCAGCTATAAAAACATCTTCGATATATATAACTATCATTACCCTATCAGTTAGTTATTCTATAAACATTTCTGGTGTCAAAAAAATTCTTTTAGAATGTTAAGTTTAAAATCGGTATCAAACAATAACAAAATACGTCATTCTATAATAATAATAGTCAATTATATAAAAACTAAAAGAACTACTGCTGTACTTGCTACAGTCTATATATTTTTGTTTCAATAGCTTGGATCAGTTTAGAGGTACAGACATTATTGATGTTCAATAAAATACAGAACAATAATATAAGTGAAACATTTTTAATTTATATTTTGACTAACAATAGAAAGTCATACAATATACATTTACGAACATTGAACGTATATACATTTGTTACATATATGGACAAATTGATCGGATTTATAAAAAAAAAATGAGTGCATATAAATAATACCCAAATAATACTACACTATTGTGTCGTGTATATACAGTATTATTAATATAGTTCTAATGTATAAACTATATTTTTTTGACGTTTCCATTTAATAATAATATAAAACAAAAATCAATTAAAGTAAAAAACAGTACATATTATGACTCGAGTGTAGTGTGACTAGATTGAGACGTGAGTTGAATTAATATCCACTGCTTCCGTGATGGTAATCGTGTTCTTCATGGTGTTCCTGGTGTTCGTAGTGGTGTTCGGGCTGGTAAGTCTTGACTGGGTACGGTACTTTTACTTCGACTTTGACGGGCACTTTGACTGGATATGGGATTTCCTTGACCACTGGATACGGCACTTGCTTCTCGACCGGGTACGGGATACTCTTCACCACTGGTACGGGGTACGGGCGTTCGACGGGAACCTTAACCGGGTAGTGGACGGGCTTCTCGACCGGGTATGGTACGATCTTCTCGACTGGTACGTGCACTGGATATGGACGGTCGACGGGCACCTTGACCGGGTAGTGGACAGCCTTCTCGACTGGATACGGCACTCGCTTCTCGACGTACACGGGGTACGGTTTGTCTACGTGCACGGGGTACGGACGATCTACCGGCACCTTGTAGGGTACATGCACTTCTTTGACCACGGGGTATGGATGGGGCACCGGAACTTTGACGGGATATGGCTTGTCTACGTGCACAGTGTATGGCTTGGGCACTTCAACGGTGTACGGTCTGTCAACTGGAATGGGCACCTTGACCGGGTATGGGTAAGGTTTGGCTACTTCCACAGGGTATGGTTGTGGCACATTTTTGGTTATGGTCTTGATGGGAACGTGATGTTGGTACGATGATTGTTGGTGGCCACCGTATACGTATTCTCCACCAAAGCCTGCGTGTCCGGCACTGAAGTCACCGTGTCCAGCACTGAAGTCACTGTGTCCGGCATTGAAGTCACCGTGTCCAGCACTGAAGTCACCGTGTCCGGCACTGAAGTCACTGTGTCCGTAGCCGCCTTTCGCGATTTCTGAGCCACCGAATCCGTAGTTCAATTCAGATACGCTTCTCTTGGATTGGGATTCGTCTGCTTTTATGTTCTTAGCCGGTTGTTCTACTGCTAAGACGTAGGCGCACAGCGTGAATGCGCACGCAGAAAATAATACTACTTTCATCGTATGTGTGTTGTTCGCAGACCTAACTGAATGTGAATGGTAATCAATAGTGGGTGTCCGGTGCTTTTGTAGTGGATCATCGTCGCCCCCGGTATAATAAACCAACCCGGTTATTGCTCCCACCAGTGGAGTGTTCGAATTATGAATTTGGTATTTACGTATCATCTTTATTACGTACTTCCATATCTTGAAGCAAAAGTAGTTTTATGACAATTTAAAGAAAAAAAACGTCTTCATCCTGTCTTAAGCAACTATATTCACTTTTTTGAATTTATTATTTATTGTTTCATATCAAAAATAAGTAGTTTTCGAGTTTTATACTAAGTACCATTTGGTCCTGATTTAAAGAAATAGTGAACCTGTTCACTATTTACTTTGGTGTCATATTTTACTTAAAATATTGGTAACAATTTAATAAAATAATATTATATATTTAGGGTAGCCGACTACCAAATACAAGTTTAATCCGTGAGTCACGACGTTGTTTTCATTTAGTTGCAATACTTCCACATTTTTCTTTTTTTTTTTTTGCTAATTTATTAATATAGTGTTTTTAAACGTTAACGATCTTGTAACATCATGATTAATTTCCAGTAATGACCAAAAGTCCAGTTTTTCTCATGTTGAAGAAGCTAATGCCAATTATATACGTTTAAGTGTAAAAAATCCACAGTTACTATTTCATTTTTTTGATGGATTTTTTTGGGTTATACGAATTTGGGGGCTATGTGTTAGTGCACCACACATGCGTATATTAGTCCCTGGGTACCGTACAAACTTTCGAAATCTGCATTTACCAAATAATAATTATATTTATTTATTTGACATTTTATAGGAAAAGTCGTTTTCTTGCGGATACATACATAATATTCTAGAAAAACAAAAAAATAAATAGTTTCGATTAGATAGGTACTAAAACATAATAATGTGAACATATATAAAATATAAATTATGAAATACTAGTCTTAAAAAATATATAAAGCTTTCGTTCTAGAATATTCACGGGACATAAAAAAAATCGACATCATTACAAATTAAATTACACAAAGAAAGTGCTCTAGGGAAAAAAATTAATCGGTACAACTTTTGTTTTCATAAAAAGGTAAAATATAATATACTTCTTACTTAATAAAACAGAACATTCATTATTATTATTTAGAAGATCAATAAATAAGATGTCCTATAGTTTAAACGTCTTATTATATACACACGGCAGAATGTAAAATATAGTGTCCACTACTAATGAAAAAGAGTCTCTGAAAATGGGTACTTATATATAATAATAATAATTAGAAGAACTTTATTTCAGAAATATTTAAATATCAGCTATATGTACATCAAGTGGCTTTCTGTCCCAACCTTTAAGTAAACTTGTTTCAGTATGGGTTAATATTATACTTTACAGTATGATAATATACGGTAAATATTACACAATTCACTAAAAATAATACGTGTCAAAAAGAAACAATATGTTCATACATTTTATCTTAAATTGAATATTTAATAACATATTAATATAATTTAAACGAAAATCGATTGACTTTAGAAATCTATACTTAATAATATTATCCGTTAGTCAATCCGTTTATTAGTCGAATTCTGACCACAAAAAAATGAGCCAAAATCTGTGTTAGAACTAACATGGGAGAAATAGAGCACTTTTAGTTTATTACAATTTTAAAATTCCTTATAGTAATCCTTAATAATTAATATGAAACCCAGCATTATGCTAATATACATTTTACTTATAATAATAGATAATTTTTTTGTCCACTGATATTTTTATTTACATTGGTTTATTTTTACGAATTTCTACCTAGTTTTTCATATGGGGAAATTTTTATAACATTTACATTGAAATTATATATTTGAACTGTTTAAAAAACTTTGAAATACAGTAGGTATGTTGTAATAAATTAATTAATTTTATCCGAAAAAAAAAATTAGTCACAATGCGTATTTTAAATTATTTAGATGCTAGACGTTAAATTTTCATGTTTATAATTTAACAATTCTATTACACGCGTTGTGTAAAAACACGAACGAAAATTCGATACTATTGAAGGCTAAAATAATCATTTTTGGCATATTATTATTTTGATGTTACAAAATGAGTTACGATTGTTTAATTAGTCTCAAGTATTGAACGCGTAAGGTGGTATTCAGATTTAGGTCAAACGACGTAACTATAAAACAATGTACAGCAGTAGCGGTATAATAATAGCTGTGCCGTGGTGGATTTGTGTAAAAGTATTATTATAGATGATGGGTTAATTATTTAATTGTGTGGAATTTATTATTAGCCATTAGTTACACACTTGCATACGGATATTCATATACGTGCACGATACAAGTCATGGTGTAACGGTATTATATACCTGGAGCCCTGTATTATTATTAGTTAGACCTGTAGGGTAGTATTAAGTGGCCGCCATCATCATCACCATACTGGCTCTACTCCCGATCAAATTGTAGGTGGTAAAATTTTAATCGAGTCTGTTTACGTAATCGACCGAGTTCAAAAGACTCAATGATTATCAATATATGTCAACATTAATGTTATAATAAAATTGTTGGGTAAAAATGCTTGACAATTTAATACAAAGATCCTAATATATTGTTATAATTACAGTTAAAAAATATTAACAAAACATTGTCACATTTTTTTTTATAAGCATTTAAAGTTCAAATGTTGACAAAATATACAAAATTTGTAATTTATAAATGATTTTGTAGTTAGAAAATTTATAAAATGTTTAACTTTTATAGCTAAGCATTGGAAATTTAAAACATTACATATTAAATAACCAAGAACAACGGTTTTATTTATTTTATTTGTAATTTTATAATATTAATTTAACTTGCCAGCTACCGTATTAATAATAAGTAATAACAGTATAAATATAATATAAAATATCCTAGACTGACAAACCGTCTCCGCTCAGAATCGTTTTTCGTTTACAATGATATATCATTGAATTCAAATTTAATACCATCCATTACAATGATCCACTTGTAACTTACTATACAGTAGAGCGACATACACTTACCTGCTTTTTTGGTACTTTTTTATATTTGATGATCAATACACTGGATTTTCGTGTGTTTCGCAATTTTCAGATATGAGTTATGTTTGTTTTAATGTTTCAATTCGTTTGAATAACGACAGCAGATTGTACCCACAGCAGACAAACTAGATACCTTTTGATACAATAGACTATAAAATCTAGAATAACATAATTATTTATTGGACCTTTTGAAGTCACATTTAAATGATAATCACATGATGCACAGCGGCTAGCTTTACCGATATTGCTTGTTAATTGTTATGTATTACTATTTGGAAAATTCCCATAAATTATTTTACTTTCCTCCGGCCGTTTTGGCGATCTCGTCGATTTCAAGATTTCGTTTTCAGACACTTGCTCTCCGATATCAAACATTTTATAAACGATGTATGGTATATTGGTATATGGGCAATAATTGTCCGGTAAATTATGTCTCTCCCAGGCTATTTATGCTTGAATACAAAAAAAAAAAATTTTATCTATAATAATTTGTTACTAATATTATATTATATAGGTATTATTATATAATATTGACGGAAAAAACAATTAATAATTAATTTTATATTAATTAGGTATATTATTATAATTAATATGTAATTATATTATTACATATTTATGATGATCTGAATATTCTAAAACAATGGTAATTAATTATATTAAATAAGGTAATAATTAGGGGTTAATTTACCATTTTTAGATATTATCATGGAGCATAAAATATATCAATGCAGAAATATAGGTATAATGATATAATATTATAATAGTCAACTAATGTAAAATTAAAAAACAAACATAATCTGGTGTTGTACTAAAGTATTTTTATGTTATCTTATCATCTTCTAATTGTAAAAAGAAAATGAATGGGAAAGGCCACTGTTGCGCTTAAGTGCTTGACATCTAAAATTCTATCACATAATTTATATTATAAATAATTTAAAACAATATTATAATAACGATAGTAAATATATGTCTAATATTTATGGATATTCGATGCACATTTTTGCAGCTTTACAAAATAAGTAAAAACAAGTGCAAGAAAGCTAACAGATTGCAATTCTAAGTGTCATTCTAGTAAATCATGTAAAAAATTGGTAAATAATAATATAATACCTACAATTTTAAATATAATAACTTATTTATTTATCTCTTATAGTGTTGTTCCAACAATATTCTGTAAGTATATAATTATTATCACATTATTATAATTGTTCTAAAAGATTCATAACATAATAATAACATAATAAAATGAATTATTGTTTTAAGATATCCAAAATATAATACAACTGTCATTAATCCTAAATTCATTAATTATTATTTTATTTTTGCTTTTCCATCAATATTGTATTATAATAAATGTAATAAAAATTACTGCACAAAAATAATTCAATTTATTGTATTCGCGATTCAAATTCCTCGGCCAGGACTAAATTGACCGGGAAATGTGTATATGTTGCCCGTACCATATTCTTATCGGTAATAACAACGTATTACAATATCTCGTACGTAGTTTAATATTTGTCAATAATATCGTCGTGCTCGGAAAATATTTTAAAATCCATTAGAAGCGCGTACTTTCTCACACTAAGTAGGATTGTCGACTCGTACACATTATAAGTACGAGACGATCGTCATCCACGACTCGCATAATAATATTAATATGCCATTGCGAAGGGGGTTGGGGGGGAGGAATAATATGGCTATCGCGGCGTCTTTATGCAAAGCGATATCGTACGGGAAGACGACTTTATGTCATTAAAACCTTCTACGATATAATATATAATATTATATACAAATATATATGTATATATATTTATGTATATATATATGTACGTACAATGGTGCTCACGAGAAGGATAAGTCGTGTGACGGGATTTCGATCTACAGCATAATATATTATAATACCATTACACAAACGTTTGGTTCGCGACGAAATCGAGAGTTCGCTGGAAATGAAATTATTACTCGGTCGACCGTCTTCGCCGTCGTCCCCTCGCTGCAAACTAAATAATAATAATATATTATTATGATATTGTAAGTATATATACGCAAATGAATCCGTTTATAATGAGTAATGACGTTGCTGCGAGAGTTTGGATATAGTATAATATTATATGTTGTCTCAAACGAAATAATTTCTTCATTATTGTTATATCGTTATTATTATTACTATCATTATAAATATTGTATTATAATATTATTATCGCCGTCTTCGTTGTCGTATAATATACGTTTAGTTGAAGGAGAAAAAGCTTTTCAAAACTTTTTTTTCCATGTATTTTATGTACCGTCGCACGCGTGTGTATCGTCGGGTAGGTACATATTATAACAATATCATAATACTGTCGTGCGACGAACTTAAGTCGACGTACGAGTATGAAAGATTTTCAAAATATTATTTTTGTTACTGATGATGATGGTCTTACCACATCATGGACACATACCTAATGTATAAATATATTATTATATACGCGTAAAGGTACATATGTAGCATATGTACCGCGATAATACATTTTACGATGATATATCGTTGCAATTTTCGAATCGTTATATTTTTATGAAGGACCGAGCTGAATAGATTTAAGTAAAAACGTAATTCGACGTTTCGTGCGATAGTTTTATCATTATAAATTATTTTATAGCGTATAAGTATAATTTGTTGCGAATGAGAATCATAATAATAATTCATCGAGTTCGCGAATCCGACAGCCGTCTCCTTATTATTATAATATATAGTTTTACGTGTGTATTCGTACGTTCCATTTCGGAATATTGAATAGACCAGTTTGTTTTGTAACCATAATATAAAACATTAAACATGATAATGACCCGTTCTCGTAACATATAATAAAACGATTACTACACACCGTCGACTGGATGATATCATAGATTATATCAAAGGGTGTTGTCCACGAATGTTCGTTATTATTCAATCGATATAAACACCTATTATAGGTAAGACGAGTTTTTTTTTATTTCACTTTTGCGGATTCTATTAAGACCGTTTCGACAGCCGCCAACGATCGTCGTCGTGTGAAACAGTGTTTCACTTGACGCTCTTAACTAAATATTTTTATTAATATATTAGTTTTAACTATACAAACTTTAATACATAAAATGATAGAAAAAAAAAAGATTTTTTTAAGACAAAATATTATTTATTTTATATACTACACGATATAATAATATTATAATAATATATTATATCGTGCATTAAATTCGTCACAATTTTTATCAACATATAATATTATATTTAAACATATTATATATTGTATTTTTACATAATATTTGTAAACATAGATTTAATTAATATAACGTATATTAATAAAAAATGTAATTAAAAAAAAAATAATGTATACATAATATATTGAGCTTAGGTATACGAATAACACGCGCAGATATTGTTACGTCGTCGTTCATATAAAGTTATATTCACGTCGCGTGCGTATTAAACTATCGTTGTATTAAAATAATATTGCAACGGCCCAACAAAGTTGATACAACCGTGTGGTGAAAACTATCGAGATCTTTTTTTTTTTATCCTTTTTTTCGTTTTTTCCCTAAGAATTATTATAGATATTGAACACGAAGAATATGATGATATAATAATATTGCGGTTATCGGTGCAATTCGCGACTAAATTGTTTTTTGATTACGCGCCAACGGACGAATATATTTGACCTGATGGCGAATTTGATTTGGCTCGACAAAAATTTAAAAAAAAGAACGATGACATTATTATATTATATATTACGCGCGAGTTAATATCTGGTAACTTGGGGTGGAAGAAGGGGTTGTATGTGGGGGGATGGGTGATGGTGGTGGTGACTAGCTGCTTACAACGGAATCACGTTAGTATCCGGAGCTGCCGTGTTGGTATTCGTGGTGATCGTGGTGTTCGTAGTGGTCGGGTTGGTATGCCTTGACCGGGTATGGCACGGCAACGGCAACTTTGTATGGTACTTTGACGGGATACGGGATTTCCTTGACCACTGGATACGGCACTTGCTTCTCAACTGGGTATGGGATGTGCTTCTCGACTGGTACTGGGTATGGACGGTCGACGGCCACCTTGACTGGGTAGTGGACTGCCTTTTCGACTGGGTATGGTACGATTTTCTCGACTGGTACGTGCACTGGGTATGGACGGTCGACGGGTACCTTGACTGGGTAGTGGACGGCCTTCTCTACTGGGTATGGCACTTGCTTCTCGACGTACACTGGGTACGGCTTGTCTACGTGAACTGGGTACGGGCGGTCGACGGGCACCTTGTAGGGCACTGGAACCTCCTTGACGACTGGGTATGGATGTGGCACTGGAACCTTGACGGGGTATGGTTTTTCTACGTGCACGGGGTATGGCTGTGGCACGTCAACGGCGTATGGGCGGTCGACTGGAACGGCTACCTTGACGGGGTATGGGTATGGCTTGGCTACCTCAACCGGGTATGGCAGAGCCACGCTCTTGGTGATGGTCTTGACTGGAACGTGGTGTTGGTACGATTGGTGTCCCCCATATGCTGCGAAAGAGTCGTGTCCACCAACGGCGTATGCGTCGTGTCCACCGACGGCGTACGAGTCGTGGCCGCTGAAGTCGGCGTAACCGCCTCCGTAACCGCCGGACGAGATGAGTCCGTGTCCGTAACCCGCGGACAGGATATCGGCGTGACCACCGCCGAAACCGTAACCGGTGTCGAACAGGCTTCTCTTACCCTGGGCCTTGCTGTCGGCCGCGGCCTCGGTCTTCTTGGCCGACTTGTCGTCGGCGGCCAGACAGTGCGCGCACAGCGCAAATGCGCACACGGCGAACAAAGTCGATCTCATCGTGGAGGGCTGTGTGTGTCGGACTTGGCGATCGTGTGGTGGATACAGCAGCAGGTACTCGTCTCGGCAGACCGGACTGGACGTGAGTGTTGCCCGATCGTCGGCGTCCGCCGGTTATGTAGCGAACCGCCGCGCCACCACCACCGGCACCGACCCGGTACGGAGGCCGGTTTTTCGCTCCCACCCCACCCCTCCCGCCGCACAAGCGACCGACGGGCAGACCTACTTTCTATATAGGTACACCCGCGGTTCAGTGTCACATGCTATTACTATTATTTAATAATTCACTGGACGACGACGACGTATGTAGTACGCGCGTATACCAGCCATACCAGCTCGGTAGCAGCGCGTAAGACCACTCTTGTTTTTACTCCTATTGGTTTCGTTTTTTTTTCCTGCCGCCGCCGCAACGTGCAGAACGGGAAGAAATCGAGATTTGTACGTCAAGGTCGACGGCGGCCGGCGGACGCGCGCTCGTCGCTATACGCGCACGAATATCATATTATTACGTTACTGTTGTTATTGGTGCTCCGTTGTTGTTGAAGTTCCGATGGCATACCTGTCGGCCATCCGTCCGATATTATATCATTGTTGTCGCGGTCGTCTCGTATGGGCACATCTGTTTTCGTTCGTCGAACCGACTTTTTTTGGTGCACTTTTGTATGCGGCAACAAGTCGGTGTCAAATGTTATGAGTTATAATATTGTGCCGATATCGTAGAAAAATATCGTTTCAGTTGACGGTAAACGGTGTAGAGTGCGTACCGTCGCAGTAATAAATATACCAAATCATATAATATTATGAGTGTTCTAAAGACGATTATACAATATACAATATTTTGGGTGCGGCAAATATTTTGTTTTTTTTTTTATGGCAAAAATCTATAGTATTTTTGATTTGATGAAAACAAAGTTTACTAGTTTTTTTTAAGTAGAAATTCTTAATGAATTCGTTAATAATGCATCTTTTTTAACGGAGGATATTATTATACCTAACAAATTGTAGGTATATTCAAATATAATTATAAATAATTTTAAGAGGAATGTGGTGGAAGAGTTGGTGATTTTAAAAATGTCTCAAGGCCATGAAAACCTAAATATGACACTGTATAAAATATTAATAAGCACTGTTAGTATTTCGTCGGTTATTACGACAACTCACAATACGACTGGTAGCAGAGCTGCACAACCATAGAGTGAGCGTTCGCATCGTTTGTTCGGCGACAAAACTTTCCGACGTGTGTATGCATAATAATATGTTTTAATAATAACGATATAGTATTGATAAACGAGAGAACGGAATAACGTCCTTAAATATCGTGCGAGCGCATATTCGTCCGAAGCACGCGACCCGCAGGCATATTTGGGTGTACTTGGAGTTATCTCCTCGTGAAGGTCCTCGAAAGAGAAAAAGTCCTATTTCCGTTTTCGAAACATCGATATTTCAGTGAATACGTACACCCCTCGAAACTTGGAAGAACGTCGCGGTGGTAGACCATTCGACATGCGCCTATAGCATCGTTGATAAATATTAAAAAATAACGATATTTCATTGGTAAGGTATATAGGTATTAAGTATACCAATCGTACGGTGGCTAACAGAATATTGTGGTTACCGTATAGGCATGTATCATAATAATAATATGTAGCAATCTCGGTAGTAATAAATTAAACTGTCTAAATATAACCGGCCAACGGTGCAGTGAGCGTAAAATAATCGCACATTATAATATAAGCACGCTTGCTAATGAATACACACCGACAAAAAAAAAATATATATTACTAATTCGTAGCTCATCATCTGAGAATATTCATCGTCAGAGATAGTGGTGATAGAGATGGTTTGGCGTACTTACGTAGTCAAACGTGGACGGCGAATGCGAAAAGGCGAGGAAATTCCTACGAGCTCGCAGCGCGTACCTCTGTCCGTATAATATTATAATATTATCATTATTATTTTGAGTATAACGGGGTCCGTGTCGGGACCCTCGTGTCTCCGTCCGGGGAGGTATCGCGCGGTGCGGGTGCAGCAGTATATACATATAATTTGTGCGCTCCTTTATTAAAATAATTCGGCCGCTGATTGACAGACGGCGGGGGTCGCAGTTCACCCCAACCCATCCCACTAGCCCACCCCCGCTGCAGTTATTCGATTTGCAAACGCTCTGTAGTATATAATATTATGTACACGTCACATTATGCGCTGCCGAGGGTTTTTCTTTTTTCCCTGCAGACGCCGAGCCACTATTTCCACGCCGGCCAGGACTCGAGATAATATACTATCTGACCGCGCTCGTTAGAATCCGATCGGTCGGTCGGGGTGACTAATACCTGCTGCAGCGGCAGTTTGATGACATTACCGCACGCGCCGCTGTTTACACGGCGAGAGCTCTTCGACTTCGACCAGCTCCTCTACGTGCGAGGCCTTCGCTATCGCCCCCTCGGAGAGAAAATCATATTATTAAATTGCGCACCCGGAGCGTGGGGACGTCAAATTTTCGGAAAAATCACTCGCATAGTAGATGCGCGTATGAATAATTCACGAAAAATCCCCTCGCCGGACGGCATCACGACTCGGTGATTAAACTCACTGCCGGGCGCCGCACCGGTCACCACCGGTGATGACGAATAATAGGTAATATAATATAATGATATTATATTATATACATGCAGTATGTATTCCCGATGTGTTTTGTATTGTTGTGTCAAACGAACGCGCAGTGAATTAGCCATTGCACATCACATAATATATTATTATACACGAACACGCGTGTTTTTAGATTTCGACCAATGTTGTGTAAATTGTAACAGTATTATGTTATTATTGCACGTGAATTCATTTTCTACGTGACAATTAAGTAATAATGTGTGAAAATTACTCACGACTTTTATTTTAATGGCAGCTACACGGAATTCGTATATGCATGCATTTGTATAGCCATTGAAGTCTGAAATACTCAACGGTTAACAGTGGACAATTTACTTAGGTATTTATACCAACGCTAAATACGTGATGAATTAAAATTGGCTTTTGTGATATTTAAATTTTAAATCTATTCAGTCTCTTACCGTTTTCGAGTAAGTTCATCATAGGTATACTATAGTGTGCTTCTGTACTAATAATATGTATAAATGCGCCTCAATATTAGGTAATGATATTTTTATGTTTTATTACAATTTTGTTTTAAAATGAAAATAAAATATTATTTCGGTAGCAACACAAAATTAGACATTTTATATGTATATAATTATTTTTAAACTATAATATAATGCAATTCCATTTATTATTCTATATAATATTTTATGTGGACAATTATTTGTTTCGAATAATTTAATGTACATTGTACTGCAACAGTAATTAAAAATTCTTTGTTCGTGTATTTTTCGTTTTTACACGGTCATAAAAACTGCACTCATAAATTGGTATATTTTATAGTAGGTACCTACGCGAACTATGCCGAGGCCTAAGCGTATATTACGTATTACTATATTAAAATAGCTTTTAGAGTTTATGCCGTTGGCGAGTGTTGCAGCCTGCCAACGGTTATAATAATATTATTTTACAGAGCGATTCTTTTATCACTCGTAATTTCAAAAAGGTATATAATAAGAAGTTAGTGTGGTCCGATGCAGGACTATATACGTATTGTAATAATAATAAAATGTAAATATGGCTATTACTGCGTCCGCATCAGTCATTGTGGCGAAGAATATCGCACGTGTCTGCATTGATTCTATAATCTAATATTTGATAGGCATTTGGTTTTGTAAAGTCTGTGCCCTTTCGCGCTGCTGCCCGACCGACCGTTGCGATTACGTAACTCGAGGTGTATTTATTATTTATGTCACCTGTGCTAAAGTCATGGAACATGGTGGAATCTGTGCATATACCGTCGCTACGTTTTTCACCATATCGGGTTAAATTTCTATTACAATTGTTCTAAATTTTTACGTAATTTTCGCAACAGGTCAGCGGAGGCTGCTGGATAATAATATTATAATATTATGGCGCATGACACCGATATTTTGCCGGGTTGTGTTACACATTCTGAGGTTGACCGTTTTATCTTTCTTCTCGGTCCTTGTTTGGTGTTATAAAATATCATAATAATATACAATATGAGCGTGTATTGTATCATTCTACTTTAGTTACACTTTTTATCCACACAGTTGGCCTAGAACCCGAGAAATTAACGTTTTATAGAACTTTTTCTAATTTATGTAATAACATTATGTATGTACAGATTAGTATTATTATTATTATTATTATTAAATATGGAACAATAATTATTGTCGACATATTTCATTATGGTGTTTCTCACTCACAACCAGTATAATAGTAGACTTATACGTTTTATTTATTTGGCCAATCGTCATAATATGCACGCGATGTATATTTACTCTCAATCATAAGTCATGTATCACATTGGCCGAGTGCGCTGTGAGTGATTAAAATAATATTTGATGTAATTTAAAACCTAAAATTAAAAAGTCATAAAATATGTGAAATCGTTTATTATTAAGGTTAAAACCAGACAATCCTGTAGATGTCCTCTGTGTGACTGTGTGTGTACGTGTATGTATATTATGTAGAATATTATAGTTTATGTAATCCACTTGAGGACACGATCCACAATAATGATTCATTATTGTTATTTAATTACCATGATAAACAATCCGAAATAAGTTAAATATACGCTGTGTGCACACTGCACAGCGATAATCGGATTCCAGAATAGACGACGACGACCATGTTCCATATGGTCGCCGTAAAAATTGAATTAATATATTATTATAACTCTTCCCCGCCTTGGTTGAATTTGTGGGGACGTAAATAAAAAATATATATGTTTACCTTGTCAGTTTGATATACATTTCCTCGGTCGCACTAGTTGCATAAGACCGGATATAATATATAGAGCGGTAAATGATTGAAAAAATATTTAAGAAAAAAATATGATTTAGTGACGATCAAAAGAGAAATACGACGGTAGCTATAAGTATTACACACAGATGGATAATGTAAAAAGAAACCGACCCTGGTGAGTAGGTACCAACCTACATCGTATACGTATATATTGGCCATGTATTTAGACGGGGTGAAAATATTTCATCTTTTTTTCCCCAATCCCCTTTTCATCTATTAGGAGTATCCCGGTGAAAGAGGGTTGCGTGCGTCGTCTCCCTCCTTTTGCGTGGTTTTCTTTCAAACGATATCGCTGAAATGTAAATTTTAAATTTCCTCCGCACAATAATAAATTGTAATTTCTGAGCGGTCGTCGTGGACTTTGATAAATTAAGGTATATACGTCATGTAAAATTATATAATATTAAATATACACGTAGAGGCAATGTCATGTAGGCGCCTATATACTATTTTCATCCGCACACTAACGTTGCGTACGCCTCATTATTTTATCATTGTACATAGATAGGTAAATACAAAATATGGAAGGTAGCGACTAATTTGTCGATTTAAATTTAAAAAAAACTGAAAACGTTTTCTTGCAGCAATATACGGTTTAATTATAGGTCACAACCGCAGTCACGTGATCGTGGGTCTAAACGAAACACACCCAACATTATATTTTAATCATCATATTATCGATGATTATAAATACTAGTATCAAATGATATTATATAGTTTGACAGAAATATGCATTATATTATTCCGGTCGCATGTAATCCTATCACAATATTTAAGCGGTTACGTTTTGATAAAATATTACGAAAACTATTATCAAATGGAGAAAAAAAAAATATGAAAAAACGAGTTCTAAAATGCACATGTGATATTATCGTAATAATATTATTTTTGACGTTAAACACGATAAATCGTATTCAATATAATTACAATGCACTTTTTTTATGATTGCCAGATGAACGGGTGCCGCGGGAAAAATTTAAGTTTCGTTTTCATAATACGTATAGGTAACAAAAATATGACACATTTTTAAATAAAACTTTGTATATGGGTAAGGTCTATAAATATATAGTATATATATTATATAATATATATAATATATATTATGATATGTTTTAGCTTCAATAGATTTAGGTTTTCTAACGTTTCGAGTCGGATAATATATTATAATATGCTGTTCGAAAACTAAGCGAATGTGACTATAAATTATAGCATGATAATATCTAATTATTTTACTATTAAAATCTTGAATCAAATGCGGTCGGGTGTTACTCGTCGTGTGTGTAACATAACATTATATTAACATATTAATATTATTTTAAAACACAGAAAAATACAGTGTCGTTAAAAAATGTGTTTTATCACACAAACACAAACCCATTTTAATTATTTTAAAGTTTGAATATAATCACTGCACATAATATTATTTCCATTAATTATAGTTATAGAGCAGGTACGTACCTTGCGTACTTACGAACCTTGCTATGTGAATATATTATATTATACCTAGTACACGGTTGGTTTTCTCGATGACCATTCTTCATCCGCCCGACTTGTCGAACGTTTTCGTATGCGATCTCATTCACCCCACCCGACGACTGCGAAACCCACAAATTACGACCGTGCCCATAAATTATAACGCCGTTTTTGTCGACCTATGTAAATTAATCAAGACCGTCCCTATACAACGTGTATATTATAGTATCGTTAATCGATGTGTTAAAAGCTGGTATCTAAATATAGTAATATACTAATATAATAATGCAAATATATATCGCGATGCGTTTGAAAGCCGACGTCCTAGAATAAAATATATACGTATTATACATTCTATATATACAGACACAAATTATATGATGTACTAAGTATGATATGCCATGGTTGTAAATATAGTGCACTTCTGAGTTATAATATATAAGCGTTGCTGCCGGAAGTGTTATAGTTTTTAAAACGTATATATTATAACGTCGTAAGTATAGGTACTATAATAAAATTTAATTCACCATGATCGCGTATCGATCTGTATCGGAAATCTCCACGGAAAGTCGGGAACCGGTGACCGTCGACGGTTTCCCAGTTTCGGGTAAAGACGTCAATTAAGCAATATATATATTATTAATACGTCTTATTAACACTGTGTCGTAGTAATAATATCATATTATTAATAAGCTATTACAATATTCATAAGCTACCTAATAACTTTGAGATCGGTTTACTATCGCTCGACGCACACCGAGGACGCTCGAGAAACTGCAATGCTCGCTACAGTTTCATCCTGTTTGGCGCTATGATCAATTTCGTATAAAACTGCAGTTTCGTGTGAATATACATTTATTATAAGTAGACTATATTATAGTGCTTCACGATCCTCTCCCCAAAACAAACGTCGGCGCACATGGCGGATTTGATTTTCGTTCTCATCGTAGCCACGCGCGCGTCCATTACAAAATAACGAGACGAACGAACCGAAAAAATGTAATCGGCTTAACGACTCGCTCGGTGTACGGTCGAGTGTGAAAAAAAAATAATAGTAATAATAATATAAAAAGATGAATCAAGAAAGTGCAGCGAGGAGACAAGAATATTAGGGCGATATTCCAGCGACAGTATTTCAGTATATACTTGTGTGTATATATAATATATATTTGGGGTGAGAAAACTTTTTGACGCCTTGTCAACTTTCACCGCGTGCCCTATCGGTCGTTATATTATTAAAACCGTTTCGCCTCCACTCTGTCCAGTGGCGTATACATTTCGGGGTGAATGATACAGTTATATACAGGAGAAGCGCCGTATTGGCATTTTTTTTTGAGTTCCCTAACATTTTGTATATAACATTAATTTCCAGAGTAATTTATTAAAAATGTATATATATTATATACTCGTATGTATTTGTTTTATTAGTATTGTACCTACTATATTTTATGTCGTAATTATCAGGTACATCTATATTATACGTTCATTAAGCTAATTATGCAAACATATTCAGAGTGCACCTACATACCACTTGACGTATGAGTTTCATGAAGTTAGACCCAAACACAGTTTCGTACGAAACCTTGTCCAAATCTCATCATTAGTTCCAATAAATGTTGTCCAAGTAAATCAAGTCCAATACACATATACGTCCTGAGGTTCAATTTACTTATTAAATTAATTTTAGATATCCAACAAAAAAATAATACACGTATATTTTAGTAATATAGTATATTACTAATCAATAAAGGGTTGATGCGTTGAGAAAATACTCGGAAATTATGAACATTTTGAGCTAATAAGAATTTGACTGAGCGTTCTGTATTATCAATTAAAAAAGCGTAGAAATCCGCATGGAGATCAAACCAGTTAAAAATAAAAAATTGTGAAAATAAAAAGAAACCAACTCTGTGAAAAGTTACTGTTAAGTAATCAAAAACAAGTGATTCAAATCGGAGAAGTTAACTATTCGCTACAGTCCTACTAACCGACGGTTCGTAAAAGTTCATTATATCAATAATTATAATAATGGACGTTGCAGGACATGTATAATTATCTCTGTTGTAACCAATGATGGATTTAGCGATATAATTTGACAATATTTTCAATTGGAAAAAAAGATCTCGATATCAGGACTAAATAATATTAGCAAATTAGGCAAAAATTACTGTTTTCAACGAAATCACGGTTCGACCTAATTCATAATAATATTATTATTAATAGGTACCTATATCGGACACGACGTCAGCAGCTGTCAACCGTCGATCGAACACGACGTCCGTCGTCACACGAGCAGTGTACAACTTTATCGTCGTCACAATATAAGCATTGTATTATTCGTACAGAAATCGGAACGCGTTTAATCCCACGCTCGAACGCCATCCGATTTACTGCTGGAGTGTGATATAATAATATGATATTATATAGTATAATTTGTATACCTACGCGCTCCTCTTCTCTTTCGAATATTTTATATCGTAGTCGGGTATTACGTCAATTGAACGAAAAATCGCGGTCGACCGCAAACCCGACCGGCCATCTAGGACAAGGTCGCGTCGGTCAAATTACTCGAAAACGACCGAATCGTTCGGCGCACGCGTGATTTATGTGTTTCTTCAATTTTTTATTATTTCTTAGTATTTTTTTTTATTATTATGTTTTATTATTATTATTTTTTTTTTCATCGACGAGCCGCGTATAACGATGTTTGAGATTAGAATCGCGTGTTTTAGATTGTTCGCATTTTAAGCGAGCTCCGTCCGTTCGTTCGTTTTACGACAGGCGAATCGAATTTAAACGCACTGCACTATATAATCATTATCTATACACACACACACAAGTAAATACATAATATATATTATATTATATAGGTATATGTACGTACTTCATTACTCTGCAGTACACGCGTATACCATACCTATGTATACTGTATTATAGGTAGGTAGGTAAGCGCGTACTACGTTATTAAAAAAGAAAAACCATTATATTATTAAAAATTAATGACTGCCCGCCGTCGTCAGACCAATTTGTTTACTTCGCGCGTGAAAGAAAAAAAACCGCGTTGGGCGCGAGAGACCTTCGGACGACGTCTGGCGTACCATTATTATTGTTATTATTACAATTATTACTCGACGTGTATTTAAATGGGTATTAGGCACATCGACAGGTGCCCGTTTGTTATATCACCAGGACTATGCGCAGCGTTCTTTGTTCGCGCGGAGTCTTCGCGGTATAATCGCCTCTCGTATAATAGACAACGTCGTATAGTCTACAACTGTAAAAAGGGTTGATCTCTGGCAAAACGTGAAATACCTATAGTTATTAATATCGTAGAAGGGATTTTTTTTTATTCGCCATAATATTACATGTTTTACCATTATTATACCTCCGATCGTCGGGACACTTGTTCGAATTTGGAACTGCGCCGCCGTCTTCCTACCAGCAGCACAGTGACGATAAAAATAATAATAATATTATAACGATGACGAAACTCTCCTTAAGCGCAAAACACTCATCCTCGAACAACACGCATAAATTATTATTTTGAAGTGATTTGATGTATTCAAAGTGCACTCGGTTTATTCAGTTCATTAGAAATTTATCGCATACCTAACACTCTTGCAAAGTTTTCAAAAACGTTATACTATATACAGTGTATGGTATAACAACATTTGGTTTACGTAACAAAAGTTTTGCAGAAAGTTTGCTGCGGCATCCTGCGGTACACAAAGTATTTTATGGCGGATTTGACTACTAATCCTTATGCAAATCTACCAATACCAATGTCTACTTGTGAAACTTTAATGGAAACCTTTGATATGATTTATAATTTTAAGAGTGTGTTTTTAATATAGTACAGTGCAGTGTATAATATAATATTATGTATATTACTTAATACCACAAGTCTACAGTGGGTATTTTTTCCAGACACATTTTAGATTTACAATAAAATTGTCTCTGTGGTAAATTGCGTCCTTTAAGTAATAATAATAATATGTTTTTAAATAATTAATAAATTATAATTTACCAACAGGAATATTAATTGCGCGTTTGATTTGACCTTCTACGGTTTAGCATAATTTTAATTTTACGAGCAGAGCTTAACTATAGTATTTTACTGCCGGCAGACTGCTGTTCGTGAAATTACCATTTTTTACACAGTTGATTGATTTTTCAGAGACAAAACTCGAAAAGAATCATATTTTTTATGAACGACGTTGAGTATTTTTGCTTTGAATACACCCACTCGCACAAATAGGATAAAGTATAAAATAATCAAACATATAAAGTACATGAAAACAAATTTATTTCGAATGCTTCACAATATAATATATAATATTTTATATATATAATATATAGTTTTTTATGTATAATGTTGTGTTTGATGTTAATATACATATTTTAAAAACTATTTATACAATGAAATTTGTAAAAAAAAACATATATTAAAATTGAACATTAGCAGTCAAAAAACATATTATATTGCAACGACCCAAAAAGTACACAACTCTGTACTTTGAGATCTATTATGTTAACAGACAAATAATGACATATTGTTGTTGTGTATATTTTATACTACTATACTGATGGTAGAATATTGATTACGATGTCACTTAACTAAAAAAAATATACCTAGATTTTGATTGTTTCGTTTGTGGTGCTGTCGCCGACAGTCGCGAATGGCTTTGGTCGCGAGTGTGGCGAAGCACGGTAACCTAACCTATAAAATATATTATGACTGGAGCTTTTGATCAGTACGAGCTGCCGTGAGACGATCCATGGGATGATCCGTATGACGACGATCCGTGGGATGAGCCGTAGGACGAGATTCCGTGAGATGGTCCGTAAGAAGCACTGCTGTACGATGATGGTCCGTAAGAGCTGCTGCTGTACGATGATGGTCCGCTGCTGTAGGAAGGTCCGTACGAGTTGCTGTATGAAGAGCTACCGTGGGATGGTCCGTATGAGTTGCCGTATGAGCTGCTTTCGTATGCGCTGCCACCGTGGTGGTATTCATCGTGGCTGGGAACTTCGTATGGCACTGGCACCTCGACCTTGACGGGCACCTTGACTGGGTATGGGACGTGCTTCTCAACGGTGTACGGGACTGGCTTGTCGACTGGGTATGGGACGTGCTTCTCGACTGTCACTGGGTACGGGCGGTCGACGGGTACGTGGACTGGGTATGGGACGTGCTTCTCAACTGGGTATGGGACGTGCTTCTCGACGGGTACATGGACTGGGTATGGGCGGTCGACTGGAACCTTGACTGGGTATGGGACGTGCTTCTCAACTGGGTACGGGACGTGCTTCTCGACGACTACTTGGTATGGCTTGGGTACGTGGACGGTGTATGGCCTGTCAACGGGTACCTTGACTGGGTATGGCACCTCCTTGTAGACGGCGTACGGTTGTGGCACGGGCACTTTGACTGCGTATGGCACGGGTTTCTCGACGTGCACGGCGTATGGACGGGCAACATGGACTGGGTACGGGCGGTCGACGGGCACTGCTACCTTGACGGGGTATGGCACGTGCTTCTCGACGGGCACGGGGTACGGGTGTCCGACCTCCTTGATGACGGTCTTGGACAACAACTGTGCGTGACCGTGGTAACCGATGTCGTGCGCGGCGTAACCGTAACCGGCGCTTCCGTAACCGGCGCTTCCGTAACCGGCGCTGCCGTACGCTTCGTAACCACCGTCCGACTCATAACCGCCATAACCGAATGACGAGAGGTGTCTCTTGCCCTTGCTGGAGTCCGCAGTCACCGCCGCCTTAGGTTCCGCTGCCTTGACTGAGTCCTTCTTCGCTTCTTCGCTGGCGAACGCGTGGGCGCACAGACCGAGCGCGCAAACCGCGTACAACAAACCCTTCATCGTGCTAACAGGTGGCGGACGATGTGATAATATTATTTATCAGTCGTGTAGTGCGATTGCGATCTGTTGATACTGCTTCGGTTGTTGCAAGTGTGACCGTTTGTTGAACGGTGGTGATCGACGACTGACCATTGATCACCAGGACCCGCTGGTTTTGTAGTGTCCGTCGCCCGAAAAAGGAAGTGGTCCCGGTCGCCCCTACCCCGAGACGGTCCGCGGCGCCGATCCGCCGATCGAGGGTAGGCGGTGAAGAGGACACGAAGCCGCCGCCACCGCCGCCTCGTCAGACCTACTTTCTATAGACCGCCGGCCGGTTCTGTGCCGAGGTCCGTGCACGACATTACGCGATTGCGCAACGACGACCGCCGCCGCCGATGATGCATTACATTTAAATATCATAATAATAATATCATCATCATAATAGCACTTGTAAAATGTACGACATTTTTTTCCAAGTTTTTTTGTTTTTCAATTCACGCGCATTCCATTCGGAAACGTCTGTCGATAGACACTCGGGGTCCCCTGTGTTGGCTGGGTCATCCTTCTGCGTGCGTCGTTGGTCACGACTATTATACTCTAATTTATTCATTCAAATAACAAAATATTCATATCACATTATAATGTTATTAGTAATTATTACTGTCACTGACACTCACCGTCGTAAAAATTGTCGATCCACAGTGCATCTCGTGTTCTACCACCCCGAAACTACCTTTTGAGTTCTTTGCTCTCGGTTATCTAAGGTATTTTATCGACTACGATAATGTAGGTACTATAATGCTCGTATTATTTACTCGTATTCGAAAGACAGGCACTACGATCGATGTAATTTCGAAATGTCACCGCGACGCCCGCGTTCAGCTTATTATTATTTTTTACTTTTATATTCTTATTTGTTTGAACTAGCTGCAGCAGTTGTATATCGGAATCGTTTTAATGATCTAAACGAACCGGAGAAATGGGTGCCCATACGAATAATTATGAAATTCCGATTAAAATCGATTATTATATAACACTTATATTATACGTAGGTATACCTAACCTATAGGTTCTACAGCTATTTATATGATAGTTTATTGTTTGTCGACTATACTGACATATTAATAATGTTTGTACGACATAATTAAACTGTGTCGCTCGTATATTAACTCGATCTTACAATATTAATCACCTATAAAATATATTATTTTTACACCGGTCATGTGAATTATATAAATTATTTTTAATTATTTAAAAACGAATGGGAAAATAAAATAAAAAATGTCGTTACGAATATTTTCCTGAATACCTATATATGCACTATATTATACTACTGCGTTTTTTAATCGTTTTACCAGTCCACCAAATATGTGGTCTACACATTTTGTTCTGCATTCAGTCCAGCGATATTATGCAATGAAAAATATATTTGTAGAAATACAGATACCGGTATACGCATGGCATTTATTACTGTCGGAAAATAAGTACGACTAGACGTTATACAATGTGTTGTATTATAAACTAAACAAATAACAATTTTTTTTTAAAAAACGAATTCTCAAAACGGAGAAATAATCCCAACTATTTGTCGAATCGACAGTATAGTTGTACACAATGTAATATGTATATTATATCGCACGTCCATAATAGTCTGGCGGTGTAATGAGGCGACGATTTCAATATCATTCGACAATGTAAAAATAACAAAACTATTATAAAACGTATTATACATAATATGTATACTGCACGACTCTGTTATAATGTTCATCCTAATTTAAATATATATTAACTCGCAAATCTGATTGAAATTAAAAGTACAAGCACATTAAACCGTAAGCAATTAATTTATTGTCGTGTCGTCGTGATATTAATTGCTTCATCAGTGTATTTTAGTGACTTTCTATATTGTAAATTGTTATAATGTTATAGTTACCTATGAAAATAAGGACGTATACCTAGTTTATTATGAGGCATAATATAAATTATAAGTATTGCGATATAAGTACCTATAATACCTATTTACAATTTTCATGCAGATTAATTAGTCAAAATTACTGAAAAATTATATATATTTTTCGAATTGGATATATTTTATTTTAGAAACTTGATAGTGCTAGCATATATGGGTACTTAACGTAAACCGTATTTGTTGAACGCTTGGAATATCTTAATATTCGCCTGTTGTAAGAAAAAAATGGTTGAAACTCGTTTACTTTTTCAATCAACAAAGCAACCGCAAAACAAATTATATAGAACCGACGGAAGTCTGATCAAAACTCGCATTGCACCGAATGCGTTTCAGAAAGAAAACTGTGCACATTAAAAAATAAAAATTTACGAAATATAATATTATTTGCTCCATACAAATGAAAAACTCCAAAAACACGACCGAACTACGTTTCGGTTTCGCGTGCTCGGGTCACGACTTTCCACGAGCATATTGCTCGCGCTGCTGAAACGCGGGATATTTCAAAATTTTAGCAAACGTGACCGTTTTCCCGTGCCTGTGCATTACGTTACCTGTACCGCGGGTGGTTGTCGCGAGTTACCCATGTACGGGTATACCATGGGTACACATCAAACGTGGTAGCGGTACGCGTTGCAGTCTTGTAGCGTGGGCGTTTCGCTCGCAGGTCAGGCGCGGTCGAGATGGAACGACTAGGTATATAGGTATATACCTACAACAGGTATCCTGTTCGTGGTAGTCAACTACGACCGCAAGTGCACCACGTCGTATATACCAGCTATGTATATATTATTATTATAATTTATATTGTGTGCATTATATTGCGGCGGCTGGCAACGACGTTCTATTATTGTATTATTATTGTTGTAGGTATACAGCATGCAGGTTCGGTATTGCGCTTATACGCGTTTTGTTTTTCACAAAAATATCCAGAAACGTATTATTATAATTATTATTGTTGTGATATTTTTTTGTTCTTACGAAATGTCGAAACGGAACGCGAAGTGTGCTTTTTCACCGGCGTTTCTTGAAACAAAAACCACTATATAGCGTATAGACCACCACCTGTAGTATCAAGGTATATATATGGTATATTATAGGTAATATAGTTTTGTGTTGCACGCCGCTATATTATAATATTGCTCAAAAGCAACGAAAGAAAATCATATTTTCGAATTCCGTTGAAACACAACGCGTTTGATAATATAATAATTATTATTATTATGTGGTAACGCGCACCTATACGAAACAAAATAAAAACTTGTTATGACGAAAATCGTATCGTTAGTCGTCACATATTATTATAATAATAATAATAATAGAAATTAGGCGTTTTCGTTGTTTTTCGACCTCCACCGTGCGGGCATATCTATAACGTTTCATCGATTTCAGCGTCACGGAACTGCGTTTGGTCCGCGTCAAATAACCTCCGAGTGCATAATATTATAATCTCGCGTGTTCAATATATCTCGTGTGCGATACTTCTCGCGAACTGCAATATATCTCCATTATTAACGTTGTTAAATATATCTCATTAAAATGATTCGTCGAGTTAAAAACGTTTCCACATTACCGGGACAAAAAGTTGTCAAAAAGTTGGCATCACGCGCGTTTAATGGCACACTTGCAGGGTCTCTAATGGTGAAAACGTCATGTACCTACATATTTGGAAATCAATAAAATTTTTAAAGAAAGAACAGACATCTCGGCGGCAAGAGGTGTTGCTCGTAGTACATGTACAATATTATTTTTAAACACTCGATATTGACTTAAGTTTGATTTTTTAGGTCAATTTCGAACAAAGTTCCACGAAAAAAAAATAGTTCTTGTGATGATAATAATGGAATGGCCATGAAATATAAAACCGAGATTTTTCAAATGATTATATTAGAATAAGTTTAACTGTAATTTGTCTTCTTATTAATACTGCATGCACATATTTCTGCTGAAATATTTAATTGAACTTAATTTATTTTTGGTCATACCTACACCGAAAGTTTGGTTTTCGATAGCGGTTGAAGCGCTGCAAAGAGTCCTTTTTTCCGTCCAAAAAGTGCTGGGCGCACATATTATGCGCGTATCCCCTGCATAACCAGACACTGAAATCTATACCATGGTCCTTATAAAACATACACTTTTGGTTACATCTTATATTCATATTATAACCTCCATGCATGCGTGACGCTTAAAATAAATCAAACCAAATAGTTTCTTTCATGAAATATTGTTGTTGTAGAATTATTGTCTAGTTGTTGCATAGATCCTTGCATTACCTTTATCGTGATCGATGAACACAGAGGCATGACAAAAAAATAGTATGTGTAGCTCGTGCGGGAAGGCAATTTCAGTTTTGGGCGAAATGCAGCCCTCGCCTGCGGCTCTTGTCGCCCGCGACTGAAATAGCTCACTTCCCGCCCTTGCCACACAATATACTATTAACTGACGTGTTACCAACAACTTTTAACCATTAATTAAATTTTTCTTATATTTCGAGGAACGGCATTGCACAGTACATGAGATTGTTTTTCGGAGGTATAATTTTTTGCAGCGCCGCTCTCCGGTCTGGTCTTCGAATGCAGTCGTTAGTTTAGTTCATATAATATAATAATATGCGCGTCGGTGTAATATTATGAGTTTTGCAGACATTAAAATATTATATATTATGTGCACGATCGGCCGGGGGAAAAGATATTAATTTTTATTTTGTCCACCTCCTCCGATCGAACCGGGTCCGGCGCGCGTGTACCAGGCGCGGTATAAGTCCGAGCACGTAATCTTCCAGCATATTGTGCATTACACGCGTTTGTGTAATACGCGTCTCTAAAGATTTATTTATTTAAAATAATAGAACATTGTGGGCCGAAAGCACCACGCCAAAGCGACGGGTTTCGTCCGCGGGAATACCCGTCGCCAATTTATTCGCAGAGCATACCGTTCGAAGAGAGAGAAAAATCACTTTCGATAACACTCAAGTGAGTTCACTGTGCCACATGTTATTATAATACAATGTGTCCCGGGGGGAAGTGACCGGCCGGTGTCATAATATGATAGTGTATACCTTAAGTTATGAAAAAAACCCCCTTAAAGGGGAGCGGGGCAGTTCTTTTAATTTTTCACAACTTTATTATTTTCAAAAATGCTGATTTTTTATATATTTTTTTTTATTTTGACAAAAATAGTTTTCTGATTGAATTGTGTATGTATTAGTTGATAGCAAACTAAAATGGCTTTAACATTTTTTTTAAAAATTACTGTAAAAAGTTAAATATTTTTGAAGATACGTCAGCAAAATATGTGCGGTAGGTTTGTTTAAAAAATATTAATTTTCCGATAGGTAACTAAAGAAATAAATGAGTTAGACCATCCCTTTAAAGGATCTTTTTTTCATAACTTAAGGTGTAAGTACTACCATATGACACCGGTCGGTAAATTCCCTCCGGGACACATAGTATAAAATTTTAAACAGCCGTCTAAGCTATTGTCTCAAGGTGTATATTATTCCAGATCGCGGACGACTCGCCAAACAATAATAATATGTCCAAACACTCTAAACGTCAGTCTAATATTTAGGTTAAGGCGTGTGTAATGCAATATTATAATATTAATATAATATAATTTAATTATGTACCCGCTTACGGAGACTACAACTGACTGAAAGGTACCTACGCGTGTTTATCTCGCGGCCAATAATATTGTTGAATTAGATAGGTACCCGAAACGATCTGTCCGATCGATCAACGAAAAGTTCATCTTTCGGATTCGGAACGAGTTTCGTGGCCGATCGTTTATCACTTTTTATATTTTTCGGTTTTCCTTTCCCCGTACGACACGCAATAATTCATATTAACTAATATTATTATGCAGTAGTACAACAACTGTAGTAGGTAGTAAAATGTATTTTTTTTATTTATATAAAGCCTGATTTAAAATTAAAATATATTATCTCCGTATTAATCATCGGAGATTGCACAAGAAACAAAGTACTAAAATACACTACATTACATAGGTAATATAAATACCTGCATATTATTGCAGACGGGTTCGGTACACACGTAATTTCTTATGTTTATGATATTATTTACAACCGTTTCGGTTTCATCAGTTCGTTTAAACTAATATCCAGTGCATTTTTATTGCTTGCGCGCATAAAACAAATCGGTATAACTACAGCTGCAATGCTGCATCATTAATACCCATGTATAATATTATTCTAGATCGCGGCGACTAATGTATGTTATAATCGTAAGTGTAAAATATATGCAGTAAAGTTATCTCATAATATAATACCTAAATGATTAACAGTAGCGCGGTCGACATCAGTTGTACCTATAATATACCTAGGTATATATTATAATATATTTAGCTGCTCCGAGTAATAAAACATTATAATTCGTTTTATCTTTATAAATATATTATATATTTATACCTGCCTTCGTGATTATAGACGTCATTTTTTGACCCGGCTGCCGTAATATGCAAGTCCGGTTAGGCGTGGCACTGCAACCCTAAAAATAAAATTTCGAGTTGACCTTGCACCAGGTCGCCCAACCATGCCCTTCTATATTATATTATTATTATTATTATCATAATGGTAAATTATTAACTTGAACTTATTATATATTTCACAAGGTTCGACGAGATTGCATTCAACTATTATAATACGAAAACGATCGTTTCCTGGTTACGGAAAACATATGTGCGCGTATAGGTAATGATAATAATATATTAATATAATGTACCTATAATTTTTATTTTAGAACAATAATTTATTATCGTGAAACACCGCGTGCTAAATATAGACGCAAACGATTAATGTTAACATGTACGTACGTACGAAAATAACGTGTGTACAGGATGTGACCATCCTGTATAAAATCGCGATTTATTCTCGTGAAGATTTCAAATAATAATAATATTATTGTATGTATTATAATAATATGATTTTATGTACAAACATAATAGTATAATATATTTTATAACGTAATATTATATTGTGTGGTACCTACATATATTTTCATTCGTTCGTTCGCATTTTCCTTTGTCTCGAACCACTGCTATAATATCGCGGCGGCCAAGCACATCCCATTTAGGTAGGTCCTATTTAAAGCGCTATTGAGGTCGATTTTTCCAGGTGCTATCACACGAAATCATATTCTTCAAAACGCTGCGTGCGTTTTACGAAAAGTCCGTTTTTATGGCCAGTGCTTTGAGCCCAATCTTCGGATTTTTTTCCCGTCCCTCTCACCCACCACCCCATCCACCCCCCTCACCGACGTCGATACACGGCCGTGCCACCGTATATATAAAGTGCGGACTTTTATCTCGCTCCGCCCGCGATTGTCGGTCATAAAGGACTAATAAATAAACGGCGTGGACCGGGCGTTTCTGGTTGTCAGCGTTAATAAGCGGCGGAGTCGCGTCCATATAATAGGCCGGCGATCATTATATTTTATATTATATTATATTATACGCACTATTACGTAGTGATCCATTTAAGTGGCCACAATGTCCGAGTCGATTTATGTTTTGAAAATAATAATATATTTTGAACAATATAGGTACAGTAATATTAGGTATATATGCGTATTATAACAAACAATTATATATAAAAAAATGATATAGCAACACTGAATAAGATAATAATTAACAAATGGTTTCTTTTTTTTTTTTAATAAATTCCAAGTAATGAGTTAGTCCCCGTGTTCACATGTATTTACCATATACATATCATATTCTACATACGATTATGATAATTTAAAAAAAAGTAATTTGTCGTGAAAAAATCTAAAAATAACATTACGATCAAAAAGTAAAAATTAGATTTATTCCTTAAATATCAATACCAATACCTACCTTATATTATATTATGATATTTTAATGGTTAAGAAAATTTATTTTTCTTTCGAAAACTTTTAAATATTTTACCCGAAAGCGGAAAAGTCAGTTAAAGACCGATCACTGCGTATAAATACACCGCCAACATCAATGGTCGTAAAATAAAACTTTATAGAAAAAATAGACTTATCGCGTTAATATATCATATTGTTATTATAATGAGGCGTCATCAAAAATTAATAAATCGTCGTCCACAAACTGCCCGAGAATAATAGGATGTCTCGATAAAAAAAATAAAAAAAAAATAGGCAGTCCGAGTCGTTATGACAATCAAACAACTGGTATTTTCTGATATCGTCGTACGTATATTATTGTAATCCAAGCGGAGGACGATACTTGCGATTCACGTATAAACCAGAAAATATGTCGACGAATACGACGTCTAGGACTAGGACTACGAGTAACAGTTTTTCGTCGTTCTTATCGACTAAAACGAGTTCAGATCGATCCCAAGTGAGTACGGAGTAACGACAGTATAATTATATTATATTATCGTCACGAATAAAATAATAATGATAATATTATATATATGTTGAGAACTGTACTACATTTTACGTATACTTAACTCCCGTGATTTTGTGTTTAGTCCTGTGCTGGTATTCGTTTTCATGAAAACGAGATTACGACCAAGCCGACCGACGTGTGTCCGGTCATTCCGTTGTCCGAAAGAGACGAGGAGATTTTGATCGTACAAAATCTCAAAACTCGAATCGGTAATATATGTGGTATTTGATGGTAGATAAAAACTGGTTTCAGTTTTCACAACACATTTGGCAGTAAAAAAAAATAATTAGTACCTAATTAAAATATAATATTTTGCAATTACTCACGATCGTGTAAATACGTAATTTCGATTTTTTTATTAGCTATATGTAACGGATATATCATAAATCTGGGTGTATTATAATATTATATTATTACTATCCACAATTTTCGACAATTATTAATATGACAAATAAACTGCATTTGTAATCATTACGATGATAGAACCCAATCACAATATCAGTGAGGCTGTCAATAGGGCAATAGCCAGGCACACAGAACGGGTCGATAGGCAAATTGAAATTGTTGAAAACAGATTTAAATCGATCAACGACGAGATAGAACGTAAAATATTGGAAGCTTCTCGAGCGTTAGACGAATCGCTGGACGTTATAGACAACTCGTTATCCGGTATCCTCGATGACCGAAAGTCGGTAAATCTTAACAAAAAATAAATATTTTACTGTTGTTGCAGTATAAAATTTAAACGAACGATTACCTTATATATATTATTATATTACGATCGTGTTCTAGGACGAATTTATCCGATTCGATTCGTTGCAAAAATGTTTTTTAGTCGTGAACGATTTGATAAACGAACGTAATCAGATCATTAAAAGTTTTATGGACGAACTGCACGACTTTGAAAAGGAAAGAACGGCGTTAATTAAGGATTGTTATCAACAGCACATGTTAGACGTCAAACAACTTTCGGAGGACTCGTTCGAGCGGCTCTACGAAAAATATCTCAAAGTATAACAATTATATTGTAATAAACCATTTATCGTGCGTACGGTGTTGAGTAATATTATTTCATTTGTCAACGCCAGAACTACAACACGATAAAATTAGGAAATTTTCGGACGTACGAAGACTTGCGATATAAACTATTACAGTGGAGTGGTACTCTTCATCAAGATTTCGTACTCAGAGCCTGCGATGTCAAAGCAAAAATTAAAAAAAATCTTGGAGAGAGTTTCAAAAATAAGTTGATGTGCGTTTCACTCGGTCGTAAATTTGTTTTTAATCGACCGATTATTTTATTTAATACTTAATGTTATTATATCAATAAAAACTTTTAGAACCGACGCTAAGACGATTATATCAGATACAGTTGAATACACTCAATCGACTTTGATTCGTTTTTTGAACGACTTAAACGAATTGTTTGACAAGTTAATGCGAATGTCAAAAAATCGTATGGACATAGCATTAATTTTAAAATGTTCAGATTCAATAAAAATTCATTTGGAAAAAATTGGTAAGTCGTTTTCTGCGTTATTTTCCGAAACAGACATATTTTTTCTTTAATATGACATGTTTACGGTTAATGAAAGAAATTATGAAATAGAAATATATTTTGGATCGAACGTTATTATTTTTATATGTAATGTAATTTATTGAATATTTTTAAATTAAATATTGCAACATTATTGTTTTCAACTACATACCTTTAAACTGGGAATAGTGCATTTTGCATAAGAACGCCTCTCGTCGTAGTATTATAAATTATAATATGATCACCGAATATTATTGTTTTGTTTAAAATGTGATTGATTATCAAATCTCAGATGAAATAAACGCAATGGCAATAACGTTACACAGCGAAGGGTTTGAAGCGATTAGATTGCTTTTGACGAGAACCTTGGCAGAGTTTGATAACACCGTTATGGGTTCAAACGAATTCCTCAGTTCCAGGGAATCCACGGTGATCAACGATGTAATGGTGACCGAAACAACGAAATTGCAACAGGAAAAAATGAAAACGACTTTGGAAGTCCAGTTGCTTTTGAGTGACGTTAAAAACGCGCTCAACGAAATCGGTGCTATACTTAGCCCGGTCATACAATTAATCTACGGTCACTCGGGACGTTTTATGAAAGCTAGGGATATCGTTTTTGTGGCTCTGGATACGACATTTAAGATCAACGATTCAGAATTAGATGTAAGTGATAATATAATGTCAAGTATATGTACCTATATCTCCTATACTATCAAAATCATACGCACGAAACTCAAAAGGTAATATATATATATTACAATGTTGTAGAGGCGTAATTGCGGGGGATCAACTGCCCCAACTGAAATTTATGAAACCTATAAATAAATTCTAACTGCATATTATAGTAAATAAATTTCACGTTTCTCTTGTTGTTTAGTACCTACCTAGGTTGACGCGTATTATCAACGCTATATCACATTATCTAGGTTACAAAACTATAATATATAATTTCATGAATACCTACAGAATTATCATCACATTATTTTTTTTTCTAAACAAGTTATATTACACCTTTTTTAATGAACTCTACGATATACCTACTTAATATTATTTAACGATATCGGTTATATACTTACCTACGATTTGTTACGATGAGTTTTAAGACGTCTTGTGTAACGACAAATAATTAGGTATGGTAACAATTTTGGTGAATAAATTATTTTACCCCATTTCATCTATAATACATAATAATATAACATACTGATGGTTTTATTCGTGTATAGATGTTAGAAGACAGTTTTTGCGCAGAGTTGAACACGCTAGTTCAAACGTCTGACGAGACCGACGTTAGAAAGTTTGAACTCAAGTGCATTAACGTATTGAATAATATTAAAGACAGGTATAGTTATTTTCGAAATGTGTTTTAATGTGTAACTCTGTCCATTATTTAACCTTACCTTGGAAAATATATTTAAAAAAAAAAAAAATACTTACCTACTGTTAATAAATATTTTTTTGACTTTTTATTGTAGTAATTAGGTTAATACGACTCAAGTACAAAAATAAATAAAATAAAATGTATATAGTATAATATATTTCATTATATATATATGTAATATTATATATTTTTTTTTTAAATGATCAATTTTACACGTAATATATACATATAGGTAACATGTTTTGTTCAAAATGTTCATACGCCTAACATATACAGGTTATAGAAGGCCACAATATAACTAATAATTCAATTGTATAACATTTTATCATTTGGAAGTTATAAACAACATACGTCTTTAACATAATCATTGTGAATTCAATTGAAATTTGAAATTACGATTCATAAAATTGTTACCAAAAAAAATAATTAAACACCAAAAATATTCATTACTATAATAATCAGTATTTAAAATACAATAAATTGAAATACTGTATAACAAATGTATAAAAAATAAAGTATTTGATTTGAGTACTTTTACTTGAATACCTTATATCAATGCATAATATAGGATACAAGTCAATCGAAATCTCGAGATGGAGGTCATATCAGACTACATTGATCTAATTTCAACAGAATTAGACGTGGATAGATCGGAAGTTGAAGTAATCATCAACTTGTTTCCGGAAAGTATTAAACCGTTGCCAACATTTAATGACGCTATGGAAGACAAGAGTTGGTCAGCGTCCATCAAAACATCGATTACGTCATTTGATACTACCGTGAACTATTTTTATCATACGTTAGTATACCTATAGTATTAAAATATTTAAAACATGATCTGAATATTAATGTTGTCAAATTATTATTCAATTTTTTCACTTGCGTAGTATTTATGAACGATTGTGGGCGTTTGTATTGGAATTAAAATCACTGGATTTAATGAATAATGAACTGTCGTGGACCAGTATGTTAGAACAGGGTATTGACGAACGATTTAATGTAGCAGAACACTTACTCCAAATCCGGACCATTAGAGTGCAAGAGGGGTTCGCAAAGAATAGAATAGACGAAATCGAACAACACAAAAATCTTTTCGCGGGGCACACGAAAGTAATTTCAGAAAATCTCATTAGTCACATGTATTTTATAACTATACTGATAAAAAAAATAATAAAAATCGTTTAGGCAGCTCTAGAAACGAGTAAAGACTTAAAACATAAGACAAATAAACTATTAAAGGAATTTGATTTAAAGAAGACATCGGTACTTAAAAACGTCGAAAAAATTAATGCATACGAATTGTCGATAACCGAGTTAACTGAAACAATGAACGAACTAAAATATCAAATTTATTTGGTGGCTAGTGAAATAAACGAAAAGTATAAATCACATTACAACGATATCGAGTCAAAATACCAAACGATAGAAAATTCAACTTTGGAATTTATGAAGTCTATTAAGTAAATTTATAATTTACCTAAATCCTTCAACAAGTTTACTGATAACAATTTAATTTAATTAAAAAAAAAAAAATCAACCCATTAAATTTGTTAATAGAATGTTCCCAGAAGGCGGAAATTATGGACACGAAGAAGCTATAAATACTATTCATATGTTAAAACATTTAAGCCGAAAGATGGTTCACAAGCAAACTTCAATATTAAAGAAATTAAAAGAAAATAGTTATGAATCAGTAACTGATATCAAAGCGACGCTTCTTGAATTGATAAAACCGTAACTATGTTATTTTATATATATATATATGATGATATTTTAATCGTGCCTTAATTTTCTTAATTATCTATTATAGAGTCGAGATTGAACTAGACAAAAAAATATTCAAACAGAAATATTACTCAATTTACAAACTTCTGAATGTCACTGTGGGTCAAGAAATTTTAAATTTAGAAAAAATTTTGGATTCTCTACACACGAAATTAAACGTTGCTAAAAAAACGTTTGAAAATAATGACGTTGTAGAGTTGTCAAAATGTTGGTCAGAAATATTGTCGGAGACAAATGCCTTTATCGATTTCGTAGTGGAGTCATACAAGGACATACGTAAGAAATACTTAACAGAATATAAGCGCGACAATGATGTACGAAATTCGTTTTAAAGAGGCTCTGCTTAAATATAATGTCAAAAAATCTATATGGAACACAAAATCCGATGTGGTGTACTTGTCGACGAATATCGCAGCGAACTCTAAACATACGTTTATTAGAGGAAAACTTCAATTTTACGACTATTGCAAGACCATAATCAGCTGCAGCGACGAAACCGTAACAGACAGACCTAGGTTTTTGAAAAACGTCTACTCAGCGATATTTCATTACGCGTCGGAATCGCAAATTAACGCTGCGGTAAATTTTACAATATATAATTATATGCCTATATTATAGTGATTGGACGTAACACTCGTAGTTACCTATATGAATAGGCAGTCGGCTCGTTTTAAATTGTAACTTTAAGCGCCGTTATAGGACTTATCGATGACCGAATCGGCTGACAACACTTGGATCGACGAGGAACCGAATACGGTGGAGTTATACGCCGAAATCATGGCGGAAGTAGTGAAAAACAGCAGGGCCACTGCGCTACAGTCGGAGTTAATTTGGATATTGAAACTATCAGGTTTGATTAGGCTCGTTAATAATATAAATTATCGCTACAATATATTTTTTTATCGTGATACGTTATAGTACTTATGGCCGGGGGAGGGTTTTTTCTTCAGAATTTTTCGATTTAACGACCGACCTGTACGCGATGGAACGCAAGTTCAAAAACGTCGTGCTGGCGACGTACCACGAGGAATCGGTGACCAGTTTGGACGAGGCGTCCGGCGCGTTTCGGCTAGACACCGAGGCAGTCCAAAAGCGACTGAAGACCGCCCGACAAGAGTTTCATTACAAATTGAAACCGTCACACGGCCATCCCCGTAACACCTCGAGATTGGAGTCGCTGATGGCCGACTTTCAGAGGTTTAATGCCGAGTGTGCGAATACGTTGTCCGGCACTTGCGACCGGATCGAGGTGAGCGGACCTCTTTTTCGGCGTCTTGCCCATAGATGACGTATACATGGATGGGATATACCATGTATTAAAGTGTGATCGAAGAGCATCATACTAGTTACCAAAGTGGTTATAGGTACATAATATAATCAAGTTGTGGTATCATCACCACCGTGATAAGTGATATGTGATATGTGATACAACACAATCATGTATATACCATTTTAGTTTGTACTTTGTTGTAGTAATAACTTGACAATACTTTTTTTTTTTTTTTTTTTTAATTTTTATTAGATGATATACAATCTATACACAAAGGCATAATAAGAATATGTGCTATAATAAGTTTGAACATGAAAAAGGGTGAGGGAAGAAGCCATCCAGTGATCGCACTTCCTTTTGCTTAAATATATTCATATATTATTAGATAAGAATTTTTTTTTTGTTAATCATTAAGAAGGTCTCTACTTGACAACACTGAAAAATTATTAGGTACCTAATTAGAATAGTCAACAAAAATAATAAAACAAATATATAATATTGAAATTAATTATTATATTAAAAAATCAGCAGATGTCGGGTTGATAAAAAAATATATTTATCATAAAACAATATCTATAACCATAACGGTTACTAGTAGACTCTTCGATCGCAGTATACCATTCAGTATATTAGGTATAGAAATATCCTAACCAGTAACCATGTATAAATTACCTACGGTCTCGCCCCCCATACCATCAGCCATTAGTTATATATAAAGTCATGTCTTCAATGTCCTATCAGATTGGCCTCGAGAAAATCGACAAAAACTACGACGCTATGTGTCCAAAAGACGTTTTGGAGGCGGCCACGTTGTACGTAAAATGTTTCGCAAAACTCAAAACGCTACTGGAAAACATCAACGATTCAACATCAGCCACAGCCAGTGAGTGACATCGCTTTTAGATTAATATTTGGCAGGCGTGATGTCGATACTCATCATGTTTATTTTTGGCTGTATACCTAATACATAATAGCAATTTAAAAGATCGCATGTACTTTAGGTATTGGGTCTGGTGATTTGCCGGAATCTCTGGCCAAACCTGGCGTCGAACAGGCCATCAGCAACATGAAAAGCCATCTACGGACAAAATCCGGCATCATCTTTTGGCCGGATAACAGTCAGTTGTGGTCCCACAACGTTCAAGTGAGTGCAAATCACGTATTCGATCTAAAAAATAACGTAACCTAGAATAGGATCATTGCCATTGCTCCTGGGTCAGTAACACAAACATTTTCGTACCTATTTTTTAATTTGACAAAAAAAAAAACTAATTTAGAATTTAAAAACGACTGGACATTCTTAGTTTGCGCGCGTTACAGTAATCTACCATTATATGGAAATGTCTAATAACTAAACTTTATGGTATAATATATGCGCCCTAAAGCTCTCTATCGTGACTGCGGGACGAGGGAGGACCGCCGCGCGCGTTTTGCTCCGGAACTCAACATTTGAAAATCCACCGCTGACGAATTATGTAATATTAGTGTCATGTTATTAATTATTACAGTTATTATCATAATAATAATATGTGCATTGTGTAGCAGTAACTTTGAGGAAGTCGACGTCGACGCTTCGCGTTTGCCGCATAATTATTCCACTGCGGAGACATTTTAATAATAATAATAATATATAATATACAGCGTAATACGATATTGTAATATATACACACGACTGCAGTAACACGTCATAGTTGTGTTTTTGGCCGGAAACGGGCTGAACTCGTGCAAGGGCGTTTGCATAATATCATATATGTACGACTGGTAATGGGTGGTAATGGGTGGTAATGAGTGGTGGTGCCGGGTGCCCCGGGTGGTGGCGGTGGTGGTACATATTTTCCTCGACTGTTATATATGTTATTAAAATGCCGAGAACTGCTCTGTGCAGTGCACATAATTGTTGTTGTGCGAAATTATTACAGTTTATGCCGATGACGTCTATTGCACACGCCGTTCATGTGCATAATTTATACGGCTCGTACGACTTGTCGACTTGTAATAATAATAATAATAATAATATTCGAGTATGAGTGCGAATAACGATGAATTCGAGTCGTCCGTTTCGGCCAGTGAACCATGTACGTCGTCGCATGAATAACTGGAAAAGCCAGTGGACATTTCACGCTGTTGTTTAAAAGATCCGTTTATTGTCTGCAGTAAACGTTTGACACAATTTTGAACGTTCGAGACAATAATATAAATACATTTTGTTAATCCTCCGCAGCAAAGCGTATTTTTTTTTACGAGCGAGACACTCGAATAGGTGGTTGTATTCATACAATAAAGGTATACGATCGTATAAATTCGGAAAAAAATATATCAAATATTAATTGGCCGCAACTGCAGCAGGTATCGATAGTGTACCTATACTAGCTATAATATGCTGTACACGTAAATACAAGTGATCAAAATGTATATATCCTTCGGCGTGAGACTGTGAGAGCATAATATAACATAAAAATAGGTATACAATCGTCGGTTCTAAAAATACCTTTCATTAATGAAAATTAATGTGGTGTGCCCCGAAAACAAAGCGAACGGTGTTCGAAAATAAAGTTGAGCAACAAAAACGTGTTATTGCTTTACTACGCGTCTATATAACATTATAATATGCGCTGTGCTGGTGTTGCCCAAAAACCGAGTGTGTGTTCCGAAAGACTCTCTCGCGGTTTTTACGAAAATCGTCTCGATATAATAGGTAATAATAATACTACGACGATTGTACCTACCTAGCTATTTGCATTGTGTTTTTGGTGTTTGGTTTTTTTTTTGTTTCGCGCGAGCCGTGTGACTTTTTTCACTTTTGCAATTAAAACATAATATTATTGCGATCAAGGCAAAACAAACCGCGTATTATTATTATTATTATTATTACGGTGACGCAATCACGAACGCGTGGTATATTATGGTATATACCTATTTTATAATACATACTATTACGACCAAGTATATCGACTATCATCGTTATGATATTGGTAATACGCTCGCCGCATATTATGACCGATTGTGTAAAAAATATAATATGCGATCTTCTTGGCCACGGTGAAGGTTCACACGATTACGTATAGTATCGTATTATTATTTGCTGCAGGTGTTTTCGAGACTCTGCCGCGAACGGTTCGGTGACGTCCAGACGTTCAGTGTCGTCGAAAAAGCGAAAATGGTCGACTGGGCCATGGCATTCGTCCGGGACGTGGAACGAGTGAAGGAACTCAACAGCCAATACGTTACCATCTAGGTATATACCTGGTACATGACTAGTGCTTACCTATATAATAATAACTGCCCTGCAGCGGCGGGTTGCACAACGATGAGAGAGGATCGGTGATCGTATTGATACAATATTATATCAAGCAATCATTGCACCCACGCTTATTGTATATTATAATATGTAACCCACCTCGACGTTTAAGTCTTAACCTGCAGGTGCATAACAAAAAAATATTATACTTAATACTATATAATACTATAATCATTTTGAATATTGTAATTATTATGTTTTTAATTGCACTCGTCGACATCGATTTTACTCAAACAATTACACCGGTTCGGTTGGAAACAAAATACAGATTAAAAAAAAAAAAAAATTTTCCTAACATTTTCAAACGCATACTATATCAAATCAAAACGTATATTATCATTTATCAACCAACGGCTTTGTAACATGACTTGAACGCCAATTATTATACATAAAACCGTTATTATAATTTGCATCAAAATTATAGTGTAACACGAGTGCCAATATAAAATTGTATATATATAAGTATAGTACGTGATATAAAAAATAAATAAATATCATTTGCTTCAATATAAGAATTTTATAATATCAATAAATAAACATTGAATAAGTAGGTAGATACCTACCTATATACTAAATAATCTAAATAATATTATATAAAAGTAGTAAAATGTGGATAAATAATTGCTATTAGGTAGGTACTATAACGTGCCAAATATGTAAATATTTTTTTGCAAGTTATAATCAATTAGGTACCTATAATAAATAATATCTATTAGTTTACCCGTACATTAATATTGTACACTTATAAATTGTAATACATTTTTTGATTCGAATTTAACGTTTAACGGTATATAGTTCTAAATATCTGAATGAAACACCCAGTATGGTAGATAATTTTGATGCATTTATACGACACTATGTTGTATTTATTTCTTATCTCACTTTGGTGCTCGTGTCAACCGCTTCGACCGACACACATCGCGACCAATATATACCAGTTTTCGACGAGAAGTCGTAATCCTTCAACACGCCACTACACAGCGCGTTTACAACCGTGATCCGTTGAAAAATATTTCGTAAAACCAATAATATTGTCATCACCAGTGTTGAGACTTATCTAGATAAATTTATCTAGATAATTATCTAGATAAAAAATTACTCATCTATTATCTCATCTAGATAACTATTGTGCCATTTATCTATTGGTTATCTTAGATGACAAATTTAGTTATCTAGATAAATTTATCTAGATAAATTAATTCAAATCATATTATACATTTTCATGAATAATATTTTTTTTTTTTACTAAGATTGTTCTCACAGAACTCTTTCCAATTGTTCCCATGTTCTACTAGCAAATTGTATTAAGTTTAAACGTTATTTTATGAAGATTTCGACAACATAACCCTTATTGGCAATTTGGTATAGATAATAATTAATAGATGTGAAATGTATAGTCTTAGTCTTAACTAGCCGCTACACAAAATAATATTATAATATTATCGTAATTTTATTCATGGTATCATTGATTATAATTTATAAATACTAAGGATCCGGCCACCGATCGGTAAACAACCGTGCCATCCATATATAAATACAGTCAAATTCGCGTAATTCAAAATGCATAATGCATAATTCAAAATCTTGAAAAACGATTTGATTATTTATTTAACTTAAACAGTTCCAAGAGTAAGGCATTTATTATTGCATCAATAAGCCACCCAAAATTTAAAATGAACTGGGTACCAATAAGATATAAAAATTTGTGCAGAAATTTATTTGTCAGTGAATGTAATACATTAAGTGCTGTTATTAGTTCAACTCCAAATTCTGGTTCATCTAGTGAAGAAAATAACGAGAGTGATGATGACAACTTTTATAACAATTTACTAGAAAATTGTATTGATGAAAATTTAAACGAATCTCAATGCACCACCGAAAAAAGAAACACCAATTTAGCTGGTATTCAAAGTTCATCATTTTTAAACTCAAAAAATAAAAATTTAATCATGTTAGATTCTTTCTTTATTGTAAAGAATGTATTTTTAAAATATAACACATCATTGCCATCATCTGCTCCCGTAGAAAGATTGTTCAGCGGAGCTATACAAGTCTTAACACCACGGCGAAATCGGCTAAAAGATACTACATTTGAAAAGCTGCTCTGTTGTAGATGTAACCTTTAGAATAATATATTTGGTTAGCTACATAATATTATGTAATAAATTATAATTATAATTATTTTGTTTTTTTATTTTAATAAAGATAATATCGTTTTTTTTTTCTATTCATTGTTTTTGAAGAAACATAATAGTCAACAATTATTCTCAATAAAATGTCTACTATAAAATATAAAATAAGTAAAACTTTGTTCCAATAAATTAAACAAATAAACTAAGGTAAAAATAAAAATACTTAGGTACTAGCTACAAAAACATTAATTGTAACTATGTACCAGACACCTATTGACTTGTGACTACTAACTATAAGTTAGTTTATGTTCACGTAGGTAAAAAGGAAGTAGGTACATCTATTATTTAATTATATTAATGTAATAATTATTCTTTTTATCTATAATATTATCTAGATAAAACTTAGATTATCTTCATCTTATCTAGATGAATGTAAAATGTAGTTATCTTTATCTGTATCTAGATAAATTTCCATAAAATTATCTGTATCTTATCTAGATGAATTTTTCGTTATCTATTCTCAACACTGGTCATCACGTTATCTTGACAAAGTCGATCAATACTGCGTACTCTTATACATAATATTTATCAATTATAGTATGTCCTATTACCAGTGGTCAAATTGAAAAAAATTAAAGAAGATTAGGTTATCAAAAAAATTAGCTTCCCCTGCAATGATTATCAACTCGACTTAACTTGAGAGGCAGCCCCGTATTTCAGGCAACCACCGTACTCAAAATATTTATTAATTTTATCACAATATAATAGTATGCCTGTAACGACTACTTATGCGCAATTAAAATTAATATTTTTGAACAATAGTCATTTATTTTTTAATTCAATACAACTTTAATTAGTTGGATGTATACTTAAATTATATTTCTTAAATATTATACTCCATTGCTGTAATGTTGCAATATATCATAATAATAATAATAAGCTGTATTCATCAAACTGAATTTGACTATCTTATCTAATACAATTTTTCAAAATAAAAACTACATTTCATACACTTCTCACGCAATAAAATATAATAAGTATTAAAATATTACCTTTTTTCTCATTTTATTTCAACTTTTCAACCTTTTCTCCAATAATGTACCTATTGTACCTTATCATAACAGAAACCACCCTTAATTTTATTCTCCAGAATGGTTTAAATATTTAACTGCATTACTCGAGGTTTACTGCACGTCACTGTTCGTTTATGTAATTATTATTATTATTTTTTCATATTTGTTTTTTCTTCTCGTATTTCGACTCCCTCCGAATAATAGTCGAGACACAATCATTTCTGTCAAATCCTATGCACATATAAATTGTATTATAATATTACCACAATAATAATTGTATTGTAACTATTGTAATTATTTTTGTGTCGTGCTTATTATCATTACAGTCCCTCGATGATTTCTCTGTCCACGCAGTTTCAGTTATCATCACTATATTATAGTCAAGATGGGTGTCCATCTTTTTACGCCACTTTATAGTACACAGCTGCAGCAGCTATAGGTCAAGGTGTACGCCATATTATTATTATTATTATTATAACGATAACATACACTATTATGTCGTTCTGGAATTGCGGACACAATTTCGTTTTTTTGTCATAGTCGTCGTCGTTAAGCGCGTACGTGGAATTGGGTCGTTAATGTACTTTTTCCACATGTGAGAATACTAGAAATATTTACGACTGTTGTAAAAAAATAAATTTCACCGACCTCCGGGGCTCCGGCGCGTTTAACTTCGCGTCCGTCAATATATCAATACATTATACAAGAGTGGATATAAGACGAATATGTTAATATTATATCATAATATATAAGAAGGTGTATATAATATAATTGCGTTTTACTCAATCGAAACTGCAATGATGATCGGATTCACAGGTAATAAAATCGTTTTCTCGTAAGTATAATAATATTATAAGGCAATGATTTCAATAATATTAGCTATAATGTACACGTAACAGTTTAATCACATACCTAGCTATGATACACCGACGTACATGATATTAAAATAATACTAGAACGGGCACCTATAGTATTGTTCTCGAATCTATACCATTTCCATAGAGCCGCTGCACGGTTCTCGACAGCTATTGTTTATTATTATTATTATTATTATTATTATTCCGTTATTATTATTATTCCGTAATTATTATTATTTATTTGTTTCGGGTTGGACTGCGTAGAAAGTGTTTATTATAATATTATTGTTTTACCCGTCGCCCTTCAGCCACGTTTCGATTTTATATATTTCGTATAATACGCTAACTATTGTTGGAGTACCGTTTATTTAACATAATATTCTATCATAATTTATAATTCATTTCAATATTAATTTATACAGTATTGTTATAATCTATATTTAAATACTTCACAAAAAAGCGATCGAATTATTTTAAGACTGCAGCTATGATATCATATAAAACGTATGAGTGATATATCTACACATTGATATATATTTGAGGGGTTGGTTGGGCGGTGAATGCTAGATTATATTATTTAAGAGGACGTTAAACCATCATGTGTATCGTCTCCATATTATGCAAACGTTTATAACATGGCAAATTCGAGTTCAGCCATAAAAAATTTTTGTCCCCAATCGTTATAGAATAAGGGTGAGTTGACTAATAATCGAATTTAAAATAAACAATATTATCTCTTAGGTTTTTATTGATATTTTAACTTTATAGCAAGTAATGATGCATTTTAAAATGATGATATTTTACATTATTATTAGCTTGTTTTAAAATAAAAATATCAATAGAAACTATATGCTCTATATAATATAATTCTATGGTATAATTAATTTTGAGAATAAAAACAAAAGGAATCTTCTGATCGCAAATTTGCTATGTTGTACCGCGAAGTGCATGTAAATTCCAACAATTTTCAGGTTGTCGATTTTAGGGTCAGATTTATAACGTGATTCCATCGGCATGTTTTTTGATCTGAAAAAATAAATGTAAACTCCACCGGTACTATATTAATGTAAACTCCAACAATATTATATAAAAAAAAAAAAATTATGTACGATTATACCGAGGTCTGAAATATATAATATACAATAAAAAAAAGGTGGATAAGTGGATGTCGCTCTGCTGTACGGTAGGTTACAAGTGGGTCACTGTAATGGATGGTGTTAAATTTGAATTCAATGATATAATATCATTGTATAAGAAAAACGATTCTGAGCGAAAACGGTCAGTCAGCCTATGATTTTACCAAGTATATTTGATGATATTATTGTGAATAAAGTAATTTATATATAACCTATTACGTGGAGCCTTGTTTTAAATTTTCAATCCTTAGCCATAAAAGTTAAAAATTTATAAATTTTTAACTACAAAATAATTAATAAATTATAAATTTGATAAATGTTGTCAAAATTTGAACTTTAAATGCTTATAAAAAAAAATTGTGCCTATGTATTTTTAATATTTTTCAACTGCTATTAGAACAATATATCAGGAGCATTATATTAAATTTTCACGCTTTTTTACCCAACAAATAAAAATTTATTGATATTTATAGAAAAAAAAACTATAAAAGTTGAAAACTGACAATGTCCGTATACAGCTCAAAAAGAGTCAAAATATTTTCAACATTTTATGGTGTATAGAAAATGCTAATATAAACATTCAGTGAAATTTTCAAGTATCTACAGTCATTCGTTTTTTAATTACAATAAAATAAGAAAATTGTTACATGAGAAATCGAGTAAATATCAAATGTTGTAAAAATATAAATTTCAGACACTCATAAAAATTTAATTTAAGTTTCTTCTAGACATTTTTTTTTTGATAAAGGTAGAAAAACTTATGAGTAATCTTATATTACATTTTCAAATCTTAGATATAAAAAGAAAAATTTTTATGAATTCTCATCAAAATAATTTGCTATTTTTCGTGATTTTTCCGTATTTTGTCAAAATTTGAACTTTAAATGCTTATAATTAAAAACTGTGACTAAGGATTTTTAATTATTTTCATCTGCCTTTGAAACAATAACCTGGGAGCCTTCTATTAAATTTTCAAGCTTTTTTACTCAACAGATAAAATTTTATTGATATTTATAGAAAAAAAAACTAAAAAAATTGAAAACTGACAATGGCCGTAAACAGCTCAAAAAGAGTCAAAATATTTTGTAAATTTTATGGTGCATAGAAAATGCTAATATAAACATTCAGTCAAAATTTCATGTCCCTACGGTCATTTGTTTTAGAGTTACATCAAAAACCAAAAATCGATTTTCTCGAAAACAGATTTTGCGTAAAAATTCCCGTTTTTCCTTAATTTTTCTTTTGTTTTTCACGTCGCTTGTGAAAACTACTGGGAAATTTTTACTTTTGACCCCCCAAAGTACCAACTAGATTCACTTTCCTATCAGAAAAGTTACTATTGAAGAAAATCCATGCACTTTTACTGTCCTAAAAGGTGATGACAGACACAAAAATAAAAAAAAAAATAAAAAAAAAAATAAAAAAAAAAAACAAACATCATTGTAGAATCAATACATTCATCGCTTCGCTCAGAATCTAATAAATAATTAAACTAAATTTACCAACTATGATTAATGATTAGATAAAGTTTGGAAAATGGAGCATTACACTTTATATATATTATAGTACCTATATTTACCAACGTTTTATCAGAACAGAACTTCAACTTTACAAATATATTACTATCATAATCTCAATAAATAAAAAAATTCCAATTCAAATATTCAAAATGCAATAATCTACACGGTAATAATCAAAAGCTCAGTCATTTCAGCAATAAAAATGATAGTCTATGACATTGAACTCGTTGTGTAGTTAACTTTGGCGATATATTTGGAAATAAAATGTCTGTTATTATAATACAGTTTTGTTTTAACTTTAATTTTAAAAACAAAATTGGTCAAAAATAATATCGTTGGAATTTACCTTTATTTTACAGGTCAAAAGTTTGTACCAGTGGAATTTACATGTTTTTCTTAGACAAAAAAATTGTACCTGTGGAATTTACATACAAAACAAGTAATCGTCGATAGAATTTACAATCGCCCATTGTACGTTTGTAAAGCGAAGAATAGTCAATAGCATAATAATAGCTCTATTTGCCAGTAGCCTATATTTGCCAATACATAACGAAAATAATGTTATCATTAATTATAATTTATAACATATTATATTATATACCTACAATCGATTTACAGTAACCCAAAATACAAGGACAAAATGAAAAATTCAAGTCATTACATACCTACGTTTATTTCCAAATAATTTACACCAAGTAGGTAATATAGTACCTAATTACATATTTCCAAATATACTTCTACATATTTTTAAATAATATGTTCGGAGTTAATTGTTTTCGTCTGTTACATTTTATTCAATATTGAGTTCTCTATAATAGGAACCGAACGTAAAAACATTTGAAATGTACATGTTCTTTACTTTCAGTAGAGGTAAGTGCTTATAAGTATTTTTTTCTGAAGCGGTTTTTATTTTAATTATGATTGGTATTTTGAACGGATTTTTTTTTAATGTCATCAGGGTTCGAGTTTTTAATATAATATTACATACTTTTATCATGAAATTATAACTTAATAATATGTTGGTATAAGTTATTAGCAGCGGTTTTAGCACTATACCAACGTTTTAAGTCCACATTGTGATTGTAGGCACCTTTGTACGTATAATGTGCATTACATGTATATATAACAGTATACACAGTATTCGCATAGTATGTGTCTTTACGATTTTGTGTACCAGCGATGTACTAAGTACTTGTACGTTTACATGCTGCATATACATCTATGGTCGGGATGAACAGGACTTAATCGAAACATGTAGACAAGATGACCGCGTCTATGTCAATATCGAGTACGGCACACACACACACACACACACACACACACACATACACACTTTGCACGTATGTACAGTGTTCGTATATACAGTCGGTATGTGTACATTATAACAATAGAGCTTAGCCGAGCCATTCGGTTTGTGTTTTCTGTCCCCATGACAACGACGCTCGCAGTAAAAGGGTTGTGTATAGACCGAAGGTATATCGTGGATATAATAATATATATCCAATGGTCACCCCTTCTGATATTATGTTATATTATTAATAATATCCCCAACTCCAATCCTGCAAAGTGATTCTCACACTAAAAACTCATTATATAGCTGGTTTACATTATATACTGTCCCTGTAAAAATACGCTGCCGTGGAACCATCATACGACATGCATATTATACTACTTATGTTTGTAACGTAAAATTGTGTTTTAAGAGTATATAATTATTATTACAGTTACAGAAACTATCACATTTCAAAAGTATTCACACGATTATGACATTGTGTACTTTTACTCGCAGAAACCACCCAGAAAATCCCAACTGGCCATAGTGAAGGAAAATATGAACGGAACCTTTACCAGCCATATTATTATTTACAGCCTTGTTAAAATATTTGTTTTATAAGATACACACTTATAATTATGTAAAATATAATTTTTAGTTATTAAAATTGGACGAGTTTCCCCCTTTTGACCGATTATCAGACGTACAATATGTCAATATACACGTTTTAAATATTCATTAAATACGTCGAGATAATTGTTTTTCCTGTAGCCGATACAATAATATTATTCTACTGTGGTTATCAACAATAAATCGTTATTTCTCAACTTTATACCGATAAACGATAATAACAATATTTTGATTATAATATCATAATTTATACAAGCGTGTTTCAGTCATCATTAATTTCATGTTTACAAAACATTCTTGACAGTATAAATATATTATATATATATACAGATAGATATATGTATATATCTAAAACATAAAATTCTCGTGTCACAATGTTAGTTACCATACTCCTCCGAAACGGCTTGACCGATTTTTATATTTTTTTTTTTTTTGCATATTCAGTAGGTCTGAGAATCGGCTACTATCTATTTTTCATGCCCCTAAGTGATAAGGGTTGTCCAGAAAAAAATAAAAATAAAAATATTATTACTATTAAAATAATAAGTGTATTATATATTGGTTGCTATTGGTTAATCGGGCATGTTTGTTAATTTGTATTATTATTTTTTTGTAAATACGTGTATATAAATGAATGTGGGTGTGTAGATTAGACCTCTGGGAAGAAGATTGACTAATTTAAAAAAGGATTAAATTTGTTTTTATTTTTTTATTCATCGGATTTTAGTACGGTTAGGTTAGGTTAGAATTTTGTATTAATTGATTATATTAATCCACCGTAGGTGGAATTAAGTAAAAACGACAAACTTGGTATAACTTAGATACTTTAGAATTAAATCATACACTTACGTACAAACAGCACGGGGTTATTTTTATTCCGGGCAACAGAAAAGTTAAGATAAATCTAGAACATCATACACCGAATATTAAATAACGCATTGAACAAAGTTTGAGTCATATACAGTTTGTACATTTAACGGGTAACGAAGTGCACGGGATCAGCTAGTATATATATATATATATAAGTCCTACATGTACTTCATTATGGTCAAAATACCTAACTACCCAAGTAAGAATTACTAAGTACAAGACTATCTATACTAAATTATTGGTTACCTTATTTGACATTCATCTACATGAGCCAAATTATTTATATTTTTATAATCAAAGTGACTTCATGGGCATAATTTTTTGGGTTCAAGAGTATGACGTGCATTTGCATCACCTAATGTATAGTCTTTATATATTACAGATTAGTTATTGAAATTGATGGACGATTTTATAACATTTTGATATTTTTAATGGTCAAATTAATTATTTTACGTTCAGAGTGAAAATGATTTACAATAATTATGTGTATAGGTATTTTAACAATTGTTAATTTATGTTAATGAAACATTATTTTCTCAGTTAAAAAGTTCGAAAATGTAATAGCTATAACAATCTTCTACTATTCTACAGTAATAATTGAAATACATATTAAAATTAGTAATAATTACTAATTGGTATGTAACCTATGGATTTTTTTTATATAGCTTTATATTAACACAACTTGTCAAAATCATGAACATTTGTTATAATTTCAACAAATTTTCAGTTTGAATACCTGAATATAAGGCTTGAAAATTTTATACAAGATTTCTGATATACTATACGTATTGTAATAAAAAAAAACAATTTGCGTAAGATTTCAATAATACTTTATAGGCGGAAATCAAATTTTGAGGAAATTAGACATTTAAACAAAATAATAATTTTTCATCAAATGGTTTCGATGATTAATACTGTAATAAAAAAATATTATTTGGTACGACTTAAAACTTTCTTCCATTATCTGATTATAATATTATAATCTTAGATACTCGAGGGGATTTTCAATATACTTAACAAATTTATACCACGAATCATATCACACCACTATTTACGACAAACTTCCAAATAGATAAATTACTTAAATATTGAAAAAAAAATAAACATCTATCATTATAATATTATGTACTTTTTAGTTCTTACGGTTAGTAATGTTGCTTAAATGATGATATAGTTTTGAAATCTGATAAGTCATTTTGTATTCCACTGAAAATAATTCTGAAACTACGCCCCTGAGTGACTTAGATAATATTATATGTTTGTCATTCAAGTTTATACGTACAATTATGTTATATCACTAATTATACATATCATATATTTTGGAATTATGGCGGTAGTCTTCTATAAGGACGCAATATTGTATATTATTGATTTTAACCGAAGTAAAGTATTAATATTACGATTCAAAATTTAAATTTAAATACCTCCCAATGATGATGTATCGATAATAATTTTTATAAACAGTAGCTGTTATTGTGTAATTTTTGAAGACGTAACGCGAGTCGTGTGTTATTATTTATATTAATAATTTATAACCAGAAAACGATTTTGAATACCGACGACTACAAAATATGACCAAATTTCTCCGCTTGAATTTGGTCAACGTAACATTCGCATTAATCATCGAATGGGCTGTCGCATGGGCTGTCGCATGGAAACAAAATCCTCGTCCGAATTAAAAAATTACCAATGGCGACGAATATTCCGAAAGAGAATTTTTTTCTTCTCAATCGACGTTTTGTATATTTTACGACCGCTGTGCCATATGATCACCCGCTGCGGACGTTGGAAGTCGTTGTCAGTATTATTATTACTCTTTTATTTTCCTATACTCTAGTGACGCGTTTGGTACACGAGATAAATGATAATTATATATTATAACACCGTTTATATACAAGGTGATTCACGAATCATGATCACCCCCCCCCCCCCCCACACACACACACATCGTTCTTGAATATATCGCTAGTTACCCCCCCCCCCCCCTTTCCAGACACCACGTCACGTTAAATGGCATGAAAAATCTAAGTATTTAAAAATAATATGGTCGTATCAATAGTATATATCTGGTAGGTACATCAAAATTCCGTGGAATTCAGAATTTGAATAAACGCATCATTTAATGAAAAATTGCAGAGCATGCTTGGCAGATCACCAAGTACTATGTAAAATAGGTACACACTACATAATATATGTGTTATGATATTATGCATACTGCTTGGAGCAATTTACCAATACGGATGACCGACATCGCCCGAGGGTGTGCAAGAGTTGATTTTTTTTTGCGATCTTCCAGAAGACTGGTCGCACAAATAAGGTGATCCAAACATCGGGTAATATACGCGAGAACCTATAAAAATTTTAACGCGTATTTAAATCTCGAGTGCGGTTTCTGTTGCTGTGTCGCGGCGGTTGTCTTCAGGTTACAAAACGGACAAGTCGTAAAAAAATCGGTTTCCTAGCTGATAGTCCATCTTCGCGAGACTTTGTTTTCGACACCGCCACGGGCCGACAGGTCGTAAACCATCGCGCTATACATTTACCGCGGTTCAACGAGCAGACTTGTTTTGACATGGTATAACATTATGCCAAGACGTACACCACCGAACCTACCAAAAAATATCGAAATCGGCATAATATGAAATAATTTATCTGACCGATTTTTCCTTCCACAGAAAATATGGGACGACGGCCGTTCGGTGCATTGGTCCGTTTTTGGTCAAACCATCGCCATATAACTACAATAGTTGGGCACAGAGCATAATAATAAGTATTATATTAATTGACGTTAGGTAGCGTGATAGTAAGAATAGTTAAAACGCGCGAGAGGTTTTTGTGGTAAGTTTTCGTCGCCCCTCTCACTAAAACCATGTAAAATATAGCAAATATAGGTACTCGCGGGTGTGTCAAAACGCTTAATCTCGATTTTATCGACGAGAATATTAATAATAATTAGTATATTATTATTAAGTTTCAACAGTGACGTCAACAATAATTAAAACAACTATATTATTATATAGACGTCCAACTCCTGGACTCCTGTGAATAATAATAATATTTCGACGCTGTTATAGCAGCGACAACGACCACGGGGTACAAACTGCACTATGTGTGTGCAGTGCCTACCTACGACCGTAAACTTTTATTTTTTACCATAAAAATGCATAAATAAAACGACGATTTAATCGAGTTATACTACGACATAATACGGGAACGCGACACGCGTTATGTAAACGCCATTTGTCACGCACAGCGATGCATAGTGTTACTAAACGGTTTTTATTTCGACCGAGTAGGAATAATAATAATATAAAGAAGGTAGGTATGTACATGTGGCGTTATGTAGCGTATAATATAATATTATTATATTATAGTTGCATGATAGTAGGCGGCTCGTTTTGTGCCGGTGTACGTACGTTGTAGGTATGTGATAATATTATAAAGTCGGCGAGTTATTATAAAATTCGTGTTAAATAATAATATTATATACATAATTTAATAATAATAATAATAATAATATGTAAGACGACGATAAAATATAATATGATATATCAATATGGGAACGAGTAATGTAGTGTAATGTATTTAATTTGCTCGGCACATAGTTTCAGTGAAAGTGGTCGGAGGATAACGAATAATAGGTAGGTATTAGGTATACAACACTGCTGCTGCTGCTGCTGAGTCGGATGAGTTTAAAATCATAAATTACATCATTCGCACATAAAATATTATCATTAAAGTCGATACCTATTATGTAGTCTTAAAAGCAATACGACTTATATATTATTGACACAGTATATAGGTATTTAGAATGTACCTATAGATATACAATATATTACCTATATAATATTATTATACTGCCGGTACACACACCAGGGTGTCGGGTGATTATATTTTTAAAGGTTAACAATAATTTTCTCGAAAAGTAATAATTTATTGGTAATAACGGTTTTGGAAATATTTTTTGATATGTATTAGTTAAATATATAATAATATTTAAAGTTATACAACATTTTTGAAGAAAATTTCATTTTTTACAATAGTTTTTATTGTTCTCGATTTTTATAAAATTTTATTTTTTTGAATGGCAGCATACATTTTGATTCCTAAGCAGAATATTCCTCAGAGAACTTAAAAAGGTAATATATAAAAACTAAAAATCAAATTTTGAACGAATAGTTAACATATTGAGTATTAAAAGTTTTTATGAGAGGAATGTTGTCCCATAATATTTATTTATTTATTTATTTATTTATTTATTTATTTATTTAGGTATCCTATAAAATATTGACCGGTTAATCAGTTTATCCAAACTTTTAACATTCATAACTAAGTAACTGCTCATTTAAAATATTGCGATGATTCTAAAACTTATTAGTATTCTGCTTCAGAATATGAAATTAAAAACGTCTTAAAGTTAAAAACAACAAAAGTTAAAATAGTAAAATGTTATATTTGCAATGATTCTAAATTAACTAAAAAAAATATTTTCAAAAACGATAAAACTAGGTGAGAAAAATTTGGTGCTTACACTTTTAGATGAATGACCTAATATGCACAAAATATTATTATATCGTCGTTGGTAGGTTGTACGTGCCCATCGTAGATGATGGGTCAAGCGATATGGATAAATAATAATAATAATAATAATAATAGTAACAATAATACAATATTGTTGTCGGTGATGTTGAGTGGGACGGGGTGATGGGCTTTTATCGCACATCGGCGTCGAGGTCTTCACGGCGACGGCGTGTACTTAAAATCGTATTGTTTCGAAAACGTTTTCGTCGCGGCGAAGTCTGACCCTGCACCAGCATCAGAATCGATGCATCATCAACTACAGATAACACAATATATATTTATTCGAAAACATTCCATTAACGATGTTCAAACGTGTTTTCGTGACGCGCCGAGGTTGGATTCCAGAGCCCGAGATGTACACCCGTCTTTGCGGGGGGCCACACGATGTCGGCGACGACTACCTATTATGAAATTTCGATTATGAACAAGGCAAGTATAATAATAATAATATGTTATTTCGGGTTTTATTTTATTTTATTTTTTTAATAGCGTTATTTATCTTTTCAATAATAAATTAGTTTACGTCGCGTCATCTGCGCCTGCGAAGTCGATATAATAGTTTTAATATTTCAATTCGCCAAACGCAGACGAAGAACGAAAGCGCAGACGACCGTCTATACTTAGGATTTCGTCACGAGTCAGTTTTTCAAAAAAAAAAAAGCTGGTATAGTGACCTACGCATTATTGGAAATATACGAAACGTGATTTTGCAACGTTACGTAACTCGATCAGAGGACAACTTACACTAATAATATTATGATTCAGAAATTACTATTGGTATAAGCATCACGGATACGTCTATTAAAAATAATTTATAATCATTCATGAAATTCATCTATTACATATTATATTATTATAATATCATAGGTATTACCTATACCAAATACTACAAATTAACTCGGCATTATAGGTATCACAACTTGGTCTTTTCGACCACTATGGCGCAATAAGAATTAAAAATACAAATGATTTGATTTTATTCATAATTATTGTAAATCAATGTTTACCATTACAGTAAATTTATAAAATCTAATGAAAAAAAATTAATCATATTATGATAACTTAAGATGGTCAAGTCTTATAAACTTGATTAGCCGCGTATTGGAATCGATATGACCGCAATACTATATGGGTATCATACGTTAGCTTTATTTTTCCCAGTTAATGATTTTTGAAATAAATTCGTTTTCGTATTAAATAAATTATAATTGGCTAGTTAAAAGGCATACCTATGTGATGTCTTATAATACCCAGGTGTGAAAATAATTTTGTTAAATAGAAGACATTAATATTATTAAATGTGGTTGTTTTGACCATAGCGGGACTAACGACGGGTTAATAACTTACCTCTCGTCCAAAAAGCGATAAGATGGTGCTTTTTTATAATTGAAAAATGTACTTAGTTAACACTGTAGGTATACATGTAGAGATAATAGTTGGCAGTTGCACCTATTGTTAACAGGACGCTGAGATAATTAACGCACTAATCAGTATAATATCTACCGAAAATTAAAATAGTACGATTAATTAAAATATAATATAGGAACGATAATATTGCCGCGTAAAAACATAATGATATTATTATAAAAATTCGTTTTGATATGATTATGGAAAAAAAATAAATACAAAATGTGTTTTTAAAAAAGATTAAAATTCGATTAAAAAAATAAAATCTACATTGCTCGCGCGATAACTTTCCCGCTGCATTAGTCGCACAGCTGTCCGGAAAACCGGATGTCTTGTAATTATTATTTTCATAAAAACTTAAAAGTTACGATCCAAAAGGCTACTGCGCGTGTTATATTATATATAAGGTGCCATTTATATTGTACGCTGCGCGCAGTATTAAACGAACGACGACGGTGATAATAATTAATATTTCATAACTTCCAGGTTTATAGAAAACAACGACGGCGGCTCGTAATTGTGCGCACCGTGTGTGGGACGTGCGATAAAAATATACAATAGACTAAAATTGAAAAAATCAACAGCAATAATAATAATAATAACCACCGTGTAATAGATTACAATGTACGATATTGTAAAATGTTAAAATTAAATTACCATATAGTTAGTAAACCAGCTGCGGTTAACCAATAGTGCGTGCGTTGTATTTATCGATTATCATAATAATATTTATATTATTGCGCGTTTGGTTTATATTATTATATATAGACGCATAGACGCGTACATGTGATTATAATATGCAGGTATATGCGTAGGTATAAGACTTTCGAAAATTTCTGATTTTTGAAATATTTTGTTTAATTTCAGAACGTACCTGTTCCTACCTATACTGCTGTCATATTGTATCGATATCATCATCGTCGTAATATTATTTTATCGGTGGAAGCGATGAATTTGCATTATAAATTATTATAATATATGATTATTACGACGTTAGGAATTCACAATAATATATAATAATCATTATTATTATTATTATTACTTCAGAAGACCACACCGTTGCAGCCACCATGACGATGTACCTACACGCAAGTCTATGCGCGGTTATAGTGGTTACCCGTCGTTTGCAAATCGATATATTTTGCTGATCACTATCGTAGTCTGAGTGTCCATCCGAAGCTGTAATATTAGGACGTTACCTATACCTATGCTGTACACGGACTTCTAACGCGTAATACCCATATCGGCGATATTAATTCAGTATAGGAACCTATATCTCGTGTTTATATTAATATTATCACTATGATTATGTATACGGCATAAAATATATGTAATATTTATGAAGAAGTATTATATTCATTTCAAGTTACTTCTGCACAGTTACGTGACATCGCCCGTTATGGTCGACGTGCAGCGAGCGTACGCGGTAAAAAGCATAATAATATAATAATATAATATTGGCAATATATATAAAATTATATTATAAAAAGGAAAGAAAAGAAAAGAACATTAAAAAAAAAAAAAACATATTTTCTACATAAATCAAACGCGAAATGTGTTCGTGCACGTGTTAACGTTCCGCGAGCTGATCGTCGGCTAATCTCAAACGGATGATATATTAAATAATAAAAATTGCAATTAACGCACTCAGTTGTGTGTATAGAAAGTGCCTGCGCTGGAAAAAATAAAAAATAAAAGTAATCTGCAAAGACGTGCGGCGCGTAAGTATCCTGGACGTCTCGTTTACACAAAATAATAATAATAATGTCTGTTTGGCCGGTTTGAATAATAAATTATTAAAGTTCGCAAACGGCTATAAAGTATATTATAATATAGGTAGGTACCTATAGTAATATTTTCGGTAAATAAAAACCAATAACTACGACGTCCATCGGATTCGATAGTAGTTGTTGTTTCTTTCGTCATTCACGGACGTTTAAGACGTTAAAAATCAATTACACGAAATATTTCGTCCGACGGCTTACAAAAATAATATTATGTTACACATCATCCCCAAAAATCGTCATTCCTCGGGCATAATAATACGCATAGTATACCTATAGGTATAACGAAAAAACAACAAAATGTGGTATTCAAACATTGTTGAATAACTATAATAATAATAATAATAATATAATTATTATATAATACAAGTTGAGATTGTTATTGTTGAAATATTGTTCAACTTACGACGACGGGGAGACTTGTCTTAGGTGGGGTTATTCTCTAGAGATTATGAGTATAATATATACTATATTATACATTTCATTATTTTTTTTTTTCGTAAAGGTAAGAGGAATTTCGTGTAAAACGATCACAAGTTATAAGCACCTGTAGCGCATAAAATACAATTTAATCTGATTTATCGTTGTCGGACAATTATTATACGGAGAGAATGAACAAGCTGGTTAGGTTAGGTCGCACAAATGTAAATATACACGTGTATAATGTGTACCTATGTAATACCTACCTATTATAACATATTGATATATTATGTTTATATTTTAATATTGTTCCTATACCGAGTAACGATTATTTAATTTGTAATAGGTACAATTGCGTGTGCGCTTAAGACTTCTATAGCACGTGCGTACAAAATTTGAAAAGTGTATTATTTTAACCGTCGTGTTAATATTATCGTATTCAAATTGTATAATTATGGGCGTTGGAAGATTGCGAATCGCTATTGTATTACGAACGACCTTTTTTATACACCGTTTGTGCATAACTATTGTTATAAAAAAGGTTACTAAGATGAAATGCGATTATCCAAGTTTAGGTATATAAGACATTATTAAAATAATATTATGTAAATATCTCAGTTTGACTAGATTCGTCACTAAGATTGGTCATTTACAAGAAAAGTTTAACGTTTTTCAAATTTTAAATTTTAAATATAAATCTTTTCAAACTTGAGATATAATAACAGCTACAACTGGTATTAGGTTATTGATTTATCATATCATGTCACCGTACTAAAACTAATATTATAAACACTCACTACAACTTTCAATAATAATTGTTCAACACGTGGTGCGCAAACGACCGTCCAAATGTTATACCTGGATGATTAATGATGCGCAAACGACACAAACTCCGATCATATTATTACTTATAAATGTCGGTGATGCAGTACCACGTACAGATGTCTTCTGCATAGCACTACCGGTTTACAAGTTTTCGATAAGTTTCATTTATTGTGACCGAACACAACGAGCCCTCGAACCGTGTAGTAAGGCGTAATGCGTATAATAACTCTATATAATATACCTACATTATGATTATTATGCACACACGGTTTCCCAAAAGGACGATAGAAAACATCTCGGGATCAGGATATGGCGGTGTAGACAGAGATTTTTCATATTGAATTAATTTGCACTTGTTTAAATGCACGTGTATTGTGTATATAATATGACATAATAATACGATAAAAAAATCGTAGTGTATACGTCGGAAGAAAAAACAGTTAATATTGATTTCCTGTGATACCTATATACGGGGCGGCAGAGTTAATACTTCGATGACAACTGAACCAAACGTTATTTTTGCACCTGAATGCACTTCGTTTATATTGACACGGACTATAGATTTATCATACATAGTGTGTTTAAAAAAAAGGCCTTATGTCCCGCGTGTCGTGGACGAATAATCCGTATATTATTATTCACGACGGGATTTCACGTAGGTATTAACACGTCGGCCACATGAAAAAATATTTTATTTTAATAATATTATACTAACTGTAAAGCATCGATAGCGAGCTTTTATAATTTTTTAAATTATATAATATTATTTACAATAAACACCGCGTTACCGCTGCTATAACAGATTTAAATGATATCGTATACAGATAGGTAAATTATATGATATTCCAAAACAATTATTATTGTATCACGACGTTCACACGTATGTATGTGACATACATTTGAATACGATAAAAAACAGTACGTAGGTACCCCATATATCATACTATTATTGAGTTTTTTATTTAAAAAAATACAAACAGAAAAACAGTGTTTAAATTGTCGTATATGTAAAACGTTAATGTTCTTATTCGTTATTGGAGGTATTTTATATATCGATTAGTTTAACAGTTTTTTGTACGCCAATTGCGTATTTCCGTGTAAAGACTGACTACTTCTATTTGATTTTTATTAAATGTAGTTAAGTACCCTGCAAGCGATTCAACGATTGTGCGATAAGTTGTAAACATTTTTATTTTACATCGGGTTTTATAACGAAAATAATAAAAAATATAACATAACCCAATTTATATTTTGATTGTGAGAATAATATATTATAATACTATGTTATCAACTACGATGACATTCACTACTGACACACATATAATATAAATTTATATTTTAACATGTTTTAGTTAAAATTGTACTCTCACTCTCAGTGTTTTTATGGTTTATGTAATTTTGTTTTAATTTATTGCGTCATTAATTTAATTTAACTCTCGCAAATAAATATTTAAAATGTCTATTATAATTTGATCGTTAAATTATATATTTGGGACACTTTGTCATATTATACGAGTGAAGGTAAAACGATATTTTAATTAATATTATTTTATTATTCTCTTTATTCATTTGATTTAATTTAATTAATATAATAATTATTGATTAAACTAATTTTAATTCAATGACATACATTTATATTATAATAAGATGTATTATTTATATGTATAATATTATGTATATTATACAACTGAAAAGGTAGGTATTTATACTCGTAACATAATATACATCATTACCTAATACTTTATTAATAATAATAATGATATAAGTAAAAAAAAACTAATATGGTATTATATAAAAAAATATTCTAAAATGAAAAATAAAGTAATTATGACTTAAAAATTAAAATTAAATAAATACCTAGGTATGCGGGAATTTTTTTTAATAGAAAATACAAAGTACACAATATATTTTTTTGTAATAGGTGCATTGACATCATATTTCTGAGGAAAATTAACTATTATTACCATAATTTGAATCTGTTAAATCAAATGTTAAATGAATAAAAATAAACATCCTCAAATAAGTTAAACCATTACACGAAATCCAATATAACGAAAGTGTTTCACGTGAGAAATAAAATGTTGTTCAATATGTTTTGATAATGATCAAACGCATCATAATAGCAATTTATAACGGTTAGTTTATTGTAATTTTCATTAAAATATGATTGAAAATGGAATTTTTTGTATACGATTAAGAACGATCAATTTAGATTATTAATTTTAACATTGTAATATTCAATAATTGAACAATTGAGCTGCACGGTATTGGCACTGGTCCAGATAAAAATCAAAAATCAATTTCGAAATGCATTAATATGCATTATGTATATAAGAAGTTTTATGACTTAGAAAAGTGGCGTCAATTATTTTTGTTCTACAATTTCTTTGACATGAAGAAGTCGAAGATAATATACTTTTAGAGTTAATGAACTACGGTAGAACAAGGTAAAAAAAACAAAAAACAAAATAATAAATAATAAAAATAAATATATAATATGATGTCATACGAAATGCAGTTAATAATTAATATATTAAAATATTTAGAATAATATTATTTTGACAACGCTATATAGCTTGACATATATAGGTAACTTGAACTAAAATGTATTATTTATCAACTATTTATTAACTTGTTATTTATGCAACCGTGTTTTCATAAGATTAAAATTATTATAATAATATTTATGATTATGACTTTGAACATTTTTATCATACACTTCAATTTATTAATATTATATTATGTATTTATTATGTAATATATTATTATTATTATTATTATTTGTCGTTATACTTAAATTTTCAGTTTAAAATAATTCAACGTGCTGAATCGTAGTATGGTGGCCAATTAAACGATATGGTAACGTTGCGCGTAAATTCGTCTGACGGAGAGATTTTTTGGGTAATCAGTGCTATAATATGAAAATATTAAAGGCACGTCTCAATATCCATATATCTATTTTATTAGAGGTATCCTTCAATTTGAAAATTTTTATCACTTATTTTATTTATAATATAATTGATTATTTCTATTATTTTGCGTTACGATTACATTTTTGGTTTAAAAAAAATTAATTTACTGAATCGTTTCAGATAAATTACATGGCCACGTCGCAAATTCGTTCGTCGTAATCGTATTAGTTGTTTGGGTAAGCGGTGAGCTCTTTGAACATTTTAAGACAATGTTGTCAATCTATCGATGGACATCCTATTTTGGGTAGTCATTTTTGTACCTATTTTACGTGAAATATGATGATATGAAATGCACCAAAAATTCACAAGTCTAATAGTCAATTGGCACGTCTCAATATCCAAATGTATTGGAGCCACCGTACAATTATAATATAATATACGTCGTATTAATAATATTAACGCGTATGCGCCGAAAAATCGATCGACAATTTAACCATTTATTAGCACCTCCTTAACGTTTTAGACACGCTGCGATGTTAACTCGTTATAGCTGTTAATCGATATACTTATAGATAGGTACTACGTTTACTAGTTTATTGTAATATTATTATATTATAGTTTTTAATATTATTATTGTACAGGCGTCGACGCAGATTATATTGTGATATTCAATCAATTTCCGGTTAATAAAAACGTTCGCTATAATTATAATATGCATATACATATATAATATTTTATGCACAGTGCTCACTATATACCTATAAGTTATAATAACACATTGTTTAGTAATCCGCATATTATTATAATTTAATATAAATAGGTAGGTACCGATAAGTTCGTCTGAAACACCACACACCTCGTCGGTACGAAGTATAAAAAAATAAGTAGAAGTAGAAGGTACCTATTTATATATTTTTTTATGAACCGATATTCATAAATACATACAACAATAATGTAATAATAGGTATGTTACTGAATAATATCTCTATATATAGGTAGGTAATAATTATACGTTGCTCGCCCGAACGTTTTCGGTAGTATAATAACAATATTTACTATTAAATTATAATATTATATTGTCGTTGTTCGAATCAAGTACGTCATCGTAATACGAATGCTAAATGTGCTAGCGATGACAGTATAATATAATATTATATATTTCGTTGGTCTTCAATAAATTTCTTTTATCCAAAGCACACACACACACACACACAGGTAGTTGTAGGTACTTGCAGTATAATAATACGTACGTACCTGTACATTAAAGTGTGGCCCGAAGGGTGTGCATAAATTAATTTTAATAATAGTTTTATACCGTGGGCCAGACATCGTTTTTTACGACGACGACGACGACGACGACGTTTCTATATGGTTTTTTTCATATAACTACGGTATCATACGCTATAATGTAATATATTATAATACATGCTGTACATAGGTGCGTTTATTTTTCCGCCAAAACCCAACGAAATTAGTTTTTCTGCAGACGTGTCGTTAATAATCGTGGTAATAATATGATGATAATGATAATGGGTAGTGGCGGGTTCAATTGATGCAGCTCATCGGAAACAGGTTTTCGAGGAGGTTTGCCCGTTTACAATATTTTTCCGACAACAAAACACCTGTACTCGTTTTCTTTTTAAAATTATTTTTTGTACAACAAACGAAACTGTTTAACTGCACCTTCCGAAGGGGTTTGGGCGTACATCATCGACACATCGATTTAGCGCCACGCCACCGCGTCGTACAGTAATTATAATACTGTTATGACGTGTAGTTGTAGGTAGGTACATCTATATCATCGCTATAAACGAATAATAATAATAATAATATTAAAATGAGGTGGGAAACTTAGCCTGGGACGAGGTCACCACGGGACCCCGCGAATCATCGCCAGTCCACTTCCCGAATTTAGGGAGTCGTATAGTGGCGTATATAATATGATTTTATTTTGGGAGGAACATTTTGAACCCCTAAACTCCCTCCCCCTATATAAGTCACAGGAGTCGTAACGTCTACAGTATAATCGCGATCGAAAATTTTAACATTTAAATCTTCTCGTGTTCGCCCGACCGACACGGCGGTTTGGCGTGAACTGCATGCAGCGTCATTTAACAGTACGATTTTAAATATGGCGTTGTAAAATTATATAACGTTATGTTATGGGCATGTGTTAATATTAACGACCGCGAACCATATACCATAATATTATTATTTTACAATATTTTATTATTATTGTTGTTGTTGTTGTTAATGCATTATTTTTACTGTGTTTTGTACACATAGTCTATAGCACGCGCGATATTAATATATTATACATTGCACATTTGCACCACTATTATTTTATGCTAATAAATGCCTAAGTACGGCATTTTTGTGCTCAGGTTTTATTCTATATTATTATTTTATGTAGGTACACTATTATATTTTATAAGGTATTTTTCGCTATTTTTCGCATTATACATTTATACTCGTATGGGACGATATTTCGCCATAATAGGCATACTTATTATATACCTGTAATATATTCACTTATAATATATGTATTTATTTTTTAAATGTTTTATGTTACGGTAAAATTGTTACCATATATAATGTTATATACGCGAGAAGAACGATACATTTTAATTTATACAATTTTCAAACTAGCTGCGATGGCTTCAATGCCTCGCACGTAATAAGATGATTTCTGAGAAAAACTTTTAATTCATCTACCGTAACGACCATGATCACGCAAATGTTATCCACTCAACGCTAAACAAACTCGTTGGACTAACCTTTCCGTTTTATGTATTATCTTTATTAATGGATCTACGAAACTAATTTTAAGCTCAAAACTGTTTGTCTTAAAAATCTCAATATGAATGTATAAAAATGTCATTTTTTAAAAAAGTTTGACTTATGGAACGCTTTTATACTAAACTAGTGATTGAAGAACTTTCAAAAAACATTAAAATTTATATAATTTTAGACAATTATTGAAAATTAAACCGAATATATTTTGTATAATATGTCTAATATTAAACATATTTAACAGTTATATATTTATAAAAAAAATAATAAAATTAGTTAATATACTATTAGTATTTTTATAATTCATGGAAAATTAATAATAACTTGTTTATAATTGTTCAAGCTATTTCTTTAATTGGATTACTTAATATATAGTTTTCACCTACATTTAAGGAACGATGGTATGATTTTTAATTACTAGCTGTGTTTAACACTATATGTTATGCACGTTGCTTTGAAAATTAAAGGCTATTTCAATTTTCAACCCTCCCAGATAATATAGTTACCATTTAACACTCTCCCTTGGACTTAGATACCCGTTAAAAGTAATATATTGTAAGTGCAACATACCTTCGTATGAAAGTAAGATCCGAACATTTTTTTTTAAGAGACATCACTCTACCAGGCGGACGATAAATATTTATATTTTTAAAATATTGTTCTTTGTACCTTTTATACGTTGGTATATGAATATACGAATAATATTGTATTAATATTACATCAGTATGCGTTGTTTTATATGAGTACATTTATGATATCGCATAATGCCTGCAGCAAATGGATTTTTAAACGGTCGTCACAATAATATAATATAATGCGTACCCTTCCTATACGTCATATTATTATACAGGTACAACGGAATCGAATTTAATATGCTTACCTATACAATATAAAAACATATAATATTATTATAAAATATAAATAAAATAAAGGATTGCACGTCATGCCTTCTTCAGACGAATCACTTGACCCACATTACAAGACAAAGGACATTTTTTTGTGGGGGGTTTTCGGGATGTGTTACTATAATAGCATTGTGTTACTATACACCTCTATATAGGTAAATATAATAATATGATGATCGTTGCTGCACCCGGTCACCTGGCACCCCGTATGTTCACTCCCTCGGTGACCGTATGTCATAATGGGTCGGCATCGCAGCAGCAGCACGCGCGTTTTTCTATATTATACCGCCATGATGTAATAATAGCACAATACGCGAGTCCCAATCTATAATACTGTGTTTCGAAACCACCCCCTCGTGTGCAGCGGTCATTATTGTATTATTTAAGACGACGTGAAAATTTAAACGAAGAATGCCATACGATATATACTGCTGCAGAGACCAGCGCGGTGGCGCGGCGGCGTCGTCTTTAGCCGATGTCTCCGCCTCTCCCCACGTCACCCTCTCTGAAAACGCGACGTTTGAATAATAAATCGAAAGCGAACCGTTTGACTCTTCCCGTTTATACTTTTTTCCCTTTACTTTGCTCCCCGTCGTAAACCTATATATACATATTTGATATAATATGTACCCCCACGGGCCACGGGTAGTATGTACATAAATATATTATAATTATTATATACCTCATACCTACTATATCACTATTGTTTTAATTTTCTCTCGTTGTATAACGAACATGAGGCCTCGCTCGTCACACATAGGAAAATTGATAGTTAATATATATATAATAATATATAATATAATATATAATAGGTAGTTGGTATGAGTATAGGGAAAATAAAAAATATCGCTATATTATAATAATACGGCCGTTTCAGTGTACCTATCGCGTCGGATACGACTACATTATAATACAACTGCTGAAGCGACGCTGCAGATCCCAAGTCCACAGTTGGATAGACATACATATATTATTATACGGAGTGATTCTCTTAACAGCGTACACACGTCGTCATCGTATCGAAAAGTAGACTTTACAGAATTCCATATTATGTCGTTATACAAATAAAGTTTAAAAACAGGATTTTTTTTTTAAAGTTTATATTTTCATTGGAACTATTTTTTTCAGATAATTCTTTTCGAGACGTAGAGCGTGTTTACAGTTTTAAAACAATCGCCCTGTGTATAGACAACGACGGACGACTTTGGGCTCGACGTTTTGGCAGAAGGGATGGGAAGGATCGACGAAGATTCGAGTGCACCTTACATATATAGGTACGCGGCCACGCGGGAGACGATATACGTATATTGATAAGTAATTGGATTTCCACTCCGGTCTATTTTTCTATTATTCTGTTTCCCTAGATTCTCAGTCTCGTTGCGACTAGTTTTCATCGCACCACTGTACAAACGGCGAACGATTTCGCTTTTTTCTTTCTTTTTAGCTAACGCACGAAAGACCGCCCGCGGAACAGATAATAATAATAGCATTAATATAGGTGCGAGTATATAATCCGATAAATCTCTCGATGTTCGAATCGCCGATAGTGACATGCGGTGGGTGGCTGGTTTGAAAAATATTACACACAATATTTATATAATATTGAAGATCACGAACGCGGTTTACCATCGGTCAAATATTATTATATTATCGTGACCCGAACCGTGTTAATTGCGGTGTTAACGTATATAATATAATATGTGGTAATAATATAACCTACGCCACGTGTATCGCGGATTTTATCGATTTTCATACGTTTTAATTATTATTATATTAGATTATGTTCTGTATTATTATACGCATCGTATTGTTCGTCGCATTACGTATTCGGATCAGAATAATATTATTAAAAAACGTATGTAGCTATAAATGTATTTTAATAACTGTAAGTCTCCTCGCTGAATCCGAGGATTCGCGGTCTCGTTATAGATATATACTATATAGGTATATGTTTATTGGTATATTATATACTATATCGGTACCTACAAGAACCTCGATCTAATTCAGCACGTTTGTGTGTGTATATTGCGTATATTATTAATAACTAGTATTACCGGTTTTATAACCACGAGTGCATACGAAAGATAAAAAAATAAAATCGTTCTGATTATTATTTTTATTAGGTATTAAACGATCTTTCTTACCGCAGCGACAAGTGCATTAAGTGCAATATCGTTGTACTTGTGCACTCGGTGTTGTTTCGCACAACATTGTTAGGAGTCGAGTCTCCCGACTCCGTCCTGACTCTGTCCGTTTTCAGACGCGGTTGATCCTCTCTCGCCGCTCGCCGGATTGTATTGTCATTCGGTTGATACCGGATGGTGATACCACCATTCGGGTTCGAAATCAAATTCAAATTGATGATATATATACGTTGCACATACACACACACACACACGAATGGTATAGCAGGCCGCTAGATTACTGTAAGTGAGTGACGCGATGCTGCAGGTTCGAGAGCAAGATTTCGGTTTGTTAAGAAATTTTTTAGAATTTTTTTGGATTTTTTTTTTTAAACCTGACGGATCTTACTCGCACAGATAATAGTTCTAAAAAATGTTACGATTTGTCACAACTCGTTCTCATTGCGCGCGTGCGGTGGTTGTAATAATTCTGCGTTTAGAAACACATATTTAAATATTATACCTATTCTTCTGTGTGAATTTTAAAATACTTATGACCCAGGCTTAATACATTTTTACGGGAAAAGTCAGTATCGTTTTTCGACGATTTTCGGATGAACGCGTACCTATTTAAATTTATATAATAATATAACGCCGGGTAAAAAATACGAAAACAAAATATATACGATTGCGATAACGATTTTTTTTCCGTTTAATTTAAAACCCTTTTCGATCGATCACTGCAGTTCGTACACATCATCATCGTCATCATCACTATTACTATATACAATATATGCAAGTCGTGTATATATAATACGACTCTAAAACGCACTTATACCGCCGGCAAAAAGGACGCGTTAGTTTCATCTCGCCGCGTGTTATAATACAGCCATATAGGTATAGGTTGTCGGGCGAAATAGGTATACGATACATCGTTTACATTTATATACGTCGATATGTGTAGTTGTATTATACGATGACGTGAACCGACCGACGTGTTTACTGTTTATAATATATTGTATAAGTGCACCGCCGTTGACGCGATACCGTGTCCAAACGCAGTAAATCAAACGGTTATCACCGTAGTCTCGTCGTCGGTATATTATTGTAATAGTCCTATAATAATATATACCTATTATACGGATTATTTAAAAAAAAAAAAGTAGAGAAATTATACCCATAGATACGCCGCGCCACCGCAGATGGTATATGACAGATAATTTTAGTTGCCGATAGATAACGCATTTTTATATATATACATTTTGTGTACCTATAATAGGTGTATGATGGAGCAGGATGTGATTGTGTGTGTATATTATATTTATTTATTTATTTACGGGCCAGAAGCCCGATGTATGTATATACAAATATAAATTTACTTGTAATTTGAGTCGACCGGTTTGTGTTTTGTTTTTTTTTTTTGGGGGGGGGGGGGGGGAATGGACGTTTCCCGTCTCCGGATGTGTTTGATTTGATCCCAGATTAGGTAACACGAACATTTTTGGAATACACTTTTATATATCAATAATATGAGTGCTGCTGTCGTATATACCTGCAGCCTACATTCGTGACGATCGCGAGTTTTTCCGTCAGTGCAGATGTACTTATATATTATGATGTAGGTAGGTACTCGTATTGATATAATTCATCGTTAATGGGTCGCAAATAATAAAAATAAAATAAAAACCCCAAATGCGCTCGAATTACTCAAAACCGTGAAACAAGATATCCAGTGGTTTATCATGAGTAATATTTCTAAATAATTACTTTATTGATATAATAGTATATAAAGGTAAATACCTATATGTTATACATAGTAACGTTTTCTCTTCATATATCCATCAAGCCTGACGTGAGTATATTATTTTTTCAGCGTTGAAAATTGTATAGGCATTGAACCGATTCATTACACACGCTATAGTAGATACTATAGACTATATGTTTTCAAAAGCCAGCAAGGTAAACAAACCGGCCTTTCAGACTAGAGTGAAACAAAAATGTTATTTAAGTAATAGAAATAAAATGTAAACACATAATATGTACAAATTACAATTATTGTTATAATATTTAAAAGCAAAAATGTCTATAACGGTATCATACATGATTAAGCCCTGAGTCCATATTATCCTTGAGGAGAAGTGTCACTGGACGCTCCCTTCTAACTTGCAACCACTTCTTATTATTTATTTTTTCAAACACTTACCTAATGATTATTGTAAGTATAGTTTTTAGTTTTAAATAAAAAAAAACCTCAATACATAATATATTATATATAAATGCTTTATAGAATATACGTGTTGGTGAATTTCACCAAACAATTTTTACTTTAAACTTGTACTGATACTAACATTTTCTGAACTATGATAATCATTTAAATTGTGTACCTACATAATTATATTATCTATTAATACTATGGAATAAGAAAAAGTTTTACAAATCATTAGAAAATGTAATTTATGATTTTATTTATTTTATTTTATTCGTATATTTGAAAATATTATATTAATTCATTATAAATATTATGTGAGAATTTTCTGTTTTAAAATAAACTATAAATTATTATGTATTATAAAATCATGTTACTTTAATATTTCGAAAATTGTATATAAAATCTGTTGACCTTATTTTCTCGTAGGTATGATAAAATTAGTTTAGAATGTATAATTTTGTATATTTAGCATATTTTATAAATGTAAGTGGCAAATAAATTCTCATTTGTGTTAGCTCTAAATGTATAATATTATACATTATTTAGTTTTATAAAAAATTCGAGTTGTAGAAATTGACCTCTAGGCTCTATGAGTAGTTACAAATCAATCGAATGTATTATTTGACTTATATAATGCACAGTGTCCTCAAATTAAAAAAAAAATTTAAAATTACTTTGTACCTACATAATATATTAAATGATGAAAAATAAATGAGAAGCTTTTATACATTTTATTTATATTTTATAGGAATTTAATATGTGTATACAAAAGAATAAATAGATAGGTAGACCCATCTACGTATAAAATATGAAGTCTGCCAAATAATTTTGGGGTAAAATATGGTTTTTTTTCCACCCCTCTCTATTCGCTTTGTTTGTCGAGATTACTTCAGAGGGGTATGTCCACGTATAAATTTATATTTACGCACACAGCAATCCATTTTGATTTAGGTAGGTACGTACAATACTCTCAACGAGACTTACGCTCATAGTCTTCAATTCTTGATCTCATCTGCGGAAGTCAGTGAAATATATTATAGTATTGTATGGTAATTATGTTCAGTTGTATTCAAAAAGAGGAGATGTTTTTTTTTTCATTAGGGAAAAAGAATATTCGTATTTTGTCGGATTAACGTCTGCAGGTCTTACGGCTGCAGGCCCCCGCTCACCCCACTCTGCACACCGGCGGTACACGCGTTAAGTTAAGTATAAAACGACTCTCGAAGAAATATGACTGAATAATCCCGAATAAGAGCTTTTTAAACTTTCCCTTTTTGCGCGCAATCCTACCTCCCTCTGTCCGTCTGTATCTGTCTGTATATATATTATACGCAAGACGTATATATATTGCGCATAATGGAAACGGACACAGATGCAGCGAGTAGTATTCCGGCTTTTGTTTTTTTCGAATTGAAAATCCCGCGATTTTTTTTTTCTCTTTATCATACGATACACACAATATAAGATGCATTTTTTTTCTCTTTGCTCCAGTCTTCACTCAAAAGGATTTCCGACGCTATTATCACCTGCGAGTATAATCGGTTCCCAGGGATTTTCCGTATAATATATAATATAACTACACAAAAACAACTGCAGCAGTATATATATATTATACTATATGCATTATACCTATTGCGCGTATATAAGTGAAAAAAAATAAATCGCCGACGAGTATAGTGAGTAGCTTGTACATACTTATAGTACACTTATATATACCTACAACGGACTACAGCTGTTGTAGCGGGGCGAAATAAAATGTTTAAACTTTTCAAACGTAATAATATATACATCACATTATAATATTATATTGGTCACATCAAACCGTTTCCATTTCGACTTATCCGTCCGTATTGCGTCAGACGCGCGTGTTGTCTTGTACCGTATTATCATAATAGTATTATATTGTCGTCGTCGTCCCATTCGCATCAGTCTTTTACACGCCGCTGTTGTATATAGGTACCTATTATAATATTATTATTACATTATCCGTTCAAAAAAAAAATCTGTTTAAAAAACACGCTGTGCCGTCGTCGTCATCGATATAATATTAATATATCGGTTCTGTTTTCCGCGTAATGTTATTTTGAAGTTTTTGCGATAATCGCTCCGAAAACCCGAAACCCACCGGTCGTGTATAATATTATATAGGTAACACGTTAGTAATATCATGATAATAATAATTTACGATGTATATAATATGATAATAATATATATAATACATATTATATTTCCGTGCGTATGTCGGTCGCGAGAAATGCACCTAAATAGAGACGTAACGATGTGTCGGCGGGAGTTATGTCACGCCGCGGTGCACAGTTCGTTGATCGCACATTAAATCCCGATCGACATAATAGACCCGGTCGTTATACTATTATGTATATTGTATAGGTCTTAATATTATTAACCGACTAAATCGACTGCACATTGACGCGATGTCGTCAGACTTGTGTGTTTATCATATTTTCGTGTGGAATATTGTTATATTGGTACGACGAGTCGATATCCCCGAGGTCCGATGATTTCGCAAAATAACATTGTACTATTACACACAATTATTATAGCGATTGAAAATTTAAACTCTGACATAGTACGAGGAATGTTCTTATTGGTTTTAGACAACGATGTGTTTTTTTTTAAATTTATTTTTGTGTCTTTTGACACTTTTTCTAGTAAAACAATTCTCCAATCGTAAATATTGATAGACATATTTTTTTGGTAGCACATTTATATATAACTAGCCGACCCGTCACAGCTTCGCCCGTGATTGGTTGTTTATTTTGCCTTCGGACCATGATATGTAGAATTTTTTATTCAAATATTATTGTTTAATGTGATCGGCAAGTAAATATAAAAAACGGTTAATGAAAACGGATTGAAATTTTTCTAGCGTTATAAATGATAAAAATAAATACAGATAAAAAAGAAATAATTTATGGTTGATAAAGAATTTGATTGAAGTTGATGAAGAAAAAAAAAACAATTAAAATAAGAATTTTATAAGACTTCTGAGTATATGATGTTTTTTGTTATATTTCCTGTTGAAATTAAAATCATAAGATGATTCGGGTCTCCAGTTCGAGAAAATGCCACGTATAATTGCCCATGTGAAAAGCACTCTGTACGAAGATCTACGCCAACGTACTTGAATGTTTGACCTTGTGCTTTGTTTATGGTAATCGCAAAAGAAACTTTAACCGGGAATTGAAGCCGTTTGAAAGAAAACGGCAAGTCATAGGGAATCATGGGAATTCTTGGAATAAATGCAATTTCTCCTTTCGCTGGCCCTGTAAGAATTACGGCTTCTATAATATTATTTCGCAACGATTTTATTTGTAATTTTGTATCGTTACATAAGTTCGGTGGTTGAAGATTACGTAATAATGTAATTGGAGCACCAATTTTTAATTTTAGTTTATGAGGAGGAAATCCCGAAGGAGAAAGAGAATTAAGAAATTCTTGTGGATAATGAATAGCATCATCTGTTGATGTAACTGTATCAATAGATAGACATTCACGTGAGTGTCCATCGAATTTTAGAAGGATGATACATTAATTTCTTCTGCTGTTACATTTCTTGGAGAGATAATAGCTCTTTCACATAACCACTGATAAGATTTATTGGACAGATTAAAAATGTCAGGATAAACTGTAGAAATCAACTCTTCCACGTTATTGACCACCCGTCCAATCGTGTGATCGACAGAAATGTAACCATTTTCATTTTCTAAAGTTCCATTTCCAATTTTCAACAACTGTGCTGGAAAAATATCGTCCCCTCCGCATAAATAAACTCTCATGTTTGTTCGCAAATAAAGTTTTTCAACATAGTTCCATATAGGGGAAGATTTTAAGCAAGCATTAATGACATCAGCTCGAGTACCTTTAGGGATTACTGGTAAGGTTTGACGGAAATCACCAGCGAAAACAAATGTTATGCCACCCATAAACTTATTATTACACCTAAGATCTTTTAATGTTCGATCAATTGCTTCGATATGTGATCTGTGACTCATTGTACACTCATCCCACTCAACGAATGAGGTTTCTTGAAGAATTTTTCCAAGAGGGCCATTTTTACGAATCGGACAAACGTATTCAGTATCAAATAATACATTTAACGGTAACTTGAAAGTCGAGTGAGCAGTTCTGCCGCCACTAAGGAGAGTTGCTGCTATACCAGATGAAGCTACTGCTAATGCAACTTTACCTGAGGATCTAATTTGAGCCAACAACAAATTAATTAGGAATGTTTTTCCTGTACCACCCGGAGCATCTAAAAAAAAAACTCTTCCTTGATGATTCATTACGCTTTCTGTAATAACATTAAAAGCATATTTTTGATCATTTACTAATTTTGGTAAATTGATTTCTACAAATTCTTGTAATCGGTTATTATCGTAAGAACGCAAAATTGAGAATTCAAAAGGATCAGATGCATTTTCATTTCGAACAGGTGAGTTCATTCCAAATTCAGTTAAATATTTTTCAGACAGACAAACAACTTTATCTTCTATTTCAATCAAACCTCTATTAAATATTTCATCAGAAAAAGTAAATTGCAAGTCATTTAATCGAGTGCGCTCTGTATGAAGAATATCTTCACAAAAATCATTTCTGAACTGTTCCCACAAATATTGAGGTTCAGACGGTTGGCAGAAAACTATGATTATTGCGAATAATTCTCTTAATTTTGAAGGACTTTCTGAAAGAGTTGCCTCCGCTAGAGTATTTTTCCATTGCTCGTCATTTTCTAAAAGCCCAAGAGCAAAACAGGTAGCTTTAAAAGTCACGTGAATGACTCCATCAAAGGCCTTCAAGCTTTCAAATGAAGTAGGACCTTGTACATAATTTAGTAACAATCTTAAATGGAAGCACTCACTTTGATTTGGGTGAATCGTGTAAATTCTACCAATGGCAGTGTCCATTTTTATTCCTGGCCAACCGGGAACATCTTTTCCCCGTCTTCTCTTTAACCAGCCTCTGCTATTATCCCAGGTGTAATAAGAAGGAACTTCATGATAGAACAGTGTTTTCGCAAAATTATCATGTGAACACAGTTCAAAAAATGCAGTTAGTGTCGTTTTTCTTGGATTTTCAATAACTTGATGAAGATTATTAGCATTAAAGAAAACACGCTGTCCATTTTCTAGATGAACAGCCAAGTGCTGAACTATCGGATCTCTATCATGGATTTCAAAATTGAAAATTCTCCAAAACGCTTCAGAAGTACATATATATCGACCATTCAAATAATTTGTAATCGCATCGTTTTTACGATTAACAGAAAAAGTAGCTCTATCTGATCCTTTATTAATATATTTACATATGTATTTTATCGCTTTAACCGAATGACAGTATTCTACGTTAATATGCGCATTAAAGCACCTAGATAGTATATAGTATAGCACTGGACAATACGGTACAACAGAGATTATAACAGGTAGTAAAAAAAAAATCCGAGTTGCGGTCGGGATCAAAACAGGTTAAATATCAAAATATGTAAAAATCCTAGTTGCGGTAAAAAAATATGATTAATAATTATTATGTTTTAAATATTGTCATAGTTACATATTATTATGCTAAATACAAAAATAAAACGGTCAAAATACGTAACGCACAATATAGGTACAATTGTTTTTAATTTTTTATGAACTTTTATGAACTTTTTTACTGACAAAAGTGGTACTATAACCTTCAGCAGAGTTTCGGGTTTCAGCCAAAAAAAATTTCAGCCAAATCGGTCCAGTAGTTTTCTCGGTTAGCGCGGTCGAAGAAAAACCCTTACAATTTTATATATAGTATAGATTTGTATATTTAGGAGGTAAAAATTGAAAATTCATAATATTTTTTTAATAATTGGGAAAAATAAAAAATTAAATACGAACATTCCTATGTTAAAATCGTTTTTATTATTGTTAAAATATTTGTTTTTAGTAATCAAAAAGTTAGATCGTCTTAGCTCAGATTCGTTTTTCATCGTATACAATGATTTATCATTAAATTCAAATTCAACAGATCCAAAATACAGTGATCTTCTCAATGACGAGGTTTACTCGACACTTACGGTACAGAAGAGTGGTTATATCTACATTCTACTTGATGATTTTTTTATTTGTATGCACTCATTATACATGTAGTTATAATAAACAATATAATTAGATACCATTTTAATCTTCGGGTTTTTCTTGCATTTATATAATCATATTATGTATTTTTTTACTGTGAAGTTTATCAGTACATTATTTTGAGCAGTAAAGGAAATATATGTTGTTAGTATTTGAAATTAGTCTTCCTTCTGGCTTCTGCAAATCTAATCTGAAATCTGTAGGTTGGGTGTATCGTATGTATACAGTAACCTAGGTATAATATATATCTAACCAGAAAAACAAAACAAAACTTTATTGTACCAACATATTATCGTTATTCCGAGCAGTTATTAATTATTACTGTCATGATTGCTCCCAATTAGATAAAACTATTTAAAAAAAAATCCAGACGTAACGGTTTTTAAAATATAATATATCTTACTTCAAATATATAAAATTATGCTCTAACGTGTTCAAAAAGTGGGGTCATTGGGTGCTATAGGTACCTATACGATATATATATAACATAATACAAGGTATTGCAAACATAATTTAGCTATACTTATACAATATATTATCGTATACAATCGACGTCGGCTCGTTCAATTCGTTTCGTATTTTTTAATGACCTATATTTTTTTTTCAACGTGAGTATACCTGTTATATTAACATTGGTTATAAATAGTAGTACCTATTTATAATCATTGATAACAGTAAGTATATAATATAATAATATTATAAATACCGCGACCGTCCGCTGTAGGTATATGTCGCGCGCAAGTCCGGTGGCAGCGGCGTGTCGAGTGCTACTAATTAATATACCTACCGACTTCGCGAATACGCGTCACAATAACAATTATAAATAATAATATAATTTAATATCTCTCTCGGCCATTGTGTGTGCGTATGGGAACTGTGTCCGTCACACACAATATAATTATAATTATTCCCCGTGCACAGGATCCGCGTGTTTTGCCTCGTCTGTACAAAGACGTGAATGCGGTGCAACAGGTCGTCCACCTTCGGTCGCCGCCGCCCAAACACTGTTCAAGAACGCGAATAGGTATATTATTATTACAATAATAATTATATTAATATCGTCATGAGAGTACCTATATACATATAATATAATATGTTACCTACGTGTATACGTGCGTACTTACGCGTTTGCGCGTGTGGATTAATAACGCGTGCACAGGTATGTAGGCACGAAGAAAAAACCCAACCCGATACACATTATACGTCATTATGTATACGATATTATTACTATATTATATAGGTACCTATTCGAAAATTTGATTACCACGTGCGACCGCCGCGGTTGCAACGGTTATGCAACCGCGGCGGTAAACGCCCATCTCGTAACGACATCCCGGATTCGTGTTATGATACCAAGGAGACGGTATTAATTTATTGTTGTTTGTTTATTATTATTATTATTTCATTCTGCGGCTTGCTTATAATACCGCTCTAGGACTTGATTGGCAATAACCCTGAACTTGGCCACAGCCGTATTTGGCACGTCGCCGCCACTTTTGATCCAAACAATAATATTATAGGTTACAGGCAAGTCATTGTACTTGTATCGTTAAAACAAAAATGTACCTACGTAAGACATAAAAACTTGCATACGACGCGTTGTGTAAACTCACCGTAAAGCGTAGAATTTTCGTTTCATACAATATAATATGATAGAGTTTTAGACAATCCGGATTTGTTTAGATCGTTTTCAGTATATCTTTACAAAACCGTTTAGTGTATAAGGACTAAGAGTTGATTCGTTTTTGAGAACTCTTTAAAATATTATAGTCATAATAGTGTGCAAATAATTTTTCAAATTTTAGGGGTTGAGGTGACTGAGTTCAGTCTGATATTATATCATAAGTCTAACAAGGATTTAAAAACAAAATTTCCTGCTCCGATTAACATCACGCATATATTGTATAAGCATATACCATATTATACGTCATATATACCTTTAGTCCTATATTCATATTTTATAAGTTATAACAAACAAATTATGAAAGTGTAACAAACTAATACGACCGATGTGGGCTCTATCAGGTTACTTATGTAGCTATGTGACATGATAGTGATACACGCATATATAGGTCATAAAATATAATATTAAATACGTACACGTAATGCTATAAGTATATTATGACATTTTATGAATTGTTAAGATGTACTTACCACTGTCCATCTACATCCTATATTATATTATAATATTTTCGTTAACATAATAATAATATGATTGTTAGACAATATTACATTCAACACATAATAAATATATTTCATTTTTGCTCTCTTTATATGTACCTACAACTGCTCCACAATAGCTATTTTTAATTGTAAATACATATTTTATTTTTTTCTGAATATGTATTGCCCCTCCCTCCACCTTGTTGCACCTATGACCTATGGTGTATAATATACAATATCACGAAACTCTCTGATTTTAAAATCTTTCAAATATAATATTATAGAAGCTAGTCATTTCTCATCATCAAGCCAGTCACGATCCGAAATAATATTCCAATTCCATATAAAACTTCTTAGGTCGTTTCAGACGTTATTTAGGTGCATGGTGCGTATATGCCTAGAATTTAATGAACGATTTGACTGCATATAAATGGATAATTTCACCTGCTGCAGTGTATATAGGTACGCATAATATGACATAATATATTATTATTTCAGATGATATAACCTTATATATTGTAGCCATAATTAATAACAGGAATAATCCAAAATATTATTTCGTATACACACACGCTGGAGCTATGATATCATATTATACGAGTAATAATACTATTTTGTGTACATCGTTAACGGTTTTTTTTTCGTTCACAAGTCACTATATACATTCAAGATACAGATATACAAAACAATTAATTTAGTCTACCGTTTTCTATTTAATACTAACTCGGAGTGGTCGTATACCATAGTCTATATTATATTATATTATACAATGTACTACCCGTTACGATACACACAGAATTCTTTGATTTATATAATATACCGTGTTTAAATATTTTACGTAAACACGCGTTAATGTAATTTTATATGCTGTGTCTTGTGCTGCAGTAGTGTTTGTACCGAATTTCGTTATTTCGCATTTTAAAATTTTAATACATAGGTATAGGTAGGTAATATTGTACGAAGTATTCAAGAATAAAAACACAGTATGGATACAATAATATTTTATAATATTATAAACATAGTAGCGGATAATGGCAGCGTTCGGGAGTTTAAGGGGTGTGTAATTTTACAGAATGAACTCATATTTTATTATATTCTTATTACAGTATGCAGTGACTGGCATTATAATAATATAATATACGAATAATACGATACGTACTATTTAACTTTATTCCTTTACAAGTCACTATTCAGGATATATATACAAAACAATTAATATTACAATATTATAGTCTACCGTTCTCTATTTAATAATATTACGTAGCATACGTATACTAAATATAGGATACTAAATAATATTATATTATGTAGATACCTACTACTGGTACAATATGCACACCTAATTCTTTGATTTATAATATATTTAAATATTTTACGTAAACACGCGTTAATAATATAATTTTATATTTTGTGTCAGAAGTGCATACAAATTTCGTTATTTATATTATTATATACGCATATGGATAATATTGTGTAAACTGTGGAGTATAGAAACCCAGTTGTAGGTATGGGTACAATAATAATTTATATACACTGCATAGTAGTGGATATTGCCAACATTCGGAAGTTTATGGGGTGTGTAATTTAACGAACGCATATAATAAATTGTATTATAATATTATTACAGAATGAGGTGACTGGCATCATAATATATAATAATAATATAATATTGTACTAGCTTAAGTCTTTTGCGAAATCCTCATAGATGTTTAGAACATAATGTATCGAAACCACGAGTTTGAACAAATCGCACGAGAAAAAAACAATGTCAATTCATAGATAAATGGTAGATAAATAATAATATCGTCGCGAGCAGACTAACATAATATAAAGCCTATAATAAGCATGTGTAATAATTTGCGTGTAAGTACACGCGTATTATCTAACAGAGAACCGTTTCGTTATGTTTATTACAGTACTATAATAAACGCCACTGACTGTCGCCACTGTATAGGACCACACTACGTCATGTATCTACGATATTATAATATATTATTATATTATTCTCGTGGCGCTTTTGCAATAAACGACACTATAATTCTATAATATTATACTTTATAATATATACGTATTCACCTACACGGGCGCCGGCTCCTCGTCTGTTCTACGCTACACACCCGCGACGCAATCTTATAATAATACTAATAATAATAATAATAATACAATAATGAGCGACCGAGTTTTCAAACGAGTCGTGTGCGGTAGGTATTCCTGCTGCTGCACTGCACCCCTCGACCACCACTGACTTACGACTTGCACATAATATTATTCTACGGCTTATTGTATTGTCACCTACGTACCTAATAATATTATTTATGCATGCATATAGTGACCACCTGCACGCTACGTCAGAGATTTTCAAACATATTTTTTCGCGTACCTCTCATGACGTATATAGATCGATCATGTATCGCAAATGAAAAACAGAACTATATTCTAAACTGCAATACTGTATGTCTGTATTCAACAATTATAATGAATAAAAATAATAATATTTACCTACACAAAACATAATAAACAATATTAGTTTCGTTGCAAACATTAATTTATCAGTTGCGTGATCTGTATTATCAAAGATGTATTCATTCCTCATACCGCCTTGCAGACTTCTGCGTACCACCAGTGGTACGTGTACCACAGCTTGAGAACCGCTGCACTACGCTATATTATAGTTCGGAGTGGGTAAATCGCGTCCCCGAGAAAAGGTCACAGTCATATTATTGCAAGGTGCGTAAATTGCAGCCCGAGTACATTTGAAAATGTTGTAAATTGCATCTCGAGACGTTTTAAAAAAACACACAAATATAATGTATTATAGTTTGAAAATTCAGGGAACAAAAAGTTTCTTTGATTACTGAAAAGGATACACAAATTATATACAAGAAGATCCGTATATTGTCCTGTATATTATTATTATTATAACAAGCGCAGTGTGCAGGTTACCAGCGCCTCTCCGGGACGATGACATATTATTATTATTTGTATTATATTATTATAATTATGGTTGCCAAATCACAACCACGGCTGCAGCAGCAGAATCCACGTGACGCGTTTTCGCGTTGCCGGTACGTCCGCTGGCGTCCTTGCTCGGGTGTATAGGTACCTATACGACCGAGGACCTGTGTAGTATTTGCGAAGGACTTGCTAAGTAAATTTCTCAACAGCGACCTGCAAGAGTCGTGGACCATAACGCCATAAACGGAGTTAAAAAAACAAACGATAGCTGCAATTAAAAACGCGAGTGTAACGCGTCTGGTATAGGTACTGTATAATAATAATATCGTGTTGTATATATTATTTTTTAACAGTGTTTTTATTATTATTTCGGTACTGTTATATTATTATTATTATTATTATTCTCATTATTAACGACGGAAAGTCATTACAATAATATTATATTTAATATAATATTATCGTATATTGTTTCGGGCGGAGTTTTTCAGTTGCGAAATCACGCAATGGGCTAACTATTGCAAGCCGACGCATATTATGTTATGACGTCCACAAACTGCAGTATATATAATGCATAACAATATTGTTATATTTTATAGACGAAGCCACATAAATCTGTTATGAAACCGTGTGAATATCCTCGTATCGGTAACCCATAATAAATCTGCTCTCGCTTCGGGGGTGTTCCCCTTTTTTTGGTCCACTTGGTTTTTTTTTTACTTACATTATTATTATTTTTGCAGTGCACATAATATACAATAACGCTATAATATACGCGTATACCACGTACACGGTTTTGGCTTCACGCTGGTATCAATTTTTGGACCGCGTAACGTAGTGTGCGCGAAACCATTCCACATATTATATATTGCATGTTATATCGCTCTATCGTTTTAATACTCGTGAAAGTTATGCAACTTTTTGTGCCGTCCAGTCGGAAAACAAATATTTTATTATAATTTATTGTGTACAAACGCCGTTTAACAACAGATCGGACCGCAATGATATTATTGTGTATTGTATAAATGTGTATTATTGTTATAAAGGGTAAAACGGTGCTGCAACCTCCACAGATGTTTGAAATCTAATCTTCATGAGACAATAATGTGTAATATTACGATGATGACGATGATGATAATAATATGTGAAACACAAACTGGACGCACAAATTTTAAACGCACGTAGGTCGTTGCTGCAACCGAAATTGCATAAATCGAGACGATGCGTATTAAAGTGAAATGCGATAGAAATACCTTCTGACCGCATCGCATGTATCACCAGCTATATATACAAGTAATGGTCCAAACTTGACGTCCTTAAAAATATAGTATTCGACAAAATTTGTCATCGTCGTACTATAGTATGAAGAAAACATTATTATAACATACCTACCGCCGTCGTCGTTGTCGGTTGTTAATAAATTTAATTATTATTATAATATAATAATTTCTATTCTCGGATGTCGTCGAATTGTAATTTGTAACCTACTTCCCTACGCGCGTGTATGAGGTAAGTGTGGTATAAACGGTTAAGGCTACTGCACCTATACATATATATATACGGGTAGCTGGCAATAATGTACATTTTGTAATATTATAACTACGTCGTTTTGTTAGAAAACATTTATTTCGGTTTTGACATTAAAAAAATCTTCTCCGCAAGTAGAAAACGCGAAGACCTTGGGATTCTTGGTAATCTAACCTATAATAATAATAATAACTATATTATAATACGCATCTGCTGAGCATGAGTCACGAAAAGTATAGACGGCCCTTGAACGCCATTATTTTGCACCATAGGGTCATTCAGTCATTGTATAATATCGCATATTTAGTATATCTATACTGTATAATATTTTATATCATGTATATAATGGTAAATGGAATACATAATGGACGCGTGTATAGAATGGTGTGAAAATTCAAAATATAATATGAATATACATTTTTAGTATGCACATTAGGTATATATAAGCAGGTTTCATGTTAATCGGTCGGTGGCATGCTACGGGGACGTTTATTATAATACCACGATGTTGTATTACCTACCTATGTACTATGTAGGTGTTTGTGGCGTATATTATATATAGGTATTTAACACGGTTCGTTATTGTTTTAAATTAGCTAATTAATTAGATGTGGTTTATTTATTTATTTTTTTAGATCCGTTTTTACCGCTATGGGTACTTAAAAGTTAAAACCATTAAAAATTATTACACCGCGCGCGTGCAATAGGTGCGACCTACCTATCTAAAATCACCACCGGTTTTTTTTGTTCGAATCATCAAAACACTCGAAAACTATTTTGGTGATTTAAATTGACGCGCGTGCATCAAAATAATATAGTACCTTCAAAACTTTTCAAATCAAACGCGATTTTAATATATATATATACGCATACAGCAGTATATTCACACAACCTATATAAATTTATAATAATAGCTATAATACAGTACATTATTCTGTACAGGTGTATATCGGACGTAATTCCTATAATAACGTTTCATCACGGGCTTTATAAGTGAAATTTTTAGTGGGTGTAGGTAACGTAATACGTAATTATTATGCGTTTATTATATGGGTGTAAGTATATGGTATAATCGCAAGAATAAAGTTTGCGTCGAGTTTATTTTACAACTCAACAGCCGTGTTCGGTAGGTATATATATTATATTAAACGCACACTTATAATCGTTTCGGTCACGGACACAACAGCGGTCCAAAAGTTTCCGAAAATATATTTTGTTTCGCGTCCAAAAGTGTGTGTTTTTGCATAAGTATATTATTATTACTATATAGTGATACGAGAAAATTCGCTATTGAAAAAATGTGTGCTGCTAATTAAAATATCGATCATTTTTGTGGATAGACTAGTGCGTGCAGGATGCAGCAATAACTGTGACATTCTGTTAAAGATGGTGTTCAACGATGGACAGTAATTATTTATTTTAATCATCCATAATGTTCTAAACACAACCAACAGCAAAACAGCTTTGAGCTGTGTATACCTTAAAATAATATACATTTTTGATGATCCATAACTGTACGATAGTGCACTAACTGGTTACGTGGTTTATACGAGTATAATATTATTTTAAAATTCATAAAAAAAACACGACTTGTGAAATTATGAAAATGTCGTTTTCGGGCAAGTACGTCATACTTAATTAATAATCGCCGTTAAACGGTTATTATCGAAATCTTTTCGAGATAAAATTATATTAAACATAATTATTAATTATGCGTTTATTGTATATTATTACTTATTATTTATTATATATGTTTAAGTATGGTATAATCGAGAATAAAGTTTGCGTCAAGTTTATTTTACAACTCAAAAGCAGTGTTTGTTAGGTATATAATATTATAAACACACTTATAACCGTTCCGGTCACGTGCACAACAGCAGCACCAAAGTTTCCGAAAAAGTTTTGCGTCCAAAAGTGTGTGTTTTTGTATAGGTATATTGGTATTAGTGATACCTACGAGAAAATTCAATATTGAAAAAATATATTAGTTTGTTGGTATATTACTTAATGATAGAATAAAGCGATCAGAATGCAACAGCTGCACACATTCCGTTAAAAGGTGGTATTCGACAATGGAAAATAAATAATAATGATTTATTTTAATTTCCCATAATGTTGTAAACAATACATTCACAGCAAAACAGATTTGATCAATTCACCTAAAAAGAATATACATTTTTAATGGTCCAATAATTGTGTTAGATAGTGCACTAGCCATTCGTTCAAATACGTCATAATATTTAATTAATAATCGGTATTGAAGGCGTTTTTGTCGAAATATTTTTTTAATATTTAATTAATTATTTTTATTTAATATTATAAAACTTCATAATACGGTCCATACTTCATAATGCGATCCCGAATTACAAAATTAGTGCTGTATGTAAAAGTTTTTTTGACGAACGCGAGTTGTTAAAACATGTATATAACCTTTACCTATCGTTGTAGTAATAATTATTAAGTATACCCTCTGCAGCATGTTTTGATTTTATTTAAAACATTTAACCTACTGAGGTACTAATGGCTGTATAATATAATATAATATAGTATATATACGTATATAGGCGTCAATCTTATTTCTCCATAGAATGTTCATTTGTAAAAAAAAAACAAAAACAAAAAAAACCTCGAGATGTTAATCTGACCAAAGTAAACAAAATAAACGTAGGCTGTAGGCACATTGTTTTACTTATCTAAAATCGTAATTTACATATACAGATACAACACGTTTCACAAGAACCCGTCACCATGCATGGTAAGTTTCTTGTTGCTTATTAGGTTGCCGCTATTTAATAATGGTCCGATAATTGTCTTATGTTTAATCCAAATGTATAGCTGATATTATCAAATCACAATATTACAAAATATACCTATTTTACGAATAAACAGAATTAAATATTAATGGTACGTATATACATTCTGGTATGTGTGTATTTGAAATAGGTACTCTACGCATAGGCGTAGGTACTATTTATATAAGTACTTACAATTATTAAAATAAAACACTTATAATATATAAATATATTATATAATATAATATTCGTAATAATAGGTATGGTACGTTATTATATCAGAGTTTCGAGCATTATGTAAATTTACTTTAAAATATTGTTTCACCTGTGTAATAATATTATTACATTTTATAGGATAATATTGGTTAACAGAAAATTGAATAATGGAATAATATTAATTGAAATGGCTTGTATTAATTGTATGTACTGCCCGTGGCTGTATACGGAAAATTGCACGGCCGAGTAAATAAACACAATGCAACACCAATATTATACACTATTTCATGTTTTTGTGTTTATGTTTTTATATTTTAAGTTCAAATACACAATGAATATTATACCTCTGAATAATGTGTCTATACGAGTAGTCTATATATTCGTAAAATATATAATAAGTATTGCGATTTTAATTATGTTGTTTAAATTGTGAAATGAACTATTACAAGAAATAGGCCTACAGCCTACGGGTACATGAAGGTTTATGGCTAGGTATAGGCTGTTATACCTACTCATTAAATGTATACATTTTTTAGTTTCTGAAAGTTGCATTCAAAATTCAAAATATAATTTAGTTATTATGACTGGTTCATTTCTTAAAATAATATAATACATATTTGTATAATTAAAATAAATGTTCTAGACCAAGCAAATATAATATAACAGTACTACTCTTGGATTGAGTCATATAAGCTGACTTTTAATAATTTAATTTAATACCCGCAAAGAATATTATATTATAATCGTTAAGTGTAGTATATAATTTTATGTCAATCGTGTATGAAATCGTTTGGATACCTATTAGGTATCTATTTTATAAATTACTAATAATATGATGCACAATATTATGATGTACCATAATAATATAGGTAATACATAAAATATGTACTATGGTTCTGAGATAATTAAGGATAACATTTGTATTTAATTATATCCAATACTTAGGGAATTTAAAGCTTAAACTATAAGAAAAGTATATTTCATAATCGCAAACATTTACATAGAAAATTAGTGTAGCAATTTAAATGGATCTTATGTATCTTATGCGATGTAACATCGTTGTGTTAGTAAACACAAACCTTGGTTTCAATATTTTAGTTATCATGACGTATTTGACGTGTATTATTGATTGTATTTATTGTACATATCAATTATCATAACAATATTATTATAATAAAAAAAAAGATTTTTTTTTTTGAAGAAAATTATTTATTCTTTATTTTAAGTCTATAATAAAATATAGGTAGAGACTGGGAGAATTTTATAGTTTATCTCGTATCATAATATTAATGTAAATATATTATTATAAATAGGTATTTTTAAAGAATTTAAAATATTTATCAAAAAAACTATCTGGTGAGTGATAACACATTCATTATGCATCATTAACTTATTGTTGACCCGACGATTTTGTAAATAATAAATTTCAACATATTGTACCTGCATTAATCATGGTAAAGATAAACATCGAAAAATGTCATTGTAAAAAGTAAAAACATCTGTTTAGTCAGTATAGGAACATAAAAAAAAAACCATTTACATGTACTAAAAATAAGGGTTGGCTTTTTATTTATTATCATTAATTTATTATGAGGAATAATAAATACATAATTTACCTACATTTTGAAAAATTATATATTCCTACGGCAGTTTCCCGACCTTTTTGTTATATGATGTTCCACTGTCTGTCTAGGAGACCCACCAAAATAAGTTCTTGTTCCACAATTATAATAAGTATAGTTCCTACTGTCCTACTACCTACTAATGTTATTATATAATATAATATACAATTGAATCTTAAGATCTTATATACCTATAATATAATGTTTTAAGTTGTGACTCAACAATAAAATTTCGCAGGCCACAAGGGCAACTGTAAATTTGACCCATAGATATAACTTGTAGTAAAAAGAGTTAAGTAAATTTCGCTCGGCGTATTTGATTTCTACTACATATTTATAGTAATATAATAATACATCTCGTCTTTAATTGATAATTTTACGAACATTTTTTTTTTTTGTCTTTAGTGAACCCCACCTTTTCGTAATGTCTTTTTAGTTTTTGATAGTGCTAAATTATTATTATCATACAAAATAATACTATTTAAATATCGTTAATGTTATTTGGTGCTCCATATACACTTGGCGCACTTCATAGTTTGGATAATATTGCGCTATAAAGTATCGCCAAACATATGTATAGAGATAAACAACTGTTTATTTAGTATCCGCGTTATTATAACATGTATATATAGAAAGAATTGTAATAAAAGTACCTATTTTAAGTTGGTCATTAAATTTCGTCATCTCGTGTAATATACGATTGTTTATTGGTAGTATATAATCAGTGATTATGGTATTATATACGCCGTATAGTTCCATTCGCATAAATTGTTCGATTGCGATGGGCAATAATCGTAACTTTGTCATCATTTATCATAGCTGTCTTTTAATAAAATTCGGTTTTCTACTGTCGAAAGATCAAGACTAAATATCAAAGTTATTACTTCTCACTGTAATGAATAGGTAATAACAAAATTCCATACATATTACATAATATAATATAATAATATACGTCCATTCAGTAGTCACTTCTTATCACTTTAGTCCATAAAGCAAATCAGTCAATAAGGCGAAAGAATAAAAAAAATAAAATTTGGTTATGTAGGTACCAAAAAAAATAATGTATTATATCATATATTATCTTGTATTTATTTATTTACGTATTTCAAATGTATGTTGTCACTAAAAATGAAACATGAAAATTGATAACGATAAAATCGGGAAAATCGCCAAAAAACGTGGAAACATGTTCTTAAAAATACACATCGACCACGTTAACCGCAGTAAGGTGAGTCCAGTAAACGATTTTTTTCCTACGTTGCGGTAATAAAGCGTTAATGCAAATCGGGACCATTTTGCAGTATGAGCCCAATTTAGGCGAACGAGTTAAATAAGAAAACGAGTCCAACAAACAGCGGCGACTAATATGATATAATAGCCATATATAGCCTATAGGTATATAATATAATATACGAGCCCTGATATACCTAATATATCGTATTGACGGGTAGTACGCATATTATTTTTATTTCGGTATGGACTTGAAGGTTGTCGCGCATAATAATATAGTGGCGTCGAATGTAGACGGATCGTACTTTGTATACAGCAAAACATAACAAATAAACAACAAAAAGCGAGCGTACGTGCAATGTGCATACTGCACACACATTGTACATAGCAAGACTACTCATTGACGATTTCCTGATTAAAACACATTCCGTTGTCGTCTCCGCCGCGGTTGTCATACACCATTATAGTATTGTATGTATATGCAATATTTAATTGACAGCCTCCGGGGCTTTTGTTGTTCGGCGGGCGCGACGGTCACTAATTGAATCGGTTTTTTTGTCCGTGTGTAGCTAATTAAAAGCCAGACGTACGCCGTTTAGTCCACTCCCCTCAGTCGACCAGTTCCTCGTCCTCCTTTTCCTCCTCCTGCTCCTCCTCATCATCGTTGTCCACCTATCGTCGATTCCGCTCCTACCCGTCGGCCTTTTCTGCGACGATACCGCATATGCGCAAGCGCGTCGTCATTTTACGTCTCTTTATGTATAATATAATATATATGTATATTATGTGATCACGCAAATGAATCCAATTAAAGGCCATTATGTATGAACGGGTCGCGTTTCCGCCTACACGTACGCATGGAAAGGTGAAACGAAAATGAATTAAAACGATATTTATGACAAAAAAAATCGACGTTGACCGTAAAAATACCGTAGGTAGGTAGGTAGGTAGGTACGGACACACTGCTCGTCGGACGGGACGACAAAGAGCATCACAGGGATCAACGGTAGCGGACGAAAACTTCGACGTCACAAAAGGGGGCGTATATCTAGTATATACACGTGTGTCGCGTGTGTTTTATTTTTCTGTCTCTCGACGTACATTATTGTTATATATTATAATATTATATTATATTATATTATATTATACTGTGCGCACACACACCTATATAATATATTATTGTGTACTGTTTATTCGTGTACGTGGTGTTTGTGTGTGTGTGTCATACGTGTGTAGACGATATTGTATATGTGTGTCACGGGCAGGACCTGCGGAAAAAGGATATAATAAAAACGTCACGGAAAAGAATAACAGTAGGCATATATATATATAGCGTGGAACGGGGTCGTGAAGTACCGTATATTTTTTACCAGCGCTCGCGACAGTCGTCTTCACCGCGCACACGCGGCACATGTGCCATATATATTATTATGCTGCTGTAGGTACCATATTATATTATATATTCATCGTTACAATTTACAATCGTATATTATACACATATATAACACTCGTATATGCAGAGGTAATAGTCCCGTAAATATGCACATAATAGGTAGGTGTGTTCGGTGTGTGTGCCCGTCGTACCGTAACCACTGCTGCGGTATACCGGTGTAAAGGTTTACATATTTATGCGTAGACGCCACGGCGTATGTTCGCTCAGGGTGCTGTATTCTTTTGACTTTTGTCGTCCGTGGGGGACGTAGAGCCTCCGTCCCCCCTATGAAAAAAAATATCACACACATTTGTGTGAAACTACTAACTACCTGCTATGACACCAAAAATACAATATTACATTTTACGTACCATATTTCGTTTTTATTTTAACAATCACTTAACCGCTGAGGCTCTTCACATAAAGATACATAACGTAAAAAGTTGAGTATTATAATACTCAATTATAAATATTAATAATTTCGGTATTCTCTGTTAAGGCCGCACTTATACCATTAAGTCACAAACTCGTTTTATATGGACCTCGTCTTCAATTTTGGGCGTGTGCTGTTGTTATCTGGGGTCCTGCTAAGTCCTTAAATAAAAATAACTGTTTAAGCTTTCCCCAGAACATCTGTCTTCGGATGATCGCATCCTGGTATGTTAGTACTACACTAATATATACATTTGTATAAACGTTTCCAAGTAAAACTTTATTTAAGTTCCAATCAACTCATTTAACTCAACTTTCCTAAAAAGAAAGCTTCCCTTCATTGAATCCACCCAGAAAACTTGAACGGGGATGGTGCCATGATCTAATTCCAAATCTTTCAACTGCAAGACTTCCTTCCGAGTCATTCACAACAGTATTCTTGAGAATAAACTATCGCTACTATTGTTGTTTGTATGTTTATATTTTTTCAAAATAAAGCTACCTACCTATTTGTTTTATAAAAATAAAATTGTAATTTATATTGATTTTGATTTATACCTCCCACCATGCACCATCAAAATATTGTCTATATACGTATCTGGTTTCAGGTCGACATTTTGCATTACAAAGTATAAAATAACTGTGCGAAAAATTATGATATAAAACATATTATATATTTTATTATATTGTATTGGTAAAAACAAACATCTTAACTTCAAACATTTTGAATTTATTCAAAAGTGTTAACCATCCAAGAAATAGTCCTTACATGTTTCATAGTAAGTTTTGCTCTCCTTTTTAGACAACTCTTTTAGAACGGATTCATAGGCGTTTATGTTGCGTTCGTAATTTAATTGGCGCATTTGAGGGTTATGATGTTTGCTATAATGTCTTACAACTTCGTCTCGCCAATCCATTTGATTCATCTGAAGAGAACCAGCGTTATCTCCGTCAGTCATTGCACCTACAGTATTGTTATTTCGTTTATTGCTCAGTGCTCCGCCCATTTTATCGTTAAATTATTTTCGGATTTTAATAAGGCTTAAACGGTTTTATTACAACTTTGGGTGATAAGTTGATTTTTTCAGAATTTATTATTTTTTTACTTCGTAATTTCTAATAAAAACACTATTTTCAGGATTTGTAAAATAACAATAATATATTATTATGTATCCATGCCAATTTCAATACCTACAATAGTATTTACCTATATTACAAATATAATTATATAGTGTACAACGTATTTGTTTTTTTTTCTTTATCATTTTGGGAGAGTAAAATAATATACTATGTTATCAAACGTGTGTAATAAACGTTTCGAGAAGCGTTTTGGCCACCCCTGTTGTATAGCCTAATAAGCCTATAGGCTATTGTATAGGCGATGGGTGTTTGAGTATGTGTATAAAATTAATTTAAATTTGTATTCAAACAGTCGCCTATACACCTACTATAATAATGCGATAGACTTCCATGCACTTATGTCTTATATGAGTATATATTATTAATATATTTTATGTTCCTTCAAGCAAAATGCACGTTAATACCTGAAGCTATGTATTGAGCTATTTTTAGATAAATTGTGTCGGTCATTATAAAGACGATACGTATTTGATATGTTACGTATACCTATAGGTAGATACATACGAGTAAAAAATGAAATTTAATTTTAATTCAAACAGTCACCTATATGATATACTAAATAATATACGATATACTTCAATGCATTTACAAGGAGTATAATATATTATTAGCTGTATATTTTATATTCGTGCGAGCCCTATGATACCTGAAGCTATAATATAATGCTGTGGACCTATACACTATCGGTTGGTCGATATAAACACATCAGTATAACAATACAATTCTTAATAATATAACGCGAATGCGTGCATCGTAGGTATATGATACAATTATTATGAACATTTGAAAGTATACCAATATACCTACTACGAGAAAATAAAACACAAGGACATTATACGATTTGGGATATGATATGGCAAGAGGTTGGTTTTTCGATTACCTACGCCAATCTGTTAAGTATACGCGCGCGGTCGTTCGGAAAAAAAAACTCGTGTAATTTAGTTTCGCATTAAAGAAAAAAATAAATAATAGTTATACACAGTGGCCACACCTTGATCACCGGCTTAGATATTTTGTATTTTTTTTCCCAATATTATACTGGACGTTAAGATTATGGTATCCGGTAAATAATAATAATCAAGGGCGTAGGTATCTGGCTTCACATCATTACACACCGCCGTGACATTTCCTTCGAGCTAATCGTTCAAGTTTGTCGTAAATGGAGTAACCCTATATGGTTTTTGTAATATTAAATCGCGACGTTTCTTTTCGACACTTTTCAGGTTTCCGACTTCGTATTGGACTTCTCGGAGTATATTTCGTGTGTCACCATGACGGCATTTTCATAGTTCCATTATGACAGTGGAACTATGAAAATGCAATTTCGAATGTATTTTAGATGCTTCGAACTTTAGTCACGTAATGTTTCTGATGTTGTATTTTTAGAAATTGATATTAAGAAATGTTGTAGAACCTACACCTACTACAAACACTATTATTTATATCGTTATTATTATTATATATTTTGTTTGAATTATCCGAATAACTATTATTATTCCACACCATTAAACGGGAAATGTTTCCGAAATCTTAAAAAGCAATTTAGTTAATCAACAACATAGGGTTTCTTAGATGTATTTACGCAACACATTATTTATAACAGGTATAAGTATACCGAAGTGTAATTAATATTTATAAATCATCTCAGAATGTAGGTATATAGGTAGTTGTCAGTTTGTAAAGTAAACAATTTTAAATCAAGTCAAGAATGCAGTTTTTTTTGTTTGCATTATAGTTATCCATCGTTACAAAACATTAAAGAGACGCATTATTTTGAGTGCGTGTGTGTGTTGTAAGATGAGTCGATCCAAAAATAGTTTCCACCCACTTGGGTCGGGGTTTTAAGGTGATTTATCTTCATTTCGACATCAAACATCCCTCCACAATCAATTTACCCCCGACGTCGTGCTATGTTAACAAATCACCGCCTCTATATACGATGCGTTGCGCATATAGAGGGTTCAGAGAGCCCTTCGATCATAGTTAATGCTGTAATCTTTGTTTTGGATACCCCAACTCCGATGTTGAAAATTGAAAGTCCTGCAAACCAAATTTGACAACCCATTATTCGGAGACATCCGTACTTTTAGGAAAAAGAAAGACAATAATATATTGAGCCTTCTATATTATATTATGTAGATCCAGAAAGCATACGACCAACATTGCTTAAGGTATACCTATTAGGTATTGAAGTTTATCATAAAATAAAAAATATTTTTTGTAAACAACATAGTACGTCTAGTCCAATAAAACAATTTCTAATATAAAAAAATAAACCAACTTATTTTTTTGTACCTCTTTAACGAAAACCGTGTAAATCGTTGAATATAATATATTATGATACTTTAAATTTTTAAATCTTAAGTACTTTATTGTTTTTATTACTATTTTTTTTCTCGTGTAATATTGTATACTCTTTGGGTGGTTGGTCCATTCGGCTATGTTCAGTTTGTAATGTTTGTATACATCGGACGTCTTCACTCGGCGTCTTATCATGTCAGTAAATTTTCTCGGACCGTTGTCTATGGAAACAACAGCTATATCTTTCATATTATATAGCGGGCCATGTAATCAAGAAAAACCTCTGTTATATGATATAGGTACATTACATAATATTATATATATATATTGTATAGGTCATATAGGAGCTTATGGTGAAAATATCTAAAATGTTTGACGTACGAAGGAGCTGGAGATAATAATTTAATAGAACGGAGGGTGAGTCACGTATATTGCGACAGGCAAACGCGATTATATAGACGTTTTTAGACGCTTCTCGTAATTTTGACAAGGTGCGGTTACTCGCCTATAGTAAATACTATAGCCACCACACATTTTTGTACCCTCTTCGGGAATTTGACACCCGGTGTCTTAGGCCATTTTGTAACTATGTGAGTGTGGCGTATGTCTGTATATACATACGCCACACTCAAATGTAAACACAACAACATAGGTATCACGTTAAATACAAGTCGGTAATAATTGGCATGCATTGTGTTGTGGGGAGGGGGTGTATCCTGGGATTTTGTAATTTTAGGAGGGCCTTAAAAATAACGTCCATGATCCAGGGTCCAGGTTCAAATTAATATTGCAATAAATGTATTTTTTCTAAAACATGTGATGAAAAAATTTTAGTAAAGTGTTTCGCATTTGCATTATAAACAATTTACTTAAAACGTTTAACATAATTTTACATTTACATGCATGTGAAAAAAAACAGTCTTTTATGGTTGGAGAATAATAAATTACCAATGTACCATAATCCAACACCGTTTGGAATCATTAATTCTATATAGTATATAGTATTAAAATAACGATAAATTTCGTTTTAGATTTAGTAATAAACGAATTTAACATTTTATTTACCTAATAGTCAAGGTGTCTGTCATTATACATTTTAGTTTTTGAGCGTAGCGATGAATGTATTGATTTTTAATAATGAGTGTTTTTATTGTTTTATTTTATTTTATTTTTTGTGCCTGAATACACATTTTCTTGTAGAAAAGACACTTTGATCATCAACTGCAATGGAAGTTTTTTTATAGAAAATAGGATCTAGTTGGTACTTTTAGGAGGTCAACATTTATAATTCTTAGAACTTTTTAAAATAATAAGGAAAAGCTAAAAAGAATACGAACGTTTGTTAAAATGTAAGTATTATTATTAAAATAATTGTTATTAGTAACCTTGGATGGTAAGAATATTGACCGTCTTCACTAAGAATCGCTTTTCATCATATTATACAATAGTTTTAATTTGATTCAAATTTAACAAATTCATTACAGTGCTTACTCAATGATTAGGTACACTCGACTCACCTACCACTGTACAGAATAGCGTTTACTTACTCTCCCTATTTTTATCATAAATTGTTATTATGATTATTATACAATAAATTATATTATCATACAAATTCAAAAGAAATTGAATTAATACCTAAACATTCATAACACAATCTATCAGCGTTACTATTGTGACTTGTTAGGATATGGTCTAAAATCAATACAAAAGGGGACCCCCGAAAATGCTGTGGACACTACCTGAAATCATTCAGGTCTGCACACTACGCCTGTGAAGTCAACAATAACGTGTCGGCTTGTCGCGTCCGTTCACGATGAAGACGTCGCCGTCTTTTCCGCCCTATGACATAATAATAATAATAATAATACAATTATTATATTATTACTCGTACCGTCCGCGGACGTGGCTCTTTGGAGATAGTATAATATAGTAATATTATAGTATAGGTATCCACACTCGCGACGAACTTAAACGAATGTCAAATTACACGGTCCGCTCTCACACACACACACACAGTGCTAAATAGGAAATGATTAACGGCGATTAAACCGCGCGTGTCGCACAAAGATAGTGACAAGTTCGTGCTCGGCGCCACGGCCATCGATCACCTGCACATAATACCTATGACGAGAAGCCTTATGACGGTTCGTGGCGGCGGCGGTTCCATTGTTTCGCACGCCCGAAACGACAATGGCTGCTCGTTAAAATGATGGGTCACGTTTGTCGTCGGGTTTTTCGTTTTTTTTTTTTTTAATTTAAGACGGTAAAAATTAATTACAGTAAAGTATATTATAAGTATACGTATGCTGGTAATAATAATAATAATAAACAATAATGTGCGGAATGACAATAAAATAACAGAACGTGTCCGGAAACATATGGAAACGCCGCGTCTCGCAGATGCCGCGCCGCTTAGGTAATGTGGCGCGTGCAGCGTATTATCCGTATAGTATTATACTTAATATTATATAGGTAAATGGTGGATGGGGCGGAGGAGTCTTCGACCTGCGTCTACTGCACATTGCTATTATATTGCCAAAAAATACAACGGTTCGAGAAAACGGTTTTTTTTTCATGAATATAATTGCAGCTTGACGTCATTGATACATTCATATTGAACTATAACGTCATTTTGACCGGAAAAATGGATTGACAGCATAATAATATACTATAATGGGATGATAACTATTATAAATAGGTAGTACCTACCTATATCTGCGTAAATACTTATAACGACTTACGACAGTTACTTTTTAAAAAATAAAGTCGTTAGGTATAATATGACATTTTGACATTTGCGTAAAGACGTGAAGTGAAATCAGAAATTAAAGATGTCGAGAAAAAGCACTGTTTGACAGTACGGGTTTTTATGAATAATTTATTGTAGCTCGATGTCATTGATAATGTCTTGATGTCATAATATTAATATAATGTGACGATAATTATTATAATCAGTACTTATACCTGGGTAAATACATAACGACTTACGATAGTAAAGTAAAGTCGTACTTGGCTTATGTGGTTTGATAATATTATATGACACTTGTGCGACGATGTGAAATGAAAACAAAAAATTAAAGGTGCAAAATAAAAAGAACGAAAACATGGTGTTTTTTTTATGAATAATTGCAGCTCGACGTCATTGATTCATTCATATTAAACTATAAAGTCATTTGAACCAGAACAATGGATATACATCATAATATCATAATATAATGTGATGATAATTACTATAAACAGTACCCATCTACCTGAATAATTAATACTTGACGACGGTAAGTACTTTTTGTTGACTTATGACTTATCATCGTACTCGAGTTATAATAATACTGTCACGTTTCCGCGAAGACATGAAGTTATCAGAAAATTTGAACATAAGATTTCGTTATTTCTACAGGAAAGACCAACATCAATTGTATTACGAAGAACCAGCGCGTATTCGATGTTGTCGTTGCTTTCTAATTAAAAAGCCAACGTGGAAAACGTCAAACTCGACACTCTTTATCACACTAACAACAATACTAATAGCAGAACGTCTTCGTCGTAATAATAACAAACGAATTCTATCGAAATCGCAAAATATAAGATTTTTGATTACATAATTAATTTCACTCGCATAGCACGTTTTAGTTTTCGGACAATACTCCGCACGTCATAATATAATATAAGTAGGTATATATTATTTTAATATTTAAATATAACATTATAACGGTCAATGGTGTCAAAAAAGTCCTTGGATGACTATTTATGGCTTAAGTGAGTCAATTCTCTATGATTTGCTTACCAAGACGTATAATAACGTTGTGATATAACTTTCAAATTATTTTTCTCTCATATAATATATACGTCGCGGACACTATAATATCGTAGACATCATCTTTATAGTCAATTTCTTCATAGTACGGCATGTGACCTAAATACCTTTTACGTATATTTCAGTTGTTTCATTTTCGTTTTCCTAGAAATAAATATATTCCGAAATTCGTAGGCAGGTAAACGATACGAAGGCAAAAATGTGAAACATTTTCAAATCTATGTAATTTTTTTTCTTTTGCATTTTCTGGTTATTTTTCCAACATTACTCACAACCTTACGACGGCGGCGGTGGCTTTCCTTCCACCCAAAATGATCTTTTATATTTCGCCATGTCTTGTCTGACTTTTTTCCATAAAAAATATCAAACCATTGTCGTATCCTTCTGGCAGTGACGTACGCTAACGAAGCGTACAATCTGTCGCAGGGGATTTAACCCTGTCGTTATGATTGTGTATACTTTTTTTTATTCCTGTAACTCAGATTACATGTTTTCCCGTGTACATATTGCGAATTGTGTTGCCATGCCACATATTATTATTATTATTATATTCCTATGTGGTGCGCCGTTTGTCATTTACAATATTATTTTATAGAGTAAAATATTAAATCGCCATATTATTGTTAGTTTTTGAATGAAATAGTATAAAATATAATATCAACGCCATACGCAGACAAAACATAATATTTGCTGGTACTCGCCAATAAATTGATGACAATTTTTATTTTTTTTACCTTTTAAAGTAACTGCAGTATGTTGATGTTTATTATTTAATTTTAGAATATTATATTTTACCGTATTTTGTTTACGTACGACTAAGTTTATTGGATTTAATTTGGCAAAATGTGAGATTTTGAGTTTTAATATTATTCGACATCATAATTATAGTACGTATGATTGGAAGATGTATATTATATTATATTATTATCAGATTATTTACCCTTTTTTTATCGTAGCATGTGTGATAGTCTTGACGATTTTTTAAAAAAAACGTTCGTTATAAGTTAAAACAAACTTACTTAATATATTATTATGATATAAAACCATTCCCATTCAAATTAATTTATTATTCAAATTATGAATTATGATCACTTTCAAATATATAAACTATAAATATTATTGAGAAACACGGACGTAAACTGAGGCTCAAACACCTAAACACCAAATTTTATAGACTGTCCGCATTTTTTAAAAGTAATTTCGTTTTTTGCCAAGTCAACGAACCATCCTTGTTTTCTAACTCTGTTCAGAGGTTCGTACTTAATTTGAGCTTTTTGAAATTTCAGTAGCAATAGCCAAGTTTCCGTGAGTTGTAAAGATTCTCTTTGAAAAATGACCCTCACACAGGAAGTATCTTCCCCTTCGTTGTGACCTTCTTTCCGATCGGACGGTACCTCCAAACAATGTGCATTTGTGTTCAACTTCCGGACACGTTCATACAAATGGAAAACACCATCAATTTCTTTCAAAAATTCGCGGGGTGGATTGTACGTCATGTATTATACATATACGAGTATAAAGTATTACCATCGCACAAAGCAGTATACGATTTAAAACTAAATATATTGTCAAAACAAATTATTTTATAAAATATACCAAAACAGTTTTGTAGGTACCTGGTACATAAACACCAATGCTTTCAATATGTGAAATTTCTTTTATTTATTATTATAGAACATAATATATTCATTTAAACAAATAAAAATCGATAGTTTTGTTTATATTTTTCAGTTTTGTGTAGTTGATCGAAATATCAACTTATGATTACCAAATATGAACCCTTCTTTCAACTATATAATATATTATGGATTATTCACAACACATTTTTATGCTGATTCAAATTCGTCACAATTCAATTTAATGCGGTTCACGTACCTTATCCGTATTAAGTTCCGAAGATTGAATTGAGTATAGTAATAGGATATAAGAAGATAGACGTTTCTGTAAACTGTGCATAAATATGATTCACAAAATGTGATTGAATATTTTTTAGATTCTTAGACTTTGACTCTTTATACACTATAAAGTATAACATATATATTATAAAAACGATTTTTACCGTACTCAATACGGTTAAATAATACAAAGTACATTAAATAATAATATGTAAATTGCGAATTGAAAGTTAGTACCTATACGATGTATTATATAGGTACGTGAAACGTAAATCCTTAAAGTCTTTTCGAACACTAAAATACATTCTAATATAATGTTATTCGCTGCTGCAGGCTTATATTGAACAAAATCGTTTTATACTTTGGTCGTATCAGCAGTTCGATTAAAGGCTAAAGTGGCCATAGTTTAACTCTTTTATATCGATACCCTTTATCGGGTGAGAAATTCCAATTATTTCTAGTGTCCTCCTGTTTGGCTTCGGTGACTAATTTTCGTGTGCGTATTATACGCGGCACCTTCGCCGATCAAACCCACCGGAAATTAAGCGCCTTGCCAGACGACCCTTCTTATTATGATTCACATATTATGGTGATGGGCGGTAGTGGCGCCGAAGACTATTAAAAACACCACCGTGGGAACCGCGTGTACCGCGGCCTATGTGCGTAGGTACCTATGTAATAGTTCTCTCGGCGAGCATAGACTTCGTTTGCAGGTTTTTCACCTCTGTAATGTCTTTCAATCATACTACGTGACGTCACCCCCGGTGGAGCGTAGGTATAATGTGTGTATAGTAATTCGATATGAAAGAGTTCCGGTCTGAATATAATACACAATATAGGGGTCCAACCGTGCGGGAGTCGGTGTCGCGGGGGTACACCTGGTGGGAGGTATATTATGCGTTGTGTTCTTTATTTTATTTTATTTTTTTTTTCGTTTTCGTTATTATTGTTATTTTTTTTCCTTTTTGTCCGCTGCCCCCCAATGAAAATATCGCAATAATTATTATTGTTACAAGCCTTTTCCTGCCCGTGAAAAACGACCCGAACACCCCGTCGTTCCATTGTGTGTTGGCTTAATTAATAATTATTATAGTGATAAATTCGCGCGTTGCACCGGCGGTGGCGGCGTTGGTGACGGCATCTGAGCGCGGCGTTTCCCCGGTCCAAGTTGTTTAAATGCGAAAAGTTTCGCGACCGAATCGCAACGCGCGGAAAGCAACGAAACAATATATAATACTATTATATAGGTAGAGCTTCGCTTCTATATATAGTATTACACTGTTGCCGAGATGGTAATGATAATTATTTAAAACAAAACCAAAATAAACCCGACCAAACAAGGAAAAAAATAGACCGATTCACACAATCGTTTGTTATAATATTGTATATGCGTTGACGGTGACACACGACGAGGAGCGTTATAAATAAACGGCGTGTGGGTGTGCGGGTGCGGTGTACCTGTGATTCGGTGGTGGCCGCTGCAGTAGTCGAGACAGGGACGATAATATAACTTCCGTTATATTAAAACTCGTTATTTACGGCCCTTCTCGGACGCGGCGCGTGCACTTAGGTTTTAAGGGGTTTTCGCTGTTGCTTTTCTCCCGGTCCATAAACTACCCGAGTGTTGCGCCCGGCTCATAGTACTGTTTTTTTCTTCCGAGTTTTGTTTTTTATTTTACGATGATTGTTATCCAACGTTTCGAGACGGAGGCGGAGACGGAAAGAGATAGAGAGAGACGCCACTTGTGCACTTGACTCCAGACCGGCGGTACCTATACCAATGACGCCGAGTGCCCATTTAGATACCACAGAAGGCATTCCGAACCGATTGGATTTTCGTATAAAGTCACTATACGTATACCGACCGTGTGGTAGCGGTGGCGGCGTATAATTATAGGTTGGATATGATAAGGTGGTATATACAACGAATATAAAAACGACCGACCGTTCACGTCAGATGTGTATGTATATATTGTATATCACGAATAAATCACCGGACGGATGCGACACGCGTTTAAAATAGAAGTGACTTAAAAGCCTCCGTTAATGGAGGCTGTAAATTAGTTGTAAATTAAGCAGGCCCAAGACGGAGACTGCCCCCGTCGTCGTCGCGATGTCGTGTATATAGTGCCGAGTCGAGTCCTGCGCATCAATATCGTTTTAAATTCCCCCCGACCTTCCGCTTGTGTCCCGTCACGGCTATAACAATTACGTACTATAAAAAACCTAATAAGACGCAAAACCATTTCATCGTCTCGTTATCTCGTGATCGCTATATTGGTAGAAAAAAAAATATGTCGACTCGAAAAAAAACTTTTTAATTTGTTTTTTCAAAATAACGCGTAACAGCGTGGCGATCGTGGTCGGTGGAAATACTGAATTTGTATTTTCAATCGCATTGTGATTTTATTTTTAAAATAAACTATAATGATAATGATTGATCGCGATTTTTCATAATTTATATGCACAGGTAAAAGTGCACGATATATTTGAGTATATTTGACGCATTGCCTAGTTTGAATAGGTATCTAGTTATATCGTTGTTATAAAATGTATTCATTTATTATGTTCTATATAATATAATATTATTATAGTCGTTTTGTATGGAATGCTATGATTATTAATATTTTCATTTAAAACCGAATAAGCAAATACAACGGTAGGTATGTTAAGTTAGCAGAATTATGTATTATTGCAATTTTAATTAATTTAATGTTATGTACCTATACGCCGAATGGAGAATGCGTGTTTAAAATTTGAATCATCAACGTGATAATTATTATTAAACCAATAAATAGCACTTGATTGAAGTTTACATTTACTATACCGTGAACTCCATTATCATAGAGTGGATACTTCAGTCATTATACCTATAAATATATTATAATGTGGTGGCAGACAATAATTATAAAAAAGTCTGCTCATCCTGTTAAACAATCGCCTTTAGAGATACACCGTACTATACACATTAAGATTAATAATTATACCACATTCGATATTACAACATATTGTATAATATTAATTTAACGTCCATTGATTATTTTAATGCATCATAATAAGTGATCCTAATATAATAAATCGAGTTCTGCTGTATTTTTAAAATTATTGAAAAACTTAAAATGTGCGTACTTCAAAATATTGGTGTGTTATTATTCAATTTTGTATGCGTACATATAGATGGTAGTTTTAGTCTCTACCTACTATTTTTTTTATAAAAATGATAATCTACTCATCATATAATATAATATAATATTTTAGCAATGAATACGGCGTAAATAATTAATCTTTCAATATTAATAGTCCACTCTAGTTTGTAGGGACTTTCTACAATTATTTTTGCCGTAGTGGTTACATAAGTATATTTATAGTATGAGTTAGGTACTTATAGGTTATAGCAGGTACTTAAGTTGTTTAACCTCACGGTGCATATCACTACTTGGATTACAAGAGCTGGTGGATATAGGTATACCCATAATGAAGCTAATACTTAAATGCGTTTACTTAACTCTGAGTTACTTGTAAATTAAATTAAATTCGTTTGCGTTCGGCCTATATTTTTTTTATGAAATATGACTCTTCGCATATAGTAGGTACTTTATTTTAACTTAAGTATGTTGGGATTAATGATTATGTATTAAAATTTAAACGCGGACAGGCACAACAACGTTATATAATACATGCAATTTTAACGTAATAACTTGTATATGTGACTGATTGCCGTGCATCAATAAAAAACGAATATACGATAGTACAATATTTTGTAAAAAATTAACCGGTTAAATGAATGGCATTCAGGACGACGAGCTGTCAGTCAAAACACTACAACTGTAGTTGTATAGACAGTGTTGTTAATATTTTATTCAGTATATTATATGGTATGTATTATTTAATACAAATAATTGGGTAACGATGACCATTTAAGGTAAAACTAATATGTAATTATTCAAAAAAAACGTGTACGTATACATGATTATTTTATTATATAGGTACGCAGGTAGGTACACAATATTATGCTGTATTCATAATAATATTTTGTCGCATAAATTATATATAAAACAATACACTGCATTTTTTTTTGGACGTATATATACTTATATTATGTACACCATAAATAATATATTACAATAATATTGATTTTCCGTAATTGCAGTGTGGTCTTGAAAAATGTATAAGTATAATAGGTACCTCCCATACACCGACTTCGATAACATATTGTAATAATAACGATAGTAATAATACGAACACGTAGACCGTAACATACCAGCAACAATCTACTATGGACGACGTCCATTTGGGTACACACACAGGATAATATTCCAAATCCAAAACCCGTTGTGTAATGATCATATATTATAGTTATTTGTTCAACTCGGCTGTTTTTTTTTTTTCGTATAACGCCGTTGGGTTTTGAGGAAGGTGGCAAAGTATAACGAGTATATACTATGTATCATAAGTGCAGCAGTTGTACCCATATAGCTTTGTATAACGAATAACAATATATTATAACGTCATTATACTATATTATTGTGTGTCTGCTACTGCTCCGTGGTTATTATACCTGCGTCTTATGCTTTTACGTAGGTATATTGTATCAGACACGGAACTATTAAAACAATTAATGGAAAAACACTGCAACGGAATGGCATTTAAAAAGATCACGCCGAGCACGTATAATAATATAATGTAGTTGAGTGTCTAAATGTTTTGCAACAGCGACCGATCTATAACACACTATTTGCGCGGCCTCGGCAATAGTGGTGTATAATATATTTTATAAGCACAATGATAATAACAGTTATAATAATAACCTGCAACACCGTAACCTAACCTAACCTAACCGTATAACAGTAACAGCAGTTGTAATCGTTATATTCACCGATATAATAATGTTATATTATGGTGATGGTGGTGGTATTGTAAAGCCGGATTCCCACGACTGGTGTACTTGTCAAATATGCCAATAATTGTACATTTGACCAGTGGACGATTAGGGTGTTCACACAACTGGTGTACTTGACAAGTAGGCCAATACTTGAGCACTTGTACAAGTAGCCAAGTACACTGTTCCCACAGCTGGCTGTTATAGCAAATATTGGTGGCGGTGGCCACATTTTAATAATAGTTTAATATTTTATTTTTTATAATATTTTTACTTTTTTGTTTTTGTAAATTTTAAGTTAGAAATTTGTAGTCATAATCGTTGTGTGGTAAAGACTTACCTACTAAATAGTTAATTATTTAAATTTTAATTTAATCAATAATTTACCATGATAAGTAGTGCTCGAGTTGGGAGAGTCGGGGTACGTAGGGGGATGGAATATCCCAACTAATTTTTCAGAAATTTTAACTTACTCCTACTATTATTTTTAAGGGAAACGTAGGGGGCTTCAGGACACTTCATTATGCATTTTTATCAAAATGCGCAAGATACAATCAGAATTTTTCTTATGGAATATCGAATATGGATTATTTCATGACTACGGAATACGGATCTATAAATTAGTTAATATTAACTAATTATTAGTAAACTATTATCTATTAATCAATTTACTTTTATTATCCTTTTGAGTTTTTTATTATTTATACTATAATATAGTATATAGAGTGATATTACATATTTCTTATATTAACTTGTATTTTTTTTTTTTAAATGATAATTTATAAATATTTTTTATATGATTTCAAAAGGGTATTACGGGTGTGTGGGGGCAATGGGGCATAGCCTCCGTGGCTCAATAACGTTTAACAAGTGATGGGGTCTTTCTTTTTTGAAAAGTAAACAGTCCTCCTACTTTAATTTTGCCAAGTCAAGCACTCGTGATAAGTGACAACGACAAAACACTAGTTTGTTCTTCGCATTTATTGTTATGTGTGGTAAATATTAAAAAAATGTCAGATGTCCAAAGAAGAGAAGGTTGTGGATGATGACAATACATCAAATTCGTATCAAGTAACTTCGTTGTGTTTTATATCTATTTATATCTATATAGCTACCTAAATATGTAATAGAACATTAAATAGCCAAATAGGTATTTATGTATTCCTTACTCAAAAAAAGTTGTACTATCCAGGTATATGATGAGTTAAAATGTTTACAGTTTTCATTCACCTATATTCTACATAGATACTATTAATTAATTAACATATACTTATATTTTGTTTTTAATTATTTACAACATATGTCCATCTCCATTTAATACTTAAACATTATAACAGTATTATAGCAACCTTACAAATATAAACTATTGTGCATAGATGATTTACTCTTATTCGTGCATGTGAGTAGGTACTACGCGATCTACGGATCCACAATAATACATTGTACCTACAGTGTAGCTACTAAGTATTCAAGTTAAATAGGTACTTATATTATTAGTAATATGTAACTACATCCAAATTTGAACTTAAAATATCAATCAAAAAACTGTTTATATATTTTTTAGTTTTTTTAGTTACAGAATGAACTATATATACGTGGAGCCTATTGTTTAAAATTTCAATCCTTAAAGTTATAAAAATAAATTCAACTTTTGAAATTTAAATGCTTATAAACATTTTTTTTATGCATTTTTAACTCAAAATAATTGGTATATTTATTTGATTTTTACGAATTTTTACAAAATTCGAACTTCAGACGCTTATAAAAAATGACTGTAGGTATTTACGCTTTTTTTAAATTCTTAACTTACGAGAAACCTTAACGCCACGCAGACCTTTAGAACGAGAATTATTTTTATCTTCTTTCGTAGGTACCTACCTATCCACCGCAAGACAGAAACAATGAAGAGCTGTGGCAGATACTTTTTAAGGACATATTGCTACTCGCAAGAACAATAGAACATATAAAAATGTCAGGACTCGACATCGAAATGAACATTTCCGATTTTAATTTCAACTTAACTTATTAATATTCGTTTTTCTTATTGAGATTTAAAATAATATATTGATTTTCATAAATGTACGGCATACAATATCGATTTAATTTTTCATGATTAGATTTTTAACATTTTTTTTTCAATTTAAAATATCCATTTTACATTTTAACGATTTTCATTTTGATTTCTTTCATAGGTATTTTATATCAAATTGTGTATAAAAACTATACAACGGTTTTTTTTTTTTTTGGTTGAGGCTTCAATAAGTAGGTTTTGAACACGTGTGTGTTTGTTTTTTGAAAGACCCGGGTGGGGGATGGCGGCCCCTCTTTCCGGACACCGTGACTGCCCCAAGAAAAATGCCGCCCGTGGCCGAGTTCAAACCGATGACGGTGCACGTCGCAACCGACGTTTTAGTCCTCTCGACACCACTCTGTCCCCCACAACGATTTTTATAATGGTATAATTGTTCGATTTCAGTACTTATAAATTTTAAATATCGTTAAAAATTATTTCGATTTTGATACCTATTACTTTAAACTTTTGATTATTTTTAACGATTTATATCTAAATTTTAAGTTTAAACTTGATTTCAAGCCTGGCATGTAACACAATATGTTGTCGTGGTGATAAGTTATTCCATAGAAGGAGATCCTGTAAAATATTTAGAGGGGGGGGGGGGGGTGGGTTGTAGTATTTAGTAGCAAACAGAGCTATGGAGGCCTTGCTCATACACCACCATATCTGTCTTACTGTTACAATATTTTACTTTATTAATTCAAGTTCCAATATAAAGTCAGGTACTTTAAAACTTTGAGCATTTTAATTGTCATTTTGTATAACTTATTGGCTATTATTTTTTATTTAATCTTTTATAGAAATTGATAAAAATATTTTTTTATATGTATAAACAATAAGTAGATCCTTCTGTGTCGTAATATTATAAAAAATCATTTGGAGAAAGAAAAGGGAATCTATGATTAACCAGAATTTAAATCGTATCTAATAACCTAGCTCTCTGCTCTTTTTCTCTAATCGAATGCCGTGAACAATATATTATTACAGGCCTACAAGGAAGCAGAGCGATATAAAATATGACTTTTGTGACAAGCTCCATACAAAATGTGACAGTTCATATAATTTTATTGTTTTTTAAGCAAACAATAATTTATTACTGGTTATTGTTATTCTTATAAACGTATGTACCTATACCTACATAACATATATATTATATTATCATTATATAATATAAATATCGGTATATTACGTAGGTAGTAAGCAGTTTTTTCTTTTTTTTATCGAAAAATAGTAATTTTAACTGGCAAATTCCATGAACAAAACACATTTTACTACTATACGGTATTACGTGATCGTAATAATTTTGCGCCACACAGTACGACACAGTGTAGGTACCTACGTATTTAATGTGTTTTGACTTTTGAGTGGGTGTATTAAATAAGCTGTGGGTAGGTGTACATCGATGTTAAGTCTGCGCAGTGTATATTATATTGTGTTATATTAATATATTATATATATATTATAGACTATAGTGTCTGTGTGGATGGCTCGTTTCAGTTGTTTGCATGGAAATCTGCAGCACGCTGACATCTAAATTGATTTAATCGATTTTGTATAATATCGTGTACACGCGCCGACCGGTGCAGTGGTAACGGCGAATCGCTACAAAAATATAATATTATAATTAGGGCACGGATTTTAATAACCAGAAAAAAAATGCATTTATGACTTTGAAACTCCGAGCACATGAAATAATTTTAATTTTTTTGTTTATTTTTATTACCAAGTACAATAAATGGGCTGTTACGTGTCGAATCAACAGAATAATTGAAATCTGTTCCTATTATAACAATCGACCGGTGCAGCTGGTTTGATAAAAATATAAAACTCTGTTATAAATCTGCTACTTAATAACCACATTTGTGATTTCAACATAGAATAAAAACACTAAAAATACAAATTTTTATTTAATAAAATTTAAGATGAATTTTTTTGTCGTCATTTTCAAAGAAATGAGTGAAGAATTACTTAAAAGATCAACAGAAAATCCCTAAAACGTTAAAAAAAAAAACAACGACAAATTAAATGGCCTGTGAAATAGTATACATTTGATACATATTTGCTGGTTCGAAAGAATCGTATCTGACAATCAAAATGAAAGAAATATAAATGTTTTGAATTCCGATCCTTAAATATTTATATTTTCTGCGTTGTACGTTGTCTACTTGTCTGACGCTTTAACATAAATATTTTAAAACGTATATATAGGGAAATTATAGGTGCCCATCGAACGCGAAATGATGTCTTGGTTGGGTTATTCATTTCTCGTTCGATGTTCTCCTTATGATTTGAACTTATTACTCCAAGTAGTGTGGAGGTTGTAAAATATTTGTTATGCAAGAAAAGAAACTTTGGAAATGTCACGAGTGACGTAATGCACTAATACGCGCATTATATTAATTTTGATACCTATATGATAGGTACGACAGTTTTGATTTTAAAATTATTTTAATTGATATAACTGTTGTCATATTTTAATTAATATGACGGTGCGTATATAACGTTATCATACGCACAGTGATTATTATTTGACATTTAGATGAACAGTCTGTTTCATATATGTAAGTATTAAGTGACTCGTCAAAATACTCAACGTTAGGAATACATTTCCCGCCAGTTGGTATGAAAATCCTAGGTGTACAAATTTTCCTTCGCTGTTAGCTACCTGTCGCGCGTAACAGCAGTGGTCATTTTCATAGCGTATATATAAGTGAAAAACATCGTCGAGTGAACCCAAACTTTTCACGGCGGAGACTGCACGACAGAAAAATAACGACGGCTACGATGCCGCAGGTGGGCGTGGGCGGCGAAATAATGAATCCTCAAGGATCATATTTTTTGGAAAACTACCAGCAAAAGTAACTTTGGTAATGTCTCTTTGTAGGTTTGGCGTGAAAAAAAAAAACATTCTGTTATAAAATATTATTTCTATTGCACACTATTCGTACTCCGTCTTTAATGTGCGTCGTGGTTTGTTTCTCCGGCAGTGCAATCTGCGAGCACTATAATATTTTATACTTACTTATACTTACCAGTCGCGATGGCGTAATTATGGGGGGGGGGGGGGTGGTTGAATAGGGTGTCGTAAGTCACAAGACTTTTTTTAAAGACCGGTACGCCACATGTATGTATCTACCTATTTAATACTAGGTATTATATTATAATAGTATATTTTATAAATTTAATATAAAAAAAAACCTCGAATCCTTAGCACGTAACTTTGTGTTAGTATGTAGATAACTACAGGGCCGGATTTGACGGAAGGCACTATAAGTTGCATGTCCAGGGCCCGCTTTATTGATTTATACTATCCTTATATTATAGATACATTGGTACCATAGTGGTTGCATTACTGAGAGTTGCTTGTGTAGAAAAAATCCAAAAAATATATTTTGTGTACAACAATTTTACGCCACTAATACACTGTTACCCGCTTATATATTATAATATTGACCTGCAGCGTTGCGGTTTGATAAATATAGTAATATAATAATATAGACCATCCCTTGATTTAAGCGATGCGTTTACTTCAGTTGTAAAATGGTTAACTCTCTTCACTTTTGTTCCGGGTTAAAATTGTACTCGAATTGTAATACTTTGTTGTCAACGTTATTTTCCACTCTTACAAAAATCGCCCAGTCTTTCCAGATCTGTCATAGAGTATAGACGTTTGGAAACTATATGAACTATAGAAGTTTATGACGGCTTTCAAAGTAGGCATACGAACACTCTTCTTTGTATATTATACGTCGTGTTTACGTTTTGTTCTTATGTGGGTAGGTACGTACTTTGTGTTTACTGTTTACTGTTCTTTGTATGAAAGTGACCATAAAAAAATACTACTCACAGAATTCTCCTGTATCTATAAGCACCGTTGGTGAATGTGCGGTAATATAGAAGATCTTCGTTTCGTAAATATATTATATACCAGCGATAGCTATATTATAATTCATAGTATAATGCATATTATTATGGTGAAGACATTAAATTTTTTTTCTACAACACTCAGTACTAGATGGGAAAAAACTGAAAAATACATACATGCGTAGGTATATAGGTATGGGAGAAAAGGGACATTATGGAAAGACTGACATGTGCATGGACTATAAGTATTATGAATATTTTAAAAACCTTATTTCTTAGATTTTCATTTTTATATTTAAAAGTATAATATTACGACTATCTGAAAACATTTAAAATGTGGAATTTAAAAAAAAGATATAATGGAATAAAAAAATACATCTTAAAAAAGGCCCTTTTGTTTTGTACTGAATATTGCATTATTCTATTAATAAAATTAAATGCGCATATTATAGGCAGTAATACAGATTTTATAAATCATCCTCTATAGCCTGTATTATAGTATAATCTTTTTATATCATAAAAAAATTATATGACTTAAGTAAAAGATTAACACGATACCTATAAGGCAATTATCCACCATCAAGTATCCTCGCATAAAAAACCAACACAATCGTTATTCGTTTTCATAATAGTATAATAATATATAATATAGGTTGAGAATATTTAATGCCACAAATAGCCATTAAAAATAGTAACACTCTTTTAAAAAATAATTGATTTGTTTACACAGAGAGTAAAATATTAACATTTAATTATCTATATACTATGTATACATGTGTAAAATGTAATATGTATACATAATTTTGTAAGTTCGATATTACAGATAATATTATTTTAATGAACTATTAAAATGGTCTTACGATTATTCTATGTATAGAGAATAAACTTCTTTAGTTTGGCACATATTCAAGCTTGGGTACGTGTACATTGAGGCCCACTCTCTTCACGAATAAGTAAACTAATTTAGTGGGATAACGCTGACATAAGACACTCATTATTTCACAAACTACCTATTAACATATTGGAATAATATATCTTTCTTACACAATTCTAAACTGTTATAACCAACATTTTTCTAAAAATATATAATATACATATTACATATAACTATTTTTAATCTTAAATTTTTTGAATTTACTTTTAATTTATTATTCCTAAACAGAAATATTTTTTGGAGTTAATACTTATATAAAAATCGAATGCTGGACGAGTAGTCTATTAGTCATAATTATTTAAAGTTTATATGTGTGGAATGCAAGAACAAGAGTACCTCTGCGCAAAATGTTGGCCAACTATTCCGCTTGTCTAAACTTAAAATACTTATCAGTTATCACTAATACGTTTACTGTGCGAATTTTGATTTTTATGGACCAAGTTACTTCAAATAATATTAAGCTTAGGAACATGAAATAAAAAACTATGTTGTCATTCTAAAAAGATTTCAAAAATTACAACTGTGATAAAAAATATAATTTCCTTCGAAAAATGTACTTAAAGAAATATTTACAAAAAACATAATATTGTTTTCTGATTTTGTGCGAGTGTCTTGATGTGTAAAAACGGATCACCCCGTATACAATCCGTATGAACAGATAAAGCACAACAATCTCACGGTTTTTGTTTTCGAGTGTCCTACCTGTATACATAATATAATCCACAGAATTTTAATACGTATTAATTATTATAGAACATCCGTTTTAAATGTACAAAGCAGGGTTTTAAATGTTGTTATTATTGTATGTATTAAACCCGTCGTAGACGTATATAATATTACGGCTGTTATAATAGCAATTCGGAACTATCGTCCACGAGCAGTTCGTTATACTATATATATATTATATAATATTACATTTCGTATTAGGTACCTCAATACGAATTTCGAATGACGGACGTCCCAAAGCCCAGGGACAGCGCCGCAACTTGTACAGTAAATCCACGACGACAATTTTCCGCCATTTTAAACCCTAAACCTCTTTATATACTTTATCAATCCCGAATACAATTATTTTTCTTTGAAACGTCTCTTTTCCCCGCCACCTCGTCGAGTTCGACCTACGTCTAAATAATAGCTCGGCGACGGTGGCGGCGGCGGCGGCGGTCGTTTAATAGATTATCCTCTTCGCCTCTCTTTCGCGGTCACTCACTTTGCGAACGGATTCGAAGCTCGTTAGACATATTATTTAGCTGGACCCTTCCGATGCGCATTATATTTTGTATTATGTGCTAGTGCGGTGTGCGTGTGCAGTTCCGGTCTGCGAGATTCAGCTCTTACGTATTATAATAATAATAATAATAATATGATATTCGGGGCCATATATTATTCGGACGACGATATCTTATAATATTATATCATGCGATGATAATGTGAGGCCCGCAGTACATCATATTATTATTATTATTTTTATAATATTCCGCCCGCCATCGATTCGTCCTGCGCGCCCTTTTCACCGGCGTGTGCTTGGGAAAATTATATTCCGTGCCCGTATGTAATTCGATGACTTGTATCGAATTTGTGTGTGTGTGTGTGTGTGTTTTTTAAATATATATTATTTATACCCTTCTTTCGGTTTTTCTTTATTTGTTTTTTTTTTCATTAGTCCTTTAATCGTCATTACGTTAATTATTATCATGGTGCGGCCGCATTGAGAAGAGAAAAAAAAACGTTAATCGAATTACAAAACCCTCGTCTCCCGAGCAAATATAAATTAACTAACAAGAGATTTCCTATGTGCAGTATAATATATATAGATAAAATCATTCGTTTAAGTAAATTAGAACCACATTAAACGGCGGCAGTCATTTAAAAAATAAACTTTTAAAACTAAACGAATTTTCGACGAGGGAAATGCGTTTTAACCGCATTAAATATTAATCACTGAACATGACCGGATATATATTTTTACGATTTTTTGATAAGAGATCGTTTAATAATCGTACCATACGTTTTTTAATAGGTACCACCACTGTCGTGTGAACTTCCAAAAAAAGTAATCATAAAAAATGGCCATGACGTCCTTGAACATTATAATATTACAATAATATATATTATGATTAAATGGAAAGGTATTGGGAAAAACGATAAACATAAAATTTTATCTTTTTTCTAGTAAATATGGTTTTATAGTTTAAGCATAAAGATTTATACTTGAAAAGATATTGAATGTCTTACATATTTTATTATTATCAGTTCGATGTATCAATAATTGTTGATACTTTTTACGTTATGAAATCTATTTAATAACAACAAATCGATAGTTTATTTGTATTATGTATACCTATATACACTATATTATTATATTTTATACATAGGTAGGTACTAGGTATTATGTCTAATTTGTTGTGCTTGGAATAAATTATTAGTTGACCCACAATAATTTATTGATATACCTAACCTAACCACACGTGTAATGTGCGTAAAATATAGACATTTCCATATTCGTAACTATATCCAAAGCTGGATGATTTAATAATTTTTTTTTAACTTTGTAAAATTTAATATGCATTAATAATAAAAAGTTAAGAGTCAATTTAATTTTTAGTTAACTTAAGTTAAGTTAACAGTTTCAAATGAATACATAATTTTTTTTAAACGTTGTATTAAATATAAAAACAAGTTTATTTCTTTTTTGTTTAAAACACTAACTTACCTTATGTTTTTACCAATTCATATAGTGTTTGTACAGTATATCTATAGAGTACTTTATTGAAACTTTTCGTCACAAATAAAAATGTTTGTCAACATGAAAACGCGAACATAGATTTAAATTTGTACTTAATAAAACAAAATAAATCTGAAATCAAAATAAATTAACTCGACTTGACTTAAAATGAAAAATTAGTTCGTCGGTTTCATGTTCGTTAAAAATGATTAATTTAAGTTAGTAGTTAGTTAAGTTAACGGTAACGCAAAAGTAACTATGGATAAGTCAAAAAGTTTAAATAAAATTCACTTGGCTATAACTTTTTAACTCGTTAATGCCCAGCCTTGCGTATATCTACATTTGTGCGAGTTGCAGGTACCTATCTCATGCTTTCAACTATTGTGTTTTGCCGAATCGCGAATTATAACAGTTTCAATGCACACAAACAATAATATACAGCGTACCATATTATATTATTGTTATCGAACAATGTAATGGCAGACGTCCAAGTTCTTAATTCCTTCGAAACGCGAAAATATAGCGTCTCATCTGTTCATCGATATAATATATTAATGGATATCCGCCGATTTTTATTTTTATACGTATTTCACTCATTTTTATTATACGTGACAGTACTTTTCTTTAACGGCGAGCCATCGGGACTTCCCGGACCATTGTGTTCGGCATTTTAATGGAGGTATAAAATAAAAAAAATAAAAACTCGTAGTCGCATATTATATAATTCGCGTTACGGTTGCGCATATATATATATATATTAATACATACATCCACAACACACAATATAATAATAAAATATTATTAAAAAAAAGGTCTTAAACCCCATGAAACAAAACTGCGCGAAGCTTTGTGCGGAATTGAGTGTGACATTTTCCGCAGCAGACAAAACCAATGCGTTTCGAATGGCTGCAGAACGGCGCGGGTGCAGGTCGCACCAATGTCATTTTGGCGAAAGTCGATTTTTTTTATCACCAAGAAAATTCACAAGGATATCGTCTCAATACTATAAGGCCGCATGTGAACGATCCGAATGTTTTTTTTTATCATTCTATTTCCAAACAAACGCGAGATTTTCATCGAAATCCCAAATCGCGTTTTCATTACGACATAATTTCTTCAACATCTCATCGGTCAAACGCTAATATATAGGTCATCGGGCGTCTGTTTTTTTTTACTACTGTTTGACATAATGTAATATGATTATTATTTAACTAAGTATAATCGCGATAGTTACATTATAATATATTATAATGATAAAACCTGTTCGTTACCGCGTGTGGAATAATATTTAAGTGCGGTGCGATGCGGTGCAGCAGGTCTTGTCGACAACCTGCTGCAGCTGCAATTTCCGCGTATTAATTTCTCATATTAATATTACAAAATATTATATTCAATCGACGTACGACGTTCTAAAATTGCATTATACTTGCAGTGATTTGTCCGATCGCCGCAGCTGCGAATTCGTATTAAATATAATATTGTTACATGTATTATTGCAATAATCGTTCTTGTCGATCTTCGCGAATCGTTACTCCAAGTCGTATTATATCTATATATTATACTATAGACGTTTCGCCTGTCGTCTGAACGGCCTTTGGGATCGTCATGTACCTATGCAAGATAATAATAAATGGCATGTGCGTAATATACGCGATTTCCATGTAGGTATATGTGGGGCAAAGCAAGTGGTACGAAAATAAAAAATCGTGAAATCTTCACGCACGACAAATTTTAACCTCGACTTCGTTCGGATACAACACTTACGCTGACCAGAAAATCGGTCGCATTTGCATGTACGGAAAATGTCATCGGGTAAACACTTTTATATAGGTACCTATAATATATGAATACTGTCGGTGTCAAAATACGTATACGCGAGTTATTGCATGTAGCTACCTAAAACACGTACGCTATATAGCAATATATTTTATTAATTATTATTTATTATGCTTGCAAACCACATATAGTTGTAATTATTATAAACTATGAATGATAATTTATAAAAGTGTCAGGTCCTTTTTATTGTTACCACGAGAATAAAATATAAACATGTTTTCAAAGTTAATAATTGTTAAAACTATATGTATCACCTAGATCTTATATTGTAGTACATATTATAATTTTTTTAATAACATTAAATAACTTATAATATTGTGTGTTTTAATGCATAATTATATATGAGTTATATTTTTAAACAAATCTATATATTATTTGGAATATTTATATATATTGGTTGAGATTTTATCAACCATTTTATACGATTCGGTTAATACCTGCAGTCGTCTATATCGAACAATTTTGAGAACGTTTAGGTACCTTGTTTGCACCCAAACGATCAAGAATACTTAAAATTCACAAAAAACTCACCGTTTGCCCAAAAATATACGATTTAGAAAGATTTTACGTGCAATGTACTTGCCATATAATTTAATTGGCTATCAAACGATTCAACAAGTTGAAGGTTTTTAAACTAAAAATTTAAGTGTAACGAAAAATAACAATAATAATATACATAATACATTATTATAAGTTCTAAATAAAGTATGTGATAAAAATTCTCAAAGTCATAGTCATAAATTATAATAATTATAGTCTTATAAAAAATATAATTTTACATAAATAATGGATTAGTAAATAACAAGTCGTGATAAGTCAATTCCTGGATAGTATATATTAGCCAATGTAATATAAATATTTTTATAAATTTACGGAATTTTTTATCGCATAATATTATTATATTTTTTAATATTTACCATTTAGTTCTTTATTGGTAACTTTTTTTTTACCCTGTTCTACCTTGCTCATTAACTCTAAAAACGCATCTTCGACTTCTTTATGGCTGGGGAATCGTAGAAAAAAACGAACTAAGCGACTTTCCTAGGTCATTGAGGTTTTATATAGAGGCATTATTGAAATTTATTTTCGCTATTTAACTGGACCAGTACTAAATTTCGTGGTTAGTTGTTGGATACGAGTTTATATAATTTATATAAATTGAGTGTTATCAATCGCTAAATACAAATATATTCTAAATATTCCGGTCTGGATCGTATTTTACCGAAATCCACCATCTCTCGTATATATACCACGATTGACTAGGTACTTATATTAATTACTGCAATTACAACCGTAGTAAAAAAATTACAAAAAAAACCTAATGCCCGCAGTTTATTTATTTCGTTCAACAACGAAAACTTATTAGGCATATATATTGCCAGTCGATCGTTAAATAAGCATCGAACTGTTACATGACCAGCCCGTATCACGGCAGTATAAAATATAACATTATAATATTGAATTTGTTTACCGAAGTCGGTTATAGCTGGTATATAATATTGCCTACAGTAAAGTTCACTGACCAACCGCTGCTGCCGCGTCACAGAGAGCGTGCAGTACCACGGTTGTCGCTCGAGGCGTTTTCGAGTAGTTGTCTAATAGCCATTATTATGATAATAATTATTAACTAACTATAATATAATATAATACATTGAAACTCGGTAACGCGACGTGGTTGTCTGTCGTAAAAACAAACGTCATCGACTTCTTCCCATAATATTACTATATTATTATCATCATTGTTTGAATGTCGTTTCACGCGGACATAACATCGCATCTCGTGTACAAACGACTTGGTATAATATAATATACAATATAATATTATAATGTTACGTGCGTAATAGTGTAGGATAAAGACTCAATACAAAATAAGGCGTCGTTGAACAGCACTCGAAATGTTTAATCAAAATCCATTCAGTCGCCGCGCAATTCAAACAATAGGGTTTCGACTAGTTTCAAGTGGCGTTTATTAATTTTCCACACGGTTGCACAATGCATAATAGGTTTGCGGCTGTATTTAATATCATCACGGGCTATAGACGACACCAAAAGTCTCGTTTCCTGCCTCTTGACAGCGCACTGCGATCCCGCCCGGAATTAAACGATTTGTTGTGATGTCCAACCCTATGTATATAGGTACCTACGTTCGTCGGATTATAATATTCCACTTGACGATTTAACGTTCGTCTTTCATATCGATTTCTATTGAAATAATGTCAAAATCGCCGCGTAGAACGTTGTTTGCAGTGCGACGAAACAATGTTACTTCAAACTGTTGTCTAACGCGTTGCCTTTAGTTCTGCTATAATCCTTCGTTCTTAGGAATAACCTCCTTGGTATTTTCCTCTCAAATATTATTGGTCTTTTTTGATGCCCCGCGTGTATGACGTATTCATATTAAGGTTCAATGGATCTGACAAAGACTGAGTATAACCTAATATTATATTTGCGTTAGTACTTTAGCTGTATAACCGACTTTGACCGGAAAAAAATGAATGCACATAAATAATAATTACGGAACCTACTATAGGTATATCGGTGTATTTTGGTTTTATTGTACCTTGGGCAAACCTGCAGCGTCGACGTACCTCGATCGCTTTGTTACTATACACTCGGTAATATTGTGGTTCGAGCTGTACTCAAAACTTCCTTGATATTTCTAAAAATTGTTTCTTTACGCCGAAATCGACTTTGGAGTTTTTGAGTCTATTTAAAGTACGGACAGCCACTAATAGCAACTGCGATATAATATATGTATGCAAAGAAAAAAAATTCAATTTTCACGAGTAAAAATGAAATTCATTAGTTAACTTTAACTACATTTTTTAGGGATTGAAAACGAACCTTTTGTACACTCTCTTGGCCTCGAGGAGTAAGAGTGCGAAATTTGTAGCCGACGACTGGTTCAGCGGTTTCCAAGCCTGTGAGCCTCGTCCAAACGTACATTCATTTTTATATTCACCATTTTTATGTATAGATAGATTATATAATATATATGTATAATAATATACACTGAACAGTGTAGCTCTGTTTATTAAAACTTTAATTAGAATCCGTTCTAATTTTTTTAATAATCGTCATTCAAAAGATTATTTTAATCGATACCTTCAACTGCTTTGGCGCGATTCAGTAAATCACGCGACCCAAGTTTCCCGTAAGTTACCATGGCCGTGTTTTATAATATAATATATATTTTAAACGTATTGCGATGGTATCTAAACGGTCTGGTCTAGCTGGTATATGCCGGTACCTATAGGTATACCACCTAACTACACGCAGCAATCCGATTGCATTACTAATTGATCATAAATTACTTACCGCGTTTATTATACCCGGTCAATGCATCTACTACCTATACATATATGCTATATATAGGTACTCAAACAAACGAGGTTAGATGACAATCGGGAAATCGAGTAAAACGATCGTGGCCGAGTGTGTGTGTGTGTGTGTGTGTGTGTGTGTGTGTGTGTGTGTGTGTGTGTGTATGTGGGCTCAAAGAACTGCAACCACATTTTTTAACCGATCATTAAGCCACGCCACAAGTATTATACTTATTATCACGCTACTTATTTTGTACACGGTCTTAGCTGAGTATAGTACCTATGCTATTATCTGCAAAGTACACAACATGATATATTATACATGAACATATTATATTATGATACTGATTACGTTTAATTATTATTAAATAGTAGCCATTAGGTACCTACAACGTCATGAAGTCCGCATATATACGCTGCAGTGTCGTTATTATTATCAATATTGAGCAATAAACGTTATGTAGGTAGGTGGTATACCTAGTATAGATCAGACTCTGTAGGGCTATCTATATTCTAATGTGCCTATAACGACTTTGAAATAAATTATTTCTTAAGAGGTTGGTAATGGACAATAGGTAGGAACGATATAGTCTTAAGATCGTACAATAAAATCAATATTTATAATTATTTATTAGAATATCATAAGATTCGATCATGTGTGTACCAAGATTAATAAAGAATAATTATATTATTATATATTATCTTTTAGTTATTAATAGTAATTTAAATGTACTTAATAATAAGCTACTATACAGCTCCTTTTAGCTTCTTATAAAGCAGAATCTTACAAGTAGTTATCCAAAAATACAAATACAACAATTATTAAGTCTTTCCAGCACGCCAGTTGAAATATTTCTTGAGTGAGGGAAAGACAACAAAAAATATTTCACAAATCGTAATTAATGGTAAATCAGTCATTTAAATAATCGATATTCGTATAATATATATATAATTTAAAGCGGAGTTGGTACACGGCATCATGCTCTCCCCCCAAAGATAGCCACGATTTTCGGTCAATATCCCCCAGACAATAACCAATGCTCCAGGTGCCATGATGTAAGTAATCGAACCCTCTATAATGACCTCAACATAATGATCATTCATAAAAGCACCTAAACTCTACAAACGATTCCATAAAAACTGCATCATCATTCACATCCTCTCAATCAAATTTATCCTCTCTTGACATAGCCGATATACAACCCATCGACTGAAAAGAAAATGGTCAAGAGACCTTTTAACCTATTCATTATTCGTAGGTACTCAATTTTACATATATAAGACAAAAATACTTTGATTCGGTAACTAGTTGGCTTACCATAGTGTTATTATTACTTTATGTATCTGTATACACTATACAAGTACCTATTTCTTAATATCAATGAATAGTTTTGCTCATCATGTAAACGTCGTGTCATTATAGTTTTACTTGATCAAATCTTAACTTCTTGTATTACTTAAAAATTCTTAAAAGGGAAAGTTATAAATTTAAAGAACAAATATTCTAATAATAAATTGAAAAATAATATAATTATTATAATTTCTGTTATGGATTTAATACAGTTTTAGTATGAGCTACATCCGTGCTGGCACTAGTAGTTGTCAAAGGTACTAATTACTGCATTAGTTGGGGCACATATTTATTAGGCCATATGTCATCCATAAAGGAACTAATAACACATTTTTTGTCATATTATATCTACAAAATATATGCAAATAAAATAAATAGTAAAATAATTTTTTTTCTTGTCGTATTTTTTTGTTATATATTATATTTTAATGCAATTTTAAATCAAATAGTATATATATATATATATATATATTTTTGTTTGAGTCTTCGGCAACTGAGGTCATTAGCCTGTGGAACTGTGGGGGAGGGTGCTGTAGGTTTTGAACACGTGTGTGTTTTGTTTTGGCAGAATTTTTTTAATGGGAACCTGTAGGTATATGCCAAGCCCGGGTGGGGAATGGCGGTCTCTCTCTCCGGACACCGTGACTGCCCGAAGAAAAATTCCGCCAGTGGCCGAGTTCGAACCAGCCACGGTGCGCGTCGCAACCGACGTCTTAGTCCGCTCGGCCACTCCATCCCCCATAATATATAATATTATATGTGTTATGGAACCCTATATATTACGGTACACAACACTACAAAACTGGTGCCAGCTATAAACATCAGTTATTTTTGATTAAATTAATTTTAATATTTGGAGGACATAATTTTAGTACAGAAAATGTTTGGAGGAAAATGAGCAGTGTAGGAAAACAAGATTTATTTTTCGAGGAAAATGGTCCCACCCTAGTTGGTATAATACTATTAGATTTCAGGATTCTTCTGGTAGGTAGTTAGTAAACTAGTCAGATCCAAATAATTACAAACTATTTTAATTTCCCACTATACAAAAAATAATTGTTTTATGTAATATGAAATTTAGAAGGTATATCACTAATCCCATGTTATAGATTCAAATAAGTGTATTGCTGGGAAAATACGCACCTAAATAATATATATAACAAAATATATATGATAAAAACTCGCATTTTGCTTGTGGACTGAGCAAGTGTACTAAATAAAACAACTTGGAACCCAAATAGTGTACAATATATATATCTGAAAATCTGAACCAACTAGTACCTATGCGTTGTCTATACACGGAGACCAGGAAGCACGATGAAGCCCTTTTTCCCGTGAATGTACCGATTGTTATTTGAATATATTTAGATATTTAGAAACTAACTAATTACTTACTTTTTATTCTCAGTAAACATAACATAATATTATGATACTAATCGGTGCAAATTATTATTCAATTAATGTAGGTATACTAAATCAAATTTACTTAGTGTGCTAGTCGTAGCATAATTCTAACTAAGATAGTTAATAATTATAATCTAAACAATTATGCTACATAAAAACTGTATGGTAACTGCAGATAGACAATAAATACGATATTTAAATTATATTATGCTAGTAAATATCTACTTATATTTTAAGGCTTGAAAATAAATATGAAAAGTGTATACTGTATAGCGGAAATAAAGTAACAAGCAAGTTTGTTTAATAGTAAAAAAAAATAGTTAATCCTATATGACCATAACCGGATGTTTGAATAACCCAATGTGTACATAATATTATTATATGAGGGTACGGCAAGTACTCATTTTATTACTAAAAAGTCGAGATGGACGTTAAGTGTTGAGACTTATACTAAGAGACGCTGCAAAGTGGTTGTTTTCGTTCAACCCTTCTATAGGTGTCACAGTCAATCAGTAAGAGGTAATGTCATCACTTCTACATTTTACGAGTATCGGTGGTAAGAAACGTTATAGGAGTTTGATACGGTCATTAGTTTATGTGTGTCTTGTGCAAAGTAATTTTTGCTAGTAGAGCATCTGTGGTATTTTGTAGAGTATTGGTGCGTTTGATCACACTTGTGTGTATATTATTATGTATAATAATATGCATATTGCGTTATTCTACACCCAATATAGTCACTTTGGAATTCGCTATTCTGTTTATTTATTTATACATAAAAATATGAAAATATTTTATACTACTAATTGTATAGAAATTCGATTTGTCACCACGTCCTCGTCTCGGCGAATTACATTATATTCAGTTTTATTTGATTACATGTTATAATATTGTGTAGTAAATTTGTTATAACACTACCTAGGTTAAATGTTAAAACAAAATTACAACGGAAATTCCCATATTAATTTGTTCTATTGTTATTGGTAGGTACCAAAAGTCTAATTTTTGATGGAATTTTTTTGTTATGTAAACAACATTTTAAAGTTGATTAATTATAGTTTATAGCTATAGTTAACATTTTAAGGAATATTTCTATTTTATATTATTTTTTTTTCAACAAAGGTTTAATTAGTTATCTAATTTTATTAGAACGACTGTGGAATTGTATTTATATAATATAAACTAAGTAATTATTGTGCTACATAAAAATGTACTATTAAAACATAACATCACATACATATTATTTTAACAGTACAACAATAACATTTTTTAATTTTCATTCGCCTGTCAGAATAATGTCTACCATGTGGAATAGTGGGATACCTATCAATAAGCTTATAATATAATATATTTATATTAATAATCGTCTCAAAACTAATAATTAGCCATTATTATTTCTACAACCCAAAACTACCATAATAGTGATATGTATCGATTACGAAATTATTGATTTTCAGTAATTACCTTTTTTGTGAAATAAATTCAGTAGTATGACCTCGACGTTTTGGTCTCGAATAGACATTTTAACGGGCCTTCATCGACAAGACACGATATTTTGGCTGAGCTAAATAGTTTAAACAGTTTCTTTTATTCGATTTTTCGATCCAATAAGTGCATTGTGATCATAACTGTAACTATTTTTCAGTTTCTCAAAGCCCAAATATCTGAAATCTAAACACAAAATTATTGAGTGGTTGCAACCAAACTATTTTAACGCTTTTATGATCTCATATAATAAGTCAATGTACAAGTATAAAATAATATGTCGTACCTTAATTATTGAGTTACTTGTGATAAATATCATCGTCGATATTCGTCATTGTCGTTAAAAAATTATTTTCAACTTTCCTAAAACATAACGAACAAAAAAGTTTGATTATAATATAAGCTCGTAACGAATCGATTGGACGAACCTGCTTAAATAAAATTAATAACCGAACAATGATAAATTATTATGATACGTAAAGGTCGCTTACCCAAACAAACTATTTTCTACATAGACAGAAACTTTATAAAATTGTATATTTTTCTACGTTGAGCCAGCTGGCTATTTTTTGTAATTTTTCCTAATACACATTTTTAGTAGGTACATAACGTTCATTGCATTAATATATGAGGTACCATCTTCATGGGTGGTAATTTCTTTAAGGATTTAAGGGAAACTACACTACAGAGCACAACCTATATATTCATCACCATCCGTTAGAAAAATAACGCAATATTATGTAAAAATCAAAGCTCTTTTAAATTTGTTATTTAATCAATTTTATTTTTATAATCGAATTTTATTTTTGGAACCATGCTATAGGTAAAATATTATTGACATTGACACAAGATTATATATGACGTATATGTTCAAAGGTATACGTATAATAGTTAAATTTGTGTGTAACATTGTTATTTTTAAAACAAAGAGCTTAATTATTTTATATTTATTTTTGTATCATTTATATTTTTCTCCTTCTGTTAGTTTTTTTGTTTATTATTTTCACTATGTCTATTAGTTTCAATGTGTCAAATGTGTCAATAACTATATATATTTTACTGTAATGTTTTGATAAAATTGAGTTTAGAAAGATTCTTGAAAACTGTTGTTATGAATTCACATGGATATCAGTTACACAATTTTATAATAGTGAGGAGATTATTATTAAAATGTTACTTACTAACCCCTAAATTCATCTTTAGCTAAATATATAATTTATCATATTTTTATAATATAATATTAATTTAAATTAAAATAAATGTATTATTTTTTTATATAACGTCATTATAATAGTTTTAATTAAAATAATATTAGAATAAATACTTATTCGTGTATGTATGATAATATATTTTAAAAATAAATTCAATATAATATTTTGTTTTTCCTTTATTAGATTTCTGGTTTACGTTTATAAAAATAATTAATAAATGAAATTATATTGGGATTATTAAAAAAATATAAATATAGTAAAATACATAGGTATCTATTAAACATAGTTTAATTAAACTTCTCTTAAGAGATGAAAAAAAAAACTATTTAATCATGAGTCATGACAAAGATTACTTGGATTACGAAGATTTATATAATTAGTCATATATGAATATAAAAACACTCTTTAGGGTTCAAAATAAAATAATTTCACCAACATTTTAACAACTAGTAGTGAAAAAGATAACAAAATTAATAATAGAAAATATGAGGGAAATATGATTGTATGTTGCATAAATAATTTAATTTTAAACAATTTTAAATAATTTAAAATGGTTATTCAACCGCAATACTAAACAGCTAGATTCATCTAAATTAGGACAACATATAATCAACCAAATACATTCACTAGGTACCTACGTAAAGTTCAATAGGGGATCGATATAGTTCGAACTGTTAATATTATTAAATATAATGTCATAAACAAAATCAAACGAATAACTGTAAAATTGTATTATATTGTATTACCATTTTGCCATAATGTAATATGCGATGTTCACTATCACAATATTGCCATGTTTACAGCGGCCTGACGAAAATGAAAACTCGAAAATTCGAGTGTAAACCATAATATTTTAGAACAATAAATTCATCGACGGTCTTGATCCGGAATATTCGACTTTGAGGTTAGCTGAAGTTTTTTTAATTAAAAAAATAAATAAATAAGTATAGGTACATTGTGTGTTATACTATTTTGTGAAAAGTATATTAATAGTTAACGGTGAATTTAATACGTCGATACTTAAATATATTAATTATTAATAATGTATACCGTAGAATATTATACTGAATATCAATAATGTTGAGTAGATTGATGAGATAATGTCTAAACGATTTGGGAAACGAATTGTTTTAAATGTAATAATAAATATTGTACACAAAAATGTTGTCACGGTGATATACCTTTTTTATATTATATAAATGCGACCATTTGTTTTACACTTGTATATAACGATGTAACAAAGTATTTTTATTAGAATATATTTGCAATGATGTGTTTGTGTATCGTCGAAGAGAATTCAACGTTGTGACTTTGTAACTGGATATACCATAACTTTAAATTCACTTAATTATGCTTGAAACGTAAATTAAAAAAAATTAAAAAATAGTGGTAAGCCGCTATGGGGCTTATTGCTAATGTATTATAATGAGACGTAAGCACAATGATAGACCAAAAATGATAGACCAAAAATATAAAAACTGGTCAAAAAATTTCAACTGTAAGTTTCTAAACTTCTGCGGCTGTATAATATATTTTTTGCCATTCGAAGAAACAATAAAGGCTACTAAAATAATCACAGAGTAACATTTGAAACTATGTTTAAATTTTTTTTCATCCGGACTTTATCGTCGTTATAAATTATTTGTAACGTTAATTTTTTTTTTTTAATCAACGAGGCATATAATAAACCGTGTACGAAATAGTTTATGAGGATGAGGAGTGGTGGAAAAAGGACGTTTACGATTTTTCTGGTATGACATTAAAAAGAATGAAAAAAAAAACAAAATGCACTCGTGGGACATCGGACCGTCAAACGATACGAGGGAAAAAATACAGCGTTGATTTTTATTAAAACGACGACGCATAGCGTGGAAAAAAAATTTGTAGAAAAAAAATCTCGGCCGTCTTCATGGGCCATAATCGTATACGATAAAAACGATGGTAGTCATATACATATATATATGTTATGCGCTATCTGGAAAACGAATTTCCTCCTATACACACGCACACACACACACCGGAAAACTGAATAATATATAGGTAATCCAGCCGCTCGTTCGCTGGACAGACTGACGACATTATAATATTATTATGACACCGTCTCTTCTTCGGAAAGCCACTTACGCTAATGAACTTGGCCACGCGATATCCTTCTGCAGTTGTGTGGTACACGTTCGTACGGAAATTATCCAACCTTGGTATTATAATGTGGTGGACAACCGATTAAAGGAACATACGCACTACTAAATTAATCTGTTAACATGTTTTAATATTTTTAATATTTGAATTTGTTTCACTTATGAATACTATAGCTGTATTAATAAAATGCAATTGATAGAGGGCCTGAGTAAAATATTGATGCTCAGAATTAAAAATGCTATAAAAAATGCTGTACTATTAGTAACGCACTTAAGCACTTATCACTTGACTTTGCACGACTGTCGACTTCCCCGGCGGGACCCGTGCAGCGAGCTGTCCGTTCGGAGCCTTTTAGATATTATGTTAGCTCAGGCCTTTTGGTCATGTATAGGCCAAAGTGTCCTACTCGCATTTCTTTGAGTCAATACATTCGCATATATATGTATATGACCTATGTAAATGTGTGTCATATATAGCGCATTTACAACACTTTCTATACTGGCGCTGGCGTCCGTTACCGATGCCTCTACCCAGTAGCGAGTAACTACCATTGGAATCGCTACACCTCATTTCACTTTTCTCTGTCTCATTTCATACTTCTGCGTCAAATATACAGTCATCGTGGACGGCCTTCTATATAAAAAAAGTGCTTTACAAACTATGCACCTAATAATATAAGAAACGAAGTCTTCGGCCAAAGTTAAGCCGACGACGATGTTATAATAATATATAGTATAGGGCTGATGGTATATTGAAATTGGATACCGATATTGCGGTATTAGAACCACGGCTATACCTAAAATACCGTCAACGACGTCGAGCCATAAACCTTTACACTATATACGACGTAATACATTGTTGGTATATTTAACGGTACGTTGGTATTACGATATACCGTTCAAGCACCGTGGTATTTGTACAATAACCGACATACCGATATCAGTCGGTTTACCGAAAAAACTGTCAACCCTACGTATAATAGGTTCGTCTCAGCGTACAGAAGACTCGAATTTGCCCGAAAATGTTGATTTTCATTTCGATGACCTAACCTGTTTTGGACGAGGTGCAGTAGTATTTACTATTTTCACGGGTTTGGGCGATTTTGATGGTGATTGGTCGAGGGTGTAGTCAGTGCTGGGGGAAAAATCATGTGTAACGATAAAACATCGTAAAATAAACATGTACCTATCGTGTAAGTAATGCGGAAAGTAATTATAATATAAATTCTATAATAATATATAATATAGTTCCTAATACAGCACAATTTGAGACGATCGATTGAAAACGAGTATATTACGTTTATTATCATAGTCGTTTTAAATTTAAAAAAATTCAATCGCTCGGGGCGTAGGGTTGTTGTTTAATGTTTTCAGTTTTATTTCTAAAAAATACATTAACAATTGCAATAAAATCGCTTTGTGCCCGAGTCCGATAAATCAAAAGAGAGGTAAATATTTATTACTGTTACTGCAGCAGTGTTCGATGTGTCGCACGCACAGCAATTTATGCGTCCGAATTAAATTATATCTACGAAATATTATAATATCGTCGTTGCAGCAGCAGCAGCAATGTTATCACGAAATTGATTTTTATAATTTTCAATTATTATGAATATAAATTATATCGTTTCGTTTCGTTCGACGAAAAACTCCGTCTAAATATAGTCCTGCCGTTGTTTTATAGTTCCTTCCGCCGTCCGATTTATATTTATTTTTTCGCGACGAGATCCAGCGACACAATCTCATATTATTATTTATCGTCCTCGATGTCGTCGCCGCCGATACGAAAATAAATAATAATAATAATAATAACAATATATTCCACGAGTACAACTTGTCCGGTTATTGATGTGCCGGCAAACGCGTTGAAACTGTTCGTCATAGTTTCGCAAAGACGTTTTGCATATAAATTGCGCGGGCCCAAGTCACGGACAACAGAAATAAATTATAATGTTATCCGAAACTTCAAAAACAACGTGTGAACGGTTCTACACTCGGCCCCGACCTGAGGAATATAATATACGCGTAGTTGACATTATTATTATTTTTTATTATTCGAATTTCAACTCTGTGCTGCCATATCATTATGCGTAATTCCGAAAGTTGCACGATAAATCTGAACACTGGTCTCGCCCGAAAAAACTTAATCGCACATTTCCACACGCCTAATGTGCACGCCATCATACATGCTAAGTTTTCAGCAAAATATTCGCCGCGACGGTAAGATATGATCAATGATTGTTTTTATTTGAGAAACAAAAACAAAAAACGCTCAAACGTTTAGATACGTTTACAATAGTATTTCACTTCGTGACCTCTTATATTATAAAGCAATTGTTGTTAAAGTTCGCCAATATAAGACTTGGTACCTAAAGCTGCCTAAAGGGATATTCACCAAGCATTCTTCACCACCATGTTTTCATCATTTAATAAAGAAGTTATTCAATTTCTAATTTTTAGAACTTTTAAGTAAGTATACACACTAAGGACCGCATTTGTTAAATACTTAAATTTCTTCTACCGTTTAAGGAGTGACCGTTGCAATACAAACCTATTTTATTGTAACCCACCTGTTGTATTGTTAACTGTTTAGAAGATGACTAGTTATAAAGATATTAGTTTATATATGTATGTGGAAATTTGAACAAGTAGTTTCTGAGTTATTAATTATTATATACTTTAAATGTCTTTGATAATTTTATAGTACTTGATATAAATTTATCTAAATTGTATAAATTGTAAAAACTGACAGATATATTATAAATAAGTACTAGGACTACTAACCTTAGAAGGTTCATAAAATCTATTAATTCAGAAACTACCGCGATGGTAGAATTGTGATTTATTTAAGTCTACATTTTCAAAACAATCGTCTTCTTAATAATAACAATTTATTTACACCCAAAATTGGGTCGATATTTCTCTACCTAATCGATTGACCGATCAACTGGCGTGAACTTCATCACGTATCTGATCTTATGGTGTTTGGATCTGGCGGTTTAATTTTTTGTTAATAGATTATCAGTTTTTTTTAATATCGTATATTTGATATTTTCACACAATATATTATCGTATTTACTACCTATACCAACGGTTTATTTGTTTTTACTTATAATCAATGACACAATAATAGTAATAACAATATTAAAATTAAAACATTCCAACTGAGATTTTCCTACGATGTGTGGTGTGAGTAAACAATAATATGTTCAGAAATTAATAAACGTTTCGTGTATGGGACGTAAGTACCTATTTAGTTGTATTACTTATACATGAATAATTAGTCATTAAATCTTAATTGTATGTTCAATAATCATTCGCGAATACCAAACGGTTTGTAAAATCATCAAAGTAATCATGATCATAATTAGAGGATACCTATATACTATTACGTAATACACACTACGTGTGAATCAAACTAGAAATTCATTAATACGCATATTACACGCACTAATTATAATATTATATTATATCGATTCCGTTCTATATGCAATATACGATCGTTTGATGCACTAAGAGTGCCTCCACGTAAATTCATGCATAATATTACATTATTAAAAATTATTATTTTTTTTTTTTTTATTGAACTTGAGACCGGAAACTATGGCCATTATAGCTATTTACTATTATTACCTATACTCGGCTGCACTTGAGCATGGCATTATAGTTGTCGCGGTAACCGCACACAATATATATATTATTATTATATTGGTTTTCACTTCAAAGAGTCATTAACGGCTTTGTCTAATGCATTTCTCGCGGGCGGAGATCGGGAAGGTTTCTTGATTGACAAAGCCCGTGGCCGAGTACTAAGTCACGTGTACGTACCTATATATATTCGGTTACCCATCCCCCGCACGTGGCGGCCTGAGAGTCCTATTTGGCTAATGACGTCGACGATAATTACATCACGTATACAGCTGCAATATGTGTGTGCACCATTAATGTGTCTCGTGTTCGGTGTCGGAAGATCCGCAGGCCGCTTTCGTTATATTTTAATGTGTATCCTCAAACAGCGAAACTTCATTAGACTAAATATTTGCCGACCGACCGACCGTTATTCATATATTATTTAGCGAATTAAAGGTGATGACCTCACGCGGTCAAACGTACTTACACCTTAACAATAACAATATGATATTATTATAATAATTTACCATTGCCCATTGTGTACCGCAGCATTCAATTAGTGCGTGTCACGCGACTCGGCGGCACTCGGAATAACCTTTACAATCATTTCGGTTCAGGTTTAGGTCTTTGACGTTTAATTTTTTCGTTTCTGATATCCGTTTAATTTCTCGAGATAATATATAATATATTACAGAAAAAAGGGTTGCTGTTCCAAGTTGCAGACATTTTTTTAGTGAATATACCGGCGGTGTTGGAAGGAACAAATATGGTTTTTTAAGTGTATGAAATATAAAATATGCCAAGAAGTGACCAAAAAAAGTCAAAATCTTATTTGTGGTTCGAGCCATCGTTTAGGGAAAACAATCATTACACACAACACATACTGCTGCTAGTTATTAATATACTTATAATATACCTATCTGGCTATCTACAATATTTGTTTTTAAATATTAAAATAACAAAATCTCTTACTTAAATAAACAAATTAAAATCATTTGTCATAATCACAACAATAATTACTTTATGACAATATAGATTCAAATTTCAAAGTACTTGAGAAAACAGAAAATAACTTTATGCTATAACTAGTCCTGGAACTAAGAACTACTAATATTAAGTCCACAACGAGCAATGAGCATTGGTCTTATCCTCAGTATTACCATTGAGGTAAATGAGTAATTGTCAGTCTAGAACTGTGACTTTCTTGTCACAGGTGCTCTACTTGTACTTCTACTCTGTATGCTACCTGCACTGAGTCCTAGCAGTGATGTTATTATGTTAATAATAATAATATATGGTCTATTATTCTAGTATTAAATACAGTTTCACTGATCGATAACGATATGCACCGATCGGTGGAAATAATAATATTGTATGTCATAATATAATACTATGTTTAACCTTTGATTCTGTATTATGTTTAAAAAAAGTATCTAAATGGCACGGGTACACCATAATATTAAAATAATCATCAAAATAGGTTATTCAGTAATTTACATTATATTGAATTAATGCAATAAAATGTTATTTATGGTTTGCTAGGCAGTTCCAAGTATGGTGACAAATATTAATGTCACGTATACCTATTATGCCTAAACAGTAAATAATATAATATCATAAAACGCATTGTTATTGTTCCTTCTTTCACTCTCAAAAATATTATATCGATGGCAATAACAGAGGCCTAAAAGTTGTGTGTCCCATTTTTCTCAAAAACGTTTGTTAAGTCCATATTGCCGAATCGATTTTCATTCGGTTAACAATATAATTTATATAGGTCAATATCAAAATATTAATTTATAATAATTTTTTGTGTTATTAGCGCAATTCATGTTTTTATAGAGCACTAATATAAAAAGTCATAAATTAATGAGACATACAATACAATTTTAATATTTTATCGTGATCTAATTATTGAGCAGACAAATACAACAAGTCTGAACTTGAAAAATGTATTGTAATTGCCATTTATAATAAGTCCCAATTAAATTTGAAGTATACATTATACCTAGGCACGTTGGAAAAATAGTATTTTATATTGTAATTTACTGAATATTTAACAAATAAGTTAGTTGAAAAAAACTACAACACAAATTATTTAAAATAATTGAAAATCTTAAAAACCGCTGAAAAATAGTGTTTCTGGCGTACAATTTTTGGTCCCTTAGCCGTCGATATTATAATATGTCGCTCGCTATGCTTATTGCTTATAATATGAAAAATAAAAAATAAAAATGGTACAATTTTATCGATCATATTATTATATTATAAATTATAATATACGCGCTTGAATTCACTTTGGCCACGATTTGTATAGATCCCTCGTCTCGTGTAGTATGTATATATACCTACCAATTATAATACACATATTTATCACGTTTCCGAGGCGGCTCGAGAAGAAAAACCCGACTACACGACGACGACGACGACGAATTCGGTTGACAGATCGCCGTTCGTTTGTTTGACAAATTCGTCCGTCCGCGAAATGTAATCTCGGCGTAATCCTACTGCGACTCCTATCGGCGATGTCGCTTTTCCCGGGGCCGACAGCAGGTGCGTTCGTCCCGATTAATGCTTTCCACCGTCGTTTTTCCGACGGGCGCTACCTCCGAAGGTATAACAATATATTATTATTATATTTTCCTCGTCTGAGGACGTCGTCTTCGTTTTAGGACGGTGTCGATTCACCGTGAGCCGACGACTATCGGTTGTAGGTAGGTATACTATGACCCCACTATATAATATATACGCGACGTGATAATAATAATATAATTCTCGCATTATATTATTATGATATTGTTTAGGGCCAGTGCGTGAATAATCGAAACTCGAGTCGAGCTCATCTGCGGTAACGAATCAACGCTATCGTTCTGATTTCAGCGAGCTGTGAAGACAATGTTAATTTTTGATTTTGTCCATATGTGTGGTCTTGGCTGTATGGGTAGTGTGTTGTGTGACCCACTGCGTAATCGTATCGTGAATGCTATACATCAATATCGTATCAATGAGTCAGTGGCTTCGAATGATTTAGAAATAGGGTGTGGGGCTTATTTTTAGACACGACCCCTAATAGGCTGGATAGTATAGATGTACACACATTTTGTAACGTTAAACTATATGAACTGCATTATCAATTAAATAAAAAGATTGTATTCATAGGAATTTTGAATATTCTTAAAATGTCACCAATGTTCAACACAGTTATCAGCATGACCTATCATTGAAGTATAATACCTCTGATAATCAATAGATTCAAGAAATTATTGTTTTTATTATCAGTAACAAAAAAATAATTTCGATATCAAAAAATAAAATGATTTTATCAGATTACGAAAAAAAAAATATTATTGTTTAGATTATTTTTGTGTAAATATTAATAGATAACATAATAATATTATGGATATACTATTATAAATATTATTGAAAAAAGATCAAGGGGGGATATTGAAGTATTTAACATTACAAGAAATATCTTTGATTATCTATAAATATTGAAACACGATACATATTTTATTAAACCACATATAGGTATTATGAAAACCAGAAAATAACAGAATAAAATATGTGGTCAACAAAAAGTAAAAGTAAAAAAAAAACTGAATAAAAAAAATATTTTTGTGAAGGAACCGAAATATTTTACAGTAAACCTACTTTAAAGGCCACCTTATAATATTTTTAAATCGATGTCTTACCCGCTATAGTCTTCTCTGTTTTTTTTATAGGGATTTCGTTTTTGTTATATAAACAAATTTCTCAAGCCCAAACGTGCGCTGTTTTGTCCCAATTTCTCATCGATACACATAGATTTATAACCATAATGGAATTTAAGACGTCAAGTCTTCCGGAAAACAAATCGATGATATAATTCGGCCGACTGCTAAACATTATAATAGATAATTTGTGAAATGCCTATGAAGCTCACTGATGAAATTCAATTTATTTACAGCGCACTGTACGGTCGGTTATAATATATAATATCATTAATACTCAATTGAGTATATGTCGCATTATAATAGCTTATCCCGAGACTTTAATCAATTTTTGAATAATAGCACGTCAATATAATATTATAATATGATACTATTTCAAAGTTGTTTAAATGTTTTTGTTTCCTCAAAGGCATAATACAAGCTATAACGACGGTCTATACGATGTACAGCAGCCTTTAAAATAATAAATTTAAGTCGTTAGTCTGATGCTGCAGTTAAATCATTACACGTCGGCCGTTATAAAATTATACGAAACGTTGAAAACATATTTTACTTGATCCATCAACTTTTTTTTCAGCTTGGCACAAGTGCCGCTACATTATAATAATATTATGCACGAGTCACATCAAAAACTAATTTTCCAACCTTCAAGTCCAGCAAATCAGAATGAATACGGTTGGCTGCATTTTTAGGAGCACCGACTACAACAGCTATAATAGTGTTATGTCGTGTGTGTTTAGACCTACGAGGGATTTGTTTAAATTATTTATAATTTCATATTTTCCAGCAATAATATAAGGTGGGTAGGTACCTATATTATACGCAGCAACGACATAAACATGATGGTTTTAGAAAGCCGATTTGTAACACCGCTAAAGGTTAAATGTTAATATTATGTGTCAACAGTACGGACTTAAGGTATAAAATACTAAAATAGTTGCTAGTCGCTACTTGTTAGAAGTTAGAAGTAGGTAGGTATGAAATATTATACCGGAGTATATATACTTTAGTTGCAATTCTATGGAGTGGATCTGAATGAAATGCCAAACATTGTACACAATAAATTACGTATACCTACACTGTATACACATTATGCCGTATTTAAGTACTTGCTATTGCTTTAAAAAAAAAAAAACACTTCTGTTATTCGTATACAATATTAATAGTTCAAATTTTTAAATATAGATCAAGTCGTAGTTTAAATTTTATAGATTCGGTCGTAACCTCATTAGCTTGCTACTTACTGCCTTTTCTGTGAACCAACTCTAAGCAGTAATCAACCACGAACAGTTATATTTTATTAAGTTACTCCAAAATAAAAAGATTGATTTTTTTGTTTTTTTACACCAATGTTTGTTTATCGTTTTAAAAAAGTTAAATATGTGATACACTATTATATATAGTATTATTATAGATATTCGATTTCACATACCACATTTTTTTCCAACACTTGTTGCTTCATAAACAAAAATAATATGTTTCAGTATGTTTTTATATGAAATCCGAATTAAAATGTAAACGTCTTTCCGTCACTTGTACATAATATAATTGTGTCAGTAGGACCACCTGAAATATTTTTAAACGTAGACAAATGTTAACGGTGAATATTGATTACCTATTGACTATTTAACTAATGTATTAAGAATAATTTTATATTTCCGTTAAAGCAGTAATAACGAGAATAAATAGTTGTTAACCTAATTGGAACGTAAAACTTATGAGTTTGCTGCAGTATATTTTATATTAAAATAAAAGTTGGACCCCCGAAATTTGTTTTCAGTTACGACCTTATTGGTAGGTAGGTTACAAAAACGTGAATAGCGTCGAGCAACAAATTATAATTTTTGAAACTTTTGAAAATGTGTTACAAATCACAATTACTGATATTATAGGAACGTGCAATGAACAAAATATAATATTTAAAAAGTTGTGTTCGATTTAAAAAACGATAGCATGTGCTGCAATAATAGTAATATAGGTAATATGCGTTGGGGTCGACGGTGTTGGGACTTTGGGGGGCCAGGGAATATATTTCACCTCTGATAATTGTAACAGATTCGGATGAAAAACCATCAATAATAATACTATATTATGTATTGCCATGAGCATCGAGGACGTAAAACGTGACTGAAAATAATGTGTGATTGCGATTGATCAAACTCCCGCGTAAGTACGCGTATTGTATATACCACGTGTTTGCGGTTTTCTGCGCACTTTTACGAATATTTTATAATACGCGTGTACAACGAACGACTATACAGTCGTTTCGAGTGTCGTGGCAGTCGTCATCGTCGTCGTCGGTGAATATAATATTAAAACGTGTCGCAATTCACGAGTTTTTGAATCCGGATGAAATACTTATCTACAACATCGGGTTGCGTTCAACTTTGGCGCCACCGTGACGTATCTCTCTCTCTCTATCTATCTATCTATCTATCTGTGTCTCTTGGAGAACGCGAAACGGCGAGGGAGGTTATATTATATTAATATTATTCTAATAATTTTATTACAAATGATATAGTCATAAATATATTATTAATATGATATTCTCTCGGCACGAAATCCGGTTCCACTTGTGAATCGATACCTATACGCGAAGACGCGGACGACGACGTGGAAAAATGGCACGTCAGCGGTATATAATATTATTATGTACACGTTATAATGTAATATAATATATGCAATGCGTCTGATAACGGCTTATCCTGCACAAAAACCCATAAAGATTTCCACCACACACACGCGCGCGCGCGCGCGCCCATAATTGTATGCTCAGGATAAGTATAAATGGCAGGTACTCCATCATTCCGGGGGCGACGTCGTTCGTTTTATATATATTTTCAAATTTAATACGATCATTTTCCCCCCCACGGTCGTCTTCAAAAATAATAGTAATATCGCGGTGTAGTAAATATATAATATATAGGTAGGTAAGGGCGTATATATCGACGACAGACATCCGCCACCGAAGTTTTTTACGACGTAAAAAGACTCGACACATAGTAGCCGCGTCAACTCGAAGGCATCCTCGGCTAGGCGGTTCGGTGGTCGGATTTTAGGGGTGGAAGGGATTATATACTTTTTTTGTTTTAATCGTATACGTTTACCTAAATGAACTAATTATAATCCACGTAACCATTACACGCGGTTGATGGGGTGGGGGGACCGGTACCACACCACTGGTATTTTTGTTCCCTTTATCGTATAAAAATTACTAATATTTAGGGCACTTAACGGTAATACAACAAAGACTTAATACTACTCATGAACTTCACAACATATTTCCTCAACAGCTAAACACTATACAACACTTGGAAAGTAGTACACTCAAAACTATAGACAACATATTCCATAAAAATGTTCTTAATTACTAAAATTCTCTTATCTCCAACCTTTTTTTTGTACCGCAAAAAATCCACCACGCTATCTCCTTTCCAAGTAGGTACATAATTCAAATTTAAAAGAAGTTTGAATTTTTGAAGTGATGTCATTGCAAGACGCTCCCTGCTCTCATGCCATCATGTCACGTACGTCGTTATCATGTCCTATTTACAATTTATTGCACATAACTTATGCTAATTTTAATCATGAATATATAAGTTGTAAATTTTGCTATTTTAATATATAAAAAAATATATACATATAGTAAAACATGTAATGTATTATCACGCATACTTGTCGCAGTATAGGTGGCCCTGATTTTACACAATATCGTACTAATTAATATGTTATTCAGAAGCAAACGTGTTAACACAATAATATTATAATACCCGCTTATTGTAAACACAACTAAATTTTGTGGTCAATATAGTATCGTTCCCTATCGTTACTATAATATTGATAACCGTATAATTAATATGAAAGGTACGAGTCGTTTATTAACACATAATATTATAAACCTCTTCCTCCAGTCGTATATAATATAATTATAACTCTGCGTTGTTCAGTATGCGCGCGTTTACATTAACTTCCGTTCGTTTGACGGCAAAATATAATTTAAATAAATGTATATGGCAATAAAACCCTACATTGGTATATTTCATGTATTTTTTTTACACGTTGCATGTTCAATATTATTTTTGACGACCTAGATCGTAAATCCGGAACCTCTGCGGGAGGGGGGATGCTTGAAAAAATCGGTTTTTTTTCTTCTAATAACTCACGAATAATAACACGCTAGAATAATATGTAAAACATGCATTATAAAAGTGTTGTTAATAAATTTTAATATTTTACACTCGTTGACATTTAAATGCCCGAAAATCGGTAGTAATTATCGTGTTATATTTAGGTTTACTGCAATGGTACGTACATTAATATTATATGAATTATGATTCTTGTGCAGTTGTGAATGCCGCCGCATCGCCGCGTATAGTCTTAATTGACGTATAATAATATTGTTAATTAGGGATTCTCCGACAAATCACTTTCCAAAGTAAAATAATTCGAATTTCGGTGTAATAATTGATAAACAAATTGTGTGCGGCGTTCTGTTTCGAAATCGCATATTAGTAAGTTCCAAGTTTGTGCGTGATTTAAGCAAACGTTGGTTAAAATCTCGACAGTATTATAAACTTGTTTGAGTTAGTAAGCATATACATATATAATATGCATAATTATACTATCTTAAGCAACATATAAATACGGTGCGGCGCTGAAGGTGTACCGAACCGTCAGGATATTACTTGTTGAACTTGTGCCGGAAGTCTATTTAAGTATTAGCTGATGGGGCCACAATATAATTGCAAAATTTAATGGAAACTGTTGCAGACACGCTCGCCGAATTCGCCAATTGTACGTCTGAACAATCAAAATGTCGTTGGCAATAGAAACCACGAGTTGGAGAGAAATACTATTGCGATGAATCGGAGATAGTTTTGGTCGACAAGTAAAGATATAATACCTATTTATTTAGCATAAACGCGTTAATATTATACCTACACCTACCTATAATATATCTACCTAATATTGTTGTTGGTTAAAAAAAAACTTGAAATAGCGCAACGGTGCAGTAGTTGTTGCCGAAGGAATAGTTGAAAAATAATTTGTTTTAATATAGGTATTATTGCGTTGTATTAAAATAATAATAAAATATGTCCCTCACTATTCGTCGTCGTCTCGTGGATAAATCGAAAAAATGTACAATTTCTTTTTTTTTAATATCATTATTAAATGTTTACATTCAAAATGTTTTTGATTCACAGATCAGACACATCGAGTTATGACATAAAATATCCCAAAGCGATCTGTTCGTACAATATACTCACATGCAGGCTCCTTCCATACTTCCACCTACATCGTATTTTGAAAAATTAAATTTTTCTTTTCTAACGATTTATACACTCTTCGAACCGATATATAATTTAAAAGCGAATATATGCGTTAGCGTGTACAGGTAATATTAATCATAATATATAGAGTTTTAATCGGTCATGGATCTGCACGGTCTCTCCGTTTCGAAACGGTCAATACGACTGTCTCATGTCTGCGTATAGGTAAGACGTACCTATAATATTATAAGCGCATAACGAGATACCGTGGAAATGTTCAATGTGTTTGTATGTGTGTATGATGTATAATATGCTTTATATTGGTATAACGTGTGTCCACAAAAACAGGATAAATGGAAAAAATTGAAATTGTTGGGCATGCGTTAAATACAATAGAGTTTTAAAACTATAAGTCATGTGCAGGAATGTACGGTCCAAGAGTTAAGTCCCACAAACGGAATTCAAAAACATGTAAAGGGTATTCTGCGAGTAATATAATTAGTAACCGAGCGTACCCTGTTTCTGTGGACACACGTGGTATACCACGGTATATACGTGCATACACTGCAGCTGCAGCTTTATCGCGTAAGAGCATCATCGCGTTAAAACGACGGACTGCCAAAAAGGAGAGGCCATTGGATGGGTTCCAACAAATCACCGTACGTTATCTCGTCTCTCCCGGGAGGAGAGGAAAATAATAATAATAATAATAATAATAAAAAACTGTAGTCGGATTGTATGTGCACGACCGCGTGAACGACGTCGTGGCGAGACGTGTGCCACGCGTGTCTATCTCTGCTGAAAATCTCCGACGCCGCGAAACCCCTCGACGCGTTCGCAGTAGGTACGAAATTGACAGACGACTATACGACTGGTGCGGATCGTTATTATTATTATTATTCAAAAGTGTCATTCGGGCTTTCGATTGTTTTCCGGACGGGACACGGACCAGACGATAAGAGTTATACGCGTCCTTAAAAAAAAAACTGTCGAACCCTACCACACCCCGCGCCCCTGTTGTTGCGCCAGCTCACACGTCAGACGATACCCACACATAATATATAGGATCTTCCAAATGGTGTGTAGCACAAATGGTGGGTCAGTTCGTTACGCGAATCCCACAGTTTTCGTCGAACGCGATTTGGAAGACCCTATATAATACCTGCAGCTACCATAATATATATATATATATAAATATAATATATTAAAATTATTATAAATATATTGTGTGTGTGCACAATCACGTTCAATATAAAGCGCGCAGGTAGGTGGTCACCGGTGCAGCGTTTTTGTATCCGTCAGTGACGGATGTTGACTTTTTTCTCGACGGTTTTCCTCTATTTTTTTCAATAACGCATCATTATTATACGAGGGTAGTCGAAAATCCTTTAACGAAACGGCGGCGTGCGTGGCGGTGACGTAAACATGGTTTTTCACCCCTATACAAAATAAAATATTATAAACAGCTGCATAATGAATAAAAAAAAACCATAAGTATAATACAGTGTCTATATTTTTCGTCTGTGTACAACAGCACAGAAGTTCATATGATATTAAATCGATACCACGACAATATTATATTGATATATCTATGTTATACCTACAAGTATAATATCATTCAATTATATTATGTTTTGTATTTTATGTAATACCCCTACTAATTGGTTGGATATGAATATATTATGATGTTATTTTTTATGAAGCATCGACTTTTTTTTATATTCTACTATATAGCAACAGTTTTCGGATTTATAACTTGGCTAGTTTCTACGGTTATACAGCTGAAGGTTTGAATATTTTATCGAAGAATTCGTTTCGATTTATTCTGAATTACCTCAAAAATCGATAACTGACGTAATAATATTAGTAAGTTTATAAACATTTTTTGACTCTAAACACGGGATTTATAGGAAAACATTCATGTAATTAAAACGACGACTTCCTCATTTAATAGAAACATCATGCACATTCACACTATACCGAGATGACTATATATAAAACTTGTGAAATAAGACTGGAATTTTAATTTTAAAACCAACACAGATGAGATGACATTTTTCAATAAACATCGTGGTAATATACGTAAATTATACATATACCTACGTAGATCGAACATTTAATAGTTAAACGTATGCAAATTTATTTGATATTCTTGTAATTCGAGTAGCGCTCGCGACTTATTATTGCCATGAATCATGGTAGTAGCTTTATTAATGACTAAAACAACCTTCGGTGTAAATGGAAATGAAAAATGTATGAAAAATACTATATAATAATAATATATATAACAATATCTTATATCTTCAACACACTTTGTGTCATAGAGTCGTTATGGCGAATGCCTGTGATTTGTTTAAATGTTTTTCAGACATTATTTTATATAGTTGTTGTTACTTTCCTTCGTTCCCATAGAACCGATTACCTAACATAAGTATATAATATACAATTAGTGTTTTTCTTATACCAGACATAATAATAATATGTATGTCATATAAATATATTATATACCTACTTTTAAGTGCGGGGAGAAGGATAAATGTGTTTTTTATGATCATCAGCTGCAGGCCGTCTCACCGGTCGTCGTCGCTGTAGTCGTCGCGCGTATGAAATTTCACATTTTATTACAATTTATTTAAGGGCTTGACAAATTTAAAAAGAAAGAAAAAAACTTAAACAGCTGGCTAACGCAGAAAAAACCATTTAATAAGACCCTGCGCCGGGTATATTTGTGTTACGGACGTGCATAAAAGTATACGGCAACTGTTGAATAAAAAGTGCTTTAAACGAGAGTCTTTTAAATAAATATTACATAGCGGCACAACAATATAATATAACGTGTGCGTACTGCAGGCTATGTGATCAACCGTTGTAACGTTTTAAGACCATTTAAAAACTTATTACTACATTATTATAATATACGGTGGGACAGAACTCTGCAGCAGGTATATGCCGACTCCATCACGTTTGTATGTGACGATAAAACGAAATTTTCACGGTCGATAAAAATTAATAGCGTTTCACGTGTACAGCGGTGGTATGTGTGTTAATAATAATAATATAAATACATATATAGTGTACGCCCGACCGTTTTCAAGTAATGTTTACATCGGGATAAAGTGTTGAAAACCAGATCCGACCTCCGCGCGCGTGATTATCGTGAGAAAAAATAATGCTTTTAATTATTCGAGGGTAGTTTTTACTTATTTTTAACACGTAACACACACACACCACCAGTCGCCCACCAATCATTGGCACATTCATCGGAAAAATATGTTCGCTGTGACATAAAATATTATAATCAGTGGTGGTGTCATTACTCGAACTTGTACAGTTGTGCAGCAGCACCGACAATATCATCGAACCGTATCCCCTAGGAACAACTCGATATGGTTGCACGCGTAACGATAAAATATATTATCCTGCATTGTCAAAAACCATGTGTGTTCCTGCAGTCCACCACTACAGCCATACGCAATGTGTGTAAGAGTTATAATAAGAGGCCCTGTCAAAATTGAATATTATATTATATTATATTTTTAAAACACACTGTTTGTTTCACGTATGATGCGCGTAGTCCCGAAGAGGGCGTCGTGAGGAAACGCGGCAGTCAAGTGTTTTATTATTATTATTATTAGTAGTAGTAGTAGTAATAGTAATATTAGTATTATTCTTTAGTTTTTTTAATGACGAGAAATCTTATCTACAGCGTATTACGACTCGGGACGACGACGAAAAACCAAATAAAAAATAGGGATCGTGTTTACTGAGAAGTAATCACGACGGTATTATAATAATAATAATATCATCCATGCTGCAGCTACTATAATATTATATATAATTATAATAGATGTCGCCGTTGGAGTTCAATAGTAATTTACCGAAGATATTAGTATATCTATATCTAAACGTGACAAAGTTAAATCGAAGTAAATGCGATTGACGAGACTTTAATTTTGAAACTGATGTAGATATATGTAAAAACCTGAAATCTCGTTGGTATTCATATTATAATATATACTAGTATAAATTATCATGTACGAAAAATACAACTGAATAATATGATAAACTTTTGACATGAAACGATCAAAAATACATAATTGATTACTATAATGCGTAACACGAGATTTGTTGTACCTATACATGAAATATTTTGTAAAATAATCGTGTTATGCATTATCACTCAGGTATCCTACCCGCGTGTCTATATTATAATATACATAAGGCTAATAGATACCTACCAGTAAATCCGGTCACGCATCGATCAATGTAAAGTACCTACAGGTAACATAAACAATTTGAACGTTTTATAGTTTATTATAATATGTATTATTATTATTATTATTTGCACAGCACGACCAACGATCCAGCAAAGTCTTCGTATAGGTGTGTAAGCCGCTCTAAGTATAAAACTAGTATAATATAATAATAGTATAATATAGGTAGTATATATTATAAACTGTATATTAGTATATAATATGTGCACTTTTACTTATATATTATATACTTATAAGTTATAACTTATAACCAATAACCTATGTTTGATATTATTAATTCGTACCTGTACACAATATATTATACAATGGCGTTGCGTATAAATACATAATTTAATATTTTTTATTAACTCGTATTATACCATTAATTATTATATTAGGTACATAGATATATGTATATATTGAAAGTAGTGGAACGCAAATACCAAATTCAATTAGAAATTGGTAAATATATTACTTAAACGCAGCTATAATAATAGTATAATACTATTAATATAATGTCCAGTGTATAATATTACAGGTGTGGTCACTTTAAAATTTACAGTTATAAGTACGACGTGAAATGGCCATAAATCACATTGAGAGTTGTCATTTGATTAGGCACCAATTTTATTGAAATTTCTTACGACACGTTTTTCCGTTCGTATAAAATATAATATTATAATGTATTGCATTATTATGTGTTAAAAATGTAATATTATTATGACCACGTTTAAGAGTTTCATTATATTTGTTTATATGACTAATAAATAATAATGTTTAATATTATAATATATATAACGTACGCCACAATGGTAAAGTTTAATTTTTTAGTAAGAATAATTATTGTAATAACGCAAAAATGCGATAAATATAAAAACGACTCCTGTCGATAATTATATTAAAATCGGATGTTGAAACAACTAAAATACGCTATTACCTTCCTCCAGGAGTTTGGAGGGCTTTCGAGATCGTGTATTCGAGAATTTTATCAAACACACTTTATACAATAACATTTTATACAAAAAGCACATACAATGTAATAACTGCAATCAATATAAAATATTATATTTAAAGTCTTACCTGACTTGCAGCTGTCCGTGGGTTTTAAATGGCACGAAGTAATACTTCAAATTAAAATAACGAACGCATTAATTATGGCTTATTACAAGAAGTCCACTTGTCATTCTTAGAATTTGGTATTGAGAGGTTGTTACTTAGATGGCTAGTGCTCATGCACTGGTTTAAGGGACGACACGGACAAATGACATGCTGACCAGAGGTAACCACTAGGCGGCTTTATCAAAAGGTTAATGTGAGCCTGGCAACTAGATTAGTTTTTGGCAGCAGATACTTTTTTTTACCTTTAATTTTTTTCTGGTGGCATACATATAATAAAGTCACACATCCCACGTTTTACCGTTATAATAAGTACGTGTCAATTTCTTAATCCGTAGTCGTATGATACGGATCGTCACTTTTTGTCGTTGATAGTGGTTTTATTGGATGTGACCGATTTCTACGTGCGACAGTCTGGCCGTTATTTTTTAATCTGTTAAAATTTAGTATATTTATTATAATGATGTGAGAGCATATCATTACATTATTTTCAAAAGTGTACAACTATTTAGGTAATACCTGTAAAGTAACCTAACTGCGGTTTCGTACGATTTATAACATTTGATATTATATTTCGGAATATATTGTTTCTAATGAGAACATTTTGTAAAAATGTATTTAAATATAATGACGCTTTTAACATTTTAAAACAATATCTCAATTCAAATGTAAAAAAAATACCCCTCCCGAAATAATCAATATTTATTTTTTTAGATATTTTGAGAAGAAAGTTCAGAACCCGGAGAACCAGATTTGCAACAACAAGGCAAGGACTTTAGCAGTAGAAGAAGAAAGAGAAAAAAGGCAGACTATTTTCTTTTATTCATCACACGGTGAAAATTTCTTAGTAGAAAACGTACAATACGAATGTATACTATACACATTTCTAGAAACTATATTATATAATAATTGATTGTGACATATCTACCACTTCTGAAATGGAACCGACCCACGTGATCTCGTATTTTACTTTGTCCGTTCTTCCTACACGGCCGACGGTCGTGCAGTACAATATTGTATCATTAAAAAAATAAAAAAATACTTTGTTAAATGGTAATTTATTATTTAACCGAGCGCGCTACGGAATTTTGAAATATTGTCAAAGTCCGTCTTTTGTATTCTTATATCATATTATTATTCATTTGTGATAGGTAGAACGGAAAACGTCCCTTAGTACCTTAATTTTGTGTAACACGAAGGGGATATTATTATTGTATTATTCGTGTTTTTAACGGGCAACCCCGCCTATTTACAGCGTTTTTTGTGTTTTTTTACATTTTTTTGCTAAACAATCATTTACGGGTTGCATAATATATAATATAATAATGTATAAAATATATAATAAATGAAAACATTATAAATTCCTTAAAAAATTAAATTGGCAATTATGTAGGTATACTGTATACACGACATGTCAACATGTGTGGTGTGTCTCTAGACTCTAGGTGGGCTTTGGCTCCTTGTCCTCCTTCTTGGTCAGTCTTTCTTGTCAGACTATCCTAAGGTCTTGAATTTCGCGTTACACACGTATGGACAATTCGCATTTGCAGAGACGACGATACGTTTTCGGTTGCAGCGAAAACGTTTAAGTGATAATAATATAATAATATCATATTTTTTGTTTATGTCATAATAGTAATAATAATAATAACAGTAATAATGATAATAACACCGGAGCTCAGGGAATTTTTACGACCCGATTAACGTGCTTGCAGGGTTGGCCCCGAAGTTTCCGCGACGTTTATTGCAGCCCGACTATATACGACATACCGGCCAGCTATATTATATTATTATTAATTAAAAAGTACGAACAAACGCTATGCGGGCACACACACACTCACACATGTATTTGGTACCTAACTATATTGCGATATATATATATAGACACCCGTCGAAACGTACCTACGCGTAAAAGAGCACAATATAATATAATAATTTAACTGCGGGGTGCATTTTTTTTTACGATCGTCTGACACGATTCTCCATTATTATTATTATTATTATTATTTCCATTTATCACAATTTATATATTGTACATTATAATAATGATGTGTGACCTATATTATAATATCGTAGTATATGATCGACGCATACAACTTACACGCGTTGTGCTGTACCAAAAAATATGTTTCTTCGAACGAACACGCTTTCGCAAGCCCGTCAAAACTCGCGAATGGTGCTCGGCAGTTTTTTTTATACCTATTATTATTGTTCTACGACGACATGGGTATTTTAAAACCGTTCAAATAAACAACTTCCGGTCATTTGATTGACGCCGACGGGTATATATATAGGTACCCGTGATGTAGGGTACGTATGCGATTTGATTGCGTACGTGTACATTGCGAATTACATTGTCTTAGACCTCACTCTCTCGGTTATATATCATACAATATACATCTATGTAAATACGTAATATATTATAATGATTTGGCGGTAAATCTTTTGAAAATATAATCTCGCTCTTAGATGTTGTAATTTCATAATAATGCAACAACTGAGGTTCGTCGTAATACACACCGTAGTTAAAAAATATGGGCAAACGTAAATTGCGCCCGGTATTTTTCAGGTACAAATTTCTGTCTAGTAAATTACACCCAATAGAAATATTATTTGTATGATAGTCATTTAGCGACTCAATACACGTTTTTACACTTCATCGCTACTTTGTTTTACCCGAAGACAACTCACGTTTTATTTTTTTAAATTTATAAGTATGGTTGATTTTAACATAATTTTCTTTCTGGCTCAATCCAGTATGTATAATATCCATGTTTCACTTTTGCACGCAAACGGCTTACTAAAATATTACCTATACGTAAAGTCGTTGTATACACGTAAAGGCATTTATTTCGCTAATATCATAACGATTTTAGCGATAAACGTACGACTTATCCATCAATAAATGAACAACAGTATTTTTAAAATACACATAATAGGTAACGATGAATTCAAGGTCACTTAGATACTATGGTAGCAATTTTACTATACCCATTTTAGAAACCAAAAAATCCCGGGCGCAATTTACTGTAGTATTTTTACTGCCTGCTTAATGTAGGTGCAATTTACAAAAATTTACATCCATTTACATTGATTCAATTCAAAAATATTTATCTATGGATACAAGTTGGATTCGCATCACTACCCTTTTACATAATATTATAGAACCATGTGATCGTTGTGTGATGAGAGCTACTGGTGCAGTAGTGCTTCTATGCAGTGAAATATAGACCAGTAGGGGTGGATAGAAGAAAATGACAAAATTTATAGTGTGAAGGGTGGGATTATAATTTAGGTGGGAGACAAAATTATCCTATGAATATACCTTAATGCACGAATTGTAAGTATAATATAATGTTTATGTCGAATCCTTCAGATGGTATATTATTAAATATAGGTACCGTTGAGTAGCGAATTATATACTGGTCAAAGCTTTTATGAATTTATCGACCGCATTTCACATTGATGACGTGTTGTAGTTATCTATATATTATTATTTATTCATTAAATATATATTTAATCCTTTTAAAAACTAGAACTAAAAATTAGATACCAGTTTTGGAGTGTTTTTACTATTCGATTATTGTAATAATATTACACTACCCAATTCGAACACGTTTTTAGATTTTAGCTCACATTTGATTATGTATATATTATATAGTAGGTAGGTAGTTACAAGTTACTATAATATACTCAATGCATTCGAAATATATATCATGAATTATTTTAAGACCAAAACCATTAAATGTAATTTTATTAGTACAATCCTACGCGCATGACCTCATTATTTCTGTAATATATTTTTCGATTACCTAAGTAATATACATTGGTAGGTGCTTTGTAGAATTTAAAAATAAAACCAAAGATTGTACGTATTTTTGATGCGACAACCTATTATAAGTATAATAAAATACAAACTTCAGTGTCAATAAAAAAGTTTTTATATAGTTTTAAATAAAATTTAATGTATCTGAGATTCTGAATAAAATGACAGTTGACTCGGCATTGATCTTATTTTCTGTAAAAACTTTTATGGACATTTAAAATTCTTCAAAAGTTTCGAGTAGCCAACACAATCGATTGGAAACGTCATATAGTTCACCAGTTGCAAACACTTTAAAGAGGTTTTTGACTTTTTCCAGTGCCTACAATAATTATTTGTGATATCTGAAAATGGTAGTAATATCGTGTAAAGGGAAATAACAGCAGAATAGTGAAAAATGTTGGAAACATGAAAAGTAAGCACTTGAAATAAGCTACAATGAGTATACTTAGAACTTACGTACACTAGGTATATTAACTTACCGCGATACTATATAGTATAGGAGTTTACTGATCACGATATTTTTGTTTTGACATGATTTATCGGTTTGGTAAATTTGTAATTTTTTTTAAATTTGAATAATAATTATTATGAATAGGTACACGTTTTATTCGGAGCGGAGGGTGGGGTGCGAGAGCAATGAGACTAGAGCCCCAACTTCGGTCACTGAACCCTGTCCGGCTGTTTCTTGTTGAACTTTTTCTTGACGTATTTAATAAATATACTTAGAGGTACTAACAATTTTAAAATAGTCTTATTCGATTTATCGGTGTAAAGACGACCAATATGTCGGGATTAATATTACTTTCGCGAGTGTTGTTCGGTATTCGTTAAAACGCCACCCACCTTTACAATATATATTTTATTATTTATGTATTAATTAAAATGTCCCATAAATTAAATTTAATATAATTATAATTAAAAAGTCACCCGAGTGAAACTAATATAAATTGCATAAACCTAACACTGTGTAATATTATGAGGTCATTAATAAAACGAGGTACAATGGTTATTATTAATAATATTTAGAAATTGATATTAATCTCGTATAAAAACAGAATTTCCAATTTTTAGTGATTATTTTAAATAGGAACCAAGTGGATGCGTCATAAAGAGGTATACACAAGTATTTAGTGGTAGGTATTTAAGGAGTAGCGTGAATAAATAATATTATAATTCACACGCGTTGACATGTTTTTTTTAATCCGAATAAATTAAGTCTTAAACAACTTTAAGTAGGTATAACCTAAATACCTATACATAATATATAATATTGTTACTCTGCTGTGTGATAACTGATATAAAATAATAAACAACGAGAGAATAATATATAAGTAATGGTGTCTGTTCAAATAAATGACTGTGACGATTTCCATCCTTGGGACGAATAGATTGAAAACAATTAAAACATTTTATGATTCCCTTCTCCGGAGTTATAGTTAGTTCTAATAATTAGAGTAATCAGCGTAATTAAATGACGAACTGATTCTGTAGTTTTTATTGTTGCGATAACGATGTAAACCTGCAGCAGTGGAATGTCGGGAGAAAACTTGTCACTATCGTTATACTTACTGGACTTACAATTATTATTATTATAATAATTCTTTCGGTCATTTGACTGAGAATATTTTAACAATTTCACGTGTACTACATTTACGACTCTCGAGTCTTGCAGGGGACTACCTCACGATTTCACGCTGAAAATACTACATGGGTCGGTAGGTAATATTATAATACCTATACTCGTTTATGATTATGAGCCACAATATTATTAGTTTATACTTTAAGCGTCGGACAGCATTTACGACTCACGAATTCGATAAACGAATAAAATATTTCATTCGGAAAAAATAAAACCATTACAGTTCATTATAATAATATTATTATTATGGAATTTAGACTTGTTTAAAACGTTTCCAGTGCAACCTATATGATAATTTATTAAGGACCCGACACGATTCAATACGTAACACGCGGCGGCGACGGTGACGACGTTTATGTAAAATCTGGTATGGGTACTTAACTCGACGTGTCTCTCTTGTTATTATATTATTATTATTATTATTCTGACCATGTCATAAAAAATCAAACAAGTTTCGGGGTTTCACAATAATTATTATTGTTGTCACCATACTAATAATATTGTGTGAAGGTGAGGTACATAAAATATATTATAAACATTATTGTATCCGTCGCCACGATGACGACGCGCGTGGAGAAAACGATTTGTTTTAAATAAATAATGTACGTTTAAGGTGATTAGCATATGGCGATTTTCTTAATTATGGTAATCGCTCATTTTTCTAGATAAAAAAATATTAATATCACTGGAAATATTAAAAAAAAATAATTTAGTCATTAAAAAAAATTACATATTTAGGTATTACTGAAAATGTTAATACACATAAAACTGAATAATTTGGAAAGAGTTGTTAGTAATTACAGGTACCCATGATTTGAACATTTAATACAAGGTTCCTCGTAAGTCATAAGGTTATTGTGCTGGATCTAAAAAAAATCTACTTACCTATGGTAAAGTTTTCATTTTTTTTTATTATTTTGTTCAAAATACAAATTAATCTTATTTAGTATTATAAAAAAATAAATAAATAAAACATTTAATAAATGATTTGTCATTCAATTTTCCGATTTACTCGTGTTATTGTAAACAGGGTTGATTAATTTCAACTGCAAAATGGATAGTGAACTAGACAACATTACTGCGACTTTAGGATCGTACGACAAGACTGACGACGGAGAGGAAAATAATATGATATCGGATGTACTCCTGCCGAATAACCCACCAGAAATTTGGCAAAACAGGGTTGACGTGAACAGGAGTTATAAGGTCTCAACTCGAATTCCTAGAAACGATGGCTGATGCTGTACAATCTTCGGCTATGCCTGGAAAACCAATCATGGCTCCGATGAGAATGAGTATGTTGGAAGGTAATAAAACAGATATCCATCAATTGAGTCGTGAAAACTCACAAGGTCCGTGCAGACTGCAGACTGATGAGATTGTAACGCCGAAAATAAAACCTGTCCTGCAGCTGGTAGCAAAACGACGTAATAATCTCGGGAAGTTTGCTAAACTTGTGTTCTCAGACGTCTTGGCCAAGACTTTATGTGCGGAGGCCATACAGAGATCATTGAACTTTGTCCTGTCAGTGCATTTTTCATGGCACATCAATATCGATGATGGAATGGAAGAAAAGTCTCTTGCAAAAATCTCGATACCGGAGGATAGTATGACAGGTTTTCGGAAATAATTGATCATTGGAATCGTACCAGATCTACAATAGCCGTCCACGGCTGTGCAGACTGAGATTGTAACGCCGAATAATAATATTTTCATATTCTTGAGATCTTTCGTGCTACTTAAGACATGTCCAGGGGCGGATACAGAGTTAGGAAACTGCAGTGGGTCAGGACATTTCAAGGAGCCACTTATTAAAACCAGATTAGAAATCTATACTTGTGTACTAGGTATATACAGAGGGGTATTTATATTTTATATATCTACCACTTGTAGACCTGTGGAAAATTGCCGCCCTTAAATACGATGAAATTAAATAAAATTAAAAAACCAGTCAATTTTTGTGTTTTAATTAAAACATTTTGCAGCTTTTCACTTTTTAATTGGGCAATTTTTTTGTATTGATCACCACTTAACCGTTTACTATTCATACTCATATTCACAAGTGAAGTGTATGTGCTGTACATTAGTTTATAGATTTATGACGGCGATTAGAAACTTTAAAAATAATACATTTCTTGTTGGCTGTTGTGGCTATTAGTTGTGGCTATATATATAGTTGTGACTATATATATTATATTTCAAAACAACAGAAAAAGAATATAATAAGTCTATCGCTTAGTCAACATGCAATACCATCAATATCGAAAAAATATTAAATCCCTTGAACAATTTGCCGTTTTAGGCACGTGCCCATAATGCCTGCATATAAATACGCCACTGGGTATATAATACAAAAAAATTCATTTATACTGTAAGTGTGTTTATTTGAGAGCCCAAGTGTCCAACTACTCAAGATCTGAAATGAAGCCAATTTGATCAGCAAATATTACCTGTGGATCCTACCCCCCCCCCTAGATCCACTCCTAGGCATGTCCTATGCTGGCGATAAAAACTTCTGTTTTTAAAAAACCACCCTCTCCCACCTTTTTTACTGTAAATTATTTAGTGGATAATTGTTGTAGATTTTCAGTTATCTCAAATGCCGTTTAGAAACAATGGTCAATATTACGTCAATATTCTTGATAAAACATCGTGTGAGTAATAAATATGGTTTTTGTTGCGTATTTCTATAATGGGAACAGTTATTTTCGGTTTTGAAAGTTCTGTATTAAACCATTATACGCATCGATCGTATATAATGCATAGTCGTTAATTGGTAATGGCGAAAGGAGAAAAACCGTGTGGAGATGTTCAGGTCATTATTGCATCCATTATGGCTGAGCCATATTGACAGTATATATATATTATATATTATAGGTACGCATATTCCACGTAAGTTTCATACAGAATTTAAAACTTGAAAAGTGGAAATACGGTATAAAGGAATAATATTTGTAAAAAAACATAAAAATAAAGTTTTTTATGGATAGTATTTGAAGTTTTTGACCGTAAGCGCCTTAACGTTTTTTTTATACTTTCCCAAAACGAAAAAAAATTAAATAAATAATAATTTTAAAAGCTTTCTTATTTCGTATACGTTCTCCAGAAAATTGTATTAAGCTATAGAGCAATACTATTTTTTTTAAATTCCGAATGGAGCGATGAATCTATTGATTTTACAGTGATGTTTGTTGTTTTTATTTTGTGTGTGTCTGTAATCACTGTTTAATGCAGTGAAAACGCTTCAACGGGAATTTTCTTCAACAATCTAGTTGGTACTTTAGGGGGTCAAAATCAAAAAAGGGGGGAAGTGGGTGTCTCTCTACTGTACAGTAGGTTACAAGTAGGTCACTGTAATGGATGATGTGAAATTTGAATCAATGATATAATATCATTGTATAAATAAAACAATTCTGAGCAAAGACGGTCAGTCAGCGTATAGTACTATAAGTACTAAGTATATATTTTGATGATAATATTATTATGAATAAAGTAATTTATAATATATTATAACCTATTTACGTGGAACCTTGTTTTAAATTTTCAATCCTTAGCTTTAAAAGTGAACATTTTATAAATAACTAGCTCTCCAAGCGTCGCTGGGGGAGACCCCCGAACCCCCCGAGTTGGCGAAGAGTTGTAACCGATGTCGGAAGCTGCAGTGGTCTTTTGGTCTGGTCGTCGATCTCGAGCCGGTTCACAAAAATGTAATGGAAATTACTTTTGATACCTAATTAGTAATTTCTATAGTATAACATTGTCTAGAACAAAGAGAATTCACATACTTGTACGTGACTATATAAAATCAGTATTCTTGATATTTTAATATTAGATATGATAACATTAATTTAGATAGTCGTGCAACATTAATTATTAAGTGTTGATATCATTTTAAAAATATTACAATTTAATATAGATAATATAAGAACATAATTTCGTTGGTACATTATTATTTATTTTATAAGGTCCATTTTCCCAGCCCTGCTCTAATAGAATTAAAAAAAAAATTGTTTTTCATTCGATTGTGCTTCGTTAATGCCGTTTGTTCTACTAGGTCCCGCGTCAGTGCTAAGCCCCTAACTCTACTAAATCAAATTTCAATTAAGGCGGGGCTGAAGAAATGCTAGCATTGCCATTTTGAAATTTCAAAATTTTGTTTTCATTTGCTTGTGCTCTGTTAGTGCTGTTTATTCTACTTGGTCCCGCGTTTGTGCTAAGCCCACAACTCTGCTAAATTAATTTTGATAATGGAAACTAATTTTTTTTTTTAATTTTGGAAATACCATCATCAAAATTGATTTAGCAGAGTTAAGGGCTTAGCACAGAACGCATAGCCATCGCATTGGGGGTCAGCACTGTTCGGCGGCTCAGTCTGCATGCGCGAAGCCGGTTCAATCTTAAACTGAACTGAGTACGACGATGTGTCGTGGTGAGGCATCGCAGATGTTTTCGTTATTGGACTCGACGAAGACGACTACGACCCTCTGCGGGCGAGTCGAAATACGTCACGCGACGGCGGTTAACTTTGTGTAGGCGACGGCGATCCGTGTGTGTGTGTGTGCTTTACACATTAATCAATAACACACTTGCCGCACTGCAATACCACGTTAGAGACTTCATCGTAATTACGATAATTGAAACTTGTTTACTTTCCGCGCACTTACCTCCCCCTTCCCCAATTCTGCCCTTCCTCGCGTCCGGCTGGCCAACCGAAAACACAAGCACATACACATACACACACACACACACATAGCCTACACAAGTGCAGTTTGTTGGTATCTGTTATGTGGTATATAGTCGAGCCCTCCACAATGTGTGTACATTCAACACAACGATATGATGTAATGGCATATTATATACCTACACGCGCGGTCACCGTGATAAAACGAGTGGAGCGAGAGCGGCGCGCGCGTCCGAAAAACAGTCGCGTCCATAAATCGAGCGCGTGTTACGCCCCCGCGCGCGCGATAATGAACAAAAGGACATTTTTAGAGACGGCGTGAGCGCGTCGGGTCCATAAATCTCGGATAGAACCGTCGCGTCGGCGGGGAGGACTCACAGATGGCTCCCCCCCACGATCCTCCCCGGAGGCAAAAGCGCGGCTAATTGAACGACGCCCGAAAATAGAACCGTCCAATATATACAATACGACTGCCACGCGGGCAATATAATATGTATATAGTATCATCTCTCGCAATTCCGTCTCTCGCTCGTTCTCAGACTCGTGAGTTCCTATAACTCAATCATTTTATAAGATGCAGTCCGTCGCCGGATACACGCTAATATCTGCCGTGTGTACGCACAGGCGTCGCGATAATTATTGCCACGATAATAATTTTTTATCGTCCACGGGCCGTCGACTTTTGTTGTGATGAATTATTATGGTCGGCGGGCACACCGTCCCGTTGTGATGATGATGATAATAATAATATTACACATGCAAGTCGCGACGAGATAACGGCGCCGCGGCGAAGGGGTGCGAGCCGGCCGCCATCAGTCGTGTGAAACATATTTTACAATTACCCAAAACAACAGTTGTTATTAATTATTATTATTACGCTCGCACACACACAATCTATACATGTTTAGCGTAGTTAGTCGGTCGCCTCTGTAAGAATTTAACTGCAGCCTTCCATTCTTAATAATGGGTTTAGATACGTTAGATGTGCTAGATGGGTTTTGATACGTTCAAAGATCAAATTATACAGTACTTACAATTTTAATATATTGATTCTAAGTTAAAATATAAAATAATGAATAAAAAAAGAGAATTTAAGCATCTCTTGCCAAATTTGGTATTCAATGGACTCCAATTGTCCAAACACACACGACTTGTGACCTCCAGTCGATTTTATCCTATCATTATATTGGCACAAATCGTAGGTGCATTTAAACGCTAGTATCCCGAATCCCTAGATTTTAATTATTAATACTACAGTACAATCATCATAATATTCACCTAAAAAATACGTTAATTAAAAAAAATTAATTGAAGTATTTGTTTTTATATACCTATGTTCAGTTTACTTCGAGACGACGGAATATATTATTCAACTGTTATTAACCTTTTACTAACTTTATGGATTCCCTACAAAAGAAATTTAAAAATAAAAAATAATACTGAAAGTATACCTATATCATACTCGGTATACTGATAACCAACAGGCAATGTCTTTAGTCATTACTAATGACTATATTAATATGAAATATATTATGGGTACTACATTACTTATTAAAGACAAAAAATATAGATTTAAATTTGTATATTTTAATCATGTATAAAATCGGCAAGTGAACAATGAAATAATTGATAGTGATCAAGAAAGTAAATCTATAATTATTATTATAGGCATTATTTTTTAACTCGATTCGGGATATTTATATTATACAAAACTATACTTAGGTACTTAACTAAAAAATACATATTATAGTAGAACGCATATTTACGACTTCTAATAATTTTTTGGTAGACCACAAACAAGAAGATAGCCATGCGTATTATGCAATTCTTAGTGATAGTAGTTTTTGGTTCACTACTTAAGCTCGAAATGAAAAAAATTAAATATTTTATTTCGTGTTTTTATAAAAACCAATTAGGTGGGTAGCTGATTTATGTAAATATTCTTTACTCAAATAGTTGGGTAAGTCTTAAATTTTAGGCAGGGGCACCCTGTGCGTTATATAATATATCCTGTGGTTGGGTTTGGTTAGGTTTGGTATAGGTAGATGATAATATATAGTATAGTAATCATTATTGCGTGATGTACATATTTATAATTCATAATATATTATGTTTTAAAAGAAACCATCTTTCCAAAACTGTGTGTGATTGACCTGCGAACGAGTTTTTTTGGGCCATGAAGAAAATCAATTACTATAATCATATTAAATTATATTATCCGTAGACACGGCAAAAACATTTTTTTTCTCTATCAACTAATAATAGTATTTTTTCACTGCGCCCGCACCGTCTTATAATAATAATAATATATATATATATTAATATACTCTGATGCAATGAAAGTGACGATGGTATTTTAGATTTTTATACGTTTATATTATTATGTCTCTCGTAATACCGCTGTGAATCTGTAAATTGCAACTCGTTTTCTGTGAATTACATTCGTTTTAATTAACTTTGCTTGTTAATGCTAATTATATTATAAGTATAACCACGATAGAAGGACGTTCTGTCTGATATGCGCATCACACGACGATGTACACAGAACATTCGTAATACATAATTTATACATAGGTAACCGAATAATTTAAAACCAAACACATCCTATAAATTACAGATTGACAATTGCGTTGTTGATATAGATATCAGCAGCCGTATAGCGTATACACATTAAACATATACTAAAAGGTTAACATTTAATATGTGTTACTAAAAAACATTGAGGTATTTGAATTCATGATGCTTCTCCTCTACTTATACTTGACAGCTTAAAACAGATTGGTGGCGCTCTTACACTCAAAATAAAGATACAACCTTCGAAGAACATCTTCAAGACCTTCGCCAAACATGTTTTATAAAAAGGTAGGTCACAATTTTAACAGTCGGTCACATATATAAATTGGACCACAACCTCATTTATAGTATAGTTATATTATTTTTATAGCAACAAAATTGTTTGTAGCCGTGTTTAAGTGCGTTATACTAGACGAATCTATATATGGGTGCTAATGGTATGCTCGAATCACTCTGTGCATACTTTTGAGGCGAAACTTTCCTTTTGTTCGTAATCTCTTTGTCCGTCTCTTTAATTTATTATAAAGGTTCGTTTCCAGAATATAAGCAGAATATATAACGAATTTACAGTCGTTTATAACAATATTATTATATTTTTAATTGATCCGAAACAATGTTTCGAACATGGTTCTTTGGGATCGGCCCCGAACAAAATTTGCTCCATGGCCATGTTCCGAACATATTTTATGAAATTGTTTCAATATCAATATAACGTTCGTTAAAAATGAAAAACAATGTTCACAGAGTGCGATTGTTTGCACGGAAACAGACTTTTATGACATTTCTATTTTGTTGATGTTATAAGTTTCAATCGTAAAATACACGATCACACTGCGTCGCTGATTAAACTCCTCTGGGACGCGGCCGTTGTTGGTTAAATTTTAGCCAAACGGGCCAACGAAATCAATGCTTTGGGACAGTGCTGTAGCTAGAGGTTGGTATTTGGAGACTTGGGTGATAGCCAAGTGCGTAGATGCGTTTAGGGGGGCAAAATCCAACCAAAATATACGTCTTATAAGTTCTCATCGAAAAATTGATTTAGTACCCCTGTTTTCCGGAGAAAAAAAGGTTGCTAACATATCGCCAGCGGCCTGCACTTTTCATTCTACCGACTATTATAGTCAAAATCATTTAATCCAAACGATTTTGTTTAATTTTGTGGTCAACGAGACCATTTCAAGCACGGACCACCACGCGCGGTCTGAAACTGAAACTGAACGCGACGATAGTGGAATGGTACCTCTAAAATAGTGATTCGGACCACGAACGACGGTCGTTCTCGCGTATTGGTATACACGAGTTGGTACGTCCGGTTACCGTACTTCATGTGGCGCCAGGTATTATAGAAATTATGTTTTTTTCGATTTCGTACGACGGCGCACCGTTATTGAAATCGATTTCACGATTTCCTCAGCTGAAATATAATCCTGTCGAGTCGAAAACGAACGAGACGCAAAACTCGTCGTTAGCGATCCACACTTACGCACCTTATACATCATTTGATTGAAAACGAAAGTCATCAAAACGATCACGGTGGCCGATGTGCGAGTGTTAATCGCTTGTCTACGTTTCCCACAGGTAAAAATGTCACAATTATTATACGTTCGCACAATTTATACTTCTGTGGTTTGATTTATTATTCAAATATTGTTGTTGCTGTTGTTGTTGTCGTACGCAATTCTTTTTGTCGATTTGATGTGCTAAGTAGTTAGTATTAAAATGTGAAAAATGTGAAAGATATGATTTCATATAAGTACTTTCATAGTTTCATAACCCGTCATGTTCAAACCCTTGAATATTATGTGACGATATTCAAAATAAAATTTCGTGTGTGGATCAGTAGTCATAATGTGTAAAACGATTTTCGATTAAACATTTAATTCCTTCTCCAAAGGAGTGAAAAATCGCATTCAATTCATCACACTAAAAATAATTATTTAATTAAAACACTTAAATATAATAAATAATATAAAATCATAATGCAGGTTGCTCAAATTCGTTGAAAAAAATGTTTTTTTTTTATTGTATACTTTTATTGTTTATTATTGATACTTTGTTCTATATATTATCGACCACATTTGATAGTTAAACATATATGCTTAAATTAAAAATAATAATTATCTAATTCTTAGAAAGTTTGACGTTTTCCTGAAACAATAAATAATAAAATAATAAAATTTTGCAGTTCATTTATCTTGATTTTGAACTTTTTTTCTCGAGTTTCACTGACGCATTTTTTTAATAATATAATATAAACACTTATATTTTTTTTATTGTTACCTATTATACCTGCACATTATGTTTTAATTTAAATTTAATTTGTCTTGAACACATTCAATAGTTGCAGTACCAAGGACTGTAACAATACGCTTGTTGACATAATAATAGTATAATAATATAAAGCCATTAAAATGTCATAAAAACGCATTAGCAGGCGCCTATAATCACGCTTTTATCCATCCAAACTATAGTAATGTTTTAGGTGGGTTCAGGTACCTATTCGGGTACGAATAATGTAGTGTTTTTATTTTTAATACGTCTGAGTAAATAATTTTTCCATAACGCAGCACGCCTATCATCAAACTTAAAACGCTTAAGATCACGAATTGTTATTGTTTTTTTTTCTCTTGCGATACTTTAACAATCGTATAATAATATTGTGCGACTGAGATGACCAAATATACATAATATACTTCAATATAATCGTATTGCGAGACTGCAGCTGAGAGGACCAAATAAATACACACATAATGTAGGTACCTAATAGGTGTTATGACTGTCGACGTCGTCCTCACGTCAACGGCTTTCGAATGAACGATGGAACATATTTTATAATTGTGCCCACACTTTAATGGCAGTGTAATCGTGTACAGATATATATTACACCACGAGTGTGTAGAAGTACGTAGGTACGACTGCAGCACGTGTGGGCGAATAATAATCACTCGTTATTCGTAATATACATAATATTAATATTATAATCATATTATTATCGTATAATGTTCAACTGTTATAATATAGGTAGGTAGACGAGGCGGACAAACGCGCTCGCCACTAACACCGGCCGAGTCCCACCGACGACAATGTTTATATTTTTAATATTGTCGCCTTTTATTATTAGGTTTGTCAGACATTGATTTAAAATAATATTTTATCGCCGTCGTTTTGTATACTGCACCACAGTCGTGCCGTATAGGCATGTACCTACGCGGATGTCGAGATGTACTTATAAATACATATTATTATTATATGTGTACCTATATATATATGTGTGTGTATGTGTGTGTACACAATTTATTATTATGACGCGTGGTGCATATTATTGCAAAAAGTATTATTATTATGCATTTTTCTGATAAAGAGCACACGTCAAAAAACCGGATTATCGTGTTTCGTACATCGCGAACATTTTGAGGTGCGTTACCCTGGCACCCCAAGGTAAAATTTTCGACTTGAAAACTGTTGGGTATTATGTTATTTGTTATGTAACAATTTGTAACCACAAAAAAAAATTTTGTAATCACACCGGTACCCCCGAAAAACCACTTTACAAGTTCCGGGTGCCAGGGTAACGTTACCCCCGGCACCCCGTACAACAAAAAATGAAAATGTCGACTTGAAAACTGTTGGGTATTATGTTATTTATTATGTAACAATTTGTAACCACAAAAAAAAATTTTGTAATCACACCGGTACCCCCGAAAAACCACTTTACAAGTTCCGGGTGCCAGGGTAACGTTACCCCGGCACCCCGTACAACAAAAAATGAAAATTTCGACTTGAAAACTGTTGGGTATTATGTTATTTGTTATGTAACAATTTGTAACCACAAAAAAAAATTTTGTAATCACACCGGTACCCCCCGAAAAACCACTTTACAAGTTCCGGGTGCCAGGGTAACGTTACCCCGGCGCCCCGTGCAACAAAAAATGAAAATTTCGACTTGAAAACTGTTGGGTATTATGTTATTTATTATGTAACAATTTGTAACCACAAAAAAAAATTTTGTTATCACACCGGTACCCCCGAAAAACCACTTTACAAGTTCCGGGTGCCAGGGTAACGTTACCCCCGGCGCCCCGTACAACAAAAAATGAAAATTTCGACTTGAAAACTGTTGGGTATTATGTTATTTATTATGTAACAATTTGTAACCACAAAAAAAAATTTTGTAATCACACCGGTACCCCCGAAAAACTCGATGTACAATATGTATGATTAGTATTTTATATACTATACGATATCGGACATGGCTTCATAATTGGAGAGCAAGCTATATTTGATGGTCAAATGAAAATGGTCATAATTAATTAGGAGGTACTCATATAAGATTACCTCGGCAATATTAAATTAATGGATGCAATGGATACAATTTCATCAACAGCCAATAAGCTGTTAAAAGGTATGCCATCATACATACAAGTTAACCGGTGTTCCGAACCTAACCTAACCCGATCTTTTCTGTCCAGAATTTTCTTTAGACAATAGATATGAAGTAATATCATTGACTGCTTATGAGGGGAAAATAAACATTCAAGAAAATATTAACAACTTCTTAGATAAGGAATTTATTGAGTGTAAAAGCTGCAAAAGTGAGAGAGTTATAACTGCCAGCATAAAAAACCATTTGTTGATAGAACTACTATCATTACCTACAGGTACTTTATACATTTTTAAATAAAGATAAAGAAAATCAATAAATTTATGTTTTTTAATCATTTTAATTCTTATACATTGTTCTATATTCTCAGATCTAGAAGCATCAATAAGCATATCCAATCTGAGTGATATAGGAGCAATCCAAAACAATTATGCAGGAGAAGTCCATTTGTATTTAGATGATATTCCAAAAACAATAAAAATTAATGATATTTATTTTTTGAGAGGAGCTATAGGGTTTTGTGGACAAGACCGGTGAGGATTAAGAGTGACCACAGGACACTATAAAGCGTTTGCATACAGATCAAATGACCAATGGGAAGTGTATGATGATCTCAGAGATGGCATATCATTAAATACAAAAAAGAAGGAAAATATTGAAATGCTATTGTATTCAAAATAAATTGTAAATATAAAACGTCAACATTTCGAATTAATTTTTATTTAAATATATTCCGTTTCCAATTAATACGTGAGGTGCTCAACAGGCATGTGACATTTATGTAAAATAAAAAAAAACATAGTTATCTTACTACAATTATTAGCAATTAATTAAAAATAATGCTAAAGAACACTTTACTGAAAATTAGAGTGAATTAGTAAAGTATAAGTTTAACTTATTTAACTATAAAAATTGTATTCAATGTAAATAATATAAAAGTATACTAAAATTAAATAAATAAAATTACAGGTAAATCAATATAAATTAAAACGATAGTCTGTCAGTTCATACTACTAAGTATATATTTTTAGTATACATTTATATTGCTGTAATTAATTGTATTAATCGAAACTTCTCTTTAGATCTAAATATATCACCTCATATTTCTCAATTGGTAGTAAAATGAGGCTATTTCAGCAATAATCAATAGTTTGTCAACAATTTGGGAAATCCATCGAAAATTGGATACAATTTTTTTTTAACTTAGAGTTTTGTACAACCTAAGTGTAAAATTGTATTCAAAATTTGTCCAAACATGAAAACTATTTTAATTATTCATTCATAACTTCAAAAACAATGGTCTAAACTCTAGATACTTGAAAATTGAAATGTAAACACATCTATATAAATGTCTTCCAAAATATTGAAAAACACTAAATACATATAATATATATAAAAGGAAGAAATCAATATTTAGGGACCACAAACATAGATGGAAAACTTTTTTTTTGAATTTAAAATGAATGGTTCAAATTGTCAACTGAACTGGACATAAGATATTGAGTTTGGTTCTAAAATCTTAATTTAGAAAAAAAATCCTATTCAACTTCTGAGACTCAGGTAAGCATATAATTCAAACATACAATTTTCAATTAATTTAAATACGAACTAAATAATGAATGTAAAAAGACAGTAGTTCCGAAGCACCGATGTGGTTACAAATTGTTACATAGTAAATAACATAATGCCCAACAGTTTTCAAGTCGAAATTTTCATTTTTTGTTGTACGGGGTGCCGGGGTAACGTTACCCTGGCACCCGGAACTTGTAAAGTGGTTTTTCGGGGGTACCGGTGTGATTACAAAATTTTTTTTTGTGGTTACAAATTGTTACATAACAAATAACATAATACCCAACAGTTTTCAAGTCGAAATTTTCATTTTTTGTTGCACGGGGCGCCGGGGTAACGTTACCCTGGCACCCGGAACTTGTAAAGTGGTTTTTCGGGGGGTACCGGTGTGATTACAAAATTTTTTTTTGTGGTTACAAATTGTTACATAACAAATAACATAATACCTAACAGTTTTCAAGTCGAAATTTTCATTTTTTGTTGTACGGGGTGCCGGGGTAACGTTACCCTGGCACCCGGAACTTGTAAAGTGGTTTTTTCGGGGGTACCGGTGTGATTACAAAATTTTTTTTTGTGGTTACAAATTGTTACATAATAAATAACATAATACCCAACAGTTTTCAAGTCGACATTTTCATTTTTTGTTGTACGGGGTGCCGGGGTAACGTTACCCTGGCACCCGGAACTTGTAAAGTGGTTTTTCGGGGGTACCGGTGTGATTACAAAATTTTTTTTTGTGGTTACAAATTGTTACATAACAAATAACATAATACCCAACAGTTTTCAAGTCGAAAATTTTACCTTGGGGTGCCAGGGTAACGCACCTAACATTTTGTTGTTTTTTTTTATATATATAATATATATATATATATATGCCAAAACGATTTTCAAAAAGTATGACTACCCACTATACGACAGCTATAATGTGACAAAATTATTATAATATCATTGAAGGGTTCGCGGAAACGTTGAATATCATAATAAATTAATAAAATAAAAGCGCCTTCGTTCGAAACGTCCGTTAATACCTGCGGCGTTTCGCAAAATATTATAATATTATTTAATATATTTCTACGATTCGTTTCGTCGATTCACGCTCAACCGTTTCGGATGGACGCAATACCCGATAGGTACATTATCATAATATGCGTACACGGACCGACGAACCAATAGCGACTGTTCAAAAACGGTTTTTTGTACCGACAAAAAAAAAATAGTTATTGAGTTGACTTGTTGCACATTAAAATACGATTGATCTATGCGCGATATATTCTTATAATTTATTATTATGTTATCACAGACCGAATCCGATTCACATAGGCGAAAATATATGGGTCAGGTTAGCCTCATGGTCTGATCTAATACTGACTGGATAACAAAATATACTGACTTAATGGAAAATTAAATTAAAACTACGAAATTTATTTTACAATTTGAATTTTTTTCATATTTATCATTTGACCTGTCCTTATAAAATATTTTAGTTTCGATTTTACCAATCGATGATGGTAGCGGTGCTGTCGATTTTTGTTTTGCCGAAAATCGTATAATGTAGATCTAATTGCAGTTAAAGTGTCGGACTGTCCAGAACGGATAGAGTGTCGGATACAACCAAAAAATAATTTCTTCACCGGTGGCTTTAGTACGATATTATAGAAAGATAGCCTTGTCACTTTGACTCATTTATAATAATAGTAGTAATAATAATAATCGATTTTCATTTGATGGGATTCATAACTATATTATTTATACCCATGGTATCCTATAGCATATAATATGACATAAATTAATAAATAAATTTGAAGTATATCATAATGCCTGTTGGGTTTGACACATTATATGGAATTTGCATAATTTTTCTAATTTCAGTAAATGTTTTTCGAAAAATATTACATTATATTTCAGGTATGTGCCATGTGCATATATTCAATAAACTCGTTTTCTCATAATTTTTGAATATTTATGTATATGTAATTTATAATAACTCAAATTGACAATTTTTCTTAATGAAAACATTAAAAAATACTAGTTGTTTGCAAATAATATAGTGACTATACTTTCATTTCGAAATATTATAAATTTTATTAAAATATAAAATAATAACATAATATTATAATACATGCGTCGTGTATGATATTTTTTTTCCATTATACGTATTCTATTATCATCTAATACGCAACAGAGTGTCCTATAATAAAAATACTTCTTAGTTTATTCCAGCTTTTATACTTTTTTTCTAATATATATTATGTATATTTTTTAATATTTCAAAGTAATTGGTTTGCATATATGCTTACTTGCAGATCGGTTTAGTCGATAAATAAACGCGGCTCATTCTTTTTTTTCGTGTCCTCCGCATATATTATGATGGATCGAAGTATTTTTTTATAAAGTGTGTTGATAAAATTTTTTAAATCTATCAATTACGTATACATGAACGATGAACGATATTAGCGTAAAACTGTGTCTATATATAGGAAAAATACTTATTAAACAAAACATATAATAACTATTTACGTATTTATACAAAAAAAGGTGCAATCATTTTTTTTTTAACTTTTAGAACAAACTCTCTTTTTGACATTTTTCCATGTTAATCATTGATTTATTACAAAATATTTGTTCATTAATATAAGAATTCATTGTATTTTTCTAAAAATATTACGATATTTCACGATGAATGAATCACCGCACATAGGTATACTAGGTACTGTTTGGTCTCCGTGTATTGTATAACTTATAAGCGCCGTTTCCATTTTCTAGGATTAAAAATATTTGTTTTAATAAATAATATATATTTCCGTTGTTTAGACCATATTGAAAAAACTTTTCAAATGGCAGTCGAAATTCAAAACAAACATATTAAATAGTCATATAGGTACAAGGTACATGCATAAAATATAATTCATATACGACGTTGGAGTATGTAAGGTAAGTTAGTATGTATACATTTATTATTAACTTGCGTTTCGTTTTATTTGTATACGCAGTGTACTGAACGTCACAACTGTTAAAAAACCGATGTCATTACTATGGTATATAATAATATATGATAGCGTCCTACTTAATCTAAATTCTAAAGTCAACTAAACTATGGATAAACACGAAAATTAAAAATATTTGTCTGTGCTATATCAATGTGGAATGTTATTATTTTAAGAGAAAACAGAGTGCTACTGATATAGACGTTATATACACGGACAAAACAAAACAGTTGTTTATACTATAAAAGTAGTAGGATTGACTGTATATTATAATTGCTATAGGGATACCTATAAGATTCATCAGATTTATTAAAATATTATAGTTAAGTTATTATAGTTATTCGAACTGCAATATGCTATTTTAACTATAACTTTTAGTAAATTCAAACATTAAAAACTGCATTAACTATAAAATATAGTAAACCTAACTATAACTAATAACTATATTTATATAGTAATAATAAGTAAATCATTTTAGTTATTTTACCTATTAAATAGTTATATTTACTATAATTTGTTCAACTATAATATTATAATAATTTTTTTTCCGTGTAACTTATATGACGTCTAAACTGTTAAAAAAAATATGCCGTTACTATGATAATATAATAATATAGGATACCTACTTATAATCTAAATTCTAAATCCAACTAAAGAATAGTGGTATACGTATTGATGGTGGGGAAAATATGAAAATTAAAAATATTTGTTTGAGCTATATTAATGTTGAATGTTATTATTATAACAGAAAATAGAGTGCTACCGATGTAGTCACAATTAAATAGGACGACGCAACTGTTAAAAAACCATCTCATTACTATGATATAATAATATAGAAATGGGATACATACCTACTTAGTTTAAATTTTAAAGTCAGCTAAATAATAGTCATATAATTAACGATGATAGTGGTAAATATGAAAATTAAAAATATATGTTTGTGCTATATCAATGTTAAAATATGTTATTATTATAACAGAAAATAGAGTGCTACCGATGCAGTAGTCGTTATAGCTAAGGCGTTGTATATAATATATATACCTAGGTATAATAAGCTTATACAGCTTAACACTTTACGGTCTATACTCAATTCAACATTCCAACAATACGTATGAATTATACTGTGTGCCCGTTGTCGTGCGGATCATCGTATATATATTATTATATAGTCTTGTGGTTGTGTATCACGAAAGTTTGAAAAATAAGTAACTACGCTATATTATATATCACTGCGCGCCGTATATCTAAACGGCATGAAACGTTTCTATAGGTACCTATGCCCCGCGTAAAATGTTTTATGGTTTATACCGTGCGCATGGACCTTTGTTCGGTATCGGTGCAGCCGAATCGACGGTGGCGACTGTTAGCGGGAGTGGACCATATAAGCTCTCGCAATACTCGCGTTATCCGAATTCGATTTACTACAATAATAATACTAACAGCAAAACGTTTCTTCCATCGGTTGTGTCAAGTGCGACGATATATAATAATATAATAATATTGTGCGAGACGCATTCTCGCAAACGTCGTCGGTTATATCGCAATACCAGTGCAGATACGACACACACACACATAATATGTGTAACTTATTTTTGCAGTATTGTACATACTATATTATAGCTGCAGTACATATGATATATATCTATATGTGCGGTGAGTGCGTGTGTGTCTTTTGTTCGAGTGAAAGAAAAGTCGTGTTCCAAGGGGTTATATTTGCCGGGCCGACAATTGGTTGCGCAAACGTCGTCTGCGCCACCGTCGCGGTGTCAAAGTCAGACGCGTGCAACAATGCTTTCTTTACAATGCCGCGAGCGCCCGCAATATGTTGCCTTAGTAGAATAGTCACTTATACATAGTATATAAATGGACCGCGGTATGGGAGAGAGTATATTATATATATTTTTTTCACGAAAAAACGTGTCTTGCCCCGCACATGATATTAGAGTGTACAATAATATATTATAACCACGTCAATATGATAATAATATGTATATGTTATGTACGTTTAAATATTATTATACCAGTGTGGAGAACTAGGGAGCCTTCGCCCGTGTATATTGCAGTGTGCGGAGTAAGTCGGTTTCGCGTCTACAACGTGGTATACCACGGTATAGAAGCAGCAGTACCAGCTGCCAAGTCGGACGAGTATAATATAATATATAGGTACATTATAATATCTCGTATACGCATTGTATCGGGTGTGTATTATTTTGTATTGTCGTGTGTCGTATCCTCACGCGCGGTCTTTTGGGGAGGATTCCATACCCGCCCATACCTATTGTGTTCTTCAGCAGAGTGTATGTGATCCGCGCAAAAACCGCAACGGTGGCTGGTAAAAATGACCAAAAAAAAAGTGCGTTGTTCAACAATAATATAATAATTCGTTTCGGTATTCGTGCGAAGAAAATCGCCACCGACCGAACGACTCGTGTATTATATGCACATCATCACCACAGGGTAGTGTATAATACGCGAAGTCGATTAAAAAATTATTTTCTCCGCGCACAATGCGAGTGCGAAGTGTTTGACGCCGCGTGGTTGTATCGATGTTTACTTCAATAACAATAATATAATATAATACGCGACCGCGGTTGTGGTACACATATTATTTATGTTACCCAAATACGCCCCAGGTAAAACGGTATAAATTTTTTTTTTTTTTGCAGAGGTGAGCTGTAGGTGTGTCGGACAATATGCATCAAGCGCAAAAAATGACCGTCGGAAAACTCGTGTTTATACGTAGGCGTATCGTATCGTATATTGTTATTTTCGTATTATATATCGTTTTCATCTATATAGTCTTCAAATCTACTAAACAACCATCGTGGTTCACCCGTTGAACCACAAATATGTATATATAGTTGGCTCTACATTAATAATTGTTTTTCGTCTAAACCTATTAATAACGACACGCATATTATAGTCACGTATATCCATTCAAACGAAAGTATCACGCTGGTTTCTGTAAACTAATAAACGCGAGTTTTTTCTAAAACGTATTCAATAACAATATATTAATATATACCTACATGGGTAATATTGTGCACGGTTATGTAATGATCGTGTATACCTATACCCATATAATTATTATTATTATTATTATTATTATTATTATTATTCCATAGGTATAAGTTATTGTGCTTCGTGTTTTAAATAATACATTTCCGTTGAAATGACTAATATCGTTATATAATATGTATGAAATGTTGTCTTAATTTACCTAATTGGAAGTTATACGTCTTATTACTATTACTATTGCACGCGCTTCACAAATAGTCATCTGCAACAGTTACACAACACCGAGACGTTATTTAATGCAAACAAACTAATAAAACGCACGGGAATGCTTTCTCCGAACACAAATTAAACGATTCAAAAACAAATTTTAAAAAAAAAATCTCATAGTATAGCCGCAATTCGGATAGATGTGTGTATCGGATTACGTCGAGTTAACAATATTTTATCATCATTATTTTGATACTGGATTATAAAATTGACAGTGTTAAAAAAAACCATTATTATGGTATAAATATGTATCGGGTATTAGGTATGTGTTAGGAAATTAGAAAATATTTGGGTATAATAATATACATGTTATAAATACGTTGCGAAACCCAGGTGTTCGTGTCTTATATTTTTAAATCCGTTTTTATGGTTACAAGTTTTCAAAATTAAATTACGCACTACCATATTATTATATAGCTGGTATAATAGTAATATTGTAAAATGTAGTATAATTGTATGACTGATCATAACCACAGTGAGTATATTATGTTAATACAGGAATAGAGAATAAAAAACGACGGATTTTTATCGATTGTTGCAGGTGCATAAAAACACTTCATTCTCAATCTGATGAGACCGTCTCTATACATGCAGTAGACGTATCTCATAATATTAGTAATAATAATAATAATAAAAATATGACACACAACAGCTTCATTTTTCAAAACCGATACGTGCATAATACTCGGGAAAAATCAGTGTAAATATTTGTTTATGATTTTGATCTTCCGAAATTATTTTAATGTGACGTTGATGTATCAATATACATTTTGGTCACCATAGTGTTATTTCGCTTTGGTGATTGTCACCATAGTAACACCCTATAATGCACATCACCACCAATTGTTTGTTTCCCATCAAAATCGGATCGGATGAGTGAAGTCCTCCGCGATAATAACTAGAACGTATTTCGTCTATATACATATAAATATACGTAATGTGTCTGCTGAATTGAGAAATGTTTCACCCTTGTGGTAATGTCCCCCTTCCTCCATCTAACATTTGTAATGTCAACTTTTGACACTAAAAATGAATTGTATACGTAATATATATAACATTAAACGTGAAAAACAAACCCAAAAATGAGAAATAAACACATTTAGTTATATAATATCAAGGAATATAATATGAAGAAATCATCGAGTGCTTTTCAATTCGTCATTACCTACAATATAATAACGGTATTAATAAAAAATAAAATCAATTTTCTTGTGTGATAACAATATTTATTAATATATATACGAAAATATGTATATTATATAGGTATTTATAAAACATAAATTACACTTAAGGTCTTGGACCTTTCATCACATCTAAGCAACTAAATACTTTTCTGGTCCACATGTATATAGTTCGTGTACCTATATATACAGTGGTTTTTGAAGCACGCTCAACCCATTTATTTTCTTAAATTATGAATTTATTTATGTTATGATTTTTACAATTTTTAAGTATGCTCCCAAGTCTAAATACCATTTTTTTTTATATTTTTTTATATGGCGCTTAAGGATCAGCTATGACATGACTATTTTATTAAGGTTTTATTTGAATATTTTAAAGATATATATGTCAGTTACGCTGTATACATTTGGCGCAACTATACAATATTATATAAATTATAAATAACGTGCACAAATATGTCCTAGTTCGATGAACCAAACTTAAATAACGTACTTGGGAAACGGGCAAAGTGACGATAAGCTCGGAAATGTATTCTATAGGTACCATCTACGCATTCATCGCACAATACGGAATACCGTGACAGTGCGCACTTTTTACTGCGCAACCAAAGCGCAAAAACGGTTTAATCATCGAAATCGTTGAGAATTGGACAGCATCTTGGAGGAAACGGTCGGTGCCAACAATTATTGTCCACTGATCAACAGACATGATAATATATAATATCATGCTAACCTAGTCGCCGGTAGTAAAGCCCACGGGTCCGCAGCCACGTTGTGTCATGTACCTTTTTTCTATTTTATGTATACAAAATATTGTTACTATTGGAACATTGAGAGTCCGTTCAAAAAATTTGACTCACGATTTAACCACTGAAACTTACATTATGTCAATCGTAACCGAAAAAACAATAAATATCATATAGATTGTAGTTTGCTATACGTCAATCTTATCAGTGAAAAAAGTACATTATTGTAATTTATCTTTCTCACCTAGAGTTGTATGAATAAAATTACTATAGGTATATATTTTCTACTGGGTGGCATATCTACTTATGGACCTATAATGTATAGTATCTCACAAATCTACAGAAGTGTAGTTAGAATTGTCACGTAGCAGTGCAAATTTTTTGTTTGTCAGTCTTTTGAATGTCAACTTTTGCCGCCTTTATTTCCAATTGTTAATATTATGCGCACCAGAAATAAATCTAGATGTCATCAATCGTAAATAATTAATGCGCATTAGTCTAATGCGAATTAAAAAGGCGTTTATATATTATACACCCAACTCTCAAATCAACTCAATCTAATGCGCATTAAAAATTGCTTGTTATAAAGTTAGTAAATAAAAATAAATTTTGTACATATAGTGTTATATAATTAAATAAAAAATAAATTAAAATATTAAACATTCATTTATTTAACATTTTAATAAGCCATACTTACCAATATATAAACTACCTATTAGAAAGTATGGAAATAATTAAATACACACATTTCTTATTCAATGTGCAATAGCCAATTTTAGAAGTAGAAATAAATTTTGGATTGGTGGAAGTGATTTAACAAGGGGTCGCGTATAGGCAACTCGATGCCTTATAGTCGTTACGCTGTGTGGTTGTGTGCGAATTAAATGATCATTAGTGTGCGTAGATGCGTTCGGAATCCAACGTGTGCCACTCTTGCACGCACACGTCAAGAAATCGAGAAAAACGAAATATATTCTTCTATAATAGTTCTATGCATCACTTATAAAAACTAGCAAAAGCGGTAATAAATTAAACATACTTCCTGGAGTTCGATTGTAATTTCAAAAAAAGGGTTGAGTTCGTAACATCCTAGACTATGCTTTGTAAGAATCACTTATTTTTATATAAAACCCAAAAAGCCTAAAATAATACAAATGTAATGCAATTATTTCATGAGATTTATTAAAAAAATATCCAAATTGAAAATGGTCCTTTAAAATTGAAAATCGACTTCCTAGAAAGCCTAGTAAATAAGTTATTTTTCCAAAGAATTCATACATAATATATTAAAAATTAAAATCAGACATTCGGAAGTATGTGTAATTTACCACCGCTTATTGGTGTAAAAAGTACGAAAAATACGTGTAATACGATGCCCTTAATAACTATTATAAAATATGTTAAGATCGTAACAACTAATATAAGGGTTAAATAATTATTATACATATTATATTTATATTTATATCTGCAAATATTGAATTAATATATTCATGTAAAAAAGTGCCACCCGGGGCAACACGTCTATGGCAGCATTCCGAATATTCCACTTTAACGTCGATTCGATTTATATATGTTTTAAAACAATAATCAGGTTAATTTAGTATTATATTAAAATCGATAATACCTATAGGTTAATAAAATTTATAAAATTTGTAATTTCAAATTCTAGTACTTGAACATTTATAGTACAAGGTTATGTCTTGTACTTGTAATTATATTCGTTACTGTATTTTAATACATTTTACAAATTGTTACTCATAAATTATCATTATGAATACTTAAAATTTTTAAAATGCCTTATTATAACCACTTTAGTAAATCGAACTCTACTCACGTTTTTTCAAATACCATAATTTATCAATGCTTTTAGATTTATAATAACACTAATAATTCAGAGCACCAAGGTGAGTGAAGTGAGACGAGACGTCGTTTAACCAACCAGATTTCTGTGTTCTATAAATCGTTTTAAATCTTTTAAAATTTTTTTTCTCTTTTTATGCATTATTATACCTTAAAAAATAATTTTTTTTGCGATTTTTCTGTTCTTTGATTTATTAATATTGTATATCTTATATATTTATAAGGACATTTCAATTAAACGTATACTATATTGACACAATGACACCAGATGGCAATACTTTTAACTGTCGAAGTACTTTAATAGGTAATATAATAATGTCAAGATCTTATTAATAAGTAAATCGCAATATTTAATAATATAATTTATGCGCACTCATATTTTACCTGTAATATTTAATTTATAACTTCATAAGAATTTCGAAATGTTTTTATTTAAACATATTTATGTAGGTACCTATACTTTGGAAAAAAACTGAAATATTAGACGAAGTGAATGTTTGTGTATATAATATATATATACACAGTTAAAATAACTCAATTAAAAATTAATATACAAGTATAATATTAAACTCATTATGAAAGTTTAACGTCATTATTTTTTTACGAACCTATTATAAACCGGAGAATATTAAATTTATGGACATAAAGCTATTTAGTTAAAACCAAACGTTTTGTAAAAAGTAGTTTGTATAATATACAATTAATTAAATATGAAAACTAAATGTACAATACCGACGCGGGTAAAGTGGTAAAAACAAAAATTAGTCAAATCAAAAATTATTCCAACAGTGTACTAAGAGAGTTTATTATTCATGGTCTTGTGAGTTGTGTTGTTGAAAGTTAATAATAAAGTAAATGAAAAAAAATTTCGGATTTACCATTAATTTCTAAACACCACACTGACTAATTAAAACGGATAATTAGTAAAAAATATTATAATCTCAATCGACATTAATCTTAGTGTGGACCTACTCGACTTCGAGTTTAAAATTGTAAACTCACCTATAAGAATAAATTACAGATTACTAATATACAACCAATATAATACCTATACACTAAGTCAGGCATGTCAAACATGTGTCCCGTGGGGCGCATGTGGCCCTTGCTTTATTTTTTTTATGGCACGTGGATAGCAATTTATTAAAAACAATTAATTAAAAAAAATTTAACAATTTTCTTTTCTTGTGACAATACTATGTTAGTGAGAGGAAAGTAACGTGACTTTTCTTTCGATAAACTGTAATTGAGTAAGTATTGTACAGTATTGTAAATAAAACCCTAACCTATCTATCTACAATTTTTTTTTCGATATATTTTTATGTGCGGTTTTTATAGTATAAACTAATCAATATATTAATTGGTCTCGTTATTACTTTGAATTTGAAATGCCTGCACTAATAAGAGATGGACAATATATTTTATTTAATGTATACTTGAGGATAATATTATGTTTAGTAAACAAGCATAATATATTATTATATTGTATAGACGACCGTTTTATTCTACGCAATGGACCATTGCATAATGTAATAGATACTATCATTATTTCAGAAAACACTAGGTAACATTTTTGTAAATATTTCTTTTTCATAATTTTAAGTCGTTACAAACACGTCGTTTTTGGAAATAAATGATATAGAATATAATAAAAAAAAGAACGTTTAAAAAACGTTAATGGGTTTTAAAAGATCGCGAGTGCCTTACGTCAAATAGATCACTCGGTATAATATAATAAATATAAGCGCAATAGTATATATTATATGCTCTTATTATTATGTTTGGTATTATTACGGTTGAAAAACGTAGGTATAGGTACATCGGGGTGTATTATCGCGGAAGTATACCCACCGACTCATCGAGAGAGCCATGTGTTCGCTTGCCCCGCGTTCTCACCCCTTGGTTGTTGGGAACTCTTGCGGGCCACCCCTCTGGAGCAGACAAAGGTCGGAGAGGACACAATGTCGTGCGTCGAAAGCCGACAATGAAGACATTATACAAACCCTTATATTATTATTGTGCGTAAGTACGGGAAGATAACGCGCGGGGATCCGTCGATTCTGCGTGGCCAATGGCCCGTGTAAGTTGCGAACCGGTTTCCGCGGGATCGTCCGGGTGGTGATCATTTTATTTTCATATTGTTACCCCCGCACCCATACCTATACCGAAGGATATGTCCTAAATCAACAACGAATTTATTCATTTCATCTCCAGCTGACGATGATAATATTCTAAGATGAAACATGCGGGACAAATCTAAATTTCCTTTCACAACAGTTTTCGCTCCCACTCCATATCGACTCATCTCTACATCAGGGGTCTCTAACCTACAGAAATAGTTTTTCGAACCAGCCCTTCAAGCTAACTGATATTCAAAAAATATAATGTTAGCTTTGAATTTATTTATTTTTCACTTAATAGGACAGCCTTAAAAGGTGTTTGTTAAGATGTTGTAGTTCGTAACATCTAAAAATAGCTCATAATCAATAGTAACGTAACATAATATTACAATTTATTTTTGTTATATAAAATAATATATACCTATAGTTCAAATAATATTTATAAATAGTAAAATAAAATTATAATATTTTTATATTTCTTAAATTTACATTTGTATCCATTTCCAAACAATTTTGGCCTACGAAGCCAAAGTGTATTTCAAATCCGTTACGCCATAACTCTGCTCTATAAAGCTGTTTCTAAATGTTAATATCATATTAATAGGTATGGAAATATAACAACAACAATAATACAAAATACGATTAAAAATAATTTTTATATTATCGTTTGAATTTTAAAATAACATGTAAAATATTATAACAATATGGAGTGGATTTGGGTAGTTAGGTATATAACTACAATTGTATATTAAATAAAATACACGTTTTTCAGATATTGCAAATACCAATTGTAATAATAGTATGTGCCTTAATAAAATGTAATATGTGTTTACGTGAGTAATGTGGTATGTATAAGTGTATATTATAACGTCCTTACAACTTATAGCGTAATAATGGTTAACATTTTTCATTTATTTTTTTTAACCATATTTAAATATATAATAACAGTGTATGATATTTTAAAATAAACAACAAGTGTGTCTTAAAAAGCATCGTACATAATATATGTAACTGAATTACATACGACTCTAAAAAATTACATTTTTCATTAAAAAAATTCTTGTTTATATACGACAATATTTTTTGTTATTTTTCTGAACTTGCGTATTGTCTTAGGGTATAATTTAGCAAGACCCAACAATAGTGAACACTTTTCATTAACTCTCTAATGTTTAAAAATTTATTACTACTAAAAAAAATGGTTTGAAAATTCTTATAGTTGAGAAAAAATGATGTAGCAGGACGTTTCAATCAAATTTAGAAGACGTGTGTCATCTATTTTTATAGGACGTCATTAGAAATTCGATCATTCAGCTTATTTGTTTATTTTTCCATCACGGATGCACAAACTCACAAGACTATTATTATCGTTATACGAACACTAAAATTATTTACAGTTTTGTTTTAAATACACATGTATATTTATTTTTTTTTATAAGATTTCAAAATAAAAAACAAGACGAGTAGCACAAAATGACAGTTGTAATTATAATGGTTTGATTTGTGTCTACCGTTTTTTTTATTGCTTAAGCAATCAACACAATAATATATATCATTATAATCAAACTTTACAATTTAAGTTTGTTGAAGATAGTTGGAGAAAACTAATTGATTTATTGTCAATTTCTCACAAAAATATTTTCCAGGCGCAATTATTTATATAACTATCAACAACGTTTGTCAAAAAGTGTAAGTTCAGAACTTTTGTATTTTAATAAAATTTTGGACATACACAAGGCGTATTCTTGTTACGGCCTGTTATACCGAATTCTCATAATTTGTTACACATTATAGTCTGCACTGGACACGATAAAAAATAACAACGAATTAATATGATCACATCTCCGTGAAACTCGTGTCCAAACCTATAATATTTTACGAGTGAGGTCAGTCAAAAACTGTTATATTTTTAAAAAGTATAACACATAATATTTTAATGTGAAAACCGAAAACCTTGCAACAGGCCAGGTACATAATAATAATTAATAGTCTAAATGTATACCGATTTAACGCGTTTTGCGGCGAAGGCGATTGGTCGATGGAAAAAAAGCGATCGCGTAATACTTTTACCCGTCTGTACCATCGCGGTTGTCGTCGGTCGTCCGACCAGCGTGGTATACATAAAAATAATAAATACCTTACAATTATACGATCTGTTTCGCGTATATATTATTATTATAATATAATTGAACGCAATTAATATAATATATACATATGTAATATTATACATGCATTGAATTCATTAAGAAAAAAAAGAAATAGGTACCTATAAGTACGATGTCTTCGGTTGTGCAACTGCGGCCACGCGTGTACAGCGCATAATACGCTGTATAGGTATAATACGTATTATATTATACGTATACCTATATCTATAACTGCGAACACGTCATCGACTTTCCGAGGAGTTATTCAACTTTATCCAACTCTAAAATATATACAATTGTATCGCTCGTATACGGTTATTTATACATACATACATCGCCGCCATATATATATTAACATACCCACCTATAAAGCCTAAAGATATGTTTTTGGGCTGGGTACAACTTTTTTTTCCATTCGATTTTCGCGAGGCCGGTTTTCGTAACACTTTGTCTATTGTCATAGGAACGCATATCAATATATAATAATAATAATAAAAAAAATTTTAATTTTCCTAACAAAATGTAACATGTTACTAAAGATATTTTTTCACTGCACTATACTACAAAACATAGATACCTATGATTCTTCAATTTTCCTTGACGAGGAAAAATGTCTTATCGCGTTTTACTTTAATAACATTAACAAATTGTTTTGTATAATTTATATTTACGATTGAGTTATAAGCAGGTACAGTATATAATTATAATATGCACTATTTATAGCCTTACTATACGACTTAATTACACCGATGGGAAGACAGCAAAAAGGACTAAGCGACACTTCGGATCCAAATGACATAAATTATACTATTGAACAAAGAAAAATATGTGTTTTCCAATGTGCATGCGCAAAAACATACTGTAAGCATCATTAAACGAACAATATAATGTTTTAGTTTTTAGTTTAAACGCTACATTTATATTTTGTTTGATAAAAAAATAGCCTCTAAACGACAATTATATAGGGAATAAATGACATTATGTTTAGGGGTCGAGCCATGTTAATCAAAAAAAATTTTTTTTAATATTGAATACTTTTTTATATTGATGAAAATGAGATATTATAATATAGATCATAAATAATAATAATACAAAAATATAATAAGGGAAAAGTGCATTAGATAAATAAATTATGTAAAAAACAAATGTAGGTCATAAGTGCCAACATTTTTAAACAAATGTATTAAAATTTCCATATCTACGTAAATAATAATAAAAAATTTGAAAATGTGTATTTATAATAATATAATATGAACGTTTAAATAAAAATATAAAGCATTTTACGAATAAAATTACAAATCCTACGTAAAAAAGCGTTATTCCTTGTTAAGAAATAAAAAAAATACTAAAATCACAACCAAATGTGTTTTTACTCTCTTGAAAACCTTGAAAAACGTCGCTTAGCCCCTTTTGCCGTGTCGTAACCATTAATGTATACTACTATTATACCTACTATACAGACTATTCAATTCATTCATCGACGTGTGTATAACATCGTGTTAATATACAGCTACTATATGGCAGCGTATTTACAATAATGATATAGTATCGTGACGTGAGCTTGTAACGTGTGTTTTTTACGGTCTTATTGTAATTATAAACCTTCGTAATAATATGTATATTACTATAATAATACTATTGCAATATTACAGTCGTTTAATACTCTGTGTGTGTGCGTACATAATATTGTATGTTATTATATTATTATTTTACCGCCGACGGACGACGGCGGCGGTCTAATAATTATTATCGCACGCTCCGTTCGGACCACTTTTCTCGACGACTATAGTCGTGGTATAATAATATAATAATATTATTATGCAGCGATAGGTGTACCTGGGTCAAATGGTTTAAATGGAAGAGACGGTAGGAAGCGAAATTGCGGATGGCAATAACGTTTTTTAAGAAAAAAAACGCATCCCACAAAAGTTACGCACAGTTGTTTTTTTTTAATTATATCACATTTGTCGTTCGACCCGTCGGCGGTACTGGCTGGCGACGATGAGTGGCTGCTTAAAATGTAAAATGTTATAACAATATTATGACATATAGCGTATAGAGACATCGGCAAACGACCGAGGCAGCAACATATTATTATTATAAAGCCGATTAGAACAGGGCCGGTCGCTATTTGCTGCATTTCCCCGATTACAGTTTCGTATTTTATGGGTTAGGTATGTTACATTATTATAAATTTTACGAAATATTTTCGCACGCACCAAATAGACGCCCCCCAAAACTGGTCGGATTAATAGACCCCGTTTGATATAATATAGATGACGACAACGTAATAATATTATTGCAATGACGCCACCGGTTATTATAATATTATGTATAATATATTATGTATTCATGTACACCTGCGATTTATGTAATGTTTAATTTTTTTGTCATGATGTAGTCTTTGCACGGAACAATATAATATTTATATATTGTATACAGCATATATATAGCTAAAAACTGCATTCCAATCGCGCGTGTTACAGTGCAGATAATATGATTTAAACTCGCGCCGAAATTGGCTCACCGACAAAAAAACATAATATGCACTTGCCTGTACGGTTATAATAATATTATACTACCTACCTATACCTTTTGCGAGATAGTAATAATTAATTAATCGTCGGATGAAAATTTACGTCCCGTCTGTGCGCCTCGTTGTCAACGAGCGCCCGTCCTATAATAATACAATTGTCTTTCGATTTATTACTCGTCTATTATTATTATAGTACTGTGTTGAATCAATCTATTGAAACGCGCCATATTTAACGGTAAGTAGTCCAAGTATAGGTGCTCTGCTGTGTAAAGGTATCTCCGTGGCATACATTATATTATAGTCTAATATGGTTACGACGCTAAATGCTAATGTCGTATAACGCGTTGCTGGTCACGGTCCAATCGTTAAGCTCTCGTTTCATATTATACACCCGCGTATACCTAATACATATACGTCATTCGTGTACCTACGACTACTGTCATCGGCTGTACGATATGTTTGCGTGAGTATACACAACACACTCGGAGAACATAAAATAAGACTATCTTTTCATTGATACCACGCGGCGCTGAACAAATGTAGCGCAAAACGCGCGGAGGGTGTGGTGCATCGAGTAATATATATATACAGGGTGCTCCCGACGGTCGTTCCACCTTTAGAACAAACAGGCAAGCTCGGTGAAGTGGCCCTTGACAAAATTCAGGATTGTTAAAATGTTTGTATATATTATAATAATAAATTGTTATAACGCGATAAACAGAATAAAATAATAATAATATTATATTGCATGTATTTAATACGCTCAAAATTGTAACTCTATAATAATAATATGTCAATACGCACTGTTACATAGACACCTGTTAGAGCGGCGCGGGATGTAGGATTATTTGAAGCAAAATATGCTTCGTGTCTGGAACGGCCAACTGGGAGTGGCCGATCTGGGAGGGTGTTTTAAGACCTCAAGTCCCCACCGCGATTGCATGACAAATATTAAAATCAATAAGTGTTACCTGCGAGGCTAGAGTTATCCCTGTGTGCCACACTCTGGTGTGGTGATAAAAAGATTAAAAATATACAATTTGGTTCGAAAACTCAACAATTTCATGCTACTACTGCAGCCTGATACGCGACTAACAGTATTGGGCTTAGTCAGTTATCGGCAATACAGGTAATTGCAATGTGATACGCATATCAGTATAATATTGAAGTAGCAACTTCACGGTGGATATCCACACTTATCGCACGGAGTGTTTGTTTTTTAATTTGAATCGGACGATTTCGTGTTTACTTCTGAACTTTTCGTTCTAATATGGGCGTCATTCATTGTCGCAGAAACACCCTGTATCACAGTTGCATCGAATAATAAATACCGTCGACACGAAAAACTTTTATCGCACATGGCACGAACCTATATAATATATACGTATTAACAATATGTTGTATAACTTGCATACTAGATGATTGGGAAATGTGCGCACGTGCAGGCCAGCTATTGTAGTGTCGTATAGTGTGTTATAGGTCAACCAAACATCGGGAAACCGTGATCGCCTGCTATTATAATATGTTGTTACACTGCGAATTTAGACGGAGTGACGAAAAAACTGTCTTCACGACGATTGCACGGATTAGTTGAATTTGCACCAAAATTGACCCGTAATATATAGGCAAGATGTGTAATATGCATCAACGTTTTTAAAATTCGTTAGTAATTTTCACCAAACCGTCAAAATAAATATGTATCGATAAAATAATGAAATAGGTATTTAGATTTTAATTTTGATGCAATTTACAAAGACTATTTTCGATTATCTACGTGCGGTGGTGCAAATAACATATATTTTTTTTTGGTCCAAATTACAGACTATTAGATTAATCGAAACCAGAACAGTCATCGTTCAGCATTACAGTGCAGTATACACATTCAGGTATACTTTATATTATTATCTTCTTCTTCATTTATATATAAAAATGATTGTGCGTTTGATTTCTGAAACCACTTATCTAAATTGGTACCAAATTTTGAACACACATTCCGTGAGGCTCTAAGAATGTTTCTACTTTCTTCTACCTTTGTTTATCAAACTATATAGGTTGCTATGATTGATGTCTCAGGCAGGAATTTCATTTCAGATCACGAAAATCGAATATATTTTTGGTTTATATATAGTGTTTCTATTGGTATCATCGTAGCTTGTTCTTGTTGAGTCCAATTTTAAAATGCCAATAATAATAGTTTTAATAACGAAAATACCTAAATAAATGAATAAATTTAGTAATACGAATTCGGTAAATGTAATAAATAAAAACTACATATAATATGGTTACGTCCTAATAATGTTGTACTGTAACCAGTAAGTAGCCACTTCTAGAGATTATGTTTTTTGGGGTGCATTGTGCTGGACTCGTGGTGCATGGTAAAATGTGTGCATAGGTCTGTCATTTTTCACATTCACAAGCTTCGTCTTCATCACTGTCTAAAGCCTCATTTTACCACGTTAGATTTAGTCTATGCTACTCCACCTTTTAATCTATTCAGGGCTTGTAGCTTATATGATAAAAAAACACTCGACTGAATTTTATGAAAATGTCAAAGATTGTTCTTATAGATGTTATCAGAAAAGCTTAGAGAGTGGTTTGAACCACGTTCAAAAATATGCCAAGTGCTACCCATATCTGATCCACCACAGACGGTTGCCCATCTCGATCGAATTAGTTTACAATGCGTGTTACACCTACGCCGAATTGCCCGTGAACTGAGGTACACTATATAAAATCGAGATACGCCAGTTATATAATAATATACAGTGTCGCATTTGACGTATTTTTGTTCATTTTCTCCGGGGCGGGGTCGGGTAGTGCACCTTTAATGTAGTGTTATCGTAGTTTATCGTAGTGTTATCGTACTATGCCGGTCGTATATTCATTTTTGTCGTCGAACTGAAAAGATATTATTTTGCGTGGTGGAAATGCTCGTCTTTGCAGCGCATGCAGATATACCAAGGATAAAAAAAAAACGTGAAGTTTTTCCTTTCATTTCTCAGCCCCTCGACCGAAAAATCGCGTACGTCGGAAATCGCGTCGTACGCACAATAATAATATTATGTGAATGCATTTTTCGGTGAGTGGGGCACACATTTCGTATGTGTATATTAATATAATATATATAGGTACCTATACACATTATATATTATTATTATGCGCCTTCGTCGTTGTCGTTTTCGATAGCTCTGACGGATTTCAACGTCTGCACGTCTGTCAACCTTTCCCGCGCCTGCTACAAGACGGAATCTCCACGGAATCCTGTGCTTCTCGTCGCCCCTTAAACGTCTGAAAGATATTGACGTGCGGGCGCACAGTTCTTGCGAAGAACCTACAAACATCACGCTAACGTATCTCGCTAAATATATAATATGTACATCGTTTAAATATTTGAACGAGAATTATAATAATATATTATATTGCATATTATGTGCGTATTTGAGATAATATGTATAATACAGCAGCAGCAGTATATTCGTGTGCACGCCAAATTGGTAATTTCCCCCTTCGATATCCAATACAGAACGCAAAAAAAAAATAAAACATTTATCTGCGTTTATATAAAATATTATCTAAGATAATATCCAAGATAAACTGTGGAGGGTTAGACCGTTCGGGGCATAACGTAAAAACTAATGACAAATATAGCTTATACTTCTATCAGAACAGTAGAACATCCTCATTTTCTACTTTATAATAATTGTATTTTGAGTAAATCGTACAAAGGTATCAAAAAAAAATTTAACTGTGAAATTTTGGATTTTCAGTAAAGTTGGACATTTTTTATCACGCCCTCAGTCCTCACCCTCAATTTGTATATCTCGTGCCCACCTGATGTGATAGTGCATTTCAACAGAATTTGCCCAAACTCACTTAAAAAAATAACTCGTGAGTGTACCATAGGTACGTCATATTTATTATTCATATGTATACACATACATAATAGTATAACAATATGCATAATAATAATATATTATATTGGTACGCGTAGAATTCAATTATGATCGCGTGCGTTTTCGGCGCGAATCGTTTTTTCTTCAATCCTCTCGTGCACTTTTATTATTATTATTATTATTATTATTATTATTATTACCATCGTTGCCGGTTTCAAAAATATTTGTTTCGAATGACTCGTGAAATTATTATATTATCATAATATGCGTGTACGTGTTTTTCGACCGTTAAGTCTGCGACCGGAGTCTTAATAATAATATCTCTGCACTTCGATGTTGTTGTTTTCCCATTCGGAATTGTAACATCGCGGTTTACACAGCAATTTCGTAACACCGGTTATGTGAACAAACACACACGCACACGCATATTATGTATTATGTTATAACTTATAATATATTGTACACAATATACGTATACAATATTATACAAGAACGTACGTACGTTTTTTTTCGACCAAGGTCAATTATTGTACATATTATTTTTAGCTACAATATAATAATGATAATATGATTTATAACACTCGGTTGTGCCACGTCCGTTTCACCCATAATAATAATAGAATAGGACGATTTATTATTATGATTATGGATATTGAAAAAAAAATTATATATATAATTAGATATTGTCGACTTGAACAAAATAATTGATAATGTTACAACTTTGCTAGTAAAAGCAGTATCGTTCCAACTCAAAACGTATAGACTGCTGGGCTCTGGCTATATTACCCGACTTTGTCCGGGTTAAAATCAATTCATCTTTCTATCGTTTTCCGTTTTCCGTCTTCAGTTGAAGTATATTATATAAACACAGTGAAACACGTATAAACCTGTATTTTCCACTGCTTAATATTATGATTTTTTTTTGATAATTTTTTTAACAAAAACCTGGAGACAGATTCAACATTTCAACGAATGCTTAAGTCTGACGTAAATCCAAAATGTATAAGATTAGTAGGTATTCGTTTTTATGCGCTTACATAAAAAATGTGCATCATAAAAGTAATCATTGCAATTATTGTGTTCATAAATATTTGAATTAAATATTTATTTAAAAAAATATATTAATTGTAAAAACTTATAAAAATGTTTAATATATTTATATAGGTAATATGCCATACTTCTACTAGGTAATTAGAATAATAATTATAATTTTTGAGAGTCAAGACTAAATTCATATATATTCATATTCATACTCTATAGCAACCTACAAATGTTGAAAAAAATATCTATCAACATTTTCCTTGTCTCGTGGAATTTATTGATATAACTTTTATTGAAAATGGTCCAGTAGTTTTTGAGTCAAACCATAACAGAGAAACATTCATTTTTATATCAATTTAGTCATTTAGATATTCGATATAATAGGACCTGCTATAAAAGTATCACATTACATGATCTATCAACGGAATTTTTATTTTAAATCAAAAATAAAAAAAAATAAAACTATTAAAGTTAAAACACTTTATTTAAAGATATTTAAAGATCATAATAAATTAATATGAAAATACGATATAATACAAACTCTTTTATGTTTTTAATGAAATTTATCGTAAATAGGTTCATATTATTATATAATATTATTTATATTTTTTTCACACCAAGAAATAATAATATTTAATGCGTGCGACGCGTAGTCATTATATAACATAAATGTAGTGGTATCGAAAATTAATCGAGAGAGATGTACTAATTAATTTTGGATACCTATAGACATTTTTTCTGAAACAAAAATAATAATACTGTCCGTCCTGTCCTGTACGTCCCCCCCTCCCCCCGTGGTTATTAGTGGTCACCGGGTGGCTACCGTGTAAATTTCATTATATTTTGAAATTACTCGCGCGCGAGTCTGTTATTGTATACGTTATGACCCTCCGAACCAGAAGAAATAACAATTATTATTTGTACGGCGTTGGGGTCAATTCATATTATAACATATTATTATTATTATTATTATTATTATTATTATTATTATTGTGGTGTTATAATAATAATATATCGTATACGTTGTACGTTATACGATATGCGTCATTTTTTTCATCATTGTACCTATTTCGGCGGGAACGACGGTTTGAAGGAAACGCACACATCGACCACGGTTGCGGTTGTCCGTCGAACGAAAATAAATGAGAAAATAACACTCGTAATCGACCGATTCTCGAGCTGGAAAATATTATCAAGGAACGGTTGTCGAGTGCTCTCGTGGTGCCTTTTAATTTATGAAGTCTTTGCGTGAGATATTTCGGCTTGAGATTCGATTCTTGAGATTAACATGTTTTATGATGCCGGTAAAATTTCAAATAATCCATGAAAACGCAAATACCGACAACAAAGTAAAAATCATAAACGAAAGAAAATGTATAAAAAAAACTCTGTTCCGTGCACTCCAGGTTTGTGCATCTATTATATATTATATTTATTTTATATTAAATTAAAACAAATATTTTAGATCGATTTAAATATTACACTTATTTTTTATCAGGTATTTGAAATATGTTTGCAATCAAAGAGTTCTACGATCCAACAACATTTTTTCCTAAGCCCCATTAACCCTTTGGTAAACGAACATAATAATATTGTACGCTAGTTTTACGGATTTCATTTTTTTTTATTAATGTTGGTTTCTTTATACAGTATTGCGAGTATTTTACAGAGGTAATATTATGTAAAAAAAATTATACTTAAAAAAGCGACTCTCGTAAAATTGAAAGAGTCGGGTACCCGGCTAATTAAATACTATATATAGGTAGGCTTTTTTTACGATTGAATTTATTTCTCCTTATTATATTTTTCTTTTGGCACTTGAAAACCTTTACGTACCTACACTATAATGCATTATCGTGCAGTGCTATTAAAATCCTTTTAATACGTATGATAAATAATAGTTATTGTCATACAAGTAGGAAGTCATCTCATTCGACATGTGTCATTTTGGACGAAGGAAGCGGGACCGCCTACATAGCAAGGGGCTATAAAAACCATATAAGCTTGTTTAAAATGAACTCGGGCATATTGAAATAACTAGACACTAAAAAAATATATATATTATAATAATTTTTTGTCTGCTACCCTTTTTTATAACCACGTTTTTTACTTTAAATGATTTATGGCTGTGCACTAGTGCGGGATACTTATATACACAACGCGTTATTGGTGGCAAGAGGTACTTAAAAACGTGATGATTTACAGGACATTTATTATTGTGTTTGAGTGTTGGTGCGCACTGGAATTTAAAAAAAAAACTCAAGAATTTCCACGAGATCGTAAACCGATTCACTTCATATTTACGGATTTTTCATTAGTTATTATTATTCATATTGATAACTTATTGTTAAATAACGTAAGCATGAAAAAATGACCCTTAACACGCGTCGGGCATAAGTCGACGAGTTCCTGGAATAATGGACGTCGAATAATAATACAAACTTTTTTAATATTTTGTTATGAATTACAATTATAATAAAATTTCTCGAAAGCCAATAATTTTTTACATAACAAACTTTGGTTGCAAACTTAATACCCGAGAGGATTATCATTGTACAACATAAAAAATAATTCTCCAATTAAAGTCCTGAATCGTAATATTTTATTACTATTGTAGACGTATAATAATTAATAACCCTTTCACTGGGAAAAGTTCAAAAGTCCAATCTAAAAGTTTTATAAGTTAAACAAATGATATCCAGACAACTTTATCGGTCATTTGGGCTGATTAATAAACCGATCAATTATTACGCATGATCAGCGATATAATAATAATAAGAGGTAATGTCAAAGTCACAATATTGAACTAGTAATTTTTATTTTATACGTTTACTACAAAATCAATAGTTTGTATTATAATATTATTCTGAAAATGATAATGATGTCTCTAGTTACCATAAAAACAATGTTAGCATAAATCTAAAATAATTTCAAATGGTAACTGCTGCAGTGCAACGTAAAGTGTTTTATTTTATTATGATCGATAATAATTATTATGGGTTTATGAAGTTAACCAGTAAAAAATAAATACATATTAACTTAAACTTACTCATTCAATTTATCGATATTATTTTTTATTCAATTAGATACTAAAAATAGTAATAATAATAAAAAAAACGAAACAAAAAAAAATTAAAAATGTTCTTAGCATTTCATGATAGTAACATAAAGTTTGTATGTTGATATACTTCCTTAATAAATTATCATGTGATACAAAAAAAGTACTCAGAATTACATAAAAAAATCAAAAAAATCATAATATTGATACTATAATTATGTATCATTTATATTTTTTCATAAATACATTCTACTAAATATAGAAATAAATTTATTGAACGATAATACCTACATATCATTATTAAAACATTTTGTATTTTATTATTTATGAAAGATATTAAATTGTACAATTTTGTTTAAATAATTTAAGTATGTAATTCAATGGAGGCTTTGACCCTGTTATCAAGGCTTCAATTTTAATAAAAAAAAACATTTTGAATATTTTTTTGAGATTTAATAAATATAAAACAATTTGTGTGTGTGTATTTATTTTAAATATATTATACATCTTAAACTATAATAATATAGCTATTACTTAAAAAAAAAAGCAACAATAAGATAAAATAATAAAGCGGTTAATTTTTTTCACGGGAATTACCTAAACGTCTTTACTACGGCCTACAGGTAGTTTCACGTCGTGTCAAATTAACGTAATATTTTGTTGTTACAATCGCGTGTAACCATTGACCAAAAAAAGAAAAATAATAATAAAATAAAATAAAAATTGGATAGACAACTATAATTGCACTCGTGTCTTTCACGATATTACGTTCGGAACGAATTACGCGCCCGAGCTGCGTGCTCAATAACACTTATTGCTGTCTACATGATCCTTTTGTGTGTAAAATAAAAATTGTAATTGTCAGGTCGACAATGTTTTCTTTAAAAAAAAAAAGTGTTACCTATATGAAATCGATAATAATATATATGTTTTATCGTGTCTATTTATAAGGATGTACCTCCTATATAGAATTATCAATTATTCAATAAGCAATCGTTCAACAAAAAAAAAAGTTCCGCAAGTCAAAATAATTTCTTCGATAGTCTTTTTCATTCTTGACTTTATATTGAAAGAGAACAGCTGCAGATGCCATGGTTGCAAAAAGTGTATTAAATTGACATTATTATTATTATTATTATTATTTAACAGTTAGTGTATTAAATACAATTTGACTTAGTGAATACCAACGAGTTTGAGATTCTTTGAAATCCTAATATAATGTTCAATTTCAATTTATGTGAAAACAAATACCTACCAACAGTTCTCTGCCGAGAAAGCTTTTAAATGTCTTTTTTAAGAAGGAATTCTATTTTCATTAGTAGATTATTTTAGTTAGAGAGTAGTGAATTCATGAAAACACGAATTCATTGGAGCACAGTAAATAAATAAAAGCCAAATACAATATTGCTTTTTAAAATACCAAAATACATGCATTTATTTTTAAATTTCATAACGCTTACAAACATTTTTGACGTTATTTAATAAAAAAAAATCAAATATTATAAAAATCCTCTGGCGTTATTGTGTCAAATAAACGCACATCATTTTTTTAATAACTCTTCTATAATAATTATTAATTTAACAACATTGTTCCTGTATGCTAAAGGAAAATAGGTAGGTAGGTACTATGTAATTAAAAAACCTGCAGATTTGTGTGGTAATAGAGTCAAGAGGTGAAGTAAAGGATAAAATGAATAACAATAATATTGTTATCAAGCTTTTGTGCTTTTGTGCTTTTGTGCTATTGTGCTCATATTACTCAAGTACATAATATCATATATTTTCGAAACTGATTCTTTCTTTGCTAAATCGAAAAAAAAAGAAGCTGGTAAGTGGATGTCGCTTTGCTGTACAGTAGGTTACAAGTGGGTCACTGTATAATGGATTGTATTAAATTTGAATTCAATGATATCATATCATTGTATACGAAAAACGATTCTGAGCGGAGACGGTTTGTTAGTCTGGATATTTTATATTGTTATTATATTTTATTATAGCATGTAAGTTGAATTAATATTATAAATTACAACAAAATAACTAAAATCGTTATTTTTATTTTTTTCGTTTGTATGGTGATAAAAAAAGCGTTAGAAATTAAAATTTTTAGCGGTTTTTTGTAATTTGTCGGTGGCTTTTCCCGTGGCTAAAATTGAAAAAAATCAAAAAATAACCTCTCTAAAGTACCATCTTGATCTAATTTACTAAAAGATAAGATACTATATGTTGAAATCAAAGCACTCCTTCTGGTAGAAATTTTGAATACAGGATTAAAAAAAATATAAAAAAACACGATTGTAAAACCACTAGAAGATCCTTCCTCCGCTCAGAATCTAAAAATGATTAATTAGATAAAAACACATAATATACAGTATTATTCCTCAAGCAATAAGCCATATTTTTCTTAACTATAATATTAATGTATTACAATTTTGATTTTTGGAATTTTATAGCAAATTGGATCAAGATGGTACTTTAGAAAAGTCATTTTTCGATTTTTACAATAGTTATTTAATGCCACAGGAAAAACCACCGACGAATTACGAAAAACCGCTAAAAATGGGATTTTAATTTTTAACTTGGTTATCACCATAGAAACGAATACAAAATAATAATAATACCTATTATAATATAAATTCAACTTACAGGATATAATAATTAATAATTAATAATAACAATATAAAAAATCCAAACTGACAAACCGCCTCCGCTCTGAATAGTTTTTCTTATACAATGATTTTATATCATTGAATTCAAGTTTAATACAATCCATTATTCATTGACTCACTTGTAACCTACTGTACAGCAGAGCGACGTCCACTTACCTGCGTTTTATGAAATAAAATCAATTATTTAAGGAAAAATGGGGGTGAGCATGCTTGGTGAATCACCATGTCTATTAAATTCCAAAACTTAGATTTTAAATAACAAAACTGGATTATCGAAGGAAAAAATGTGGTGAGCACGCATGGTGAATTACCCTGTATTTTTGTTCGCAGTAAGCATATAATATTTATCATTAACTTTTTTTTCCTTTCGTATCGCAATAGATATATAACAATAATAATAATATATTATGGAACTGCTATCGACTTTTTCACGACACTACGCGGTGACGCTCACTTAAATTATAATACGCCGATGGTTTTCTTATTGCAGACGATATAAAAGTTTGTCGAAGGGGGATACTTGGGATAAGTTATAAACTGCAGCGAAGTAATGACGACTACGACATCGATGAATATCTCACGTATATCGTATATTCATTATTACCAATATATATGTATTACGCACGGCTGGTAATTGTCTTACTGCTGTTGTATGTCTCGCGAGCGTAAAGGCTCCGAGAAAACATAATGAGATTCTTTTACAACGTTTTGATAATAATTATTATAATCGTATACCTATTATTATTGTTATCGTGCGCTGTGGCTCTGATTTCGTCGTGTCTTATATTAATAAATTGTATTATATTATTATAATATTTTTTATTTCGGTCACACGTGTGACGTGGTATACGGTTACCGCAGGATCGCAACCGGTCGTCTCCTCTCGCCCGCTCGCTGTGTGCCGCAGTACCAATCTTTCTATACCTACTTCACAGGTGTCGAGTTACGTTCGTTTCGGCGGCTGTGTCCAGACAGGGCGCCCTGCAGTCTCGGTGCGCTTTGTCCCGAGCCGAAACGCAATCGCGAGTGGTTTTTAAGAGAACGGCGGCAGCGGCAGTATAATATTATTATAATATTATTATTATATGTGGGCCGAGGGCGAGTTCTTGACGTGCCATTCAAGTGTCATTGCTGCACAGGGACAGCACACACAACCATCAAACAATAATAATAATAATAATATGGTTGTAGTTGGTACCATAATAGCTACACACGAAAACGGCGCAAATTGAATGGAAGTAAAAACGATTGTTCGCGAATGTTTTTTTTTTCGAACAGGGACAAAACGCGGTGACGGTGGTATCTGTTCTTCTACAATAATATGCTTTATATACATATGTTGTGTACGCCCGTTATTAGCACACAATACGCGGCCAAAAACCACGCGCGTCTGCGGGTCACCTGTCAGCACGTCAAGATGTTCTCATAATTTTTTTCAGCTCCGGCTCGAGACCGCATCCACCGTACGCGACCGTTCTTATTCTTTATAATTCGCAAAACTATATAATATTATTTTTCATAGTGCTATGTTATATGCGTAGTAGGTACCTACGCGCCTGGTGCTTTTGTCACATCCGCACGCCTTATGTTAAGATCCCGCAAATACGAAACCATGTGTTTGTTCAGATCTCCCATATTATTATATTATAGGGTGACTCTCAGAGCATGCTCACCACATTTTTCTTCTCCAATAATTCGGTTATTTTAAATCAAATTTTTTTGAATTTTCGAATATACTTCAATAATATGCCCTATTTTCAAATTCTTGAGATTTGTAAAAATGGTACCCAAAGTAATAAGTACTTATAATAACCATATTTCAAAATTCCGATAGTACTAGTTTGAATAAATTCATTAGGTAGGTACCTATTAAAACAAAATATGAAGGTAAGTATGCTCGGTGAATCACTGTATAATATTATCACCTACGTCGCGTCCCCGATAAGAACGCACTGAACTGTAGCATTGATTAAAATATATATTATTTAATCAATGACTAGATATTTCGTCGTCAGCGCATGTTATCAATCCGTAAATCTAACACATACCTACATAATATTATTTATTATACTTACAACCAAATTTCTGCTAACCGTGCAAGAGCAAAAAAATCGAAATTCTTCGATACATCATAAATTATCCAAACAAACACACACACATACACACACATGTATGTATAATATATATATAAATATATTTCGTATAAATAGCCAGTGTATAATATATATATTTACACACAATAGAGTCCCGTGATAAATGGTTCGACTTCAGCTCTCGCCTAATCTATTCTTTCCCCGTTTCTAATGATGCCGCGCAATCTTACCCTTTTTCTTTTCTATTTTAGTTCAGAAAAATATGTTCCCGTTGCGTTGCTGCAGTGATGAACTCGGTGGTTGGAAATCGTTTAAAAACGTTGACAACATCCAACACTGTAGATGAAAAAATATTAACCCTAAAAAAATCCACAAAAATAAAGTATTTTTACAAATAGGTGTGTATAATATATTAAACGCCCTGCATCTTTGGATCACGGAATGTATAGTAAAAATCACTGCCTACGATTTTAATAGAAGTTTCGCGTCGGAAAGGAGTTTGTTTTTGTTACTTAAAATCTAATATAATTGTAAGTCGTAAACTTTTTCAATAAATCCACCACAACGCAAAAGTATAATTGCAAAAACTGCAGGCTGATTTACTGTACTATTATTTTCGCCTTAAATTACATTTCTGTTATACTGCGAGGCAATTACCAAAAACACGGTACGCAATAATAAGGAAGTTTTCACTACGGCCACAATATATTATTATATACAATAGGTACGCGTATTATAGTAAACAAAATACAAATAAAATATTATTTCCGTAATAAAATTCAAGTTTATGACTTATAAATCAGTGGAATAAATGTAGCGCACTATGTTCCGAAACAATATTTCTGTATACATATTATGTACAACGTATATTGTATATTATATCAAAGCGTAGAAGAGAATAGGTATAGTCATTTGTATATAAATCGTGTGTAAATATAGTAATCAGGTATATTTATGAAATTTCGATGCAATATAATATATAATATTATAATATTCGATGTGTACGCGAAAATAACTCGAGTTTAGGTAACCGCACGCGCCCCGCCGTCGTCGGCTTTTCCGAAAATTACGTGGTAAGCCCCTTCGGGTTTTCCCGTTCGATACGCGCGAGATACAGCTGCGAATAACACCTGCAGCAAGCGTCTTATCGTCATCGGCGACGAGAGGGCTATTCGAATCCGAATTGGGTTCACGCTACCATATATATATATATTATGTACATCGAAAGCTCTTGCATGCATGAATATTCACCCGAACCTAGGTATATTATCGTGGCTGCGGTTTTTCCAGCCAAAGAACGTCGCAGCGTGTTGCATCATTGATAAACCGATACCGTGACATCTGGCGTATTCACTCATGAATAATATAGTCCAGGCAGTTACACGGAAAATGTATTTATTGTTATTTTTTTTTTCATTCCTACCCACCGGTAGGGCCCATATATAATGTATAGGCGTATACCGTCTAGCTGCAGTAGTCTGTAGTTAGACGTTAATAATTACAGATATATATATTTTTGAAATTGTTCTACGCTGCAAATAACGATTTTCTTTTCTTTTTTTTTTTATCGATGGACTGCACGGTTGTGTTAGCATAGTTACAGCATACCTCAAATAGAAAACGAGTTTAATGATTTTTTTTTTTTTATCTAGCTTTACTATAAGACTCAGTAATTAAAATAATTACATAAATCTAAATATAACTAGGCAATTTCAATGATTTTTTTTATATTTACCTTAAATTAATTTATAATAATAATAATAGTTAAACATTATTAAATATAATTTTAATAGCAGTCTGCATATTATTATTCACTATACGAAGATACAGTTCAAACGTTATATTTATTGAATAATTTAAATTTTATGATAATTAATTTTAAGTTCAAATCTGTATTCACTTATAAAAACTTTGAGATATACACAAAGTATGCTCTTAACATTTTAATAAATACGCAATTTCTTTTTTTGCAATATAGCAATTCAACTATGACTTAATACTATCAAACCTGTTCGATTGTACAAGAAAAAACTAGACGTCTGGACATACCTAAATGTTTTTAATTACAAATACGCCGGCGGAGAATTAGAATACAAGTTTCAGATCGATTCATTTAACGTTTTATATTTCTTTCAGATAGTATTTACGAAATTTGATTATTTAATCTTTAAAATGCTTTTATACATAATAGTTTAGAACGTTTAATAGGAACATAATATTTTATTTTAAATACTGGTCGTGGTGCATGAAATAGTAGTTGTATCCATAGGTACTATCGTAATAATTGTTACTTGTTACTTGTTCTACATTTTAGTAATTATTATTATTAAATTAACATAATATTATTATTATAAGTTATGTTCATTCTTTCACTTTTTTGACAATCTCTGTGCAATTTTTTTATTTTCCTGTATTTATAATAATTTATAGTTGTGCGGCTATCGAGATGCAGTTTGAGCTCTAATATAATATACATACACAGGTACTACTGACCTCACCCAACCTGCTTCCTAATCGTTGGTTATGTATTCCGTTTAGTGTTGCAACTTTTGTATTAATTTTAATGCTTCCGACCTAGTTCCTGTTTAGCATGTATATATTTATATATTTCGAGTTCATTCAATTAGCAGTAATAATATTCTTGCGCCATTATACTCGTTAAGCTTTGAATATAAATATTTCCAGAACAACCAATCGTTAATTATTAAACGTCCATTCGTTTGAATGTTTTGTCTGGAGCAGTATTCCTTAATCATAAACTATAACAAGCGGTTGACCTTATTTAGATTTAATAAAATTATTAATTTAAACATTTGTATTTACGTACGACACACTCTGTGCATCGCGATGTCATATTTTTCAATTCGAACGCAGAATGATAAAATAATTATACGGTTTTATTCGTATGAATGCGAAGAATGGCATTTCATAATAATTTACAATATACTTTGATCATAATACGTATAATAATATTATTATGTACCTACCTAAATATTAATTCATAAATGATTTTTTTCCCTGGTGTAGTAAATTAATACAATTTTATATTGTATATTTATTATACTGCGGTGGAATATCTCGGTAATATATTATCATAGTAAATTTGAAAAAGTCCCGACAATAATAGTATAATATATAATATTATAATAGCGTACCTACATTATATTTATATCATAATAATAATAATATATTTCTACCTCACAAAACGCGGACGTCTGCTCGGTCCGGGGGAACGGCATAATGAGTGAAAGAAAATTTTACTCGGTCATTGTACGAGCCACCGACGAGAGAACAAAGAATTCATTTCACGTCACTGCAGCGGCAGCAGCAATCGCTTAGGTCTGCTTTCTCACCCTCAATTCATCTACAAAGAAGCTATATAGCTGTCCCAAGTTTGACGGACGGGGCTATGTGCTGTGTGTATATAGGTATACGTCTTTCCATCTATTATTATTACGTCGGCACAAACAATGCGCCAATGCAGTGCTTTCGCCATTTATTGCGCGAAATGTGAGGAATGGAGGTACTTATACAATTTTTTGTTCCAAACACGTTAACAACAAGCGTTATACGCGCGTGTCTTATAAGGTATACCTATATAATATGAGTAAATTTTTTATAATAATTGGAAAATTTCAAATGAGACTTCTGTGCAACGAATCGCGTATAATACGAGTAAGCGCGTTTTAGTATATGGGTGCGACTGCTGCGCTGCAGACATAGTGTGGGAACGAAAAAATTGCATTAAAAAGAAATAAATTTTAGACCCAGTCGTAGCAGGTATGCTATAGGTAGCTATAGGTATGATGATGTGTATTTTTATTGTCGCTTTTTAAAAGTTAGCTGAATAAAATTATGCGTTGGTAAGTTATTGCAAAAAAACTGTTGGTACTTTCTCGGTGTGGGAAAATAAACACCGCATAGTTTTATCTTAATGAAGATATAATATATTTTAATTGAAAATTATTTATATAAATAAAAAAAAATTATCCATGCTATTTAACAACTTTTTTATTATTATTATTATCATCATTATTCACAGACGTTATTACCGCGGTTGACGTGGTAGGTACCTATACCGGCTATACCTATTTATACATTATACAATAACGGCACATTCAACCACGCTCGCCAGAAGACGTATATTACAACATCGCGGCGGCGGCGTCGGACGATATCGAGGAAGTGCTGTGCGCTAACTAGACGCGTCAAATTGCATAAATTTGGTATTGTATGTATATTATTACGATCGCTATAATACACAAGATGTGGAAGAAATCTGATCATATTTATGTGATTTTTGTCACGCGTGTATATCGGGTAAGATTTATTGTATTGTGTGGACCAGAAATTGTTATTGTAATAAAAATATTATACAATACTTCGTCTAATAAACGCGTGAAGAAGAGTTATTGAGACATTGGTGTTACTGCAGTATATGTGTACATACATGATAAATATGATGATGCATTCGTGTATTATTATGTCTAGATACTGGTAAAACGGGATTTTAGATGAGTATAAATATTAGTAATATAGGTAACTATAATCAAACGATAATGGAATTAGTTCTCGGAATATAAAAAATGTTTGACTCGTCGTCAATAATATCTATACGGTTTAAAATTGAAATAAAAAATCGTTTTTATTCAGAGAAATCTAGGTGCGACATTACGGCCAAATAAGCGCACTATTGTCTATTATTTTCGAGATACATTGTGTGTTTTGTACACAATAAGGAAAACAAATGATTTAATAAAGATATTTTATTATATTAACTATAATATCGTTGCGTTTGGTTTTCAATTTTCAGTGGTGTTAGCAGCGATGAACGGAAACTATAAGGAGCGCTGCGCGCTAATTCGACTTTTTAAATTTCTTAAATTGTATTATACATATTATTATATGATCTCTATACAAAATGTTGAAGAAATCTACTCATCCTTACGTGGTTTTTGTCGCACGTGTATCGGGTATGATTTATTATATTGTATGGACTAGAGATTATTATTATTTATTACAATTATTAAAATACTATAGGTACAACGCTTAATAAATGCGTAAAGATGAGTTGATACATCCGTATTACTGCAGCAGGTACCTACACATATTATACACATAATATGATTCATACGTATATGATTATGTCTGTACTGGTAAAACGGGATTTTAGATGAGTATAAAATATAATAGTATATATAACATTTCAACCAATAATGACATTTGAGTGCTCGGATAAAAAAAATTGCCTTACTCGTTTGTCGATAGTGTCGACTGTATTATTTAAAAACTGTTTATTGTTAACTCGGTGCGTGAAATAACTGCGTAAATTGTATTAGGAAGGTATTATGTATATTATTATGTGATCACTATTACCATACGATAATAATAATGATAATAATAATAATGTGATCACTATAATATAGGATGTGGAAGAAATCTTCCAATTATTTCCGATCTTCCATTTTTACACGTTTTTGGTCGTGCGGGTAAAGGACAAGATATATATATTGTTTGGACTAGAGATTTATTATTATACAAATAATAATATACAACGCCTAATAAACGCGTGAAGAGTAAGTTAATAGACATCGGTTATATGGACTTATGCAGCAGTAACTATATACATGTAAACTACTGATACGTGTATTATTATGTCTGGACTGGTAAAACGGAATTTTTGGATGATTATAAATAATAATGATAACAGCAAACAATAAGGAAATAATTAGAGGGCTCAGGTAATAAAATTGTCGGACTCGTCGTCGATAATATTACTATTTCATTTATAAAATAGTTTTATTCAGAAAGCTCTTAGTCCCATCTGCTGTCGATGCTCACTATTGTCTATTTTCGGTTATTGACCACCGTCGAGGTATAATATTTTGTGGTTTGTAAGGGGAATAAGGGGAAGAGATAAGCTATTTAATATTGTTGCGTTATAGATTGTTTTGTGCGTTGATGTTTGGTGGCTGATGAATTCGATTAGGTTTTCAATTTTCAGTGCTTCGTTCGAAGTGTCGTATTACATTGTGCTATAATTTGACCAGTTATTTTCTGATCGAGTCGTCGTTCTATCATGATTGCACGCATGTATGATGTTCGTAAGCTGCTAGTGGTTAAACGATGGATTGAGTTAATTTCTCGAATGTTGTACTTTTGAAGACCGTTTGGTTTTTAATTTATTGACAAGTTTTAAAAAAGTGATATTGCTCTGTCATTTAAATTAATTTCGAATTAGCCCAATAGTATCATTGAAACGTCGTTTTTATATTATTCTGTTTTTCAATTTGTTCAGTATAACCAGTAAAATAGTTTGAATAACGCTTTTATATGAATTTCGATATATTCTATACAGTTATTATTGAATTCCTGCATTCGAAAAGCGTGCGACTACGCAGTAATTGCGTTTTGTAAATTATCAAATAATAACAATTTCGGATATTATGAGAGTTTGCCTAACCATAAAACCCAAAACAAATGAAACATTTAAATATCGTGTTAGTGTGTTAGTGATATTTAATGTCATTATTATACACGTCTGGATAACGCATTCCAAATTTCAATTGATTATAATTACAAACCATTTTCGTCTTTAGGAAAATGTTTCCATTTTAAATAAACAACGGCATTCGATAAAAATCACGAATAAAAATATTGTGTGTATAATATTATTCGCATTGTTTGGAACTGACTTATTAACAGTAAATCGGCCAAAGGGCAAAGTTGAATTAATTATTGCAACGATAAGTTTTCATGCAATTCACTCATTGTAAAATTGCCGGGTGTAACAATACTATAGAACCCTATATAAAAACAATACTATACAATTTGTTTTAACTATTTATTCAAGTAAGGTGTAACATATTTTAAATTTACAAAAAAAATTTCATGAAAAATTCAGAATACTTTTGAATATTCCCAAATGCGTATGGTTCTATAGCACATAAACAGTATATGTATACGAAATTAAGCATTTTTAATAGCAACAATTTAATACAGGAAGATTCACTGAACATAATCATTGCTTATCCTTTTTTTCTTCAATAATGCAGTTATTCAAAATCTGACCTTAAGAGTTTTTAGATATGATATTTTCAAATTTTTGAGATTTTTTTGTATTTAAATTTTAGCAAACCATTTATTTAATATCTATCAACATTTATAATTTATGAAAATGTTTCATGTATAATAATAATTAATAAATACTAGATTGAAATTATAGTACCTATATGTATATATTTTAAAGGACTTTCTTAAGGCCATCTTTAAGGACTATTATAGTCCTCAGTATAAATATTTTGATAACTGAGAAACTACTTGTTTGAATTTTGAATTTGGTAGGTATATCAACATTTTCAAAATAATTATCCACTGAATAATTTACATTAAAAAAGTTCTCATTTGAAATGTTTTTATTAAGATTGTATCACCACATGACACTCCCTGTATGTAGCACAACAATTTTCAAGAATTTGAAAATATAGTCTTTAATTATTATATATTAAAATTTTAAATATTAGAATTTTATTTAATTCATCGATACAATGAAAAATTGCGGTGTGCGTGCTCGGTGAATCATCCTGTATAGTGTATATGTATCATATCACTCGAGTATATCGAACCACCACGAGAACGTACCGATTCGACACACGTATACCACCCATATAACAGCAACAATCGTATTGTTTTCTCGGACGGAAAAAAGGTGTAAACGGAAGATTCCAAATACTCGAGAGGGTTGAACCGGTTTTGTGTGGACCTCGATGGGAATAATTTCTAAGGATGGGTTTAACGAAAGAAGCGCACGAGTGACAGGGGGTGGCACTACACGATGAGATATAATATGATAAATTTGGGGTGGTTTAACGAATTCGCTATGCACGACCGGTTCATGCGGCTCGGAATGATTGGCATCCGAAAGGGGTGGATTTGATCAGCGAGTCTTGTACGCTGACAAGCACGTAATACGATCGAAGAGGCGGGTGGAAATATTCTGCGTTGTGTACGTCGCACTCATCGTCGTTGTTGTCGTCGTCGATCAAATTTCACCTGCATGACCTATCTATTACCTGTATGGTATTATAGTGGTATAAATTGTATAACATATATTACGGGCGGTACCATTTCCCTCCGAAAATTTGATATAATTTGCGGTTAATTTTCCTCCACACTCAGAAAATAGCTTTGTGTCCATTTTCCTTCAAACTTTTTTTTGGGCAAAGCACGTCATGTCTTTTTTCCTCCAGATATTAAAATAAATGACCAATATTTTAGTCATCACCATACCAACAACCTTAACTGGTGTACCGGTGTGTTATTTATTGTGCAAAGAAAGAGTGAGGTGCTCACAGTGGACGATCACGAGATCGTAACTCTGTTTAAACCTAAGATATACAAGCATAGGTACGTTTGTCATAATGTTTATTAGTTATCACTGATGATTGTTAAACGCAGACTTCTATAAGGTTCTATAAGTGAATAATAGATCGACTTATAAAATAAGTTTTGTTCCATCCAATATAGGCGTTAAAGTTTTTTTTTTTAAGTTATTTTATATGCCAGATTTGTTTATATTGTCTCTATAATGTATAATATATTATATTACCAACTATAATATACATATTTTATTTTATTTTAAACTTTTAAGTACCAATCCATTTGTTGCTGAAATTTCAAATAATTATAAAATAATGTATATAAGTAGAAATTGTTCATACATTAGTATGAAATCAGAAATATTGATATTAACTAACATATTTTCTATTATTTTATTGCATATTAGAGTTATATAACAAAAAAATAATATCTAATTATTTTATATTCTAACAATCTCTTATTTAGATATAATGGAAACAGTGGAGAAAAACGGTACCTATACCTCGTTATTGAAAGGTAAATGGCTACGACCTATATTATAACTATGTAGGTTGTCGGTGTCGTGGCTGGTATACGATAATAATGAACAGTACAAACAACCGGCGGGATGAAACGTGTACCCGGTTCTGGTTGCTGCTGTAAAAAAAACTTACTATATACGTGGTACATGGTCATATAGCTGGCGGTGCCAGTCGACACGCGGCGGAAATCAAATCTGCGTGACTCGTCTAATTTGCATCGGACAAGCGATTCGATGGGCCGACAAACAACTATTCAATTATAGGTGCCTACCTGCCTGTACATATATATTATTACATGGTTTTGTTTAAACACGCTTTCGTGTGGTATAATATTATATATTATTAATATTGCAGTGTGCCTCCCGCGATGACTGTTCTTTTCTTCGTTCATCACACGCTGATGATGATAATAATACGGCACGACCCCGCGGACGATGTGAAAAATGAACGACGACGACGGTCGTGCTTGTTATATAATATCATATTATATTAAAGTAATATTATAATATTATTATTATGTTTTAATACACAACACGCGAACGATGACATCTAACCCGGTGACGGGTGGTGTTCGGACGCGTGAAAATATATTAGTCGCTGCGGTCACAATGTAGAAATTCATAAACTAAAACGAAGAAGAAAAGTATAATATTAACGACCTTCGTAAATAATAATAATAATAATAACGATTCCATTCCCGCGTATCCCGCCGCAGCAGCGTCGGCGATGCCCCGACTCGCGGGTAATGACGCGTGACAATCATTAGGCCGACGATGCCGACGACGACGACGACGGTATCTTTAAATCATATATAATACGTATAGCGAGGAAACACATATAAATAAGAGAATTTTTTCTGGTCGTGCGCAGGGGTTCTTTTCGTATTATTTTGAAGGGTCTCTGGCAAATCGTGTGAACGAGAATCGTACTCACACACACACACACAAACAAATTACATCGAACATTTCGAGGGCCGCAAGAGCTGTCCTGAGTCCCAACGCCGCCGCAATGTCTCGACTAACGTAACCAACTTATCGACCCTCGCAGCCGAATATTTTAACGGGGTGATTTTTTTTTCTTTAATATTTCATTGCCCGGATCGCGTATAATCGTCGTCGAATTTTTCACGATCAATTTGACACCAAGAGGGACGATGCAGAATAGATGTGAATTCGTTGTCTGCATATATATATACGTGTGTGACTGCACGAAATCACGTATTATTCGTGTCGTCATTATTAAATAATGTTTATTTCGGCTTGATCATATATAATCAATTCGAAACAACCATCACTTGACTAATCGCTAAATAGGCACGGCGCACGAGTGCAGGGGTTTTCAATAGATTCGTATTGAGCGAATCGCCGCTTATAAAACAATTAAAATAATATAATCGAAAACTATACCGGGTGATCCGGACCATGTTATTTGGCATACCGGGTGATACATAAGACGCATGACCTTACTTATTGTTTCAAGAACTGCAGTTAACGTTTTTGAAAATATTTTTTTTTCACACAATTTTAAGTCGTTAAAAAACAATACGTTTCTATGGACATTGTATTTTTACATTAAAATTTTACAATTACTATTTTTTTTTATCGTTATCAAATTAATTACTATATTATTATAATAATACTTTTTTTTTTTTAATACCAGCATAAATACATTTTAATTCCTTATTTCAAAGTAGAATATTTTTTGGAGTAGTTCAATATTTTAGAATCTTGGATGAGTAGTTGTTTATGAGTAATAAATAAATAATATATGATATATAACTTTAGTGTTTTCTAAAATAATTAATGTCTTACGTTAAATAGTCAAATAGATCACTCAGTATAATATAATAATATTAGGTACTTTATTTTATATTATACTCACTGATTTCAGTTATTACATTTTTAAAACAATAGATTTTTCATTTCGTTTTCAGACATACGTGTAGAGGTATTATTATTTTTCTCAGAACTGTAACTAATGAAAAAAAGGGAAAACCAAAAAAAATATACTGGATATCAAAATAAAAATAAATAGCTTAAGGTTTTTATAACAATATTTATTCGACAAACGTGAATAATATTGTTATAATACGAAATACGAATAAACGGTTGTTTAAAAACTTGTTAGCTCTTTGCGAAGGGCAAAAGGGTGAAAATTCCGAAGGACTGACCTTTGTGGGAGGTTAGCGCAAATTTTTAAAGATCACGACGCATTTAGGCAAATAATTTCATAATAATACGTTGTGATGGGGTTCGTATTTATTTTTAGATTGTATACAATAAGTTTAAGTTAAACTCGATTTTACATAGTTTATTGCATCTCTCCAATCTTTCATTCTCCCATTTTAAATAGATTCTATAATTTTCAATTATTATCCCCACTACTGTACCAGAATCGAAAATGTATCAATGACCACACATATTAAATTGGGTAAAATATATGATTTCAGTTATTATTATATTATAATCCGCGTGACTTACTTGTGTTGCTCATGATTATATATTATTTAATTTAAGTATGTGCCTATGTACTAGACTAATGTTTATAGAAGCCTTAAAGGTACGCATGTGTATAAACAAAAAATAAATACACATCGTCATCGTCATCGTAGAATCAATATAGTTATTTCGCTGCACTTCACTCTAAATCTAAATATTCTTTGTTTGTTTAAATAAGTGACATAAGAAAAAAATATTTACGAATGTATGAATATTTTTCGTTTGAACAAGAACATTTTATACATTTTTAAAACGTGTTATTTTTTCAACTTTAAGTATTAAAATGTAAATTATTCATATAACTACTATATTAATATAACTTGCCGTGTCTTGGAATGCACTTATAATAAAATATCATGTTATTATAACATTTATAACGTATGTAAATATGCGATTCCGATGATGCGAACGTTTTACTCTTACGATCAGCTGTTGAACGGAAATGGCGATATATCAACAGAATTTGCAGAACACAAATTTACTTTGGCCGATCGGGTGATGGGTTTCATTCAAAACTTGAACTATATGATGTCACAATTAGAAAATCAAAATCTGTCTTATCCGACTGAGGCTACCCAGTCTATATGCAACGAAAAACCAAAGGGAGTCCTTAAGTACCTGAGGTATCCCGCAACTTAGGTGCAGCCGTTGAGCCGTCTGATCGTCGTCTTTGCCGGGCGTGCCAGAAAACTTATTGAAACCTCGCTCCCCCCAGAAAAAAATTGTATTTTTATATCATATTGGTTATGTCATAGTCACACACACACACACACACACAATATGCGTAGTAACATTCGTAAGTCCCTCCGGGTTATTGGCCTCCTCCGGCCGACCGGGAAAAACAATCGCCGGGTTAACGAGCGCGTATTTCCGCCGGCGCTGCAATTTTCCACCGAAGCGGTGTCGCGTGCGCCGCTCTTTCCGTGGAACGATTGGGTCGCGTGTGCGTCGTTTGTGAAACGATAATTTGAGGACCATTCACGTGGCCGCCGCCGAGTGAATATTATGTATATAATATATTATATTATCCACAAGCCGACATACACGACAATCAACGGGCGATTGTGCGTTGCGGTGCGGTCACCGTCGATCGTCTTGATCCGATTTTCATCGGCGTCGGAGGACAGGAGGGGCGAATTCGTGGAATCGAAGGTCTGGGGAAAAAAATAAATAGCGTTTGACGTTGTATATTGTATATATATATATAGATAAAATAAATACGTCTTGTCGAGAGTTATCCACCGTAGATATTTTCCCGGAAGTGTATATAGTATATATACTATTCTATATTTACGACTGGAAATATAACTTCGCTATACGATGTGTACATATATACACTATATACTTACCTACTTCGCAGTACAATTCTGCGTTGGTTCACTTAATGTGGGTCTAACGAGCAAGTCGTGCTCTGAGCTAAGTATGACCCTAAGCTTGCTTCAAGTTAGAGCGGCGGGATGCAACCTCCCAAATATATGATGCTAAAATTGGAATTTCGTGGAATTTTTTAAGAACCATGCATTTAATAAAAAATAAGACGGAATACCGTCGATATCACGATTGTAAACAAAGTACTCGTAATAAAGTACCTAAGTGGTTTTCGATGATTTTTTTTTTACTCTACAATAAATTACACTGAAGTTACAGTAGCAATATTATTTTTTATTTGTTGGTTTTTGGCAAACAATTATATGACCATGGGTACCTAGCTATATCTACCAATGTGGCATTATGCATAATTGAATGTTAAATGCACAAGATTTATATTATGATTTTTTTAAAAATGTTTTCATCTTGGGGGGTAATCTAAAATTTGTAAAATGTTATATTATCGGTTTCGTATATTATATTAGATTAACGATGGCTCTAATATACTCATTCGTTTTACACTTCCTGTTTAAATTTAACGATATCATGCAAATTAACAATAAAATCTTAACATTGGTATATAATATTATTATCTGCCCGTTTAACTCACCAATCTCGCGAATAGAGTATCTAGACTTAATATGTCTTTTGAACGGGCAAGTTTAGTTTTGTTACGTTGGTACCGATGTTTATGATGTTGTTACCACTGATTTAATTTTTGGAGTAGGTACGATTTTGGAGATAGAATATTTTTTAAAAATCTAAGTTATTGACTGTCATAAAGTAGTGATATGAATTGAACCTCGATGGGTTGGATACTGTCGCTTGTCCGGTGACTTTTTTAAATTTGTAATGAGTGTATGATCTAAAGACGTGTCTTTAAGTGTCAATCTGTCAGTATCATTTTTAGTGAAAATCGATTAACGTCAACCTAAGCCACCTAATGTATAAAATATTGTTATCCATTTCGTATATTATTATTATATTATTAGGTTAACGATGGTTAAAATACCGATCCGTTTTGTACGTCTTGTCGACATTTAATGAAATCGCATCAATCAATAGTAAAAATATAAAATCATAACATCGATAAAATAATCGTGTTATATTATTTTTTGTGTGGTCGTCGGATCTTTATGAATGTCTGCAGCGAGCGGATATAAAAATTTTATTATATTGTTACTGTGTGATGGACAGTATAGTTGAAAAGGAAAAAAAACAATGACGTTGCAGTGTATAAACTTTATAATCGTTTGATCAATCGGATTTCATTCGGGGCGAAACTTAATTGTTAAACCACAAAGTATACAGCGAGTTCACAGGGTAATATTTATGCTGAGCGGTTTGCGCACACATGTGTGGCAATTTTGTAAGTTTGTTATAACGAATCTTTATAGTAATATGTAACCATATAATAATAATATAACGACTACGATACAATCGTTCTGGAATCTCGATTTTGTATTAAATCGGAAATAGGATTTTTTTTTCGGACGTCGTGAAACGATTCGCTCTCGGCGTTTTTGATTTGTACGACGTGTTGTACACGCGTCGCGAAATATTAATATGATTGCATAGGGAGGTGCCTCCTATACAATCTACATAATATTAATACCATTCTCTGGTAATTTTTGTTCGTCTGCCTTCGAGACTTGCGAGCGATGGACGTACGACGGATGTAATATTGCACTACGCGCCTCTATAGTCGCACGGCGTCGATACGCAGAGGAGATCATCATCACGATTCTCGTCTCGACCGTATTATACCTATGTCAAAACGGTGTTTGAATAATATACGTACAGTGGAGTCGTAAAATCGTTTCTCGTCGGGAGTCTGGTTAATTACTTTTTTAATTTCCTGTCAGGTCATGTGCCGCAGAAGGAAAAATGTACATCACGTAGGTATAATATAGCGGTAGATACCGCGTGTTATAAGAGACTCACAACGAGTTTTCGGAGAAACAACAACTAACCGGAAGCACCAGCTCAAGCGACTATTAATTAACAGTGATATCCGTCGAAAAACATGATTTTGTTCAGTTATACTATTGCTCGCGCCTTGGTCCATATCAGTAGTGGCTGTCAAATTATTTTGTCACGGGGAGGAACGGAGCCGATTTTTTAACATGCGCTTGCGTTTGACCATTGGAAATATAATTTAAAGAGGATTTCACACCAATTTATTAATTAAAAACATACAAACTGAAAAGTTAATCAATAGGTAGGTTAGAATTGTGCCTAAATTAGTACCTACGGCAAACAGCCATGATTGTGCAAGCCAAATCATTGGTACGACCGTAGAATGAAATATAATAATTACACAATTTATAAATATTAATGTTATAACAAGTAACATTTTAAATATATTTTTAATTAAACTATAAAAAAAATCAAAAAAATCTAAAAACCGATATAAATTATGATATAAATGTTTTGTGTTTGAACTGTTAATTTAATATTTATTTTATTTATACTAGTATTTTTTTTTTTTGCATAAAGCATATTTAATAAGAACTAAGTACAGTATTTACCTCTACCAAAGTTAATTGTTTTTCAAGATAAAAAAAAATAATTTCGGTATCAAAAATAATAAATTGTGAGTAGATATTTTATCACATACCTATTTACAAGCAAAAGAAATATTATTATTCACATTATTTTCTTATTAAAAATATTGAAAAAATAGTTATGGCCGGGGGAGTAAATCTCCCTCACCCCCGCCGACGTTTGACGGACACTCATCGTAGGTATTATTCTGTAACAGTCGTATACAATTAAAGTGAACACCAAAAACCAACAGACTGGAAGAATATTACTAGGGTATTTACAATTCGGCGATCGATGACGATCATTATGATAATACACATTAATAATATTATATTTGGCTCGATCTGTGCAGGTGTATATAATAATAGCGGGAAATCTATCGTCCGACGGACGTTGTTGTTATTATTCCAAAACGGCCGCTGTATAGTTATCTGGAGGTCTAACGTACCTATAAAATATTATAATGTTATCATTATACCGTGAGTTGTAGTCGGTATGATATAAATACACGCATTATAGGTAAACCACCGCGACAGTTGATAACAGCGGCGTGATACGCGCACCAATATAACGAGATGATGATGATAATAATAATAATAATAATAATTATTATTATTATTATTACTATTACCTACCTACTATATAGGGTTTTCCTCGCGCGGAGGAAAAAAAATACGGCTTGGCTCGCAAACCGAGTGGAATGGACCGTGAACGTTTCGATAACGGCTAGCGAGCGTTGTTTTTGGCCACAGAACGGATGTCGTAGATGATAAATACAACATTATATGCAATCGAAAGCTGCTCCACGCGAGTCGCGACTTGTGCTGGCCTCGGCATACTCGCTGTACTCGCCTACTATAATATTATTATAAGCTTTGATAGACTAACGGTTATTTGACGGAACAACGCACGATGGCTTAACCAATCAAGCACTTATTTTGACTTTGTAAATTGATTTTTAGAAATAAGTTTTTAAAAACTTGACTTTTTTTTAATTTGTTTGTTTGGAGTGGACCGAGAAAACTTTCACCATAACGACAATAATAATATTATATCCAAAATAGTTTTTGATATTTATTAATAATAATTAAAAACAATAATAGTTGCCGGAGTATTACAGCTGCAGTTGAAGGTACCTCTGCCTAAATTACCTGACTCGTCGGCGCTGATGAATTCGCTTGTGCGTTTCGTGTCCGCTTGGAAAATAATTATGTTTTATTCTCTCCCCTAGTGCGAGTCAGTGCGGCTCATGAAGAACACGGTGGAAGGGTTTGTACGCGCAGAAAGCTTTCGCGGCATACATCACGATCCCCGTGGCCTTCGGATTTATGTTATTTATTATATAATATGTGAGCTCGCCTTGCAACGGCTTTGGCCAGACGTACATTGTCTTACGGCTCGGTAATTCGTACGCATGTACTACCTACATATAATAATATTATATTATATTATTATTACTTATGGCCGCGCTGCCTGGAAATCCACAGCGATCCGTCTTGAACGCAATATATCATCGTTATATACCACGGTTCAACCCCTTCGCGGGGATGCGCGAATACGTTTAATAATTATTATCCTCGGCCGCACCTGCCAACTACCCCGCCCTATACGAACGGATGAGCGACATCGGATATCCGGCCAGCGCGCTTATTATGCCACTGCTTATATAATAATAATAATAATAATAATAATAATAATAATGATAATATATATATACGCGAGTCATGTTGTAGTTTCTTGCGCTTATAATTATTATACTCCGTCCACGTCTTGAGATCGTGTTTTACGATTTTTGACGCATTCGCTCGGTTTATTTTCTTGGAAATTTGTTTTAAGCCAACTAATGTTATACAGTTGTATAATACCTATATCAGCGGATAATATACAAAAACGTACTTTATACATTTGAGGTTTTGACTTTTGAACATTTTTCTTTATTTTTTTTTTTTTTTTTTGATAATGAAGCTATAAATCGGGAATTTTAATTTTTAGAGAATTTTTGATTGCATGATACGATTACTATGTTTATTTAATAGGTCTTTAGTGCATTACACTCGCAGCCTCTAATATAATATAGTAAAAATCATGTATATACCTAATAATATGGTATTGTATTATTCTATAATATTTAACGCAATATTATGTAGGTATAAAAATTAATAGGCTTACTAGTTTTACTTTAATCAAATCCAGATGTAAGTTATTGACGCATTTATAAATTAAAGTAGGTACTTAAATCATTATTATTCCTTCCTTGAAGTACAAAATATTAGAAATATCATATTATAGAAAAATTAATATTAAATCAATAACCTAACATTAAAAAACATTATAACATATTATACTACCTATATAATAAACTAATGCTTATTTATTTTATATAAATATTAGTAAAATTTCATGGTTGATTTTTTTGAATACATTTTTAAATACTAAAAAAATAGAATATTAGTTAACTTAAAATTTAAACTACATTTTTTATCATAATAAATTAATAATTTTTAAGATTAGTAAAATTATTTAAATTATATTTATTGATAATCTAGTGAAAGGTACAATATAATTTTTAGTTGTAAAATTCACAGTTTTTACGACAAGTGATATCGATGTATATGATACAATAATTGTTGATGAATGTACATTGAAAACAAACTAGCTTATACTATGAAGAGTACTGGAAAGTGACAAAAATAGCCAATAGGTAACGATGAAATGGACAATGGTTTTAGGAGTAAAATTGTATGATAGTACAGCAGTCCTCATCTAATCTTAACCACATTCGATGTACACAAATATGTAACTCATAAATGTATATATTATCCAATATTAAACCGTATATTAATATATTATTAACAACTATACAATATGTTTTATCGGATAGGTTCGGTCGGAATACCTATATTTTGATTTATGAACCATCTACGTATTTCATGAATTAACACAGTTTAATAATTATTATTTAACGCTTACATAATATTATGTAATAAAATCAATATGTAATATTATTCTACACAATAATATAGTAATATATAGTATATTCGTATACCTAATATATAATAGTATGATAAACAATATACTATATAGTAATCTACGCGTGTATTCGGGTTTTCTACCACGCGTGTGGGTAGACGAATTAATTTAATCGGACTTTCAATCGTCACAAAAATTGTGTTACGATAAATCTGTTCAAAAATACACGCATCTCGAAATTAAATACAAGGTTTTTAATAGACGCTCATTATTAAACAACTCAGTTGAACGCAGACACGCAGTTAATATATATATACAGTATACACATTACCTACATGTATATAAATATACATAATATTTGAGTTCCACCGAACGATATATATATACATTTACGAATCATTGTACCGTTGATTTGATTCAAAAAACTAATTACGTTCGAGTGTGTAAAACTAATGAATAAAGCACTTAAAGCAAAACCACTTAATTAAATTTCAGAAATGTTTTCCGTCTAGATACGTTAAGAACGTGGAGTTTTTATTATAATACACATTATAATATTATATATTTATATTATAACAACAACGCGAACGGCAGCAGTTAAATATTATGTCGGAGAGTCAAACTCGTATATATACCAAAAAGAACTTAATGTACACGACATAATAATATTTACCAGCTGAAAATATTTAAATGTCGGAGTTTGGTGCATAGTAACTGCAATTCATCATGATATTATAACGCAATAAAAAATAAAAAATAAAAATTATAATATGACGTGATATAATCAACACAGAAATTAACTCGTGGTATAAATATTATAATAGCTGTGTAATAATAATATATAACAATATTATAATATACTTGAATAGGTACCACTATTATGTATAGGATTACATATTTTATTAGGTAATTATTAATAATTATGTTCAATATTTCGTTTGAATTATTATAAAATATTAACAAGAATATTAAAAGTTAATACTAATATAAGATAGATCATAATAATATGACGTGTTTCATATTAACTAATGAATATATACTTATAAATCCCGTATATCTGTATAAAATATAGTATACAGGGTGATTCACCAAACATGTTCACCCCCATTTTTTCGATTAATAATGAATTAATTTTTAATCTAAATGTTGATAATACCTAATTCAATTTTCAAACGAGTAGTTTCCTAACTATTAACAGGTTAATACTAAGATTAATATTATAGTCTTTAAAAATGGATTTACAAAAACATAAAATATATGTTATATTGGTGCTAGAATTTATTTATTGCTTGGATCATTCTTACAAATTTTAAAATATTTTGATAGATTAAGATTCATTACTAATTAGTAAAACGATTACATCATCATAGCTCCTATATCTCACAAACAATACAAACCCATCATCATTGACATAGATCAGGTTATATTTAGTACATAAAGTTATATAGATCAAACACGACTAGGTAGTTAACATTTGGATTTTGATACCCCATAAAATATGTCCTATAAAAAATTATCCATTAAATAATTTAAAATAAAAATGGGGGTTCACATTTGAAAAATAAAATTTTGTATCGACACATGACACTCCTTATAAATAGTATACGACATCTAATATGAATTTGAAATGATAATCTATAAGTATATTTAAAAATGACAAAAAATAAGATTTTGAATATCTGCATTATTGAAGAAAAAGGAGATGAGCTCGGTGAATATATAACGCTGTACATCTAATGCATTTAAAAATGCTAAAAAAAAAGTTTTGCTAAACGTGGCATTGGCGTATGGCAGTTCGAACGGTTTCGATACAAAACGATTCGTAAGTAGGCAATCGAAAACACCGTACGTAGGACTCGAACAGAAAGTCGAGAAGTTGCAAGAAGACATTTGTGACTTGTGTAAGTTTGACAAAAACTTCCAAGAGATGACTGGAAAATAATTGAGCTCAAACAAGTTAAAATGCTATTTCAATCGGTATCGCGTGATCTTCAAAACTATATAAATGTATATACGCTGAAAAAAGTTTATTTGTGTAAATGGAATCGGACTGTCGAAGAATGTCGTTAGCAAAGACGTGGGACGACTTACAAAATTAGTTTGTTTTATAAATAATTTCAATACGGCAACATAATGAATTCTTGTTTGGATTTCAAAAATGTTTGTCACTACTAGTTATAATATTATTATACCTGCATTTCATGTACAAGTATGCGTCTCTTAACAAATATTTATTGTTCAGCGTACCAACACGTTTTATATTGTAATAAAATAGTAAGAAACACCAGTATTTTAGATTAACTTATCATATTATTATACATTACGTCAATATTGTGTTGGATAACCATTTTTGAAATTTTGTTTAAAAAATGTTAATTGTTATTGAAACACCGGGGATATATAGTTATACATTAATCGAAAAAAATCACTCAATTTTTTAATTAAATAACGTTTTATACTTATACTGCTTTGGACATAAGCAGAATATTATATAATATGTTTAAACAAATATCGAGGAGATGTATACAAAATGCGTTAGTCAAAATTATAAAGTACTAAGACTAGATTATCTAAACTTAACAAATTTCAACAATCAACACTCGCCAAAATTGTTCATTATTTCAAAATATTTTTTTGAGAGAATTAAACTACCTAAGTACCTACTCACTATTTTTATTTTTAAACAATATTTGATTAATGAATAATGTATATAATTTTACTGTGTACTGTGTTTACAGTGACCACGACAGATAAATTAAATGTATATTTATTAATATACATATCTAAAGAAAAATCTTAAAATTACATTTTCTGCAAAATAAGAAGTTTAGACTTTTAAGTAGTCGAATAGATAAGTGGGTAAGTGTTTTATAAATATTATTTAACTAATCTCTTACGATTAAATATGTTGACTTGTTTGTATGGCTACGCCTCCTGAAAATTTTAGTGGTAATGATATTATATTTTACTATCATAAGCTATAGTTTATTACATACAATATGTTGTGGCAAAATCAGCATCATCTATATTCTATAGTAATACTATAATATAGTATTATTAAATTACAAAATACTGTTCAAAAATCAAAAAACTAACCATTGTTGAAAAACCCTTAATAGGTTTATCAAGTTATTATACAACATGTTCCGAGATAATTAATACCGATAATATTATTATATAATAATATAATATAATTATTGAACTGAATTTCCTAAATTATTATTTTTCTGTTAGTAATAAGTTAGGTAGGTAGTCGTATTATCTAAATATTTGTAACATTGTTGCATTGTGCACATGTTGATATGTGCATAATAAATAATAATATATATTTACTTTTATTGTTCATAAAATATATTGTTTGCATTTTTTTTCTAAGCGTATACAAAATATTAAATGTTGACAATTTACCATATTTTATTTTTAAAGAATAAGTATTAAGCAAAATCTTACTCTACTAGATGTCCAATGGACTTTACTGGGTGTCCGCTTGGAAAGTCTTCTTAAAAAAACACCCCATATACTATATACGAACTACCTAATTAAAATATGTTTGTAGGTACGCAATATATGTTTCAACGGAGACTAAAAATAAAAAGTTCGTTGTAACTATTCGTTGTTTGATGATAACTAACAAGGGGCGAGTGCCGTAATTTTGTCATCGCGATGTTCATCCACGAATCGTTATAAGAGATAATAATATTGTGTCTATATAATTTATGTCTTGTACAAACATATAAGAGTGATTGCTTTGGAACTCAGCCATGTGATATCATGTGTGAAAGGTAAGTGATTAGTGATTTGCTTGTTATTTAAGAAACACGTTTTATTTTCTATCCTTTTTTTTATTTTTTATGCACATTTAGTTTATTTTATAATAATTATAAGCACGCATTGTTACAAACATAATATGAGTAAAAACTCACATTGATTAACGACAATGTTATTCAATTAATAATAACACTTATTATATTAAAATACAAAGATTAAATGTTAAAAGTGTAATCAGGACAGCTGCGTAAAAGGGGGGTGTTTGGGGCTTCATGACACCCCCTTCAGCCATGCCATATCTAATTATTACATGAATTAAATTTGAAGGAATATTAATTCAGCTATTGATGTATGAACATTTTTGTTTATTAAAATCAAAGTTGTAGTTAGTATGTATATTATATTGTGTTATTATTATATTGTATACCTAATATTTAAAATTTAAATTTAACATTTCACTTACAATAATCCTATTTAGGTCACTAGGTCAGGATAATAAATAGAGATTCGTACACCTAAAATATTATGGTATTGAATATTATGAAATATAAATTTAAATTTGACGACGAATGGTCGATTTGTGAAAATAAAAATAATACTCTGAGCAGTCCACTATTCATAATAATATATTTATTAATTCAAAATTTAAATAATCTAAATGTGGACTTAATCATATTATAAACAGAATGATTCATTATTAATGATTTTGAATAAGTCTTCAAACACGCATTACCTATATGTAATTATTGGTACTTATTAATATTTATAAGCAAACTTGCATTAAAATACTAAATATTATTTTACATTTATTATGTAATTGACGACAAAATCTAATTTAAATATTATATCTAAAAAAATAAATGTATTAATTAATAGTTTGTCGTAAAACAAATTAATTTCGCCAAGGTATCCACCGACCGTCCATGCGGTTAACAGAAGAAATATATATATAGTTTATTCCTATTACTCGTGTATACAAAATAGTATATGCTTATATTCATCATGACAGCCAACCAAGGCTGGGAAAGTTAAGGATTTTTTTAACTCAGCTAAGTTAAGTTAATATGCACCAACAACAACAATTTTAAAGTTAAAAGTTAATTTAACTATAGGTTAACTCAGTTAGTTTAAAAGTTAATACACACTTTTTGTTAACTTTTTATTAAGTTAAAAAAAAGTTAATTTGTTTATACAGCGCTAGCATACGTCTTAATTTTTTTCCAACCCAAAACTAAATTATAGACTATAGTGTTCATACTTTATACAATATTTACATATAAGGTAGATTCTACTGATATACATTCCTAACTTTAAAAAATTCATGGTAAATATTTTTTGACATGAAAACGAAATAGACTGAAATAGTGAAATATAATAAAATTAAAAACAAAATAAAATAAACTAATTTAACTTACTTCTTAAAATAAAAAATTAGTTCTATAATTTCACATTAATTAAAAAAGAAATTAAGTAAGTTAACAGTTAAGTTAATGAAAATTCAAAAGTAACTAATTAAGATAAAAAGTTAAAATAAAACTAACTTTTTAACTCGTTATAGCCCAGCCTTGCAACCAAATTAGATTTACTAAGTGCACAGTTTTACGTGTCTTTTATCTTTTTTATTATTCATTTCAGCGTTGTGGTCGATTGGGTCCATTTTCTCAGTAACTCTCGAATATGGTAACACGGCGTGTTGTATAGGCATTTTAGGTACACCACGTTTAATAATACCTAATATTCAAAAAGGTAAAATAAATATATTATTATTATTATTTTCGTATTGTGACTATTGTCTATTACGATTGAATAATACTTCCTATCGTTTAAAATTTAAAATGAGTCAAAGTCATACGGACTTTACCATGGTCATCGAAATCATAAATCATTCCGTGGCGTTTGCCATCCACCGTTCACAGCAAACACGCTTCTTTTTGAGGTAACGACTCTTAAATTATAATATTTGTAACTTTTAGACTATAATGTTTAAGACGTGTCGTGCAAAATTAATGTGTCAAGCGCTTTAAACGTGTGCATTAATCATCTATATAGTATGCATTGTAATTATCGCTTATGACGTCGCGTAGTAGATACTTAGAAAAATACATTTCCAGACAGTTTTCAACCTTTGGTTTTTTTGATGTAGAAAATATTTTTAAAATGTTAAAACTTTTCCATCGCCGTTTTAATATCTATATACTTTGGGTAATATCGTTTCATTAAACTAATTATTCCTAAGTTATTACTGTCTGTAGTATAAGTTAGTACTAAGTAGTTATAATATGGCTTCAAAATTCAAATCTTATTTTTATTCATCGATAATAATTTACTGAAAACTACCAATAGCTCATAACTTTGATTTAATCCGTATTTTTATATTTATTATAAAAGTAATTGGTATAAGTATTGAATTCAAAGTAAAATTATTATGCACGAAGAAGAACGTCAATTAGACTATATTATTATATAAGGGATATCTAAATTAATAATATTAAGTTTGAAATCTTAAATATTTTACAGTCATTATTATATTATACATTTCTTTTTAAGCGTTTGATATAAAAAAATAAGCACACTTTTTCAAAGAAGACCTTTTTCTAATGTTATTTGAATTTTATGAACCTGAATTATTAAAGCATTTTTAGATGCATAAAAAAAAAACATAAAACTTTTATTCAAATGAATTAAGTTTTATTTATTTTTAAACTTTTCAATTTTATGAGAATCTAGACGCCAAGAACTTGGCTCCCCGACTTTTACATAAATAATAATATACTTAACTATAATCAGTCTCGAACTATTTTAAATATTTTATTTATTTCTGAGAATATATTTTTCAAACGTTTATGTCTCATAGATAGTCAATATAATTCTATAATATTGGTATTGATATTATTATAATAATATAATTATTCATCTGCGCTATAAAAACCACGACACGGTATTTATAACATTTGTTGTAGTGGTTGTCTGCGCAACATAATAATATATTATATAGCTATAGTCATTTTTAATCATTATAAATAATTATAGGGATATTAAATGTTTAATAATTGTACGTGAAGGACGTTTGATTAGTATTATATCAAATGACAATATGTGTTAATGTTCCGTGTAATAAATACAATACTCGTTAGCACAAATGAATCAATACCTAAAACAAATTCTGAATTCAGTCAACAAAACTCTAAATATAAGTTCATTCAATTCTGCATCAAATACAATTTAAGAGGACGTCGTACCCCAAAATGTTGTATCCGTCTTATTTACGCATAATATACCAAAATGTACGTTCAGCAGATCCAATATTGTATTGTTAGCTTAGATATTAGAGTGAATTGACATATTATCAAACTTAAAAGTTGGTTTTTTTACGATATTTTATTTTTTAAATGAATTATGAGCATTTTAAAATATTAATATTTACATACAAATATAAAATATTTAAGCTAACAAGAAACAACACACAATTGGAACTGCTGGACGTACATTTTGATATATTATACGTTAGTAAGACGGAGACAGTATGCAGGTACGGCTTCCTCTTAATACGTCTTATAATTTCAATGGTCTCAACATTAGAATATTTTTTTCAATGATAAACATAATTTTTACATTACTTATTGGTTATTATTAGAATTATTCCTATCTAACACAGCAATGATATAGGCTTTTGAGTATAATATGTCATATTTTTACCAAATATATCATTTTATAAGTTCATATAGCTGTAAATGCTTTATAATAACAAATTAATAACATTAATTCATCATCATCATCATCATTATAATTATATTTATCGTGGCATTTGCGAATAATTCCACTCGTCAATAAATTACACAATAATAATAATGATATCACCACGTGGGTAACTCGAATCACTTTAATAATATGATAGATGCTGTGGTATAATATAATATATTATGCGTTCTATAATAAGTGTGGGCGGTATAGAACGTCGTGGTACCGACCTACGTGGTAATAGTGATAACGATATGATGATGATATTCGGCGAGTTATCCGACGACGAGCGTTTACCTGCAGTATATATAATACGACCAGCTGAATTATTATACCTATACCGGTGGCAATATTATGATAATAACACATAACATTATACGCATTATGACCCTCGGAACGACTGCGTATGTGCTTGCAACTCGTATAGAGTGCCGTGTGATATATTGCAGCGTTTAACCCTGCACCCGCCGTTGCAGTTTTGCTTCTCGGGGGGAGGGATGCGATAAAAAGGTATGAAAACGACATTTTCGGTGCGATAATCGCGCAATTAAGCCCACTTAAAACGGGCGCACAATAAAATTCGCAAACATTAGCCCGCAAACTACACCACACGGCGAGCAAACGTTTTTATACCGCGGTTGCGGCAGGGGTGGCCTCGGAGAAACCGAAGGTAGCTGCTGCGGATATACGTGTGCGTTTTATGTGAAACAATTTTGGCCGCCGTCGTTAAGGGTGTTTTTTTACCCCTTTTCGCGCCGTGGTTATAATATATTACGCCGCACTATGTATATAATATAAATAGCTGGTCACAGATTTTTTTGTGTTTTTTGTCGTCCGCTTTCAACCACCCACGCGCGTCAGCACCCGAAGCGCACGGCACCTCTCTCAATATGGTGTATAGGTTAGGTCAGGCTACCTATTATAAGTACGAAACGGGTGCGAGGTCATCGTTTTTCGAAAACACATTATTTATGTACCGACGACGGTCGAGAGTAGGTGCGTTGTTGGTAGTCGATATTTGGTTGTGTGCTTTTGATTTGTTTTCGTACATAATATTATTATTATATATTGTAAATAATTGGCCGAATCATTCGCAAACGTCGTTCTGGTTCGAGTTTCAACTGCAATGTCCTAGTCCACCATATTATTATAATAATATATTATGTAGGTTTAGACACCTACCGTATTTGTTTTTGTGTCGGTGAAAACGCAAACAAATTATAGAATATAATACACCAACCTACATATACTTACTAGTTACTCGCTTGTTAAAACTGACCGATCGGTCGTACTTACGAACGGTAAAGTTTTTTTATTTTATCCCGCCGGACGGTTTGACTGTGATTTTAATTGCTTTTGAAGGACATAATATATTATATGAAATACGAGCGTACATTTACTGCGCAGTTTTATTTGTTTGGTTGGCGTTTCAAACGAAAAACACAAAAAATCTGCAACGACAATTATATTATAATATATAGTGTAAACGTTCGATTTTCAAAGTTTCCACACACATCATATAGATGGGATTGATTTAATAAATAACAAATTATAAATTGCGAAACGTGTTTAATTAAACTGCCGGTGTAGGTATATTATGTGTACGCAATACGGGCCGGAATTAACGGTAGGTGCGATATAAAAAGAGTGAATTAAACGTGCGAAAAAAAACAGCCGATAAAGAAATTACCGATTATATCATGCGTTTAAACGACCAAACGGAATATTTATTTATGAACATTTATAAATGATTTTATTTTATTTAACGTCAAACGGTTTATTTTTTTTTATTCGTTAAATCTTTATTTATCCAATCCGTACATAAAATAGCATATAATAAGTAAATGTGATTCAATATAACATTATAATGATGATACCAGCTGTATGGCATAGGTACGCTTGATGCATACATTGGAAGGAAAACCGTTCATCACTGCAGACCCTTAAACTATGCGTAGAGTTATTATAATATGTTATGTTTTGTTTTCACGAGCGGATCCGTCAGGACAGATCTATTCGGTGTAACTCTATTTAAATTGTTATATTTTGATAAGAGATGGTTTGGTTTATTGGTAGTCGATATTTTTTTACTAATTAATTACACCACACTAGGACCTTGAGTAGTACCAAAAATCTCAAGAATTCAAAAATACGGTCTTCATAAGTATAGATATATTTAAAAATGTCCATAAATCATAATTCAAATAAATTCATTATTCAATGATAAAATTGGGGTGAAAATGGCTCCAGCAGTGAATCACGCCCTGTTCGTTATAGTAAATATACGTATGAACTCGGAAGTCGGAATCGAAACTCGGCCGACGATTCGCGCGCACGAATGCTGCTGGTACATTCGCGTGTGTACCGTCCCGGTGGCCGCCTCCGCCGCCGCATTATTATCATCGCGACCGAATGTTTGCAAAAGGGTTTTGGCGGAAACTCCACGCTAAGAGGATTTAGACTTCGGGTCGACGACATCCTTTATGCAAACGACATATATAATATATATATATATTAATATATTATAATACACTCTGCCGCGGTGGTGGTCCGCGAGCGTATAAGCCGATGTTTTCTCCCACCGGTGCAGTTCTCTGCCGCCGCCGACGACGACGTCTGTGCAGAGCGCCGTAATACGCGTCATCTGTGTGCGTCGGGTTCTCTTTGAAAAAAAAAACAAAACTCAAAAAAGTAAATAAAAAAACGGCACGGAGGGTTATCATCCAAGGCCCCGGTCAATAGTGTGCGTGCGCGCGGGTGAACCCTTTCACGTCGCTCGCGCGTGTGTCTTTAAGCGAATTTTCACATGTTTATTATACTGCAACAACATATACGAATACGTTTATACTATTTCCGCGCGTTTTTATCATATTATACTTTTCTTTTTTCCTCTATAGGAGTATTTCTCCTCGTCCCCCCCACCAACACCGTCGTTTGCGCATATTATTATATAATATTATAGATATATGTTTGACGTATGGTACTGCAGTTGTATATTATTCAGTTCCTTGTACCCGGGTGTTTACACAACGGTCGGCTCTGCGAAGAAGGAATATTATGTTTCTTTTGGTTCCATCGTCGTTAACATTTACATATAATATATGTTTGTGTGTGTGTGTGTGTATGTAGGTACTCTGTTTGTAGACCGTTATATTTAAAGCGATTCAAAAACGAACGACATCGTTGTCGTTCGCGTGCAAAGTCGCAAAAGCAGTGTGTTATTTTATATGCGATCCAGCTGAAAAGCTTACCTTGGTAGCAGTCGTAGAACATAATAATAATATATTTTCCGACGTATTCAATTTTTCTCGTAACTACCTGTATCGTGGGAATGCGTATACCTGCGATAATTTTTTGGAATGGGATTTTTGCGCGTGCAGGATTGTTCGAAATAATCGGCACCATTGTTGAAAAAAAATCATCGACTTTACTACATTCCACCGAAACTCAACTATTGTTAGTTATATAGACTTTCAAACGAATTATCGCTATGTATTGTACACACACACATATATATATATATATATAGATTAAAATATTTCGTTGTAATATTATTATTCTAAGATTTTATTTACGCGGAAAAAAGATTAATCTTCATACTTTTTCAATTTATTTTGAAGGTGTCTAGTCTTACACGTTTTAATTAAACGCAATATAAAAGTAAATCATCAAGTATGGAATAACAATAAATAATAACATACATAACATAATTATGTTGATGACGAAAGTAACGATAACAATCTAATTCGGAAGAAATAATTTATTTTCAAGCAACTAGTTTTTGTTTTGCAGACTATATAACTACATATTATATAGTGTGTACCCTGTAATTGCTTTAGATCCTTTAGAAGTTTAATACGATAAAGCCTGTAGTAAAAATTTTTGAATTTGTTTTAATCTAATCTGCAGGCAGTATAGGTATATGGTATTGTCATGAACTGTCGCAGATATTTTCAGTCGTGTCCGTTAGTATTTATTTTGTAGGGTTCTTGGTGGAACGGGCATTTGGAATCGATATAATTATTGTTATATATACGTACATTGTGGAATTCGAGTTATTATTCGTATTATTCAAATTATTGCGTTCGTCGGAGATATATTGTTGGCAAAACAACAGCATGCATATGTGATAATCGCTGCGATACCGACCTATATAAATTATATTACAAAAAGGTTATGTGTATTTTAGTGCAAACGTTGTCGACAGATAATAATTATTTTACTCGTTTGGGTTTCAAAACACACACACACACGCCATTGCAGCTCGCGTTTAACGTGTTTACCTTTAGTAAATAAAACGAACATTTTGCCCGATTCGCCATTTCGCGGTTGAATAATATTTTATCGAGTCCTGCAGGTTGAGCCGTATATGCGATATAGATACATATTATCATAATAGTGACACTTCTGTGTATTATTATAATGACGTCGATGACAATAATATAAATGTGCGCTTTTGGAGATCTAAAAAAAAAAAAACAAAAACTAGGAGTTGGAAACTAGAACGATGCATCGGCTGGGAGGGTGCTCTTTTTCACTCCCCCCCCCCCTCGCTGCTCCACTGGTTTCTTGCGGGCGTTTATTTTGGTACGGTGTCTGTAAATTATAACTCGGAAATATATATAATAAAATATAATATACGGACTGTGAAGACGACGGCGGCGTGGTCGATCGGTCGGCAAAGGCGCGGCGGGAAAAAGGCCGTGTAATTGGAATCGTAAACATGTCGGCGCGCACCAAACGTTTCGTGTCGGAACAAATGTTACCCCCGGTTGCCGGCGCGGTATATATACGTCGTGTGCGGTATACGGTATAATGTATATATACAGAGTGCGCACGCGTGTACAAGACTGAAACGGATAGTGAGTGAGTGAGAGTGAGAGAGAGTAGACCGCAAAATGTGTAGCAAAACGCGGCTCGGCACAATATCACCGCATCTTAGACATACATATATATATATTATACGAGTACATGTGAAGGTATATACGTACGATATATAATAATAATTAACCGTCTGTTTATAATTGAACACCCTCCCCCCTCACTGACGTCTTACTTATATATTGTACGCGTACACGTGACGTGCGCTTACGAATCGGCTTGTAGTGGAAATTAACAATTACAAACCCCTTGCCGCGGCCTTTTATCGTCGTAAGTATAAAATATAGATAAAGGCGAGCACGTGTGTTCGGTGCATACTAGTTGCCTCCCAAAATATATGAGTTGCATCCTATATACTTATCGTAAATAAAAATGTTAATTTAATGCTGGGCGCGTGTAATTACTAATTCGCGACAAAAACAAAAAGAGAAATTTGTAATTTCCGTCACATTTAAAAAATGATTTTGGTAATTTGCGCCACTTTTTAACGTTGTCATTTTTGAAACATATAATAAGACTAGATAATAAAATGGCATTGTGTAATCTGCGCAATCTTGCAACCAAAAAATTCTAATTTGCACCAATTTTCGCTACTTTAAAATAATTTATAATATTTATGTTTTTAAACTTATTAATATGTATTTTAAATTATTCATCAACTAACTTCGTTTTAATAGATATTCCTGAGGAATATGATTGTAATGATCATATAGTAAAAAAAAAAATGTAAGCTAATTTTATTATAGGATACCTACTTACTCGTTACTTTATGTTTAAAGTTTAAATGAGTAATATTCCAGGTAATAACAAAATATGTAAAAATCAAGAATATTGACTTTAATTAACTGTCAATAATAATCGTTCATGTTATAAATAGTCCATGTTATTTATTCACGTATTATGAGCTAGGTAACTGATCATATTAATTCCATAAATCAAAAATTGAAAGTGTGGCGCAGATTACATAATACTTATGCCATTTCGTTTTCTGTCATGGCGCAGATTACCAAAATTAAAAACTAGATGTGGCGCAAATTATATGTCGTTGTTTTTAATATTTTGACGCATATTACGTGTATAACACACAGACACATATACAAATTGGTAAAATATTACAAGTTATAAATACTTGACGCGTAAGATACTATCTTCCTATATGAAGGAAGATATATTCATTTTATTTTTGCCTTATTATTGCATTCGACAACCCATGATATCAGGTAGTTCATAATGTTATTATTGGTTATAACTTATAAATTATAAATACTAGTATTTATGATCGATGGTATTATACAATACCTGGTTGGTTGTGTTGGTCGTTTTTGGCCCTAATTACGTACACCCAATATACTATATGTTTGTGCGGATCAAGTCGCTGCTTCACACTTATTGTACGATCCTTCTTTGACTTACACGCGTCATCATTATAATAATATGTCCTTGCTGAGGATTGAGGATGTGATCACATTACTCGAGTAATCATATTATATAGAGAAATAGACTGTCATCATATATTTTCTATTACGATTTTCTAACCTTATGTAGAATTGTTTATATGTTTTTATCAACCATGTCACATCGCTATATACAAAATTGAAAATAATAGGTACATTATTATAGAGTCATATCGTCGTGGACGTCGTCGATACAATTATTTTCGACGTAGTAATCATATCGATGCACCTAAATATTTCATGATCATAGTAATAAAGTAAACTTTATTTTAAGTTACGCATATTATAATGATGACTAATGGTGATTTCGAAAAAAAAAAACGCGTAATTTATACAGTACTTACCCACAGTAAAATGAACGTTTTGAATTTGCTTTCAAGCTATAATTGTTTTAGGCCGAGGACAAAATATCAATAAATACAATGTACCTACCTATATAACATTAAGAAATGACAATAATAAAAAACAGGAATTTATAATTTTCAGTCTGCTCGAGTAGAACGACGGGCAGTGTGAAAAATATTTGTCGTTTTAACGAGTTTGTGATGAAATAAAATTAAATGCCAAGTCATTATTTTTTTGAATCTTCTTTTGACCGTAATCGATGTTTTTACTTTTTTATTTTTCTTTCCATCAAGAAAGAGTCTCCTCAGAACTCGGCAAGTTATTGTTATTGTAATAATAATAATAATAATAATAATTCTTTATAAAACCATTATAATTATATTCACTCGCTGAAAAATAACCATATTATGCGCGCGTTCCGACTCGAGGCGACCGACTATATACCGAACTTAGCGCGGTATAATTTAAATAAGTTCTCATTAAAGAGATTTGTTGAGATTGCTGACGTCCGCCAATTAATTGTAAGGAAAAAAAAGAAAAAAATACGCGTATTCTTCACCCTATAATATAAGTAAACCTTCTTCTATTATACATGTATAGAGCACGGCAATTGGTTTTCTCGGCCCGTTGTGTCGAAATTGTATTTTTCTCCCGTTCGGCGCTCGTCAAATCTATTTAAATGCAAATAAAACGCGCCTCGTCCGTTCGTTTTATATTGACTTGTTAGCACGCTAATTCGATTGAAGCAGTGAAAATTCTTATAACCGTTTCGGCCTTTGCATTGTTATATTAAATTATTAACAATCTTTGGCAAGGGCTTCTCTTTGGGTTTTGTCTTGCGCACGAAACTGTGTTCCCTGTCCCCTAACACCGTGCATACGTCTTATACTGTCTATTATACTTACGGGGTAATAGTGACAGTGGCAGTGGTCTGCAGCGGAGTGTTTTGGATGTGATTACACCCCCTCCCACACATAAATTTGTGTTAAAAATATATGTACTATACGATTCAGATATCTGCAAAATATGTTGTCGTTAAAAAAGTTAACATGTTTTTAAATTTTAATAAATTATGGTAAAATAGTATATTGTGTGCAAGGGCGGGAAGTGAGCTATTTTAGTCGCGTGCGACGTGTGCGACACGAGCCGCAGGCAAGGGGCATTTTGCCTAAGACTGAAATTGCCACACATACTATTTTTGTCACGGCTCTGCCTTCATCGATCACGACAAATGTATTGCAAGGATCTATGCATCAACCAGACTATAATATTCTGATTTCATATTTCATGAAAGAAACGATTTGGTTTTTTTTTTTAAGCATCATGCATGGAGATTATATTATGAATATAAGATGTAAGTATGTAACCAAAAGTTTATGGTTCGTAAGGACCGTGGTATAAATTTCAGTGTCTGGTCCCCTGCACAACCAGACACTAAAATCTACGCGTGATATGCGCTCTAAGCACTTTTGGGGATTTCCACTTTATCACCCGGACGGAAAAAGGCCGCTTTCCAACGATTCAACCGCTATTGAAAACCAAACTATCGTTTCAGGGGTGACAAAAAATATATTTTTTAGAACTTTTTTCTTTTTTCTTTTTTTAACGTCTTAAAATTAGGTAAAAGTATATTTTCACAAACTTTAATAGTTCTAAAAACGTTTAAAGGATCACCTATGGTATGCCAATTGGTATCGTCACTCAGAGCCACAGGCTCGTTACCATCACTATTAACGACCCCCGACCCAATCGTATAGGACGATTCACGTTATGCATTCTCGCACAAGAAGTCGTCACATAATATTATAGTATTATGTAGGCGTATAAACTCGTGTGAAAGAGCTGCGGATGGCTGACGGAGAACAAACTGGTCGTGCATGGTTTCCAATGATCACACGGTCACATCTCGTGTACATTGGACTCTTTTGGTGGGCTTTGAAGTCAAGACGTGCAATTTTCGACGGACTTTTCGAACGATGTACGCCCTGTGCACCTGAACATATGTATACTTAAATTAGTCAAACTTACTTAGGTTCTGTGGCTAACTTGTTCACATGTTGATGACTCGACGTCGTCGGAGTTTCGACTCGTTATATATAACCACAATATTGTATTAAAATATCCGATTGCGCGTTAGCGGCCCACTATTCGCTAAGATGAGTAAACATAATACCGGTCACCGTGGTTACAACTTATAAACTTAGGATAACAACTCTATTCAAACATTTCAGTGTACCTACTATGCTATTAAATATAATCATAAACATCAAGAATCTGAGTGCCGTGCTCGCTGTCCATGTTATGCATTGTTATATTTAATCAATGATTTTGAATTATTTCGTTTTTAAAAGTGATCACTAGCTGTATAAGGCTTAGAATACAGTGTTACAATAAATTTATTGTTAAAATGAATCTCACTTGTGTTTTGGTTTGTTTAGCTTCAAAATAAATAAATGTAATGTCTTGTAATTAAATATATGTTATACATTGAATCTTATAGATTATAATATTGTCATCAATCATCGTTAAAATAATTGTTTATAATATTAGATAATTATTGAAATTGTACAGACATTCACGACCTTGATATGAAATGGTGAGCATAAAACGCGTTTGACACAAAAATTTTCTCTCAGTATTAAGCCGTTAATGAACGTTTAAAATTTTGAACATTTTACTATTACAAAATTGGAGGTAAACATAAAACATTTTTGAAAAGAAATTAGGTATATTTTTTACAATTTTTTGTCTAATATTAATATTTTTACTTACTTAACTAATTCGAAATTCAGTAGGTACCTACTGGAAAATTATTCTGTTTCTGAATAAATTATAATAACAATTAATATTTGTCATTCAAAAAAGTAACAAACTAAAAAGTAAAAACAATTATTACGATAAATTATTGTAAAAAAAATAATATTTTCAAGAAAGTTAAAACTTTTTGAAATAATGGCATAATTTAGTTAAATTAATCACGTTTAATAATAATTTATATAGACAAAGATAAAAATGAATATTAACTTAAATTTGAGTTTTTTATTTAAAGTCGACATAGTGTACCTACCTATAGATCTTTCAATATTTTACAAAAATGATAAAATTTTATAATGTGTAATTTTAGCTTTCTAAACATAAGTTTAGAGCAAGTCCAACAATTTAAGTATCTAGGAAGTACGATTATAAGCGATGGTAAATGTTCAATAGAAATCAGACAAAGAATAGCTACGGCAAAGAGAGTATTTACGCAAAAACGACAGCTACTTACAAACAAAAAACTAATTATAAATATGAGAAAAAATTTTGCCAAATGTTATGCGTGGAGTGTATTATTATATGGCTGTGAAACATGGACCATCAATGGACAAGACAAGAAGAAGTTGGAAGCCATGGAAATGTGGATATGGAGAAGACTGTTGAAAATCAGTTGGACAGAAAGGAAAAGTAACGTAGATGTACTAGACCAAGTAAGAGAAAAAAGAATTCTATTGACAACCATAAAAGAAAAATGTTCGGTCACCTACTTTGACATAATTTGTTTATGACAAATATATTTGAAGGACGAATAAATGGTTACAAAGGAAGAGGCAGACCAAGGAAGGCATATATAGAAGAAATGATAAAGCAAGTTGACTGTAGTCGATATATAGATATGAAAAGACTGGCTTTTAATAGAGATGAATGGCGAACCAGATTCGCAACGACAAGGCAAGGCCTTTAGTATAGAAGAAAAAACATAAGTTTAGAACAACTTATTTTTCAGTTGTTTCCGTTCGATCGTTAGTTACCAGTACATAGTTACGATTATTTGGATTAAGATTTTATAACCTCGGTTGTATTCAAAATAAATTTATACCAGCTAGTATTAAAAAATATAAAAATTGAAAATATGAGTATTTAATATAGATTCATAGTAGCTAATGTTTTTAAATTGTATAATATCATGGAATTATAGTTTATTGTGCTGTAGTAAAATGAGTTTAGAAACCAAGAACTTATCACTCGCTGAGCTTTCCTTACTTGTTTTTTATTACTTAAGTTTTCAGTTTTGAGTTTTACTATAAGTGTTGGTATTTTATGTAGTTAACACAATTGTATTCTGCTGATCAAAATTAGATTTATCTAATTGTACATACACTTTCTGACATAGAAATCATATTCAAAACAAGTAGATTTCTTGTCAAAAAAATATTAGTAGACGATTTTTTTTTCTTCAAATTAAACACGACAAAAAAAGTCCTAACAAGGGACTCCCTTCTATCCTTTCAGTCCCGTCCTAGTTTGTTTCATAAAATGTTTTGTCGTATAATTAACATTTCCTTTATCTTGTTATTTTCGCCTTTTTTTGTTTCCATACAGTTAATTTTTGTTTAGTTTTTATCGCTTTCTTACATCCGTCTTTAAGAAATAATGCGAACGTAAATGCTCTTATCTCCATTAGGAGTTTATACAGTTTTCGTCCTACGTAAAATATTTGTAATTTCACTATGAACGCTATTCCGAATTTGAACATTTAAAATTATTATATTAATTAATAATATGTGTTACCTAATTATTATAAATATTCATTTTATTAGATTTTTTTTCATTAAATTATTAATAACATTTAAAATCCGTTTTAGAGAAGTATTTAAAATATAATATTTAAAATACTTATTTTTTGATTTAATATTTAAATATTACTAAAAAAAAGGTGAAGTAGGTACACTTTTATAATAATGCAATATTATTCATCTATTGACTCAGACTCAGCCAATTCAAAAAAATAAAAATTCATAATCGTATAATATTAATATTTATACACCTACGCAAAAAAAAAAAAACTTAACTAGACGGAATCTGGTCCCAATGAGCTTCCACGTACAAGTCAGAATTTAAAACTATATAATAAATTTAAATATTTTTATTGCATGTATGAAAGTTAATGGCATACATTACATTTTGTTACATAGATTGCATAACGTTTTTTTTTTCAAGACTGGTGAAGTTACAATTATTCCTATACAATATGTTATTTAAATTTAATATAACATAATATTATGTATAATATTAATTCATTTTTTTCCTACATATATTTTTAGACATTTTTTTTTACCTACAAAGTTAAAACAACCGTGAAGGGTTTTTAATTTATTGGGTACTAGGTATATAATAGGTAGTCAATTTTAAATAAAATTAACATTTGTTGTTGTACTTGCACAACGTCGTGCGGCTTGCTACGATTAAACATATTTTATTTATAACAATTTATGATAATAAGACGTATGAATAGTGTATATGAATTTAATATTTACATAGATAAAACGATCAATATTAAATACATTCTTTGAACTCGATTTCAGTTTGCAGTCATGTGCGCAACGTAATTATAACGTTAAATTCAAATTTAAAATAAATTATTCAATCTGATTGTTACTCGAGGCTAAAGGTAACTCGAGGAAACTAAATTGATCTAATAAATTATTTATGAAGCATTTAAATCGACCTTTCTAAGTTTGAAATATGTTAAATTACACGCTGAATAGATTACACGTCGTGATTTATAGTGTCTATTTAGATTGAGTAAAATTTTAAAGCAGTGGTAAGTTTGAAAAGAAATTTCACAAATTGCAGTTATTCGTGGTAAAATCGTTTGTATAGAATAACAGGAATCTCATATCTTCCATCTATTTCTCAGAACTTGTATCTATTCGTTATTTTTTATTTAGTACACTATCTTAGTAGATTTTGAATGAATAATAAACATTTGTCTAAATCTTTAATACATATTTTAATTATTATAAATTTAGAATCAATATTAATTAACTTCGTGTGGTATACATTTTTATAAAGAACATTTTTTCAAAAATCAATAAATTTAAAGTAAAAATAAACAAACATAAGATTTATTGGATAAAATAAAATACTAAAACGTATAAGACTTCATATTGTATATTTGTATAACGATACCTATATGTATTATATATTTATATTGAAGAGAGCTGTACATTAATCTATATACATGTTTTTGCTGAATAAAGTATAATTACAATTGTACTTTACTAAACTTAAGAACATGTGTAATGACTAATGAGTATTACTTATATAGGTTGGTAGTGGTATATAGTTTTCTATTGGTATTAGTTTTTTCGATAAGTGTTATTTATTATCATTTATTATTTAGGCATTTCGGCAGAAATGACGTGTTGATGTGATATGTGTACGACATGTTACATGAGGAAATACAATTTAACTTGGTTTTTTGTATTTTCGTGCGAACTTATTATTATTGATTTATGATTAATGACAATAAATTATAATAATAATTTCTGATAATGTTTATTTTGGCAACTGCTGCAGGCATTGTGATTTTATCACTCAAGAGTCAAGATACAAAATATAATCTTTACCCACGAAATGTCTTATTTGTGACTTGCGTTATCTTCGGATTTGCGTTCGATAAAATAATCCGGTTTCTTGCAAAAAACCCACCGTGATGACGTCAAAGGTGATCGCCAATTTTCTCTTTCGTTGCATTCCGATTTTTTTTTGTTGCCCATTGAAGTTCTCTCTTCGTTTAGCAGTCAGTGACTATTCCCTAGATTATAAAATAAACTGACCAACAATATTATCGCGTAGTCGTGTCTATGCCAATAGTATAACAATATTATAAATTATAATTATAATTTTAAAGTTATTTAGAAATTTAATGTGAAACACTCATTTTTATATAACTTTTAATTTTAAAGTTATTATTTATATAAGTATGTTTTTAAATACTATTAGTTATTAATACTTAAAATTAAAAATAATAAATAGTTTTCACGTTAGTCAATCATCAAAGGAAAATTAAATTCTCATAAGTAGAAGTTAATAAAAAAAATCGTATAATGTAATGTAATTATAATTTATAAGTTGCATATGCTACCAAATATTTTTCACTTGCAAGGAAAATCAAGGAATCATATATATATTTTTGGGTATAGTGCAGTGGAAAATATCTAGTAGAAATTAGTACATTTTGTTAAGACCTTAATTTATTTTTTTTTTTAATTTGCGTTTTAATATGGACAAATCGTTACAAAAATCGGTTAAAAAAGAAAAGTTGAACCCAGCCCAAAAACATATCTATATATTAAAAGTTTGGCTACTGTAGAATATTATAAATATCATGTAATATATTATTGTCATTTTACCTACAATAATTAGTATCTATTTAAGTGAATTCTATAAAACAAATGATTATTATTACCTCGCAGTACGATATCATCATCATCCCCATTCCCCACACCGTAATAATTCCTTATTTTAACACTATATTTACACGCGTAAATTTATATATATTTATAAATGTAAACCGTGTTTTACTACGCTGCAACTATCGGCCCACCGGGAATTCTCCCCGTCTCCCAGGCCACAACCGATCCGGAAAATACGCTCGGAACGATTATAACACAACATTTCAGGTATATATATATATATAATGTACACAATATGTATATAATATTGTAATGCGCTTGCAGTGTTATAATATATTATATAGTTGCTATATTGTACACGTCGGGTGGCGAGCAAAGAACACCACTGCCACTGCTATTATACACATTACACGCATAAATATATATACATTAATAGATAATAATACTATACCAGATACCTACAGGCTACAACACGTGTGCGATGGTTTTATTTTCGGGAGAAACAGATTTCTGGACCATTTACTCTGCTGCGTTTTGGGTATAATATATGTATACGTGTAATGTGTGTGTGTGTTGTGTACTATACAGTAGCCGAGTACGACAGTCGACAATACATAAATATGTGCCTATGTCATGTGCTCTCGTCTTGACGGACGCGCTCGTTGTCTGCATATAGACCGTATACTTAAGCTATTATCTCTGTCACGGCCGTCACGCGCGGTAAATATCGTCACCTACAATACGCGTTAAAAACCTATTTTTGAAATCGCCGTCTGCGGAAACAACGAATATGTATAATATTATATACGTAAGTATACTGCAACAGTAATAATATATCGTGTACAAGCGTCAAGCGGCGTGGCGAAGAAAGGGCTCGCGGTCGAACGACTCTCGACGCCGTGGCCGCCGCTGCTTTTGATGTGTTCTATTATTGTAATATTATAATATATCGTAAAAGATGTAATATTGTCGGAAACAACGCTATGCGTTTAGGTAGGATATCGCATAGTTAAATCACTCGAATTATAATAATTATTTTACACTTCTATGACGACACGCATGATAGGAAAACTGTATATGTGGTCGTCGATCCGTCATCGCGTCTCTCGTCGTTCGTCGTATATAATAATTTATTATTATTATTATTATTATGTATATATAGGTATTAACTGGGAAAGTGTGATGTCGACCGCGAAGTCGAAACACACTGCACGTGTGTGAAGGAACATATTGAAAATATTACAGTTCAAAGTGCGACGCGTAATTTTCCACACTTCCTACCTACCCTTTCCGGTATTCCCCCAAAACACATAAGAAAAACCGGAAGTTTAAACGATTAAGACGTTTATCTACAAAAATATACGCACTTACACTCGCATGCACACACACATACACAAGTGCATACGAGCACAATGACAACTATATATAATATAAATGTTGGGTTACATTATTTGTATTCAAAATTATATAATATTATAATATATAAATATATGAGGTACAGAATCTCCACTGTCTGGTCGCCCACATTATATCGTGTATTGTGGTTCGGTATATCGTTTTTCTTTTCAGACGTTTACAATTTATAATTGCCGAGTTTATTTTAGATTGTTATAACATTGTTTTCATTACTCACCAGGGTATATAATGTATAAACACTGTTTTCCTTTTAAAGAAACACTCCTTTTAAAATACGTATAATGGTATTATCTTATATATATTATAATCGAGTTATTATGATAGAGTCTACGTACATAAATAATTAAACTTTCCCAATGATAATGCAATTTGGTTAAACAAAATATATTTCTAATGGCTACCTCTTTTGGGGTTGAAATAATTTCATTTTTAATCGTGGTTTATTTAATGTTTGATTTCAACTTGTTTTGGACCCCGCTTTAGACCTTTTACAACGGGGAAATTTAAACTTGTATTAAGCGCTAAACTTGGTTAGAACAACTGCCCCGGTTGTTGGTCCTGGTGCGCTTATACCGACTTAAAGCACCGTTTTATAGCGTCATGTTTGTATAGCAAATACTACGGAAGAGGATTAAAACCACCAGTAATATTATCATATTGAAGTTTTTTTTTTTTTTCTAAAAGAACGTATCAAAATATATAATATATAATTTGGTCATAAATAGTGCAATTCATTTTTATTTCCGTTTTTTCCGTCATCAGATAGCGACATGGCGTTAGTAGCACTGCTTACACGCATGCAGGTTAGGGGTATAATATATAGGTATTGTAATTACGGTATAAAAAATGTATATTATGTGTCGTAAAAAAATGCGAAAAAACTACGAAATCAAATAATTTTGTTCGTGAGAACGTTGCGGCAGTGCTGTGGCGTCTGTTTCACGCTCGTAAATATTTTAAACGACCATACAAAACATAAATTATAGTAAAATATATTATATATTATATTTTATTATTAGGTATAGCGACTGTCTATAGCTAATAATACAAAATTAAATTACTCGAATAATTATAATAATTATTATTTTACACGTCTGTGCAGACGACGCACACAGAGGAAAACTATATATATTTCCATCTATCCGTCATCGCGTCTTTCGTCGTCCATCTTATATATAATATAATATATATATATACCAATAAGTATTAACTGAAAAGTGTTACGTCGACCGCGAAGTCAAACCACTGCACTGCACGTGTGTGAAGAGACATATTGAAAAGATTATCATCCAAAGTGCCACGCGCAATAATAATTGTAGCCACTTCTTACCACCCCTTTTCGGTATTCACTCTGCAAAACGCTTATGAAAGACCGGAAGTCAAAACGATTGAGACGTTTCTCTACAAAAATATACGCATTTACACACGCGCACAGACGCGTGAGAGCACAACTATTTATAAAGGTTAGGTCACGTTAATGATCGTATTCGTGTAAATATTATAAAGGTATATAGCCGTGGTTCACTTAAATGGTAACACAAAATATTTTAGCGGGAGGACTCGTAATATGGATTAATAATAATTGGGAATATCGAGGACGGTTTTCAATACGTTTTTATTTCTGTTTTATCTCCGTCATCCAATTTTAGCGACATGGCGTTAGCACTTACACACGCAGGAGGTTAGGCGTATATTATTGTAATTATTACTGAAAATATTATTTAAGTATATACGTCATTATTATTATGTGCCGTAAAAAATAAAAGCAAAAAAAACAACGAAACCAAATAGTTCTGTTCGTGAGAAAGTCGCAGCACTTCTATAGCGTATTTGTTTCTCTCCGATCGTAAATATTTTAAACGACTACCATCTACCTATATACCTAATAATAATATACGATATTATACAATAGAGGTATAGGTGGTTTGGTTCAAAAATATTATAATAGTTTAAATACGCGCTGTTATAATAATAATACTTGTAATCCCGTTTCGCCGATATATATATATATATTAAATTATTGTATTCTCTCCAAACTCGACATAATCCGTTGCCAATAAGGGGTGTGAATTATTGTTATATACACACGTGTATTGTACACGGGTTTTATTATTATAATTTTTTTTTTTTTTATTCTGATCCTGGCCATTGTGTGCGTGCGCGAAAACACTTTTGTCAGCGGTATAATATAATAATGTGTTTTAGGTGTGTGAAAAAATGAAGGTAAAAAAAGTAGATTATATTGTTTTTTTTTTTAAACAGTCCACGTCGTCGCCAAACGACAACACATATGTCCCATACGTTCATGTATTATATCTATAGCTAGGTATATTATAATGTATGTGATATTATAATGATACGAAGACTGTTATACCTTAATCCGGACGATAATGCTTGTGCAGCGTAGATGAAAGAAGGGCCGACATCACATAATATAAAATATTATAAAGAGCTCGAGACCTCCGGCAACGGCGTTGTCATCGTCGTCGTCGGTGAGCCGAGTGTAAAAAAAATTTCGCGTTTATTATTATGCACCCCCTCCCCCGTGAAAACCGAGCGAGACCGTGTGACGACAGTGGCAAAGGGTACTACAGCGGTGCGGTGTATGGGCGTCTCGGTAAAAAAGTGTGTTTTGAAAATACCCCCCAAAAAAAAATGAAAAGCATAACCGTTTTTTTATTTATGTATATACATTTTTTTACCCGTTAAATTTATGGGTTTTTGCTCCGGCGAGAGACAACGGATTCAAAAGCGGCGTAAGCAGCCCTCCGCCCTATATTGTTCCGATATGGAGCGGTCGCGTGGGTGCTATGGTTAAAGTGGGGGTTGGGGTGGGGACGTTAAGTTTTGAATTTGCATACTTCGCTAAGCTGATAAATTTGTTGTGCGGCGTGCAGACGGTATATATTTAGGCTCGGGCCAGTGGCAGTCAGCAGTGGCGACAACGGTTTGTGTCTGCCATATAATTTCTATCGCACGAGCGCATAGTATATAATATTAAACAGCATCATCATCATATTATTATACGTCGTGAGTACAATACAATAATAATATTATTCAAAACTATTTTAAATACTCGCGGCGGCGCAATATAATATAATAATAATACATTTAGGTGCGGGGTAGGTATACGCATCGCCCTCAACTATTTGCCGAACAATGTCTGCGATTGTCACGTTTTTTTTCCCCCCGAATTCGTTATAACACACACAGGTACCTCCACCACACGCACACACACACACATATATATATTACACCTATATGTGATAAATGCTCTTTTGTGCGCGTTGTGCTGTACGACATAATAATAATATAATAACAATATACACATGTGCGCTGCGAATAAAGGGCGTTCCTAAACACGTAGGTATATGTGGCGTATATATATATATTATAAATTATGTAAAATATTTTGTACATATATGCCGGTGTTTCGTCGTTGTTATTATTTAATATTATTATAATGCAATTTGTGAGCGAATAACAGCGATTTTCGGAATTTCGACCTTTTCATCATATTAATAAAAAACAAACATATATATAAAAATATAATATACAATAACCATATTATATATATATATTGTATATATATGGATGCATTATATATATATATATATTGTATATATATGGATGCGCACTTTTTATGTACATACCAATACATAATATATGTGTGATGTTTATATGTGTAGTATATTCAGCGTCATTTCATTGTTTAATGGTCTAAAAAATGTATGCATATTCAGTGTTTTTTTTGTCGGTTTTTTGTACATACGCATATCCGAATCCCTGTGTAATATTATTATCCAGAATAATGAATATACATCATTAACATAAACTTAACCGAGTGTAATAGTTTTTTTTTTTTATTATTATTTTAACCGCGTCAAAAAATAAAAAAGTTTAGCCAAGCACATTTAGCCGCATTATTATTTTTTGTCAGTGATGATCTCGCACACTGCGTGCGGTTATACGATTTTAATAACGCAAAATCCATATAATAATAATAATTATATCGTATTATTAAAATGTCTGCGGTGTACCCTACAATATAGCAGCTGCCGTTGTTTTCTGCAGGCTTTATCGGAAAGCGGTTATTTGTTTTACCGGACGGAAGCGCGTATTTTATTTTTCCATCATCATAATTAGTAGTCGGTCGTACATGCAATAAAATCGTGGTTGAAGTGCGTGTAATATAATATTTACACGTGTATCGTAAAAAATGAATCACCACCAATACACAATCGACGGTATTATATAATATAATTGCCTCGTCAACGATTATTTTACCATAATACTATGCTTTATTTAAATAAAATTACGAATCGAAAGTGTATGCTCGTACAGTGGCGTAGACAGGGCGAGCGAAGAGGCCATAGCACACCCACATTACCCGTATTTTTGCCGAATATGACGACGATGTATAGAAGAAAAAGGAGGATATCATCGTCAGGTTTTATAAAAAAAATCAACCAGAAGACCGAAATTTTTAGATTTCTGGACGCTTGGACACAATATAATCATCTATATAGCAAGATCATATCGTGAGAAGCAAGACAAAATATTTAATTTTTAGAAGGTTTTTTCATTGGCCATTTAGAAATCGTTGGTATGTCACTTCGTACGTATATAATACATTAATTATTTAGGCGTCATATAGGTATAAATGTATAATATATTTTATCTGCACTTATATTACATCGTTAAATAGCTCGCGGACGCTCGTTCAAATACCCTAACCACGATTTGTAATTATTAATGATGGTCTTAAATGCGAAAACACGTAAATAAATACAACGGCCATTTTTTTGCAGTGTGAACGATCGTGGTTAAACATATACGCGATGGCGCTCAATTATTACCAAAAAAAAAAAGTCCACGCATTTAATTTTTAATTGGATCTAGCTGAAGTGTTGCGATAGCGTTTTTTTCCAAATACCATGATGTATGTGCAATGTGCTTACAGCTGTGTCACAACTTCCAGTAGTATTATATTATAATAAACACACTTATATAGAATAAGACGCGTATATATTTTTAAGTCATTAAACCTTTAATACAAACAATATTATATGCTCTTGCGAAAACGACACGCTTTAAAGTGTTGTAATTTGTATTCTTAATACACACTATCCCTATGTAGTATTATGTGATGGGCAACGATAATTCTTATTCTTATGTGAGTTGTCGAGTTGACTATAGCTGCTGTTTCCCGCGAAAAACTACACGGCAGCTTTGCAAGTTTGGCTTAAGTCCTTAACTATCACTACACGCATAGAAACAGATGATTCTGAAGAATAATTTGATTTTATGTTAAAACAATTCGATGTTGAATTGTCTCTGAAACAGTTAGAAATTATTACTACTTTTAAAGGAAGTTATTTTTACAATAGGTACTTCTTGTGTAGTATCAACTACGCCTGCAGGCTGGAAGTAAGTAAAAATCTACCCCCCATCTTAGTTATTTTAGTACAAAATCGTGCGAAATTACTAAAGTAACTACATATTTCTATCTGTATACTATACTATAAAAATGTGAGTGGGTATACTGAACGTCACGTCGAATTGTATTTTATTTTCATCCTCTTTTGAATGAGTAATACAACACACAATTTTAATTTCATATTCCAAAGCAGTATTATAATATTATTCTGAGTATTTCAATTTATAAAATTAAATTTCAAAGTAGAATTTATTAGTATACAAAGTATGCAAAGCACATAGGCGAGCGGAGTAGTGGACCAACATTTTGCGGGTGATACCGCTGCAGTATATAACCTATACCACTCCATTATTCTGCTTATCTAAATTCTAAACTTTAAATACGTCTTATATATTTTGTTAACTTTACTCGTCCAAAAGTTCGATTTTACACTTTACGAACTATCCTGAAAAATATTCTGCTTTGGAATAAGGAATTAAAATTGCACGTTGACATAAAGAATGATAACAAAAGGAAAAAAAAACGATGAAAAATATACAAATGTGTTTTTTTCAAATTAAGTTGTTTAACGATTTCCAAATAAAAAAAAAAAAAGGTGGGTAAGTGGATGTCACTCTGCTGTACAGTAGGTTTCAAGTAGGTCACGGTAATGGATGGTGTTAAATTTGAATTCAATGATATAATATCATTAGGATAAGAAAAACGATTCTGAGCGAAAACGGTCAGTCAGCCTATGATATTACCAAGTATATTTGATGATATTATTGTGAATTAAGTAATTTATATATAACCTATTTACATGGAACCTTGTTTTAAATTTTAAATCCTTAGCTATAAAAGTTGAACATTTTATAAATTTTCAACTACAAAATAATTATTAAATTTTAAATTTGATAAATTTTGTCAAAATTTGAACTTTAAATGCTTATATAAAAAAAATTGTGCCTATGTATTTTTAATATTTTTCAACTGCTATTGTAACATTATATCAGGAGCCTTGCATTACATTTTAACGCTTTTTATCCAACAAATAAAGTGTTATTGATATTTATAGAAAAAAAAACTAAAAAAAATTTAAAACGGACTATGTCCGTAAACAGCTCAAAAAGAGTCAAATTATTTTCAAAAAATTATCGTGTATAGAAAATGCTAATATAAACATTCAGTGAAATTTTCAAGTATCTACAGTCATTCGTTTTTTAATTACAACAAAATAAGAAAATCGGTACATGAGAAATCGAGTGAATATCAAACGCTCATAAAAATTTAATTTGACTTTCTTGTAGACATTTTTTTTTTTTGATAAAGGTAGACAAACTTAGGAGGAATCTTGTATTAGAATATTTTTTATGAATTTCTAACTCAAAATAATTTGCAAATTTTCGTCATTTTTACGTATTTTGTCAATATTTGAACTTTAAATGCTTATAAAAAAAAATTGTGACAATGGATTTTTAATTTTTTTCATCTGCCTTTGAAACAATAACCTAGGAGCCTTCTATTAAATTTTCAAGCTTTTTTAACAAACAAATAAAATTTTATTGATATTTATAGAAAAAAAAACTGAAAATGTCCGTAAACAGCTCAAAATAAGTCAAAATATTTGGAAAATGTTATGATGTATAGAAAATGCTAATATAAACATTCAGTCAAAATTGCATGTACCTACGGTCATTTGTTTTAGAGTTGCACCAAAAACCAAAATCGATTTTCTCAAAAACAAATTTTGCGTAAAATTCCCGTTTTTCCTTAATTTTTCTTTTGTTTTTCACGTCGCTTTTGAAAACTACTAGAAAAATTTTACTTTTGACCCCCCGAAGTACCAACTAGATTCACTTTCCTATCAAAAAAGTTACTGTTGAAGAAAATCCAATTATTTTTACTGTCCTAAAAGGTGATGACACGCGCAAAAATAATAAAAAAAAAAACACACATCATTGTAAAATCAATACATTGATCGCTTCGCTCAGAATCCAAAAATATTTTCAAGATTATTAATATTTTTTTAAATAATTTTTTACGTTAAATCGATCACCCGGTATATATATATCGTAACGTTGATATACACCGCCGATATCACCGGGATATTGAGTTTCTCGGTGATGGGTCGGAAATTATATTATTATTATTATACAACTACCCACTATAATAATAGGTACCTATATTATATATCAACAACTGCATATTATATGATTATAGTATTACGTATAGGTAGTTGTTATACGATGATGGACTCGTCACGTCACTTTCGTATCAAGTCTCTTTTCCGCGTAGGTACAATATAATATTATAATATAGTCGTACGACCGCCATACCATAATATTATAATATATATTATTAATTATTATTATATATATATACACCCGGGGAATTATAACGCAGTTACACGATAATTATTATCATTTCAAGTCACTGTTATAAATTACAAGTTCTGCAGCAGCAGGATGATACACGACATTTCGCAAGTTTAGCTAATTTAACGGTTTATGTACTTTTAATAGTTTCGACCTCTTTGAGTTTTATTAATGATTGCGAAATTATATAGAGCACATGCAACCACGACGACGACGAGTGGTACAGGGCTATATAATTAACGAGCAGCAGTCGTTCACTTTGTGTTCGTATAATGCAACGTTGACAATGTCGCGTGGATTGTGTAATTTGAAATTTTAAGCTTCAATTTAAAGACCGTTAGATTCAATACCGCCGTGGTAAATAATAATAATAATAATATTCAAAGTATAATATTATAATAGATAAAAGTAATTGTTTAGTGATACCTAGACAACAAATAGAAGCAAATTTAAAAATGTTGTAATTTCTAACACTACTTATCTACATTATATTATTATATTAATTTCTTACAATTTCTTTATTCTAAATTTAATATCGTATTTTTCAGTCAACTTCTTATCTGCTTTACATTTATCGTTTTATTTTTATTTTTTGTCAATGAACGTCCTAAAAGCTGGTACTTTTTAATATCACAAAATAATTATAGTTTTTATATATTATTTTTGTATTTGCTTTCAAACTTTTAGTCAGCCCACTTCTTTGTGCATATTTTGACATTTTTATTGCAAATTGTTAGCGAATATTTATTATTTTACGTTTTTAAGTGCTCTACACACCATTGAAGTAGGTACCTACTATTTCTGCCATCAACAGACCATACGACGGTTAAACCGATTTATTTCATATTTTTAATTTTTTTAATTTATTCTTTTTTAGTTTGTTACTCACGTACATGATTCTTTTTTTAATAATTTATTTTAAATTTAATGTTCAAAGTGTAATTTATTTACCAATATTATTACTTATTAGTAATCGATAGTGTGATGCATTTTAACATTTATAAGAATAACTTATTAAAAATAATATAATACTATAGTGTTTTATCTACCAGTTTTAAATTAAACGCCAAGGTGGCAATATACAGAGATTCTAAATATATATATGATTATATAAATGAAAAGTAACTAACAATTTTATTATATTAACAATAGTTGTTAAGTTATTAAAAAAATATAAAGATAACATTTTTATTGATAACGATTCTGGTAATATAATACCTCGCATAAAGTAAGCTGTTTTTAATTATTTTTTTATAGTATTACAGAATATTGCATTTATTTACTTATTTATTTATCATAATATCTCATTGTACGGGTACGATCCTTAATGATAATAAAAATAATACGTATCAAAAAAGATCTCGATTGAAGACATAAATTATATTGCATGCTTTGACGTCTAAGGAACCGCAAGAAAATCGATTGAATTTACATATCGTGGAAAACTTATTGTGTGTGATGGGATGGGAGCACCGTACCTATTATACACGTATACATTATAGTCGTTCATAATTCTGTTATATCAAACAATATTCGCCACCGACGGTCGGTAAATATCCCGATAATTCCTTATTTCCGTGTATTGCAGGAACCTATTGAGTGGCATCAGGTGGCGCATTTTCTCACAGCAATTTTCAGCCCGTTTACCATCAATCAATTTATTCGATTTATTGTCACGGATTTCACTCCCGCGCGTCTTATAATCATTATTTTCCTTTTATTTTCATCTCGGCAAAACGTCCGGGAAACCAAAAATATACCCAACTATACCTGTCTGCCTATACTTCTTTTCAGCCCGCATGTATGTATTATATTATAAGTTATAACGTATTCGCGTCAGTCTCGAAACCGATTCATCAGGATATATAGGTACTTAATATATATATATATATAAGGTGTTGTGAAACGTCTTACCCTATACTATTGTTTGTTTTTTTTTTTATGAAATTGTCTTGGAATTATTATCCAAATTAAGTAACGCGTGTTTTTTGTACTTATAGGTTTGATGAAATAAACATTATTTTCTAAACGCTGAAAAATAATACCATTTATATGTCATATTATATAGGTACTATAAAAAAACATCTAATCATAGCTATAAACGTGCACAAGAACGATGTAAAATCTTTTTTTAATTAATATATTTGGAATTTTCCACAGTTTTTTGAAGATTAATAATGTCTTTACTAAAATATAATAATAGGTATTATTATGTTAAGACACCATTAGATCTTTAAAACACGATTTTTACCTTAATTATATTTTAAACTTTGTATAAAATTAAGAAAAAAGGGCTGAATGTAATAATTTAAAACCTTAATTGAACTTCTTTTTGAAATAGTTATTTCGATGAATTTTTAAAGAAGTATTTTTAAAAAAAATAATTACCTACATTATGTTTTGTATTAAATGTTGAAATGTCCTCGGTAAAATACTCGCGAATTCAAACATACGTTTTCGAGACACCCGTGTGAAATTCTCACCGATATTGATACCTTCCAACATTAAATCGATAATAATATATATAGGTAGTAATGTTTCTGACCGGTACTCGGAAGTATTCTTAAGTTTATACAGCTGATCGTATACATAGAAGTTTAGCAGTATTATATAGTATAGGTTACACAGAACTCGGCAGATTTTCAGATCATTTTTATGTATATATATAATATATATATATTGGTCGGTTGAAAACGAAGTATGGGTGTTTAAAAGAAAGCTCCTATACATAAACACCCCGCTCTGCCATTATATACTTAGGCGCCGACGTGGTGGTTGCAAGGTTGCGGGTGAAGGACCGGTGGAAGGGATGTGTGGTACGAACGTGTGGGGCATAAGTATACACACAAACGTCGTCGCGTTCGTGTTTCGACCGACCGAGAAAATGGTTTTCCAGCACGACTTCAGCTGTATATATATATATAGATCTGCACACAGACATTATACACACATATTATATAGATACACACACAGACATTATACATATATATTATGTGTATAATATATATATAGTATATATATATATGCGTTACAGGTCGTGTGGCGAGGGTAGTTCGTGTGGGGTGAGCGGGTGGGAAAGATGCTTCATCCACCGCGTTGTCGATATATCCATTAACTCGGTGACGACTACACCCGCTCCGAGGATGTATACACCGATACACCGCGCGATGCAAACACGCACGCACTAGCAAAATAAAGCTATTATCATCGTCGGACTGGCGTGAAGTCCACATCCTGGGGTGGGTGGTGTGGGGTGCGCTTTTAGTGGGGTTATTTTGAGAGAGGCGCGGTCCTCTGCGCATCAGGGGAATTCCGACACGTGTGCCGCGGCTGCAGCTACCAACGCGCCCGAAGTCGCTTCGACGACCGCGACGATTTCGGTGTACGGATTTAATCGTGCGTAGGATATTTTATGTGCTTAAAGGTGCATGAGTACCTTTATGTACACGTGTATATATATACATACGTCATATAATATATGCATATAATTATTGTGTTTTTGCACCGCGGCGGCAACTGTGTTGTTTGAACGCTCCTTACCCGCTCGGTATGCCTATATCTACCCTTACGACATACCTATATACACAAATACCCCAACTCGCAGCTAAATAACAGAGTTATCCACGTAGATACTAGCGACTATAGTCTTGGGGGAGGGGGGGGGGGGGGTTGAGGAAACACTATTCAAAGCCTCTCTCAAAATATGACCTTATAAAAAAACGATTTATTACTCGTTAGGTACTAATAATATAAAATATATTATAATACTGTCTAGTTGCGAAATTTGAGTTGTCTGAGAGAGTATATTGTCAAATATTAGAAATTTCACATAAAACGTTCGAATGTTTTTAAAAATAATTTCATAATAATAAAATATGCATTTAATTATAATTGCATACAGTGGTGTTGTTGAAAAATGTAAACGCTCCTTACCCTTGATATACCTACCCTCACGGCATAGCTATACACGTATTATACGCCAACTCGTAGTTAAACAACAGCGTTCCCTATACTTAACGTAGGTACTTATGACTATTATAGCCATCTGTCGATGGCGGGGGAGGGGGAGTTCGAGGTGGTACAAAACTCTTCAAAGCCTCCCTTCAAATATTATACCGTCTAAAAAACGATTTGTCGCTCGTTACTTAGACAATACATGGTGCGGTAGTTATTAAATTTGAAATGACTGCGTGAATATCTTGTCAAACGTTCGAAATTATGTTGTATTCAGCCCAAAAATGAACGAATATTTTTAATAAATAATTTAACGTCCATAGCCATATCACTCAAATCAAGAACCGGTGAAAAGTCGATGGTTATTTTTTCAATAATTATATATATTATATTAACACAACCAAAACGTATTTCGTATCAACGCGCGTATTCCGTATACCTAATATTGTCTCAGTCGTGTTGAACGTTTTCGGTGGTTGGTCGTTACGCCTAAGAAATCAGATGAGATGATCCATAGAACCATCCGTTTGAAGTACCACCACTAAACATCCGATTGAAATTACTTGAGCTACTTGAAACTTTTTGAGCACTCGTCATAGGTACTAACTAGAAAAAAATAACAGACAATATTGTAACAAAAAAAACACCATTTTAAAACCGTTGTGAAATCCAGGTGGGCTAACCCCTCAGAATTTTTATCTTTTTTTACCGTTCTAGTGCCTCTGAATATTATAATACTACTACTATAAATCTACGGTAAATCTTTTACCGTGAACTATAGGCAATATGCCTAGTAAAACATAAGGATTTTTTAATAAATTATATTTTAAAACGTTTAAGAACATGATATATTATTCTAAATTTGTCTATATTGTTATCAGTAGCATTTTTTGTTTGAATCGTATAAACATTTTGTAATTCATGGTTCATGATTAAGGAATAAAGAAATTACCTACAGTAGACAATAATATACAAAAAAAAAACTCGAAATCCTGTGGTATCTGTAACATAACTTAGATAATATTACTTCGTAATAAACGCCATTGCACAATTAATATAATATATTTGTATTGTATTGTAATAAAAAAATAAACCACGAGCTGTTGAATATTAAATTATCGCGGAGCGACGACCAACGCACATCAACAACGTCATATTATATTATATTGTATAATATTATAAATTATAATTACATAAATTGTAAGTAAATATTTGAACTTAATGTAATTATTTGATTTTATGTGTGCATATACCTAGATTATACATTGTTTATACATTTACTGATGGTATACATATCATAATTGTTGTATTCGAGGAATGAGGGAGTGGTGCTTTGTCCTCATAATAGAAACTAACATATTTTGGCGGGGGGGGGAGGGTATAGGTAAAATCTACACTAATTTTACCCCCATCCACCACTCACAAACATGACCAAATTACACAACTGATATTGTTATAGTGCTTATACTGTTAGGTTAGGTTAGGGAGGACAAATGTCACTGTTACTGCAACGAGATTTCAGTCGAAAAAGATTTCCGACATTTCACAATTAAAATTTTCAATTTCATTTTAAAACTCTTTTCACACAAATATCACCCTCCGAAATTTGTATACGACATAATAGTCCTTGACTTACTTATTATTAATCCATACGACCAGATCATTTGAATTTGGTCGTAGCTCTAAATATTATGTGGGTATCATAATTTATGAGTCTTTAGCATAAGACTTAATATATAATATAAAGTTGAAATCAGCACCATAATATACGATAATATAGATACTGGCATACTGCCCATATTAATATATTATAATAATTTCATTCAATTTCATAACGATATTGCATTCGGTATTTTGGTTTAATAATGTCATAATATGTTTTAATTTGAGTGGATTTTCCATATTACCATAACCAATATCATGAATAATTGTTACTAATAATTTATATATGCATTATATTATTAATTTTAAATACGTATATTATAATGTCAGTATTGAATACTTAAATAAAATTTGTTTATAAAAATAATAATGATATCTCTTATTTACATGTTCTTGTTTTCGTAACTTATCGTAGGTGTCCTGTTAAAATAAATCATATATACCTCTATAAAATAGGTTAATTATAAATCTAATTAGGTACCTAGTTTATAGTACTGTATATATTTTAGATTTTTTATATACCAAAAAATAGTAATTGGCGATGACGGTTAAATTAGTTTGTATAGATTTATGATATTTTTGAAATTATAAAGTATGTATTTAGTGTGTGTACTGTGTATATACAATATGTTTTACATGTGAACAATTATTGTGTAATTATAAAATATCAATAGTAAGCCAGAGATTGTATTTACGAAACAATTTTTTAGTTTTTTTTTCTTTGGGTTAAGGCTTCGACAACTGAGGTCATTAGTCTGTGGAACTGTTGGGGAGGGTACTGTAGGTTTTTAACACGTTAGTGTTTATTTTGAGCAGAATTTTTAAGTGGGCACACGTAGGTACCTGCCATGCCAGGGTGGGGGTTGACAGCCTCTCTCTCCGGACACCGTGACTGCCCGAAGAAAAATGTCGCCCGTGGCCCAAGTTTGAACCGACGCCGCTCGGCCACTCCGTCCACCATTTTTTTAATTATTGCTCGGTTTTCATTATTATAATTATGTGCATGATATAATACTATACTTAACTATAAAAACTATCAAAACTATTAAATACCTACCCATTGTGTTTGACTTTATACCACGTAGAGATTTTGACTTTATATAATATATTTAATTTTAATATGTGTATTTTTCAGCAGATAAAATTCGAAAGGGCGGAAGTGTATATTTATAGGTTGGGTTAAGTCCTAATCTATTTATAGGTTATGACCCTGGTAAAAGAGACATTACATAATATTTTAGAGTTGAAGAGTTTTTACTACAAACAAGCGTTTTTTTTTTTTTTTTTGGATATTTTTGTTATCATAATGTTTTTTTTATGTTGTTTGTGACAAAATGTGTTTTCCTATTATAATAACAACGTACCAAAAAACTTGTGTCACTTAGCAGGGGAAAAAAGTTTTGCGTGACATTTTAAATCTGTTGTTCGACTTAAGGGGATGTTAGTGTGTCTTTAAGTATATTCCAAAATGCCAACTAATGTCACGACGTCTATATATGTGTATATACATATATATATACACAATAAATATGGAATTGAAAAGAAATAGTGTGATTTTCGTCACTTGCGATAAAGTAAAATAATATAATTGTTATTATTATTATTTGGTATTTTTTAATTAGCCTTAGTGAATATTTTCTGACTTATTTTTGTTTAATAGGGTGGCTATAACCATCGCCCGTCGTCTTAAATATCACGTCCGAACGGAAGTCAAGAAGGGTTAATAAAGGGGTTTTTGGAAGACCTATTTCGCGTTTATACCAGGGTGGCAAGACCTAATTATTCTAATGACCTTTCGCTTACAAAGGTTAAGTCGGTGGAATAACCTGCTAGCTGATAAACAGACTAATTGGCAACACCACCACGTCATAAGAAAAGTGTTTATGATATTTTCCCACACTTGACATATTCCTAACAAAATTAATTCTCCGTGGAAAATCTAAAACTATCTGTTCTATGACATGTGCTCAGGTATTTTGCTGTTGGTTAGAAGTAATAATTATAATCGCATGTTTTCCAAGCTTTAACGTCAGAAACATTTTCAACAGAAAACTTAACGTATCTTCAAAGTATATTATTATTATTATTAAATAGAGCAGCGCTAAAAATGTACAAAAAATGATTTTCAAACAACTTTTTTTTCTGTACCCATAAATGCACATTTAGTTTAAAAATATTTGTATGATTTATTCAGTTAAAAATGACATTATCTATAATCTACATTAAGGGTCTCAAAGTACAGTTATTTTGTAATTAAAATAAACTGTTTTTTTTTTTTTGCTTTAAGTTTTAAAATACATATTTTTATCAACTGTAATTTAATTAACTTTGAAACTTCTATATCCAAAGAAGATTGTAACAAAAACAAGAAATACTAAGAAATATTTCTAAAAAAATACAACATTATTTTAATGTAATAAAAACATTTTGATAATATCTTTGTAAAAAAAAATAACAAATCCCATTATGAGGTTCAATATAATTATAGAAAATTCTGAAACTATACCCTTTCGAATTGTTTCTCTGGAAAAAAAGTACTTGGTTTTTTCAAAACAGTTTTGGTAGAATCGTTATAATATTTTGTCAGCGTCTCAACGTATAAAATAAATCAAATTATCAAAATAATATAAGCTGCTTATTATATTATATTGAGGGCGGAGTACAAAAATTTTAATTATAATAATAAAAATATCAACGATCACGTCTAAACGATATAATAACATAATATCTGTTGCATAAGGATAATAATATCATAATTAATACAATCATAATATGATTCATTACGCGTATAACCAAAACTAATTGACAATTGACGATGAGGTACACAGTATTATATAGGTAGGTGTAACGTAGACTGCGGTCAACAATAATATAATATGGTGAACCCCAGAGGACCAAGTCGGAAGGATCGACAAGCTTTCGAATTTCGATGAGTTATTCCCCTCGGATTTGGCCGGCGTGTGAGTGTGTACAATATTTTGTGTTTGTGTGCGCCCGTGAATTTTGCATAATATCATTATCATTATCATCATCGCAAACCAATGTTTATCGACCTGATCGATAGATATAATAATACTTTTCCATTCTAAACATGATACTATGTTGTTGTTGTAATTCTGACGAATAAATTGCTTTTCAAATGACGTGTTCAGCGCACACACACTGCTCGCCGACGTGTATTATACGCGAATATGATATTGTAATATTGACTATAGAGGATGAATGGATGAATGAGGATGAATTCGTAAAAACTTATATGTGATTTTCGTGTACGGAATTGTCGAGGACCATCCTCGTACCGATTAAACACGTTTATTATTATTTTGTCATCGCCGAGCACAATGTTTATAGTTAAGTTTTCAATCGCACCAGGCGTAACACTATTATTTTATACCTAGGTATCTGTGTGAAAATATGGCGTTATATTATGTTATACTATATTACAATAACTGTATATAGGTCTATATTTTAATCACAGACAAAACAAAATCTTAAAGAGTGTCGTATTTGGCGAGTGGCGAGGGTGAGTTGCACATTTGATTTCCGTTGTAGAGCAAATATTATATACACTGTGCTCATGAAGCGTACACTATATTATATTATGTAATGCATAAATAATAATATAATATAACAAATGTGTATGATTGAGTTGTGCGAGATATTTAAGTATAAACATAGATACATGGTACATGTACATCGGTACATTGGTATATTAATTATAAAGTATGCATAGTAATATTATAATTATAATTTATATTATACAGTATAGTAATATATTAGATTATTATGTATGTATTTTGTTAACGGTATTACAGTCTTGTAAAATATATTTTTAAAATTGATAAAAAATATAAATAAACATTGTATTTAAATACAGATAAAAATACATGGTTTGTATTTAAATATTTTTCAATCAATAATTTTTCAATTAACTTGTTTAATTGTACGAACATAGATAAGGATGAGTTTAAAATTGTAATATAATATTTAAAGAATATCATTAGAACTTTGTACTACCTACTAAATTTTATACTGAAAAATGAAAATCAATAAACATTTGTTATATTTCACTTCTGAAATATGTTAATATTGATTAAACAATAAACCGTAGTTAATTAAATATAAAATAAATAAATATTTAATAATTTGATTTTAATTATAAACATAATCATAGAATAACTATGAAAAAACTACCTGAAATATGATGAATAATTATTTTGAACTTTGATGATGAGTATTTACATAAAAGTATATGATATTCAAATACAAATACGTCCAACACAGTATTTTTAAATACATTTATTTGAATACTAAAATACTTTATAAGCCTGTACATATTATACAGGGCATAACATAAATACCATGATAAATGAAAAATGTATATTTTTTGAACATAGGTTTATGAAAATAATATGGATGGTAAATAAATTAAGATTTACTTATGTTTCATTTGTCAGACCGTTCTATATTTTCACCTTGCATAACGAAACTTGTAGAAACATAATTTTGTTATAAATTGAATGGCATCAAAACTCAATTTTCGAAAAATGAACCGGTTACCGGGTAATAATACGAGCTGGTACCTATTGCAGTAAAGTTACAGTCGCGATGTGACTTCTGTAGTGCACGAACGAAGCGAATCTTCGCCGTCGTGGCAGAACTGCATATTATAATATTATTATGTAGTATGCATCATATATCATTGTTATAAATGTTATAATAATATTATAATGAGTTTCGACAGATGTATTATAATACCTCGAGCGTTTCGCAAATCTCCGTCGACGTCGAAAACGACAAAAGTTTTGGGGTGAAAGTCAAACCACGTTAACGATAATTACATTCTGCAGTTCGATATAATATAATATTATAATAATATTTTAATATCGCATTATTACTCTATTTCACACAACTCGTGCACCGTGATCAAGGGGAGTGGTCGCTTTTATTTTTTTTTTTGGTGGATAACGTCATGTTTTTTCTCGAACAGTTATAAGGTTTTTTTGTTTCCTTTTTTTTTTTTTTAATTGACACTTTAAAAAATACGTCGAATATAGGTACATTTCATACATAGGCTTATGCCGAACACAATCAATCAACCGTCAAATTTTTCAAGTGGCATTCGTACTTACGATTTCGTTTTTATTTTATGATTTATAACCGAGGAGGAACTACAACTTACAGTCACGGCGTCAGTTCGGTGTATTTTATTGCTCACATTTAATATAAAATTGAATATGAACTCAACAAAATATATCCAACTAGAGTTTCGATTGTTTTAATGACAGCACTAAGCAAAATATATTAAAATATTACGCATATAAGATATAGTTATATATAGTTGTCAGTTTATAATATTCATCAGTGGCTTCAGCTATTAACGATATAAGGTATGATTTAAAAGAATTATACTTTACACGGGAGTTATTACGAATTCAAATGCGTCCAGAAAACTGTAACATTATTTCAAGATGATTGTATTCGTTTTAATTACAATTTACGCGCTCTTCGTTTGATGAACAATAATAATAATGATATCGATGAGTTGATAATATAAAGCTCTGTAACACAATTTATTAATGCTACCTATATTATTGCACATTGTGAAATTTCCCCTTTATATTTTAAAGTATGTATGCCATATATATTACAATTTATCACACATAACAAGCATTTATTATTTTAAAATATCCCATGTGTATGGAAAATAAAATAAAAGAATATATTTAATTTTTAAATTGTTATAATATGATAGAAATAGTTTTACACGCAATACACTATACATATGACAATATTTCATATTTAATAAAATATGCTTCACGAGTTCATTTTTAGATGTATTATCAATTACATAATCATAGTATATTCGTTCTTTATTTTAAAAAATGAATCGAGAGTTGAAAGATGCTATTTTCTAAATTAACGTAGCTAAATACTTCATCAATGATTATACCATAATATATTATGATTTTCACTTTGACAACTACACAAATGTCATAGTACTTCAATGTTTATGCATAGTTATTTTGTAATTACCAATTAAATAATAATATAATATGTACTATTTTAAGGATGTACTATTTTAAGTACCTAATCAGTTTTAATAATTACTATTAAGACTATAATATAGCCTATAACCTTTATAATATTGTTTTTTAATTCGAAAAAAATACACATTTAATATATATAGGTAAATATAAAATATTCATTTTTACATTTTATATTTTAATATATTATTAATTGTAATATACGCAGTACTTATATGTATAGAGTGAATTATTAAAATACTATATTTATTTAAAAAAGACAAACTAAATAATATTTATTTTATTAAAAACTTGATTAAAGTATAATTATATTTTGCAGGTTAATGACCTCAGTTGTCGAAGCCTCAACCCCCCCCCCCCCCCCAAAAAAAAAATATATATATAGTTATATTATTTTAAACACTCAGAACTTCTAAGTTATTGTTAAACTGTGACCACTATAGTTATACGCTATGATTCTAGAAAACACATTATTATTAGGTATTACAAAATGTGTAAACAAATATTTGGAACATGTATTAAAATATTTCAAAGTAAAAATTTCAAGTGAAATTTTTCACACTCAAAACTCTATATATTACATAGGTATATTATAATGTGTGTACGAAGTTTGTATGTGAACGATAAAACAGTTCGTGTATCTTAAAATTTTACAAATCTTAAGGTTCATTTTTTTTTTTTGAAATATTTAGTTTTTTGGAACAATAATATTATTTAGGTGATCGGCGTTCATTGTCGTCAGTGATATACTATTTTGAGATGTTCTCCTGAAAGTTTCCACGTCTCTTCAATATACGCGCAGAGATCCTTAGAAAATATATTATCATATCCGAGCGGGGATTGATTCAAAACGCTGTATAAATATATCATTATGTTATATAACTATGTGTATTCGTTATATTATATTATTATCATTATTATGTTATACTAGTTATATAATCCATTCCATTGTATGATACGAACGAACGTCGCTCGTTACGTTCGCCGTGGTCGGAGAGGGTGGTCTAATCACAATATAATATATATATATATATAGTATCACCGGTAAAATAGGGGAGGTTCAGACGTTTGAGTGAAGCTGTCAAGCTGTGACGTGCGGTGTCCGACACGCGAGGACACGCGGCTACGAGATAAACAGCTTCGTTTGGCGTTTTACGCGTACGCCGGAAAGTTCGTTACCGGCTACAGTTAATATAATATATATAATCACGTTGTCGTAGGCCCGAGGACTTTCAACTCCGCGTATAGCATCGACGAGGATGAGGGGGTGTTATTGAGTTTTGGCGACGCGATTTTTTTTCACCCCCTATATGATATAGCGGCGCGAATATATAATATTATTATCTCTCCGTGGAGGTCGACGCTGCTGCCGCCGCCGCAACAACGCCGTTTCCCCGTTCGTCTGACGATATAATATTATGTACTAATATTATAATACAATGTAAGACAATATTGAATATAATATACATAGAAATAATAATTATACTTATACGCACCGCATGGTATTATATTATTATCTATCATTGTAATATCGCGCCGCCGCCACCGTCGTCGTCAATTATTGTTTGCGCCGGTCACATATTATAAAATTCGACCATTGTCTGCTTTCGTGGCGGCGGTCGTCGAAATGAACAATATTATATTATATTATAATCTCCTGCTCGTCGTTGATTTCCTCTCTGCGCGCTCTATTTTTCAGTATCGCGCACGTCGTCGGCGAGTGGGGAACCTAGCGGAAAGCGAAACCAACGTGATTGCTCCCATTCACTATGCTCACGATATATACTTATTATTATAATATACATAGGGGAGCACGCGGAAAACCACCTGAGGAAGACTCTCAACTGTTCTTATTACAGCCGTAGTCGTTGTAATAATAACTTGTTATTATTCGCCTAACGCGTCATGTCACAGTGGCGTGTAGAACATTTTTTGTGTGTGAGGCCCAATGCATTTTTATTTTTACTACCACCACCACCACTACTTTTATAATTAGTACAAACTGTACAATTTACAAGTCCCCTATCATCACAATGGTTTGTTATTTGTTATCATTTAATTCTCTATTATGACAAGTCAAACTCCTATTATTCTCATGGCATCACATCAGTTCACCAATCCACCCACCCATTTATGTTGAGGCACAGGTCTCAAAAAATTATTTTCCCCACGCCACTGGCACTCACGAAACAAAATAATGTGGTGACCCTAGGTATCTCGCCTAAGACATCTCGCATATTAATGATCACATATATAAATATACATAAAATATTATACTAATGAAATAACTATTTTGATTTACTATTTAGTTTATTGAAAATGTGCTATGCTAGTTCTTTTGAAAAAAAATCGTTACGCGTCATATTCATCATAATAAATGTGTAGAGTCCACTGTAATAGTAGTAAACAAACATTATTTCAGCTAGCGAAATATTAAAAATAAATTATACTTAATAATATACGATACAATATAATAATCCGATTAATGTAATAAAATAAATCATAACGGCACTGAAACGTCCGAGTAAACTTTCGTTTGCTCTAGGATAAGTTATAGTAGATACGCATTCGGGGGAGGATTCGCGAGGTTCATTTGCGAGACGCGCCTAAACGCAATATGCGTATGTACTCATTCATAATATATATAGCTATATACTTATATAATATATTATCTATATGGGTTACGGGTCACGGAACAAAATATGAAATACAAATAACAGTAATATAATAATAACAATAATAATAATATGTACTATCATCTTGCGGTAATTCGTCGTTTTAATACCCTGCTCATTCTCCAAATTGTTTTACGCGCAAAACTTTTGTTTGCATTAATTTGCCCCTTCGTACACAACACTACAGCAACGACTCCATAGTGCGGCGCGTATATTCTTAGGTCGGGCTCGGTAACTAAGTTAAGATAAGACGTTTGTCGCGTTCACCGCAAATAGGATTTACCGCGGGACTGTGCGACCCCCCCCCCCCTCTTTTTCCGAGCCGCTGAGAATCTTTACATACGTACACGTCGTGAGTACGGGCTCACTTAAGGGTTTAATTTGCATTCTCGACACTGTGCCCGGGCGATAATAATTTAACATCGCGTATTGCGTATAATAATGATTATGTTGTAAACTCCAGAGATTGCGCGTACGACGGAAATGCAAAAATTAGACTCCGCATATTATTATTATTATTATTATATTATAATATAAGTACATTATTATATTATTATTGTATATCGTCATACGCACCGCACTCGTCGGCCATACTATAATATTATAATATTATATGGATATGCGCGGCGATGAATAATACTTGTCACCGATGACGGTTCGTCGAATGTCATCGCGTTTTTTATTACTTTCCCAGGCCTTTTTTAATCTCGTTTTGTGAAAAATAAAAATAAAATAATGTTTTTGCTGTCATCAATATATAAACAACGCTCGTGATGGTTTAGCGTCAAAAATAAATAAAAACCGATTTTATTTTTATATAAATAAAAGGATGCGTGTCTTCTATTCAATAACACGCAAAACATTTTAGTAATGGAAAAAAATCGTGTGATGTGTATATATACACACAACGACAAGGCACTACAAGTGTTGAAATGCCATTTCAATCAACGTCCTTTAATACGAACCGTCACATTTCCATTCGTATTCGGTTCGATACCTCGGCCAAAACAAACGGACGTTTGCGTACTCGGATTAATGTTATTACATATTAAACCAATGTATCGATGAAAAATCTGTAGGTCATCGGGTAACCGACTGGAGTTGTATATTATATTATAATATTATTATTTTTTAACATTTATATTTTTTAAGATACGGATCATTATTGCAATGCAACTACCTGCAGCTGATAAAAATAATATATATTATAAAAACTTTAGGATTTAATATTGTAACATCAAAGAACATAATATATTATATATATTTTTAAATAAAATAATGTGTGCACGTGCAAAAAGTCGCATAATTTTAAATAATATATTAATGTCCTTTTATATATTATGTAATACGACGACGACGACGGTCACATTTAAATGTGCGCTTAAACGCAAACTTATTTCGTAAGACGCTATAATAAGCATTATTCCGTGTGCGTGTAACCGTGCAAGTGTAAATCTCGTGTATAATTATATTTACAATTATTCGAATTAATTTTTTTTTTCAGTACAAGACGTGTGCATCTTACAATTTATAAACCGTAGTACAGTTATTTGTAAACTCTTGATAAAACCGTTTTTTTCCACAATTATTAACATAATTTTAAAATACAAAATCGTCATTTAAAAGTGTACGCAGATAGCTTTACAAGGTCCCTATTTAGCAGACTGAAATCCTTTTTAAAAAAGCAATTTGATAATATAATCTGAAGTCTTAGAAGCGCATTTAGTGATTTTGACGGAAAACCTAACCTGAACGAGTACGAACGTCGTCATTGTCGTCGTCATCGTTCTTTTGTCTCATGTGTCAAAAATTTGCGAATAACGATGATGATGATGACAATAAATTACTACTATATACGACTAAAACAGTAATAAGAACAAATAAGAACAACATTTAGAGTCTTCTTCTCAGGTGGTTTCCCACGTTCTCGCCTATATTATATATTCAATCGAAGGTGTCCTGACTGCAGGCTGACTGACTGAGTGATCAACTATAGAGAATACAGCCTAAACTACAATAGGTAGAGACTCGGAATTTTGATAGTACCTTCGTTTCACAATGTAAGTGCACATACTAAGAATGGAATTTTCAAAATGGACATTGTAAAGTGGGGCTCGCAAAAGGATTTTTTCGCTCGCGAAAATCGAATATTTTTTTTTATATTCCTATATACCTATAGTCTATAAAATTAAGAATATCGTTGCGTTTTGACAACGATTCCAGGTAGAGCAACGATTAGGTTCCCTAAAATAAAATTCGTAAATAATTTGTTAAAAACTGTTGCATTATGGTGGAATTATTAATTAGCACAATATCATTTCTTTAATATGATGTTTTTTTTTTATTATTGATTTATCGAAAAAGTATGCATAAAACTGTTCACTAGAGCTTTTTTTCAATTAAATAATACAGTGCTCCCTCGCTCTGCTTAAATAATAGGTAGGTAGAAGAAAATTAAAAATGAATGGATAAATTTATATTGTATTATACACATACAATATGACAAATAACCATTGCAGGAATTAAGTACAAATAATAATATAACAATAATTATTTGTGCAACATGGTCCAAAAATACAAATCAAGAATATTTAAATAGCAATAATTTATGTTACGGAAATTTTGGTGCGTTTATAACGTCATGTGAAATAATTTAGACCTACATACGGACACATAGTATATACTTATTATTAAATAATAAATTGTTTATAATAATTCCATTACACTATAACATTGATGATCACACACATTATATTATTATATATTGTTATATTTCTATGTTATTGAAATCTAAAATAATGAATAACCATACTTATTGTCATTTATAACCAATGAAAATCAATACGATTTCGTCAATGTGATGGGTTTTCCCGTCCAAACGAGAGCTTTAAGCTTAACGGGATTATTCTCCATTATTACGCTTAAATAGGCATATAGGTATAAGTCGTGTGTTTATATCGAATTAATCTGAGCGGAAAAAATAATAATGTAATTTATGTTAGGTACCTATATAAAACGTATTGCACATTATAAAGTCCTACTCAGGTACGCATTAAATTTAAACTTTTCCATTAAATTTCACAGCAATTTATGATTCACAATTATTATATTGTTTTAGTCTGCGTAGCTTGCAGTGTAAGACGCACATATTATTATAACATCGATTAAGTCAATTTTCTCTAACAATAATATAACATACTTTTAGTATAATATTATTGCAATAATCTAATAATAATAACTATTCTTGTTGTGATATAATAATTATAGCATATAGGTACAATATGATCTAAGGATTCGACGGATGAAAATTATTATAATATTACAAGGATTAATTGTGTAAAAATAAAATTGTATAGTCTGTACTGTGTACCTACAAATCAATATCGATAACCGATACTTTACCTATTTTATAATGATATCGTAACTTTAATATTAATTATTTAAACGAACAAGAAACACTAAATTAGGTATTTTTTAGTAACTTTTTTAAATTTTAATATTAACAGTAGATGCGTGTTCATCATCAACAGTCAACAAATTTTAAAGTACTTATTACGATATTAATACATTATTTTTGAATAAATTAACCACAATACGTGTGCTTTACTGTGTACCTAACGTCACAAAAGTTAGCAAAATGTTTTTTTTTTTTTATCAAATTAATCGTTATAATAAATATTATGGGTATTTTAGTTTCCGAATATAATAATATTGTATGAGGGCATGTGTTTAGTTTTAGTTTTTTTTGAACAGAAAAACAAAGGACATTTTAAAGTTAACGTTATAATATAATACCCCTCAAATATATTATTATTTAATTTAATTTTAGGTGATATTATTTTGGCGAACGGCCCTGCGTGCAACCAGAGGTAAAATCGTGTTTTACGTTTTGAATTTTTGCCAAAACTCATCCCTTGGTCACCCGCGTACGTTAACCTAGTTTTGGATAGGACAATTCATCGTTGTGCGGAGGTATACATTGCGACCGATAGCTTTACCCTAGACAATTTATGAGCTTATGTTAAACATTTCGGGTATAATACAATATATATACACCCGTAAAACTAATTAAAACAGTTCCGTTTTAATGAAATGCGTACAATACGATACGAATACAAACCGCGGCTAGGACGTGTGGTTTTTTGATTTGTAGTTTAAATTATTATTATTATTATTTTCAGAGCTGCGAAAAAAGAAATGTATATAGTATGGAAATAACAACAACAACAATAATTATAATATAATCCAAAAACGAACATGATGCGCTAAGATTTTCATTTGGACGTATATAATAATATGATGGCCAGACGACGTTTTCAAACTTAATTCATTTCGGTGATAAACACTCGCGTGCTATTGTTGTCATTTTCCGCAGCGTCTGACATATTTTCTACTTTTTCTCGTAGACATAATATTATTTCACCGAGAAAGTTGTGCGACAATGTAATAATTTTCGATTCCGTAGAACTGCTCCTAAATGGTTTCCCGTAGTTTTTCATTTCACCCATCGTCTAAACTTTCGCTGCACGCCCCATTTGGAGAGGTGAAGTTTATTCCCGTCCCGCATCCGATTGATTTTGCCAACCTATAACTGAGACACTTAAGGGTTGGATATTTTTTTATGTCATTTAAAAAGTTTCCATCTGCTATAATTTTACTTGTTACTCTCGCTTGGCATCATAATAAAATATTTTATACATATAATATTATCATGGAATAAGGAAGATTGAAGTGACGCACTGTTTGTAGCCGAAATAATATTTTAGACGGTAATAATAATAATTAAGAAACGTTTGAGAGGTTTGAGTATAGGTAATTTTATCGTTGCCAATACTTATTAGGGTTTCGCATTTAAAAAAATTCGCTTAAAATTTTTCAATTGTAATGTTTCAAAATTAAAAATTTTACCCTGCTTGAAATATTTCAATGAAATTATGAAAACATTTATTTTTCTCTAAATGTATTCAGTTAAATGTGATTAGAAATTGCTATCAATTGCACACACAAAATATAGATAATGAATGACTTATCAACCAAGGTTTATGAATTACTTTGTTAATGTTTATAGGTATAAATGGTATTACATTATTTGTAAAACTATAGCTTTATAAAGCAACTTCTACATCATATGTTACATGTTTTCTTTATCTCATACAATAAAAAAACTTTTAAAAATGTTCTCTTGCTGTAAGTTTATGACTACCTATAATCTTTTAGATATAATAAACATTTTTTTTACATAAATTAAATTTTCAGGAAAATAAATTTCACTCATTTTTAAAATCTTATAGATATATTATAGTTAGTTATAAGGGCATAGATATAATATCAATGTGAGTATAAAATTCTAACTCCGTAGCATATAATAGGAGGTACCTTTAGCTTATATAATATGACATAATTATATTGTTTTTCATCAAATGATTACAGACGTATATTATATTATAAATATATTTTATATTATATGTCCACCTATATAGGGAAAAACATTTATTTTGAACAATTATACATTTTTGTATGGTAGAAACACAGCGTACGTATGGTGTATTTAAAAAAATAAATCGAAACCATTAGTTATATTGTGGATTGATTAATAATTAACTTTAAAATAATATGAACAATAAATATATTCCTCATTTCTTAACTATTTCGATTCGTTATTTTTTAAACGGATACCTAACCGGCGTGCATTTTCGCAGGATTACTATAATACAATAATATTATGTATTATGTATATAATGGAAGTGTTTATAAAATATGTTATATGAAAAATGCATACAATTTAGTGTGCGTCCGAGTCGTTTGTGTTATTAGATTGTCGTGGATGGGGCAGTTTGATAAAAAATTACTCGACAAAATGCAATCCATAATCACGTTTTAATATTGGTTATTACTACGACTAACGGTTCGACGAGAACTGATACTGTTGTACAAACTGTACCCCATTACAATCTATTTTATAATATTATTATAAGCAACACTTCCGAGTGCAGTATTAATCACTGACAGGCTAACGGGAAGGGGAAACACAACGTTTTTAATGTGTACAGTGTTTAAATAAGACAGGGTAGATTCATAATTTAATTATTATCCAGTGAAAAATTGTCTGGTCGACTCTGAAATAACGATAGGATTTTTAAATTAAGCGTTCGGTTGTCTTATTTTGAGTAATGTATACAATCTATTAATATATTATTATATTATATTTGATCTTGAAATGGTGCACCGTCGCAGCGCAATGGATAGGAATTACAAACTAAAACAAACGTGTGATTATTTGAATTTATTAACTTTCCTGTTGGCAATGTAAATGTGTTAATTACTATGGTAACAATATTATATAGTGCATATATATAAAACTAATACACTCACATAATATTCAATTATATTAATTTATCGTATACGATGACGATAAAGATAGTTATAGGTTTCTAAACATATAGGTAAACACCAGCTATTATATCCCCGTTGTGTCCGTCTGTCCGTTAGTTACGTACCATTAAATAGTTACGGTTATTGATATTAAGATATTTATTTATTGTCCGTCGTTATTGTTGTATTCAGATTTTATAATACGGTTCTGTTCGAAGCAAATTCATAATGGCCGGTATTAAAAACATTAAAATATTAGTATTTAATATTTTAATACAAATTCCTACTAGCCAATATTAAAAAGTAGGTACCAAAACGTAAAGGTTGCCAAATTATTTTTAAATTTACTATGGAATACTATAGGCATTCCTATAGTGTATTGCTTTGTATATTAAAATATGTTTAGAAACCTTGGCATTCATTTAGCACGCTCGCAGAGTACAGAGCTTTCCTTATTTATTTTTGTGTATCTACTATCATATTATTATACTATTACTATTATATACTTGACGATTGAAAAACATTTCTCACCAGTTCAATTACTGTGTTTTTACACGGAGTTTCCCATGTACCTAGTAACGGGATGTTGACAAATTAACTATTTTTTTTTTCTGTGAAACTGTCATAAATGTAATATGGTATAGTGGAGAGCTTTCACGAAAACAAATACATACTGTACATACATGTATTATAGGTAGGTAGGTCCTGCCGGACAATGGCCAGACACGTTTCCGGCCCAACTAACTCGGTCCGCGTCCGACAGCATTCGTCGAGGCGTTGCGCCGTTCCCGCGGGCAACACTGTCAGACCCGCACTCCGAGACCGACGAGACCTCGATAAATATACATAATATATTATACGGGGTGGTCCTGTTTAAGTTTGAATTAATGACTATATTGAATTAATTTTACACATCAGACCATTTACTTGGATTATATACCTTATATTCACGCATTTTAAAGCAATTATTTGTATGTGTTTTTTGTTTTTTAACTATAGCGTATTTTTACACGAAATTGACCGAGTGTTTTTGACGGGAAATTAATATTCTATGAGAGTTTTAAACACCCACAAATAATATTTTTAAATTACAACAAAATAACTAAAATCGTTGTTTTTCGTTTGAATAGGTATCTAATTTTGTCCAAATTTGAACTTAAAACATCTGTATAAAATGATTGTGCTTTTATATTTTTTAGATATTTTGTTACAGTATGGACTACTTATGAATACTAATATTCGATCCTCGGCAAAATAAATTAAAGATTTTATACATTTTGAGATTTTCATGAATTGTGTCAAAATTTAAACTTTAAATTCTTTAATTGCAAATTTGCAATAAAAGGTGATGACATACATAAAAAATTTTTAAAAAAATTATGTCATCGTAAAGTAATGTATTCATCGCTAAGTTCAGAATCCAAAATTAAAAAATATTTTTAAAAATAACGTAGTTAACAGTAGTATAAAATAAATAATCATGTTCTGCTATAGTATAGGTATTGTAATAATGTAATAGGTTCAAGAATTTTTAATTAAATTTTATAATTTACACAAAAAGTAATATTGTGAAAATGAAATCAAAAGTTGCTGATGTTATCTAAAGTAATTTAGTCATATATCTAATATTAAAATATCAAAACTACTGGTTGTAGTTGTGCTTATTGATCATAATATAGTTACGTACAAGTGTGTGTGTGTAAACACTTCAGTGAACACACCTACTTCAACATTTATCGATATGGTAGACGTGAATACCATATCAGAGTAATTAGAGGAATATAAAGATTAAAACGGTTACATCACATAATTAACATAATTAGCAACACTTAGACTTTGACCATACATGCATGTATAACAGTTCGAGTATTTGCATGTAAACAAACGTTATTCAAACATCAAACGATGGCTTTAAAATCAAAGTATAAAATTTACTTGCCTTTATTTCCATTATTAATTTATACGTTTGCTGGTTTGTGGATACCTGCGCCCGTTGAAAGTGCGAACATTTTAGCCGTGGAGACGTTTGGAGGTAAAAGCCACTGGAATTTTATGAGCTCAATTCTCCAGGCGTTGGTGGACAACGGGCACAATGTCACAGTGTTCACGCCGTTTACCGACGGAAACCATGAAAACTATACAGAAGTATCGATATCTACGGAAGCTATAACATTTCGAGACGTGGACATCGAAGATATGATGGATAAATACGGTAGCCCAATTAAAGTTACTTGTCAGATGTTACAGATGAGTAGAACTATGTGCGGTGTAATTTATGAAAATAGTAAAATGAAAGAAGTGTTAGCTAATACACGTTCCGATTTCGACATAGTTATAACCGAACCATCACTTTCGGAGTGTGTGTCTTACCTCGCCGTCAAGTTGAACTTGCCACTCATATACGTCCAACCATTGCCGACAATGGGTATAATGGAACGTATATATACAGGACACATGTCCAATCCCGCGGTAGTTGCTAATAAGTTAGCAAGTTTTGGTGTTCCGAAAACATTCATCCAGAGAACAAGCAATCTTGCTATTTTGATTTCCTGCACAATTATAAGAAAATTTAATGAACTTATCATGAAGTTCACCGAACCGAGAGAATACGATTTGCATGCACCCATCCACACCGTCTTTGGTATTCATAAATAGACATTTCACAATCGAACCTGCAAGTTCTATCCCGTCAAATGTTGTTGAAATAGGTGGAATACATTTGAATTTGAAAGCAACCAAGAAATTACCAAAAGTAAGTGCTGTAATGTGGAACCTATAGATGAATTTTGGTAAGAGTATATAACCCAAATTGACATGAATTTCAGAAAATGAATAAAATAATTTTATATAAATAGCAACTTTTTTTGAAACAAAACTTAGTATATTTACAATCTATATTTTCAAGTTTTACAATGGGTAAATTTGATGAGAGTGTATGATACGGGAAGGGGCACTTTTAACTTATATTTACAACATTTTAAAATCAATCAAAAAAAATATATATATATATTATAGTCTGTTAATAATGAAAAAACAATAATAATAATTAGCATACTCATGAGTTATGACTGGCATAAAAAATAAATACGTCACACAATTACACCAGAAAAGTGCCATCCATTTATAGCTAACAATACTTAAGATACTGCACTAATATTATCTAAGTTGAAAATACAAAAAAAAAATGATCAAATAAAATTAGTTAGTTGAAACAGCTTATTCTTAAATAATAATATTTAAATTATATCACTAAAACCAATTTTTAATTTTAAAAATTAATAATATAATTTATTAATTAAAAACTGAAGGAGAATTAATAAATAGGTATGTAAAATCATCTGGCTAATAAAAACATAATTTTGAAATTACATAGACAATAATGATTAAATTATATTTTTTTAGTAGGTAGGTACATATTGGCATTATAGGTAATAGCGGTAATATAGGGATACCTACCTAAATGGCTAAATATATTACCTATTAGCTACTATAATATGAAGGCCCAAAACTAAGTCATACCCGGCACGCTAATAACAAGGGGTGGCCAATTCCCACACTGCCCCCCCCCCCCCAAATTACGCCATTGTAGGTACTGTAATATTACTTAAGTTAAAAATGTGTACATAAAAAAAAAATGATCAAATAAATTATTTTTAGCTATTAGTAAAAACTATGATAGCTCGACAATTACAGTTGAACAGGTACAAAATTAAACATTACAATTATTATAGACTAAAATGTAAAATTTACAAAACTGGCAATTAAAAATATTTTAATTCAATTTAATTATGTGAATCAAATAAATTTATAAAATTAATTAGTTGAAACAGCTTATACTTAAACAATAATATTTATATTTTATGAAAGAGCAATTTTTTATTATATAATTTGTTCATTTATAACTAGTAGTTAAAACGAATTTATAAATTAAATGTTATCCGAATAAATCATTCAATATGCTATATATTTATTTACAGGATATATTAGACTTCATCGAACAATCGCCTCATGGTGTTGTTTATTTCACTTTTGGTTCAACTGTTAAAATGACTTCATTACCAGAACACATAAAAAAAGCATTGATTGATGCACTCGCACAAATCCCTCAAAGAGTATTATGGAAATATGAAGATGAAATTGAGAATTTACCAAAAAATGTTATGGTCAAAAAATGGCTACCTCAACATGAAATTCTATGTAATTTTTTTGTGATTAAAATTTAAAGGAGATATAAATTGTGTTATAACACTTAACCCTTTTTTTTTACTAATGCACCCGAATGTGAAACTCTTCATCAGTCACGGAGGTATATCAGGCCTATATGAAGCTATAGACGGTGGTGTCCCCATTCTTGGATTTCCTTTATTTGGTGATCAGCCCAAAAATATTGACAATTTAGTCAATGCAGGAATTGCTATTCCTATGGATATTTTGTCCATAACAAAGGATGCGTTCTTAAAAAATGTTTTAGAACTGCTCAGCAACGAAAAGTAAAAGCATCTCATATTTTGTAAATAGGTAATGAAAATTTTGAATATTATTGAAAATATTCCTATATACATTTTTCCAGGTACATGGACAATGTTAAAACTGCTTCGAAAATATTCAAAGATCGGCCTATGTCACCATCAAGTCAAGTGGTGTACTGGACAGAGTATGTCCTACGTCATAAAGGAGCTCCCCACTTGACATCCCACGCAATGAACCTATCGTGGTATCAATACTATCTATTGGATATCATTGCTTTAATATTAGTTTTTATTATTGTTGTGGTTTTTGTTTCGTACAGCATTTTCAGATCAATTTCTAAATACTTTTCAAAATATTCTAGAAATACTAAATCGAAATCTGAATAATTTATTATCTTTTTATATTTATATATTCCAAATACCATTCATTCGTTCTCTCACTGATTGCTACATCTCAAAAACTACTAATCGTACGAACTTGTAATTTGATCTAGTGGTTTCTCTTATCATCTAGATGTGCGATTAGAAAGGATTTTCGAAATTCTCGTTTTAAAGTGGTGCTCTTAAACAGGGGTTTTGAGATACAGGATGGAATTTATTTGTTATTTTCTAATATTTTTTTTCAACCTAATCATCACCTTAACCACCGAAGTAAGAAAAATGGTAAGTTGTTTCATTTTATGATGTAAAGACCTAATAAGCAAGGATTTTCCATAATTCGGATTTTAAAGAGGTCTTCAAACAAGTTGTTAGATACCTATATCATAAAATTTTGAAGAGTAATTATCTAGTTTATACCATGTTAAAAAATATTGTAATAAGTGCTACATTCAATCCGTGACTTGTAATTGCCCATCTAGGTAAAATTATTTCACAAAGCTAGATACACTGACGCCGATTTTTCTGTGAACTGAGGTTTACTAAAACTGAGATACACTGAAACCCAGATAGGAACACCTACATAGTGTATTATACTATATAGGATTTTACACAAAAATAAATTGCATACGGGCGAAGCCGGAATATTTAGCTAGCACGAATTTAATATTATGAGGTATTTTTATGCGCCTATAAACTATTAAACCTATATTATATAGTGAACTGGTGCTAAGGGCATTTTATTTTCTTAAAAATAAAATCACAGTGTTTTAATTGTTAACAATTCTCTCGTTGATTTGTATCCGTTCAAATGACTATAATTCATGTTTTAATATTAAGTGTTGAATAGTTTATTATTGAACCGTTAGTGTAATTGAAGGTTGTTAAGAGATATTTTGTTTTTAAATATATTATTTTTTTTAACAAATAGAGCATTTTATTTTGTGTACCTATTCGTTCTATTCTGAATATTTTAAGTTTGGACTATGATGATCACATATTTGTATAAGATTTAGGTATATTGTTTTTTTTTATGAATAACTACTTATAAGTACTTTTTAAATTTTCAGTTATATACTTATATATGTAATGATTTACATTTGATTGAAAACAATAAATTTCTTTGATAATATTTTGTCATTTTGTTTACCATTTACGTTGATAGTTTTTGAAATAGTCGCGACTCGCGTTGAACGGACCAACCGGTATAATATACAATATCGTCCCCCGCGTGTGTCGACCTCGTCCCACCAACGTTAAAAAGCTTTCGCGCCCGACCGGACAGACTCCGAAACAATTATTATTATTGTTATTATTATTATTAATAACCGCGCGTCGCCCAACCCTATACGTCATTTATTGTGTAATAATTATATTATATATAGACGTAAAATGACTGTTTTACACGAGACGTTTGCGCCGACCCGACGGTCCGTGAACACTGGTGCCGTATTATACTGCACCGTCGTCGAACCCCTCGCCATGCCCGCACCGACGCCAAAGTTTTCGAGTTAATACGCCATATATTGTTTGTCGAATCGCCGTAAAATATTTCACTCGGAGGGTCGTCGTCGACGACGTATTATTGTATTATATTATATGCGGCACCGCTCTTTTGTCCGCGAACCTTTCCTCCTGTTCCGTCGTCGTAATCGAATCACGGGCAAATCGCTCAGTAAATCAACCGCCGACGACGACGGGATATGAAATGTATACGCCGCACACCGATCGCCTCTGCACGACGCGACGATCGAATCGTTATCACTATTAAAATAACATAATATAATTATTATTTCGCAGAACATTATTATATTGTACAATAACATCATGACATACATCGTAGCCATATTATAGGTATGCAATCGAGGTATGTGGTACCTAGCTGGTATTTTAGGTATAATATTAAAACGTTTTAATTAGTTTGTCTATATCTTAAGCTGCAATGCAAACTCGCAGAATAATTATTGAACTCGATTTCATTTAGACTCCAGAATAGATAATAATATCATGATTTCGTGTAATCCAGCAGCTAATAAATTACTTAAATGGAAATAAGCGGAAATTGTGCACGAGTGTGGCCTGCAAAACTTCGTTGATAGAATGATGGCAATTTTTTAAAACCTTGTGTTTAAAATATTTACTTTCCCCTCAATAGTTCCCTGTACGTCTTCGTGTAGTTATTGTTATAGTCTCTGTAGTTTTGTCATCAGAGCTGGAAATCATAATATTAATTTATTTCAGATGTCTTTGAAAGGACTATATAAGTTCTGGATTTTGGATTTTTTGAGGTCTTTGGTCATATTATAAAATATAATGTAGCAGAATATGCATAACGTGTAATGGCACAACCGACTGCCATATGTTCGTCACAACAATGTAACCGTCGGCATCGTGCCGCTTGTTCGACCAAAAGAAACAAAAAGATTTAACATAATAAAATAATACAATTTTTGAGAAAAATTATGCCGACGTAAGCGCAGCAGAACGGTGTCGCGGTTGTCGAGAGAAAATCGTTTTTATAATCCAGTCAAAAGAAATATATATTTTACTTTTTTTTGTTCACTCGAAATAGTTGAGAAAAATACTTATAACAACGTTTTTATCTTCTCTCGCTTCACAAAAAAAACAAACATAATATGCATTTGAATTCGCCGTTCTCGCACTATTTCTCGTGTTTTATTTGAAATTTTAGGAATACCATCACCATCACATGTGCGCTGCAGGTATACAGTTCAAAGGATATTTCTCTCCCTTTTTGTAAGAGTACAATCCACATTGGCAAAAAAAAATTTTTTCAAAATCGCATAATATAGTCTTTTTGTTCTTATTTTATAATATTTAATGTATTTTATTTAAAGATAAAAGTGTGTAACAACACATGAAATGTATAAATGGGTTTTATATCACTCGCGTACATAAAAGCGTCAATCGTTGGAAATACTTTTAGTGATTTATATTATAAAATACGCGTAAAATGTTATTCAGACGTAATGTTCTATAGCAAGAACATCATTTAATAATACCACTCGAGTAAAATTATTTGTTGTCGCTGTCGTCGTAAATAATAAATTACGCGACAGTGCTGCAAATTGATTAATTTTAAATGCAATTCCGATATTGGCATTGTGAATTATTCAAAAATCTCTATATTCGTCAAAATTGCCAATTTGTATCAACAGTTGTTTGATGCAGACAACGGTTTTTTCACGTAAAAAAACAAAAAAATTAAAAACGTTCGATAGGAAAACACGAAATATACTATTTTTGATACCACTGACTGTGAAACGTTTAATAATTGATACCCAAGAATTATACACTCAAGTATATCTTAGATAATATTATTATACTTCTATTAAAGGACTGTCCTTAAGAAATATTTATCATACACATTCATTTATGTAATTAATTCAAATTCCATAGTTTTTTACCTGTATATTTTTAATGAATATTATCATCCAACAATTTTTGCGTTGAATTACCACACCAACTTTTATTTACATACGACACGCTATGTTTCTTACCTATACATTATTTTGAATACGATTTTCTATAATAGCAATAATATATTATATTATGAGCGACGAATATCTTATGATCTATTACGTTTGGTCGATCATATTTTCGATGGTCAGTTTTTGGTTTAAGTTTCATTATGATAACATATGATATAATCATAATAATATAAGGATGATTTATCACAATTTTCGTCCTAAATAATATTTTTGATACGATTGACTGTAAAAAATTTAAAAGATAGCCACTCGAGAATTTTACACTTACGTAATATTAAATCATATCATTATAGGTATACTTTTACTGTGAGACTATCCATTTATGTTTGAGACACTCATTATTTCTAAGACAGGCGATAAATATTTCATACATATTTTATGCTATTAATTTAAATTATATACTATAGTTTTGTATAATATATTTTTCTAGGATTATCATCCCACCATTGTTCGTATTAAATTACCAAACTAACTTTTTATTTCCATACGACACGCTATGTTTCTTACTTATACACTTTTTTAAGAATACGATTTTCTATATAATGAATTATGACTAACGAGTGCCTTATCTATTGTGTAGATCACCCTGTAGGTCCATTATATTTTCTATAGTCAGTTTTTGGTTTACGGTTCGTCCTGATATTAATATTGCAATCATTGAAACAGTGATATAAGTGTCACCATTCACCATCTTAGTCCGTCGACCGTCATTATATTATCGTCGTGAAGATAATGGTTATTATAGTTATTACTAATTACTTATTAGTTATTAGTATAGGTATAACTACTATTTGGCTAAGACGCCAATAATTGTATGTTATAACATATATACATATATATATTAACATACAATTATAAAAATATAATATAATTTAACATAATAACATGTCAAGGGATATACCTAGCTTTTGTAAATTGAAAAAAAAGTTAACTCTATAACTCTACTTACGAATATTTTTTTCTTTATATTTGAACTGATTATATTATTCCGTGTTTCGATTGCGTAATTTAGTGTAATAATATACTTATTTAACTATCTTTATTTATATAATTAAATATTGGATTTTGTGATAAGTGTATTTTTTTTTTAGTTATTGACATAGGTATAGGTACTTGTATATAATGGGTGTTGACGGATGCTCACAACTTGTTTATTTATTCTTTATTACTAAACAATGTCAAGAATAATTTTCAAAAAGGTGGTGATGACAGACACAAAACAAACACACATCAAAGTAAAATCAATACATTCATCGTTCCACTCAGAATCTATATAATACATATACAATGTAACGCATTAGACATACATAAAATATATAATGTGGGGCCAAAATCAATATGATATCATAATAACATACTATATTATATTCGAATATAATAGTATGTATACCATTATAAGTTTGCGAAATATTTTAATTTTCTCGAACATAACAAGTTCAGACGCGTATAATAATATTATATTATATTTTTAAAAATGTACTTCGCATGTCCTATTTTTCAGGTTGTCTTATAGTTGTGCGTATGGGAAATACAAGTATCTATACTCTATAATAGATCCGAATAGAAGATACTAAAAAAAAAAAAAACAGTGCTCTTAAAGTTTAAACTTATATTACAATAATATTTGACAAGACGAAATATGATCAACCACGTTTTACCCACATATTGCAGGACCGATGAAGACGAGAAAAACTTGTACTTAGAACTTTAAACTTTCTTCTTACAATATTATATACGTTAGGATAACGCTTGCGAATCCACGATGTAGAACATGCACATACGCCACGTGTCTATTTTATGTACGCATTATTATACATATTATTATTATTGTGTAAGTTCGCCTTTTCGTACATATGTATCTTTTATATTAGGCGCCTATATGTGTGTACAGAAACCGCGAATGCACGACGACAACAACACAACGATCTCTCCACGCGCGGCAACAACAAAGACGAACAAAAGAGAATTTTATTTCTTTTATTCTTCCCTCTCTTTTTATGATTTGCAGTACTGCGCGTATAGATTTTTCTCTCATTTTTTTATTCTGCTTTCAACTTCCTCTTTTTCGTTTTTATTTTTTTCATTTTACGAGCCGCATACGGGCTCGCACGCGGAATCGCCGGCACTCTACGTGTATAATAATAATAATAATAATACGCGCGTTGCAGCACGAGCAACGATTGTTGGGAGGTTGCGGCGGCGGGACGACACCGTCTGGAGGGGGTGGGTCGGGCCGGGAAATAATGCCTCGTTTAATCGGCGCTTAATATCGAAGGGATGACTAAAAGCCCCCTCGCGGCCGCGCCGGCGGGGTATGCGCTCGCGTAATTGCATCGGGGGCCCCGCGACAGACGTCGGAATGACGCGGGACCAACGCGGCGGCGGGCGATGCGGAATAGTCGACGACGACGACAATTGAATTTGAATACGCCTTTGAACCGACGACGGTACTCAGATGGCCCGAAACCGATTGTGTGTAAAACACGTAGGTATATAGTCATATAGACTTATCCTATATACAGGGTGACTCACTCCGTTCATGCTCGCCCTGTTTCTTTTTATTCGATAACGCAGTTATTCAAATTCTGATTATTGGAAATTTTTTATTAATCTAAATACAACTCGGCAGTAAGGGACATTATAGTTATGCTCTGTTCGAGTTAAGAAACGCAGTCGCTTGTGTGCAGGGGTGTGGCAATATCTACTACACGGCAGGTATACAAATAATTTACTGGGTGGGGACGACAAACGGGTGTGGCCCGACAGTGGCATATTTACGGGGGGAGGGGGTTCAAGGGTATCAACCCCTTCCCCCCCCCCCCATACGCTGTATATAATATAAAACATTTTTTGGAGTCCTAACTTGAGGCCTCTAGCTTTAAACGCGGGGCTACTGGATAAAATCATATCCCTCCGCATGACGAAAACCTAAATACGCCACTGCTGGTGGCCGCGGACTACGTTTCTTAACTTCAACAGAGTATAATTACTTAAATTCATACCCTGTTCAACGAGTTAACATGCCGATTCTACGCATCCCCCCCCCCCCCCCCCCCCGATCACTCTGCTATCGAAACTGATTCTCGTATGCCAGGGTGTCGCGTGGGGATGCGCAGAAGAACCGATTTTGGTCGGCCCGCGAGGCGTTCTCTTGCTGAACAGAGTATAGTATCTACTTAAAGTTTAAACGCATTACAGTATGAACAAAATGTTATATTAAAATTGAACATTACCCTAGGATTATATTTTGATGATTAAGTAGATTATTTTTAAAAAATGTTGAATTTTCTTATTCTGATTAGGGTTTGACCAAGTGTTGTGCGAAAGCTGACTGTCATGCTGTGATTTCTTCAATCCTGTTCATTCCGTTAGTAAGTTCTTTACTGTGAGCGTAATACCACGTACTTCGCATATTAGAGGTCATCTTTTGCCATACAAATCTGGGGGTAAGTCGCGCGGTTGTGTAGTTGTGTGTCCAATTATCGATCAATTAATATTTAATAATTGATTAGTCTTTACGTTTAAGATTTGGGTTTTCCCATCCAAATGTTGGTTCCTTAATTTGATTATAAGTATAGTGTTCTGATTATTCTTCCGATTATTCTATCTTATTATTATTATTATTTAGCGTACCTAAATTTTGCATCCGTATTTATACACTTCTTCTTCTTCTTTCTTCTTCTTGGGTATTATCGGTATTATTATTTATACACTACGACTCACAATATACTGTTTTTGTGATGCAGATTAATACCAGTAAAACATGAAATATACCGTAATCCGTGTGGCAAACCGATATTTAGTTACAAACACTGGAATATTTATTAATACTCACGTTAATATATTTTCCTATGTATATTATTATGATTTTTTTTTTCAGATTTTTAACAGCACTTTTCTCTTATTGCAGTTGATTCAGAAAATAATATATTATGAAACAGTACAAATCGTGTATCATCATAATAATTAGATTTTCGTTTTAATGGCCTTTTGATATTCAAATGATGGACTGATTTTAATGTTAACTCTTTTCTAGACTCTTAATACCTAATGACATTATAATAGTATAATGTAGTTGTAATAGGTAGGTAGTGTGTTATTTTATCGATTAAAAATTTAAAACTGTATCAATTTTTGATTTGTATAGAGATAAAGAATAATATTATAAAACTACCTATCAGGTTATTTAGGGTTTTTAATTATTAAGTACTTACTTAATCATTTTTTTCATTTTTCAATCAATCATAATAATTATAATATATATTTAACAAAACTATGGGAAAATTACTTGTTCTATTTACACGAATGTCAAATATAAATAAATATATTTACCATACAATGCGTGGGGGTTGAAATTAATCAATACTGATATAAACTTTTAAGGGTAGGTATCATATTATGGTTTTCAAGGGTTAATAGTAAATATTAGGTTATTGTATCAAGTAAATCAATTAATATTTAACAGATTTAATGTTTTCTATAGAAACCTACCGAAATTAAAAAAAAAATCTATATGGGAGCTGTATAATTATTTAACGCTATTTCGATGGCAAATATCGTGGTCGTGCTTTTAAATGTATATAATTTTTGGAAACCATTTGGCGAAAAAATCAAATACCAAATGAATTATATATTATAACATTGTTCGGTTCCATCTGTAATTTCACGTTGGTGGATATAAGTATAGGTATAATGTTATTATTATGTGAAGGGCTCTTGACCAACGATTTCGCAACACGCAAACCCGCATGCATTGTTATGCGTACCGCGTTTTTGGTTACCTTATAGCAAAAATCTATAGCGCCCCAATATAATACAGCGGGGTCTGTGATTTGAAAAAAAAAAACAAAAAGAAAGGCCATGACTCGATATATGCTTTACAAAACGAACAAACACCGAGTTTGTATTCAGAACCGTACACATAACACATAATTCACAAGTATAATGGTGTGCGAAATGGTGTTGAAATGTTAAACGTTGTTATTGTTGTACATATTATACGCCACGTATTGTATTTACCGATTAAAAAATCGTACGCAGCCACTGAAACAATACCTGTGCGCGCGGTATCCGATAGTAACAGAGTTCGTTAAATATTATAAATAAATAATTACAATAGTATGTAATTTATTGTTGGAATTCAAATATATTTACGTAACATAATACGTCATAGTACGTCGGTTTACTCCGAGGTAAATACAAAGTTTCCCTGATTGAGAACACTAAATTTTTATGTATATTTTTTTCGTATGTTGCCACATGTTTAATAATAATATTATCGAACGATTGAGCACGACATTTGGTGTATTATGGTGGTCCAGGTAATTCGACTTTTAAATGCATATTACAAAGAAGTTGTAATGCCGAGGAATCGTTTTTTGATCTACAATCATTTTTAATTCATGAAGAAGTCGAAGATGTGAACTAATGACTTTTGGTAGAACGAGGTGAAAAAAATAGTTACCGAATAAATAAAAAAACAAATTAGTACCTAGGTATCTTTTGAATTAGATTAATATTATTTTAAGTTTAAAATTTTTTTTTATTAAGAAATACATATTTCAAAGTACATCAACGAATGAAATTGTGGATATAAGTTAAGATTTTATTAATTGGACACTTAAAAAATACCTTTTTTTCAAAAGATTTAAATTTAAAAAAAAACGTTTATTATAAATCTAAACGGGGCTACGACCTGTCTATTGCCATATACTTTAAAATTGAAAGGACTATCAAAAGAAGAATACTGCGAAATGCAAAATAGAATTTTCATTTATAATTTAGATGGTTATATTTTTGTGAATATCAAAACACCATCGAACAGTTTTGCTATATGTAAAGTATACAGTATTATAGTATATAGGTACCCGTCCGCGGCTAATATATTTTAGCGTAATCCAAACTTAACCTGCCTGATGTGCTTACTACTGCACAGTTCCTCGTCGCTATGAGTAACATAATCTAACTTTAAACGTATTATTATAATATCGTAATCGTCTATTGGCTTTACTTGACTACTATGTATGACTATTTTATGGAAAATATTATATAATATTATGATGACGATATTTCCAACAATGGTTCAGAATACGATTTTCACCACGACACCACCAAGGGCCTTTCACTATATTAATATGTTATAACTTATATTTATATTTTGTGCTTCGATTTTGTCGTATTCTGCATTGATAAGACAACTATAAAATAATCCCAATTCATTCTAATGTCACCATCTCGATATATTATGAATTGTTTTATTGTTGTAAATATTATTTGTTGTGAATAGTAATAATTTGTTATCATCGATGTTATCACGGTAATTTATTTTACGCTTTTCCGATATCACCATGTATTTGTGTAATTCACATATATCTATATCGTATAGATTTAGCTAGTATAGACACAGAACATAGATATAGATATGGTATAGATATCTATGGTGTATCTATAAAAAAAAATGATAATAGTGATAACCAATTTTTCACTCAATAATATTTAGGCCAGTAATTATTGTTTATTTAAGTGATAAAAAACACAAAGGTTCGTGTAAAATACCTATTATCGATCAATACATATTTTACCATTAGTCTTATACGCTTATATTTACCAGACTATTAGTCATATTATACACTGCAGACGTATCAATATTTAAATATTTATATTATTTAGTATCTCGTTGGCTGAGACATTTATTATTTCTAGTAAATCGACTCACGCGATTATATCAATGTCCGTCACGAATAATATTATATGCTAATAGTGCGTTGTAATTTATAAGTAATAAATAATAATAATATAATGATTGATGATTTTTTTTCACCTTCTTTGACGACACGATAATCATAATGCAATACCTGTTCGATATTTAAATCTCCAGTAGAACAGCACTAAATGTTATTATGTTCAGATAGGTACGGTTTTTTTTTATTATTTATTCCTATAGCACTATCATTAGTCATTATAACAGTACACTATGTCTTGTGACTTGTATATAAAAGACTTTAGAACGAGGGCACACAATAATATATTATGTTATGGTTTTTGTCGACACAACAGTCAACACGATAGTTTAAGCATGAGTACATCGCAATGTCGAATATACCTAGTCTATAGTCATCACTCGTCAATTATTATTATCCAACCAAATACAAATTGTATAAACGCACTATGCACATATTATAATATTACAGTTGGGTTAGGTACAGACCAGCGTCCCTAGAAAAATGTATACAGTACGCATATACCTATAGAATTATTATAATATTATTCATATCGCGGGACAAAAAAAATTTAAGAATTTTAGATCAAGGGCCGCTCCCTTAGGATGGATCTGAGAAATCGATTATTGATGATATTATGTAATAATAATAATATATTAATTGTGACTGGACACACGCCACATATTATTAATATATTATTATATTTATTACAAAAAGAAACTCACTTGACTTGTGTTAATTTAAATGTTAAGATAGCAAAAATTACGTGTGACAATTAAAATGTATTATAATAAAATATAATTATGTACTATAATTTATAACATAGGTTCGTAGATCCAAGTAAAACCTACAGGTTGCAGCTTAGTAAAATAGACGCGTATCGGACCGACCGATAATTCATTGAGGACAAGCATTTAAAGACCTAACTCTGAGGGTTAGGTTTGGTTGTATTTAATATTTAAATCGCAATAACGTATTTCATAGGTACATACAACATCGATTAGAAAAGAAAAAATTAACTATTCAAAACAACACAAAATATTTTACGCATTGTTATAACATATAAAATTCCATTTTATAAACTTTATACAATAAATATATTCTTAAATATTTTCACGATTGTAATTCGTTATATTAAATAAATATTGATACAAAATATTCTTCATCGATCACTATTATTTTAATATTTGATTGTTATAATATTATATGAGTATGTTTCCGAAATAATATGGTAGTTGTTACTTGTTCAGTAAACTAATTTCTAATTATAAAATATTTTCATTTCACTACTGTTGTTTTCGTCAGTTCTTGAATTGCCCATTCTTGTTCGTTCTCCTGTCTGGCAGTCTCCTTCACCAGCTTCACAGTATCACTCTATATTTCTGTAGACTAATCGATAATACTTATTTCACGTATAATATCTTCCCTCCTATAATAATGGAGGGTAAACAAGTCCGACAAGAGCTTGCATATCCATTGTTATACTCCATTCGTCGTCACCATCTATGTCGCATAAATAGTATACTATTATATTCTGTGGAGCGTCAACGAAACGGAAAGTGAAATTTTTTTTGTGTGTTTACTTATAAGTCCTAGCTATTATAACGATGATACAAGACCGGCAACGTAAGTCACTAGCATTTATCCATTATCAGTGATAGCGAGACGATTCTTTTGAGAATGTTCAGGAACTACGCGGTTTCCTAGACTTTTACGGCGTATCAAAGGCTTTGTGTTCGACTACCATAACACACATATACACACACACACACACACCCACTATAATATTATAACAATAGGTGTGTAAACCAAATACTATGTACAAAATGAATATAATATAGACTTTCTACAATATCTCGGCATTTCAAACTAGTTTTACGTTCATGGCACCATAATAATATATTAATATTAAAGGTACTTTCAAATAACGAGAGTATCTACACTAATATATTATATTTTTATAATAAAGCAATATAGATGTAAACCGTATAGTTAGTCACACTATTATAATATATGTATAGATTATATTATGAACAATGAACATGTTTAGTTAATAGTTTGTACAGACTGTTTTTTTACATAGGTACCTACTGAAATTGCAATAATGACTAAATAATATAAATATTTACTATAGTACCATAGTGTTTATTTAATAAATATTATGTACAACCACGGGCTAAGATATATCTTAGTTACGGCTTTTGGAGACAAACTTTTTCACATTATATATATTATGTTTTTAAATTGTAATTTTTGAAATAACAATAAACTAAACATTATTATTATTATAGTCCGTGTGTACAACAATCAACAATCAACTTCATAATAATATATGTATTATGTTTGAAAAAAAAATAATATAAACTGTGTTTATGCCAAACTTTACACTTTTGGATTTAAAACGCGATAATTTTGTGTACCTACTAAAAGTAAAATTTTTAAACTGTACCTAAGATTATTTTATAAATCATATATCAATTAAAATAATTATTGTTAATCAATGTTTGTTCAGAGTATGTATTTTATAATCTTCTAACTATATAAATGTGAAATGAAAATCTAAATAAAATGTATATGTTAATTTCTTTTCGCATTATATGACAAGTTATCTGTACCTATTAATAGTTTTTTGGGAGTTATTTTTTGTATTGAGCTAGGTATGTTTAAAGATACCGGCATACCCTGCGAAAAAAGTCTGCGCACGCCTATGGTTATTACTTATTAGTTATTAACGATTATGACCGTTTGCATCATTAAATTGAGATATAATTTCGTTTTTACTGTTATTTAGTTTGAGAAATTGTCCAGTAGCAGTAAATTGAACGAATATATAAACATTAATAAGTCGCAAACAGATTACTCAAATTAAATTCTACAAGTGTTAAAATTATTTTTTTGAATATATTTATAGATAATCTAACTTAACCTAACCTAACCTATTGTTATCAAAAATAGGTTTTGCCATTTGAAAATCGAAAGTTGATAGTGTTTTATCAAATAAGGGAGACAGTTAAAATTTTCAAAATTATAAAACAGTAAAACCTACAAAATTAAAAAAAAAATTTTTTAAAATTCCTAATAGGTACTTACCGAGATATTGACTGGTTCATGATAAAAGAATCACCCTGTATATTGTTACAATGAAATAAAATAAAATACACACATAGTAATAAAGTATTTTAAAATTTTTAGTATCAGATTTTTTTATAATAATATATAGCTTTTTGCCGAGTGTTACATATTTTATCGTAAATCGTAAACGAAAACATTTCGTTGCAGTAACACCGAAACAAGACGTGATTTCATAAAAATGGTTGTTATAACTTTACACCAAAATTAAAGCGTTTACATAATATTTATTTATTTTTTGTTTTGCTAAAAAACCTATTACGTTTCAGTGTCCAAAATGTATATAATAATAGTTTAAAAGTTATGAAGCGCAAAACTTCCATATAATTAATGTGTCACTTCCTCTTACGCACACAATAAATTCTCGTCGTTTTGTAGTTCAAATGAAAGTTTTGAGCACTAAATATTTGTTTTCTTTCATAAACCCATATATAGTTATAGTAATAACAATAATAATATGTAGGTACTCGTGGTTTTTATTCAACGAAAACAGTAAAACACAATATAATAATAATATATTACTATCGCGCTAATAACAATGATAATCCTATCCATAGTCCATACTCCATAGTAATTATTAGGCGCGGATCTAGTAATCTGAAACGTTTCATCCCATTTCGCCACATCCCACTTGGCCGACAAAAAAACCAGTTGTATATGGATTGATAACAAATCCCATTTTTCCTAATCCCATTTTGCCGAAAAATCCTAGGTTTTTACTCATCAGAGCTTGGATGGGTAGGCACTAGTTCCCCCCCCCCCCCCGTTCACAAAAAAAAAAAAGTATTAAATATTCCATTTTGTAATTGTGACTAAAATGTTATTCGTGTAAGTTATTGAGAGAGGGTCGTAATTGTATTTACCATGAACATTTAATTATTTTTCCATTGAAAATTGTCAATTTTTATGTTATTATAATATAGTGATCACGGCATCCGAGGCGCAACATTTTATGTACAAACGGTTATTTATGGGGTTTGAGCCGGTTTGACACAGTACTCATACAAATTTATATAATATTACTTGCTATATTATTCTATGATTTTGCAATAACATCAGTCACCAAGTCGATCTATTTTTAAATTATTATGCCGTACTACAATGGTTTTACCGCCTCGTTACTTGCCGTTAGTGCGTCCGGCGTCGTCGACCGTCGTAACGTTCATAAGTCATAACAAAATGATTTTGTTTTTATATGTATTACTATATATAACCAATAACCATATTACGATAATAATCTGTATTAATACTATAATAATGCCATCAAAATATATTGACACTGTCGAGTATGAGATAGGCAGATAGCGCATTCGTGTCCACTTTAAAGCGTACACTCCACATACGACGTTCCAGTAGAATTTGTACACTACACCAAAGAAACATATTACTACTGACTACTGCTACTGCAGGTAAATATTATAATAATTTTAATAATCGGAGTTAGTTTTTACATTGTTATAGTTTTAAAATTGGAATTTTATTGCTGTAAGTAATAAAAATCTCTTTAATAATACGTTTTTGTTCGTAATATTAGGTTTTGTCTTTTTTTAAAATAAATAATTTATAATTATCAGTGCAAATCACAAATGAATCTTTATCGAAGTACATTTACTATTTGGAATCAGTTTCTAAATATACATGGATTAAATGGCAGATTTGCAAATAGAGAAGCTTTTATTGGAAAGTTGCAAGGGGAAATGATTTGGTGGAAAGAATATTGGAATAGAGAAAAAAATGATATTCCTGATACACCTCTAAAATCATTAGAACATTGTGATAAAGATATGTTCCCAACAATACATATACTTTTAAAGATTTTAGCTAGTTTTCCAATTAGTATAGCTTCGGCAGAGAGTAGTTTTTCCGCCCTTAAAAGGATAAAAACTTGGCTGCGGTGCAATATGTTAGAAGAAAGACTGTCAGGATTGGCGATTATTCATTGTTATAGAGATGAACATGTTGACATAGATGAATTCATAAACATTTTTTCAAAAATTTAACAGAAAAAAAGATTTTGTAATTTAAAACATTTTATTCATTTGTATAAATATATAAAATAAACTTTTTTCATATATATTCTGAATGTTTTATATATTTAAATGTATGTAAATACATTAGGTACCTACCTAGTTAAAAATGAAAATTAAAAGTAAGTGTATTATAAAACAGTAAGTCCCATCATAATCACCAGTATGACTGATTTCTGTACACAACTAATGTCTACTAATAATTAGACAATTCCTATGCCTCACTATTCCTATTAATTAATTGTATTCATATATTCATATATATATATAGCCAAGTTGCCCCTCCCCCCCGTTTAGGATCTCTGTATCCGCCCTTGGGCACTACACCCTGTGAATTAACTCTTAGAAAATTCTTACATGCAAACTTAATTACTGGGATTTTAATTTAAAAAGCGTGTTAAATATCGAAATTTTAATTTTAAATAATTATAAAAAAAACCTTGCATATGGTCAGTCACGATTTTATTTGATTTTTTAACCTGACGACACAAATAAAATTAATATTTTTTTGAAATACATACAACGAATCAAATTTCTATTTTATTATGTTTCGGCGAGATGGGATTCGGCAAAATTGGCCCAAATCATCTGAAATGGGGAGGCTAAATTGATTCCAGAAAAGACACAGTTATATAATTCTAGTGCATAATAGATTATAGATAGGTACAGTTCGATAACAATATTAATAATTTTGTATACATTTATTCAGTTAACTTTTATGTAAATAAATGGAGGGGATGGGGGCTAAAGCCAATTAGCTCCTCCTGGATCCGCACCTGGTGGTGACTGTAGTCACCCATGGGTGATAAGAGCATCGTTATATTGTATGCTTGGGGTCATTTATATAAATGATATTATATAATATTATTATTGTAAATATTGCGTAGGTAATATAAACGTTATCTCGTAATTACTATAGTATTTTGTTAATTGAACTGTAAAAACATTGCGGTGTTTGTGTTTACTTTTGTCATGCCGCGCGCGTAAACGAAGAAAAAAACGGATCGATGTGTTGTAGGTGCTCTCAAAATTATTATGAACAAAACTTACCCCTTTTTATTATTGTTGTATTACGCTTACGCCAGACCATTCGGCGGTGTGCGGGATCCGACCACAAATCACGGGCATTTGACGGGTCTTTTCTCTCTCAATCCTTCTGTCTCTCTTTCTATCTCTCTATACATAAATATATTTCTCTCTCTAGCTAGCCAAGAACTCGCCTTGGGGACTCCCGAAGGCCAGATGGGTCCTTCTTTTAATCTTCACGGTCGTGTACGCGCGCTTGTCTGTGTTCTCTCTCCCTCGCTCGAACTCGAAATCGGAATAATTAAAAACGTACCAAAAACAACTGCGCACGAATGAACAAAATAAGAACTTTTTTTTTTAAAAAAAACAGCGTCCTTTAAACTCGAGTAAACATGCAAGCATAAATCTAAAATGTTTTTCAGGGACGATTGCTGTATCGTGGCATGTGTAGGCTAGACGATCCAATGAGTTGTCGTCACTGTCACCATCGTCGAGTCAGAGGCCATCGGGTTTGTTTGTCAACTGTAACATTTGTCCTAGATCCTGCGATTATTAGGGCCCTATTGTCCATCATCGTGAGAAAATATAATGTGAGGTTATCTCAGTGCAGGACAAAAACATCTAAATTAATTGAATGTTAATATATTTTATAAAAGTGATGCAAACAAAGATAAAATGATTAAATTATCAGTAATAACTAATAATAATAAGTGTTATTTAATGTTTTTGGATTATGTATAATAGCATATTTTTTTAAAAAAGATTATAAGCGACGCTTTTTTTTATTTATCATTATAAATTTATAATTTTTCAAATTTTAATTATATAATATATATTATATGTTCTGAAACAATTAAATAGTCGGAATAATACCTATACCTACCTAATAATATCAAATTTACAAGTTTTGGTACATAAAATGTTATTATGTATGAGTGGAATATAAACTACAACGAAAATATTAGATTTTTTTGTATAAAATATGTTCTTTTTTTAAAACTCATTAAAAAAAAAAGGTCCTGGAATATTATGTCGTAGTGGGTCCTCCTACCCTCCTGATAAGCCTAAGACCACACTGGATTCACAATGTACATAAATATCATCTATTATAATTATTATTTTATCACAAAACAGTCCTTTTTTCAGTTAAGTGTTTTTTTTTCATATTTTTTTTATTTTCCCCACTTTTAAATCATCTTATTACACAATATACACAATTTTTGAAAACAATTATATTTTTCATCGCTATTATTTTTAGTATTTCAATTTTTGAAATGATAATATATATTTTAAACTTCTGCAGCTGAATATTTGTCTGGTTTTAAAGGTAGGTACATTGAAATCCTCTGAAAAATTTTTTATTTCAACACATGAAATCAAATAATAATTATTATATTATGTAGATAAGTTTAAAGGTGTAAGTGTTTATAAAAATTAAAAATATTTTTAAAAAAATATGTCTTATGATATATAATGACTTCAAAAGAAAAAATAAAACATTTTAATTTGTAAATTTCTCGAGGAATTCATACCGTTAAATGATTGAATCAACTCTTTGTGTGAATTTACGCCGAGTGTATATAGCGAGTACTCATTGATTGCAGAAGTCTCGAGATTTCGGGAGTTATGGTTCACTAATATTATTATAATATCCTATATTAAATAAAATTATTCTATATAGGTATTCTACTGATCTATAATATTATGTAGGTAATCCAATAATTTTACAGTACAAACCGTCGATACAATATAATATAGCCGCGGTGCGTTTAACGGTATTGTATTATTAATATCGTGTACTTCATTAGATTCGCTCGATATCCGCCGACACTGAGAGGGTCAAATCATATCGATTAACGATGGCGTCGTGTGTATAGTGTATAATATATATATATATGTGTATTTGGCAATTATACTGCAGCCGCGGAACTGCCGAAGTATTAATAATTTCGCTCTGTACACCAAATATTACATACCTATATATATATATATATATGAGTAGTTCATTCTGCGGCTTTTGTAATTTCCAGTCTCTCCTGGAACAGAGATAATTGAAATCGATGTTTTGTTATCGCCGTATAATATAATAATAATAATATAATATAGCGGACCGTAAACAATCGACGACGACGACGATGACGGCGATTCCACCGTCGCCGCCAAACAGTCGCATTCGGCAATATCAATATCGTGTTGTATTTATATTGGCACGGGTCGGCGAGGCGGTGGTGGTAGTGGTGGCTGGCGCGTTTCTAACAAAGTTAGTAAAATATTATTATATATATATATTATTTATTTACACACCCTTTTTAGGCTGCGACGATGGTCGTCCTCTGTAAACCGATCGGACGCTTGACCAATAACTCGATCAACCGTGGTAACCATGCTGCAGTGCACCCGACTAAACTCTAAACAATGTTTACTTAATCCAAAATCTTACATACCGCACCGTCCCATGCCGAATCAATTTGCATGTTGTTGTGTGTGTACGAATGTTTAATATTGACATTTTATAAGTCGTTATTGATTTTGGTCGGGAATTTTGCGATTGAATTATTAGAAAACGCAGATGTTCTAAATAGTACGTGTTCTCTATGATATTACAATACTATAATATTCATTTAGAAAACACAGACTATTTTTCACCAATATTTATTTTGCATGACTTTAAGTGTTTACGAAACAATATTTTTGGAAAAAAATCAAATATAGTTTCTTTGTTAAAAGTTTAGTTTAGTGGACCATTATTTTGTGGGGTACCAGCTGTACCCACTGTACCACTTCAATCCGATCATCAAGTAAGTTTAAATGAGAGTAACTTACAAAAGTGTTATAACTCACAACTACTTGTCAAAAAATCATTTTTATTATAAATCGAAGTATTTCAAAAATATTCTGCTTTAGTATAAGAATAAAAATGCATATTCTCATAAAAAATTTTTTAAATAATAAAATAAAAAATGGTAAAAAAAATATATTTTTGAAGAATGTCATTTTTAACTACTTACTTAGAATTATGTAAAAATGTATTTTTTAAAAACATCATCCTGTTTCGGGCGTTCTGCGTTATAGTAACAGTGACTGGTGTGTTCGGTGCTTATGGCTTAAGACATCATATTCATTAGGTGCATCTTGATATTCCAGTTATACTATATTATTCAATACTAAAATAAATCATTTCCTACCCATGCGAATAACAAATGTCTTCATTAAATCAGTATTAACGTGGAATAATATAGTTAAATCTATCACATTAATTGTAAAATAGTTTTTTTATTATTTGGATCTTTATCAATTATCACAGCAGTAGTTGGGTATTGGCAGATGGCAGCTACTGCAGTTGTCATTGGAAAAAAAAATAATATCTTTTAGCTATCGAAAATTTAAAATACCAAAGTCGTAGTCGGAATAATTTAACCGGTGAAAAAAATGTTAATCAATAATCGTATTTAATATTTATACTAACTTAAACGTAGTTATTTTGGACAAATATATTATATTATTAAAGATTGTATAATTATAACATTTCAACTATACCTATTTAATTTTAATACTATATCTTTGGCTTTATTTATAAAACATTTTAATTTCGTTGAAATCGATAGAACCATTACTTTCGATTACGCGTTTTATGGGGTCATAAAGAATTTATCGGTAACAGCTGCGAAATATATAATATATAATATTATGTCTTGTTTTTAAGCAATCTAGTGTCTTTTGTTTAAGGGGAAAATGTACAAAGTTTAATAGTTAGTGGCCAAAAGCCAAAAGCACACCATCATAAGATGTTTACAGTCCATTTGTTTTCTGATTTAGCCAAATATAATATATAGTCATGTATATCATACGGCTTATCGAATTCTTGAATCATAACACACGCACAATTATAATATAATCTAATGAAATACAATAGAATTAAAAACTATATATGAATCTAAAAAATTATATACCTTCATATAAAAATGATTTCAAAACGTTAAAACTTTAAAATCAAACTGAAATACGTTCGGTTTAAAATCCCAATGGGAGTGTCGGCAATTTTTAAATAGCATGCAATAACTAACTGATTTGAGTACTATTATTTGGTTAAATTTATAAGTTCGTTTGTGTTAAATAATTCATGTTTTACGTCCTCGTCCTCGTCGTATGTTAGCCTTCCTGAAGATACATTTATCATTTTTTAATAATATCGCTTATAATTTGAATATAGTATTCACTATTAAGTTATGATACCTACTTTAATAGTACTTTAATAGTTCATAACATTTCAGGGATATTGTACAAAATAATGATTCTTAAGGAATAGAAAAAAAACACCGAATATTGACTATAATATGCTACTCCATTAACAATGACAAACGTTTCTCGTTTTTTAATAATATCGCTTAAAATTCTAATTATATTCACTATTAAGACGTTATGATGATACCTACTGTTAGTATTAGTTCATAAAATCTTAGAGTTGTTGTACAAAATAATAATTCTAAAGGAATGAAACAAAAACACCGAATATTGACTCTTATAATGCTATACTATTAACAATGACAAAAATAGACCCTTCCATTCCAGACGTTTAATATCATATTTTACCGCTCTTAAGTTCGGTAATAATAATGGTCGTTAAATCCATGAATACTGACACTGCGGGAATCCGTCTGAGACATCTCTGGAATGAAATAAAAAAAAACTAGTCACTAATCCTCACGAAAAACCTCTCGGAACAATATGGGATGATGTAATCTTATATTCGTCGACCGAATGTTATTTCACGTATTTTTAGGGTTAATATAAAACGGTGCATTCAAATAAAGTGTCTATAACGTTTAACACGAACAAACTTTTAATTTTGAATCATTAATTTTCATTTTTAACGACGCCGTCTATATTATATTCCGTGAGAAGGTTCAAACAGGCGTTATGCCGAACGCATCTTTTATAAAATATATAAAAATCAATTATCTACTACAACAGTGCAGTGTAAATATATGAATGTGTGACATCAAATGTCTGCTAGGTACAACATTTGTTGTATTGTAATAATATGTTACAATGGAAAAGTGGTCACCGATTATATAATACATATTATATGTATATTGTATATATATATATATATATATATATTATATAGTTATACAAAAGGAAAAATAATAATAACTATCGTTGGGTTCGCACACAATGGAGTCTGATTTAAGAACTATTCTGGGTTTGAGTTTATAAGAATTGAATTCCACAAGAGACGCTAAAAACGATATAAAAGAACTCGATTTATGATTCGAGTATTATAATTATGATGTCTCCTGTATAAAACGTCGCCACCAAACGACGATCCCTTTCGGTGTTTTCTTATTATACCTATATATGTTATATATAAATAGTGTATAATGTATATTTATATATATATATATATATATATTATGTATTGTACAGGGTATACACTATATATATATATATCTTGGTTTTTTTTTTATTTATTTTACTTCGTCTCGGCACAATTTATTATGGTTACACCAACCGTTTCTGTCATCGGCACCCGACCGACTGCCGGTTGCCATCGTGGAATTCCGCTCAAACTTTTGCGTCGGCCAGAAAACTCATTAAAACGCCTTTCCAAAGGACACCCATATCATAAAATATGATCGTCCGAGATAAAGCTTTCATTGTTTTCCGGCAAAAGTATTTCCATTTTGTTTTGATTAACGACACCTGGTCAAAACATTAGTATTACAACGCCGATTAGTTGTATATAGTTGGTAACACACTAAAACGTTGAGGCTTGTGTGCGGAATATTTATTTTTTTTTAAACAGAAAATATCTTTAAAATTTTTTACCTAACATAATATTATAACATAGACAGATAATCGACATATTTCTCTACGAATATGAAATAGGTATTTATGTAAATAGACGTGACGTCATAATATTATTATATTGAACAAACTCAACAAACCTATATTTTTTGAAATTAAAATTTATTTAAAGCGTTAACAACTCAAAATTTATGGACACTATTCTTAGAATCTATAGTATAATGAAATACCGAAATATTATACACAATTGAAGCGTATGAAATTCCACGCTCATCCGAAATGAAGTATGTGTATATAGATTGACCAGCAGTAAATACTTTTCTTGAGGTTTATTAAAAATATTTAAGGTTCGGAGAAACTAAAAATATTTAGTTATCTATATATCATACACTATATTTGGTGAAAACTTGACAGTTTATTAAATATAGTACTAGGTACCTATACTTTCAAGTTACTACCTATGCAAGAACAAATAATTATATATTTATATAAAAAAAAACAAAATGGTAACAAACAGAATCCACATAACACTTTTTATGATCGTATATCATCACGATGATGCATCGTTAACTGGTATAACACTATAAACTAATGAATTGTTATTTACGAGTATCTCCCCAATATTGTTTGTAATATTTTATTGTTTTAATATTATGTTACTTATTCTTGAAATGACCATCATACTAGTTAATTATTCTATTAGTAAGATGATTATGGCTGTGTAAACGCTTGTAAATTAGCTATTTATTTTAGATTATATTACTATTTTATTTTACCGCCACAATAACAGCGATTAATTTATGGTTTCGCTTTGACAGTATTTGACAAAATATTTTATACTCTCTTATTATCACATTCTTGAACATAATATTATTGTTTTCTAAGATGTAAATCATTTTTAATGGAGTCGTTATATTTTAGGTAAGTGTAAACATTGATTTGAAAATAAAAACTAATGTAGTTACAGCACTTAAGATGAGTATCAATTAATAATATTATACTATGTTAACTTTTTCAGAACTAAATAGGATCATTGAAAAGTTATTAATAATTATCTACAAGCAAGTACTTACCTACCTATAATAAGTGGGCAAGTGGCGTATAAATATGACAACAAAATAATAATTTATCGACAGAATATAATATTATTTCATTACACTACGCGTTCTATACGAATAATAATAAGTTATACATATTTTTATTTTTTCGCCTCGGTGCCTGTAATTGTAGTGCCCGGTATCCGATTTGGCTAAAAAGCAATCTTTGGAGATCGCATATTTCAGCACCGTGGCGACGACGTGACCTGCCAGCACCCACCATAAGTCATAAGTTGGGTTTATAATATGGAATGGCCCTTCAGAGGGAAGATCGCTAAAACACTTAAAGATCCGCCGAATAATTCAACAACCCCATTACATGATTGCGTTAAGAGCTTAGTTTATATAATATATATTATATGTACATAAATAATATTTATATATATGTGTGTGTGTGTGTGTGTGTGTGTGTGTGTAGTTTTTAAGACGGTAAATTTTATTTTTATCACTTGAGCTAAACCCGCTGGACGCATCTTAAAGCCAAAACATACCCACGGCCATTAAATCCAGTTTTTGTTAACTCGTGTCTTGTTTTGTGAGAAAATCTTACTATCGCATTACGCTTATATGTATAGATATGTGTGTGTGTGTGATCATTACATTAAACGTTTTCCGGCCGTTTCGTGTCGAATAAACTAAACACAATAAAACCGTGCAGGCGCCAGATTTTTTATGGCAAGGTCGTCGTACTGATCGATGTTGTGTATGACGTAAAACAATAATATTTGTGTTATTATATGTATATTGATATAAACTTAATTATTAACAAACCGGAAACGGCTACAGAATAGAGTGTGAAGAATTATTATTTGATGTAATAGGTACAGCCAGTCTGGCTATAATTTCTGAGTACTTATATCTATATTCTACATATATAAATATATATACAATATAAATTGTTTAATAAATTATTAATATATAATGTAATAGCATGAAAATCCATTTCAATGACGGGTGAAAATAAATAACTTGTTAAATAATAATAATAATAATAATAATGTTGATAATAACACATGGCGCCGTGACTAATGATTTTTTCGATCGACGTTATAATAATAATAAATCAAATGTATATATTTTGGAAATATCGAAAAATAAACCTGACAAATCTGCTTGTTGAAGTATAAAGGTACATATTTTGGTGTATAAAATGAGGGAGTTGAGAGGATTTTTGGGGGCGAACGATTGAGGATTATTGGACAGTAGAAATGGAAAATAGATTACTCCAGATGCTTACGGCGGAAATGAGTCTGGTGAGATTAATGTTTGAAGCGTGACAAAAAAAAAAAAAAATATAAATATATTTTATACAGACGTACCGAACACTATTTCTTGAACAGGAAGTCTCAGCGAGGATTTTTAGATGATAAGATTATAGAGATAAAACAAAATAAATTGAGTTGAAGAACAATTTTTTTCCTAGCTAATGAGAAACATTAGTTTTTTTTAGTTGCAACACTGATGTATATAGGTACGTGACAGTATCAAGTGCCTTTTAGATATCAACGTCCATTTCCTCATTCCTTTTTCTGTAATTTTTCGTGAAAGTGCTATTATTAATATACCTACCTATTTATCTAGTTAGAGGCGAATTATGTAGTTTTTATACAATATTATTCTACCACACATGATTTATATTTTATGTACTTTATTGAACCCACGCAGCATATTTTGTCGGCGTATCATAACAACAGTGCCTAACATTTTATTACGCTTGTAAATCAAAATACACACCATGCGTGTTATTTACTGCCGTGTTTAATATCAAATAATTCAACGGTCGATCGAGTTAATAATATAATTATAAAATTGATATTGTTGTTCGGGTGTATAACTGCAAATTGTGAACTATTTAAAATCAGTCGAATAATACTATACTATACATACTCAATTGTATTACCTATATAGGCCATGTGTATACTAAAGACCTGCAAGGGTCCTTACAAATCCTGGCCCGTAGTGACATTAGACAGGGCCCGGCCTTTGAAATAAAATAAAGGGTTGGACCGGGCTTTTTAAGTCTTGGAATTTTATCCCGGACTGGGTCTGTGCCTTTTTTTGAACAATTTTTCGGGCTGGGCCGGGCTGGACTTCAAATAATAAATCAGGGGTTGGACCGGGCTTTTTAAGGATTTTTCTTCGACAATAAACAATCACAATTTAAAATAATAAATAATAATGATATAACCGATGTTGGTATACATAATATAGAGTATACTCTATAGATAGATACTAGATAGTAGATACAATCACAATGAATATAATAATATATTGATTGGTGGGTATAATAAAACTATTTATATACCATAATAATATTATATTTTTTTTCATAATATATTTTGATCCGGGCCGGGCCGGGCCTGAGGATAAAATTGATGGACCAGACCGGGCCGTAAATTAACGGCCCTTGCAGGTCTATAGTGTATACCATAATATTATATACGTTGTTGGGCGTTGGTTTTTAATATATTAAAATCTGATTCACTTGGAGCGCTCCAAAGAGGAGCTGTTATTTTGCAGTGTCTCTTTATTAATCCGAAGACGTTAAATAGCGAGTATGTAGGTAGCGTTTTAATTAAAACACGGGTACGCATAATTATGTCTCTCGTCGCTCATCGGCTGTCGAGATCGGCGGTGGCGGCGTGGCGGTCTGTCTATAGTCTATACACGACGAGTGCTGCGTTTATAATTTATTATTATTATTGTACTTTAGAAGTCTTTTGAAACGCATCTGCGCGCAAATGCCGCCGTCACATTAAACGGTCGTGTTTTATATAAAAATCGTACCTCCAACCTACATGATATTCTAAGCTCATGTATAGGATTATAGGCTGGAAATCGAAAATTAGGGGGGCTTGGAGGGCTAGCTCCCCCTCTAAATATTTTTGCATATATATTAATTTAAAGGCAAACACGGTAAGTAAAGTTAATCAATTGGTCACGTTACTGTTTTTTTGTACCGTGCTACAAAATATACTTCCCCCCAAAAAGTAGCTACTTATATATTTGTTAGTTACATTTTTTTACCCACATAATTTTAAATAATTTTTAGTGCCCAGTGTATAATTCCATTATAATTTATAATCATTTATAATATTATTGCAAAATATATTATTTTTAATTGTCGCATCAAATAGGTCGTAAGCAGTGAAAAATGACAATTTCCTCTTCGCCAACTGTACCTACATTTCTAGCGGGCTATAGTATTTCGCTACATTATGTGAACCGTAGGTTAGGTTAAGTTCGATATAATTAGCGCACTACTCCCGACCATTGCAAAATAATACCATACTAATAATGTTCTATAATGTTCTATATAGTATAGGTGGTATAGGCATATTATTGAATAATATAATATGTCCCCAAAGATGAAAGACTTAATTGTAATTAAATGATTCGGGTATCTGATGACGAAAGCGGTCAAGTCCCAAGTCAAAAATGTCCATTATCCCTAACAAATACAGTGAGACATAAAACAATTATAACTCAGAGTTGAACCCTGGAAATGTTGCCTACTCTGCTCACTATTGCCACTGTTGCAGCAGCAGATGGATACGCGTGTTATTTTGTTATAAAATATTATTATACCGTTACTTTTATTATTTTCGTCGTCAGTGTCCTCCGATAACGGCGAGCAGAGGAAATGCGTATAATATGCGGAAAATAATAATAATATCTCTGTTTATACGTTCACGTTTCATTAAGCTCTCGCGCGTTATACGGGGCGAGCTCATTTTTGTTGTTTCAGCACCGCGTCGACGGGGTAACGCCACCCTACGGGTAGGGTGGGGGAGGTTCAAAATAAATATCGCTCAGCGATGGTGGAGGCGATGATTTTGCCCAGCATATAGTCGACGGCGGTGGAAGATCGCGGCGAGTTGCTGGTAGCGGGTGTGTGTTTGAAGGGCGGGGAGTGAGAGGGGCGATAAATTTCGAAACAGTCATGGCGCGAAATCGCTGGCAAACACAGGCGATCCGTCCGCCGCCGACGCTCAATTAATTAATCATAAACCGAGAGTTTTATACACATATTATAATAATTAAATGCAAACAATGAATCATTTATGGTCCAAGGGGCTCTCTGCCGGTGCGAGGGGAATAATCAAACGCCGAGCACAGTTCCCCCAAGATGCGCGCGGTATATGCCACTAACACGCACGCAGTTACTGATCTACGGTGTGTGGAGAGTTGGTTGGGGGGAGGTGTACGAGTGCGTTTGCTTTTTTCCGGTAGTGATGCCAACCAACCCCCCCCCCCCTCCCCCATTCCCGCTACCTTACCACATTACCTTACCACCACCACCTCCTGACCTTTAGATACCTTTCGAAAATTGCTCGTATATATAGGTACATATATATAATAACAGAGAGATCAGTGGTGCATTTTGAAGATGTTTTTGGTACGCGTCCATATATATTTGTGCAGATTAGCGTGAGGGGCAAAACTGCCCACGGCACACATTGCTCAGTATTATAATAATATATTATGTGGTTCAATTTACACTACCGGGTGATCAATGAAATGTTTTTTCGAAAATTTTGTTATTATTAATTATTATATAGTATGACCATTACCATATTGATTAACCATGATCTATGGCCCGTGAAACATAATATTATTGTAGCACAAATTATACGTATTAGCTCCAGAAAACACATAAGTGACTTTATAAATATTATAAAACACCAAATTATATAGTTTTGCACATATTTTCGGATGATATTTCACTATTTTCACTATTTTTTGGTGTTTCAATGATATTTACGGTTTAAAGCACAATTTTTTTTATATTTTAAGTTCTAATTTTAATGAAATTAGATATTTAAAACAATATATAAGGATTTTAGTATTTTTATTGTAATTTTAATACATTATTCTTGGGTATGTTCTTGAAACTTTTACGTTACGTACCATATATTATTGTATACTATACACAGTCATACAATGACGTTTTCAATGTTTTCGGCAAATGTTAATTTAACCTATTGAACCTATTACTATTTTCTAATAGAAAAAAAATCACTTTGACGTCAATTTAAATACGTTATATAATATAGACTAACGGTCGCTTTCGCTCAGAATCGTTTTTCGTACCTATATAGACATTTATCACTGAATTTAAATTTAACACGTATGCAAAAATGCTTTACAGTGACTTACTCAATTACCAGGTACACTCGACACACCTAAAACTGTACAGCAGAGTGGTTACCTACTTTCCCCATTTTTTCTTCGTCAGATCTTAACGTTCATATTGCAAGCCATATTATACTACTAGTCTACGGTCTACCATTTAGATAACTACTCTTGTATTACACTATAATATTATGTACTAATCGTAATTTACAACAACAATAAATATTTTTCTGTACTGCGAATTGTTATTGTACCTATAGCTAGCTGTTGCGCTATACAATAATATAGAATACGAATTTATAATGACATTACTATTTTTTAGATCGGAGGTGTCTCTTAACGTCTCTCGAGGATTATAAATGAAAAATTTACGGAATGCGTGTGTTACTATTATACCTACCCATATAATAATATTATAATATAATATAGTATAGCATAATATTCGTCTGCTCGATATCATATTAATATTATTATACTATTACAATGGTTCATGGAATACCATATTATTATATGTAGGTAATAATATAACAAACGTTTGTTATGCATACATCGAGGGAGTCGGGTATGACATTATAATATTCGTCGTATTCGTGGTAATTTCAAAAACATATTAATACATTATATCGTTTCGGATGTATATTGTATTGTATAATACTGTATTATTGTTATTATTATTATTATAATTCGCTCGCGTTACGGGCTGCGATACCAATCGCTATATTCTAACTATATATACCTAACCTACGTATTATCTGTGCGTTTTAGTCTGCGTAGCTTCTGTGTGGTCCGCCCTTGCAAATTCTATTAGCGAAACGGTAATATACACCGATTTACCGATATAATATTATACCCTATTATAAACGCTCTCCGATCTCATTAGATTCCGCCGCCCGCCGGTTCAATATCCTTTTCATTCATTCGATAGTTGAATTTACATCTATTCTGTCTACCAGCGTATATTATTATTACCTACTTTGTATTTTGCATATTATATTATGTACCATGCGTTAAGAATATTACAATTCTCGACGTGTGGAAATTTTGTTGACACATGATGATGATGATGATGATTCCAGTGAGATGTATTCCACACGAGGTATCATTCTGGCAAGTAGAAGGAAGAGGGTGGTCGGGATTTTGAATTCACGGATGTTAAACGGTAGGTATTTGCTGTTTTATAACGCATTCAAACAATTAAAATAACTCTAATAATAGACGTATAATTATGTAGGTCATATATGTTAATATTAAATATGTATATATTATTATTCTTTTTGGACTGTTTTTGATAACATACCACATGTTTTCAATAAAATAAAATGATAAAACCTTTGACTAAAGACAAAAATCAATAATGAAAATTCCGAATATTAATATTAACAAAGTAGGTAATATAGATAAAGTTATACTTCAAGAAGAGCTTGTAAATTATGAGAGAACATAATATTATAGCGAAAAGTTATTGATAATTAAGTTAAAACAGGGAAAAGGCCATTTTGATATATTGTATAATATAAGCCTATAGTACTAATGATCCCGGCTAGATTTGAAATTTTAAGTTATATTAATATATTAATAATTATTATGTAAATTAAGGACGTATATAATATTATAATAATATTTGTAATGCTGAATTAATATAATTAGTCATATAATAAACTATTCACTATCATATTATCATAATAATACTATCACAATATTAATCATATTGTGACATTATTTTTCTTGCGGGGTAAGACTTATATTATTATGTTTCACAACTGCGTGGTGTTGTATATTATACGATTTATATAACAGTAATATTATGTATTATAATATAATATATTCAGTTTATTTTATCAAACAAGCGTAAGTGTAATCTTATTAAACACGCAACCGCGATAAATTAATAAGACAATTTCATACATAACGCTTGGTTACCTATTAGATTTAAAATCGTTTAAGCGTAGGTAGTTATTGTTGTTTCAAACGGTAAAATATGAAAATGCATAATATTCGGCGAGAAGAGCGTCGGGCTAGTTAAATCGTCAAAATAATAATCGTGAGTATTTTCAGTTTCTTAATTTATTTTTATAATTTTGCTAATCCATAGAACCACCACAGTCTACTCATAAAATATGACTTATACATACGCCTTCACTTAGGTTTAAGTCGTAGACTTCAACAGTAAAATCGTGCCCGAGATATTTCTATTTCATTTTTTCGGTTAACCCTATAAATCCCGAGCTAATAGTGTCACCTGCAATGAGTGGACTTCTTATTCACGTCATATCGTAACTCCTAAATGTGTTTTTCTTTCCACTACATTACATAAACTTAATATGCATAATATTATAATTTATAAGTCTGTATAGATTATACATAATATTCTCATTAAAAAAATTAATTAATAATGACCGATATCTTCTTCTTCGATTCTCTCTCTATTACGACTATATGCGCGGTCATCCCACATTGTCCTATACCTCCGCAGGGCTATGATGTCCCTCCACCTCACCTTTACTCAAAACTAATATTTTCGTGTCATTCTCCATTCTGTCTATCTAATACAACGACCTATACATGCATTTTAATCTCCAACTTGTCTCTGTTTGTTTATTGCATCAGAAAATATCCCAATTTCAATGTCAGAATAACATCGGTGTAATAAAAAGAGCAGAATATTTATTTTAAGATATTGCTCTAATTTTATAAGGATATCACCAAGTGAAATATCTTAATATTTACGTTGAACTAAGCTGATACGATGTTAATATAAAAATCATTAATTTGCTGTATGAGTCTTTTAATAGTACAATACAATTTGCACATAATATGTTGTAACGCCATTTTCATTGTTCTATACGTCCTATAGACATTACCGCTATATCATACTAAACAATAAGGACAATATGTTTTTAAATCTTTTCTTGCACATCTATTTTTCATATCACATTAAACTTTTATACATAATATTACACTTACCTGCCGTTCAAATCATATCATCTGAAAAATATTTATTGTTAAAGATCTTGTTAATATATTTATTTCTGAATTAGTTATGCACCACATATTACGACTGACGTCTGAATTCTGTGTAAATAATACATGTTTTGCATATTATTATTATTATTATACGTATATATACAATATACACATTATTGCACACACACACACACTAAAGCAAGCATGGCGTCCGTGTTTATATATTAAAATTATATATTATATTCTTTAGCTGTTAGACATGAAAAAATATTCTCTTGAGAAAAACAATTTTCACCAAGCACTGCAGCTGCGGTAAGACGCGTGAAAGCTGTTCCGCTATATGCACGAGACGTTCAATATACTTTATAATACGATTAAATATGATTTATAATAAATGTATGTAACATACATAACATATATATACTACGAATTATGTCAAGTTCATCATTGATCGTTATACGTTCACAAACTATGTCCTAATTCCGTAGAGATGACCACGATTTATCTTCCAAGTCGGTTGTATCGTAATAGGGGATCAAATCATCGTTCCATATTTTAAAACGGACCGAACTAACACTTTAAAAATACCAAGAAAATTTACTGCACAAAGCTTCCCGAAATAATAATATAATATTATAAATAAGCACATGATTAATATATTATTTATATTGTATATATAATACTATATTGCGTATTTAATAAAAAATTGGTCCACTGTTTTGTGGTGTTTTGTACGCTACATGTATTATACTAAAAGTGATTGATTTACAACAAACTCCGAAAGTAGCCTCGCTGAGTTTAAACACTCTAAACAAACCTATTATAATATTATGTTGTTAGTTGTTCGTCCTTATTGTAAAATTGCGTATTCGTTTTAATTAACGTTATATTATAATATTATTATGACAAAATTCAAAACTGCTGTGGCGATGACTGAAAGTCAGGTTAGGTCATACCTATAGATAGATGTAAGCTTAAATATTTTCAATTGAACATATTCTAAAAAATTGTAATTATCTTTGAAAATTTGCTTTTTAATAAATTTTTCTTAACATAACAAATGGTTGAGGTTTCATGGTTGGTATATTATAGTTAAATGTTTATTATTCAGTTAGGAATTAAGCGACTGAGCATATGAACTAAAATTAAAATATATAGATACCTATAAATTATAAAAATTTCTGACTTATGGTGGGATGTTAAAACTAGGTACAGTGTAATAATTTCGTAATAACTATTTATTACATACAAAAAGTAGTTAGTGTAAAATTGTGGAAATAACTTAAACAATAAATAACAAAAAGTGGAAAAAATGGAAAAATCAATAAATTTAGGAAAACGTTTATGCACTCAACATTTATACTGTTTTAAATATGATTATGTGCGTTAAATGTACTATAACTATGTAATATCTAAGGATTTATTTGATAAGAAATTAATATGAGAAATTATAAAATTTTCATAATTTTCAACGTTTTGAAAATGTTCATAACAATTTACAACACTATAGTCGTTCTATGAAGTAGATTGTTCATTTGAGTGTTCCACGTTAGACACAAATAAAATGTATTGTTATGACCACGTTTTATGAAAATACCTACTGCTGTTCGTTTTATAGCACGCATGGTATATTATTATTATTATTATTCGTGTGCATGTTATTGAATATCGACTGGACGCCAGCTATAGTGGTCGTTTAACGGTCGATAGCACGATTATATTATAGCGTTTTTGTAGGACTAAATATTCAAATAATATTATGTAAATACAAAATCTCTTGTCGCGCACATAATTATTAGTTATTAGGTAGGTAGGTGCGTAATGTGACGTCGTGGCCGATGTAGTCCCACCGACACTTTAATAATATTATATTATTATTGTATTCGTAATATCGATTTAAAAATTTTAAACGAGGTAAACACAGTCGATGATTTTTGGGGAAACCTGTACCAACCAACTGAAACCATAACAACAACAACAACAACAATAATAATAATAAAATTTAACAATAACAGTACGATACGAGATTTCGGTTTTAGGTATAATATATTATTTACATATTATGTATGTTCAATCCACGACAGTCCTAAAACGCACAGTGCACAGTGCACACGTTTATTATAATATTACTGTACACCCGTGATTAATGCGTTTTATATTGTGATGAAATATATTTTGTTTTGTATTTGTGTACGCCACGCAGCAGAAGGGTGGTAGTTTTTTTTCGTGTTCCTTAGATCCGACGCGCCTTACGAACTTACCTACACGGTTACGTTATAGTGGTTATATACTTATAATTTGTCGGTATAACCGTGGAAAAAAATACCATCATGTTCAAACCCCATCAATAATCGAGTAGACAACTCCTGTTACTACCCCCTGTTGGGAAACATTAACAATTTATTATAAACGTTTTACAAGAAAACATTATTTATTATGGTGATTTGAAAAAACGGGACACGGGTACTTTGGTTTTTAACTAAATATAAAAAGGTGCCTGCAGTTTTTTTTATCCCACATAATATACTTAAGAATATTATCAATTATTTTATATGTCGTTCACTTCTTCAAATGCAGCTCTAAATTATTTGAAACAGTATGAAATATTATAATATTAAATATTCATTATGTTAAATATATACCTAGTTAATATAATTTAATTTTAGTAAATAAAAACGACAATGGTTCATTATTTATACAACTAAGACTACAAAATTAACTTTTATTGACATTTTAATTTTTTTTTCTAGAATTATATAATAAGAAGGATCCTGATTATTTAAAAAAAAATATAATCTAGAATAGGTACCTATCTATTATTTTATGAATATAAATAAAACTCTACGACCATATAAAAATATGGAATCATCTTTATAAAAACCTATAGGTATGGTCTATGAAATAATATAATACATTTTTAAAAACAGTAATAAATAATCATTACCACGCAAAAATTAAATATACTACTGAATAACGTTGTACACAAAAAAAACCATTAAGTGTATTTAAAGTTGAATTGATATATTATATATTATTATTGTATAACTAAATAAACACATTGGAGTATTTAAACATATTATTTGAGTGCTATTTCTAGTTTCCGTCAAAAGCCTTCATTGTAGTATGGAAAATTTTACCGCATGTGGTATTGATCAGTATAATATTTAATTTTATATCTTTCCTAAAATGCATAATACCGAGAGTAAATGAAAATAGAAAGGAAACGACCGCGTGAATTATAATTTATTCATAATGTTAAGTATTGTGATGAAGTTATGTAATTATAATATTAAGTAATATACTAGGTATAATAATATATATGGCAACCATATAATATATTTGAATAAATAAAAATAAAAATAATAATTGGCTTATTAAAATGAATTAATTGACATAATACTTGCAGTCATCATAAAAAAAAGGATTTTGGATATATTTGTTATATTTCACGAGGTAGGTATTTGCTAGCTATAATACTTAGTATAACATAAGTTCTAAAATTTAATGAGCCGATAATTATATTTAGAATAGGTAGTTAGGTTATACAATTTGAGTTAATCGAACAGAAAAAACTCCAGTGCACATTATTATTAGCGCTTAAGGCGTGTATTGTATTAAAAAATAGAGTATAGGAGCATGTGCAAGTTTCAGTTTAAAACCATAATGTAGAATCACGGGTTGTCCTGTAATAAGAAATATGCGTTGTTACTTTATTGGTACCTAATTGTTATTTATTAACATATTGTTATGTTGTGAGCTAATAATATATATATTGTATACATATATATAGCAACAACTGCAGTGTGCGTGCGTATATGTATTTATTCGTTGCATTATTTTATAACGACCCTGCGAAATCTGAGTGGAGATTGAAATTCAAAAGACATCTGAGAGACGTCCACATAAGCTGCCTGTGCGAGGTTGTAATGTTCGTCATATACCGCGCCCGACTAGTCCAAATACTGTTTATTGATTTTTTTTCTGTTCGTTTTTAAGTAATAAAAAAAAAAAAAAAAAGAAAAATCGAACGGGGAGGGAGCGACGACGACGTAGACCTAAACCGGCTGAACGGGACAAAGGGGTTGGGAAAGTTTTGTCGTCCGGTGTGTATATATAGTATATACAGTACTATATGTGTGTGTGTGTGCGCGCGGGCAAAGCGGCCGGCAGAGGAAATGAAAATCGCATCCTAGGCCATAAATTATACCGTGTTTTCCCCGGCAATTTCGACCCGGAACACGAGCTGCACACGCACACGCGGGTTGCATTAAATTTCAGTTAAAACTTCCATAACCGTAAGCATCAGAAATACTGTCCGCGATTACATCTATACTGCTGCTGCACAACTCGACTATACCACGGTTCTCCGAAGTCCGATAGTAGTGTAGACCCCCTAGTCAGTCCCTCCAACACCTCCATAACCACCCGAACAGTCGAACTACTGTCCACCCCCGCCGCCGACCGGTCCGGTAATTTCCACGGTACAAATGCGTTACATTTTATTTTCACGCCACCGGCGCTCACTTTATGGCAACTTACCTTTTGTTGTGTAAAACTCGTGACAGCGTGAATACGTAAAAAAAATAAGAAAAAACCGTCCGATATAATATAATTATTGTATTATACATGACTTTATAATACAGTACAGTATGACATACTTAGTTAATATAGTTAAAGTATACTGTATAATAATACACCGATAAATCGCATTTTAACAGATTGTCATAGATATGAAAACGAAAGAAAATAAAAGAATTGATCAGAACACCTTTACGAAATCCTAGAACCCCGAACAGAAGCAACCAACAAAATAGGTAATATAATTTTTTAAATATTCAGAGTTGTATAAACTAATATAGTAGTACATTTAAGTAAATAGAAATTGTAATTTAAAATATATATATACACCTTCCTATACGCTAATAGCCTTTATCTAGGCTTTATAGAAGCCAATTATATAATAACAAAGAAATAAAAATTATAATATAATATTATGTTCAATATTTCGTTATAATTTCTTAACATTTTTTGTAAGTCTTACCTAACCTATTATATTAGAGAATACCGAACAGGCGCTCTAATGGTAATTATTTGTATATTATATTTTATTATCGTTATTCGAATTTACACATAAGAATTTTCTTAAGAAATCGACAACAATTGAATTTTTATATATTTTGGAAAATCAAAAAGATTACAAAAACGAGCTGTATGATATTAATTACTACCAGCTACTTTTAAAATACCGAACAACGCCGACGCCAGCTTTGCCTGTATTAAATAATTATTGAACACGAAATAAATAAGACCGAATATGTATATAGGTAGCCCAGCTGCAGGTTACTGAAGATCGAAATTTGCTTATAATATACATTGTGCCTTTATTTAATGATTCAACAAACTCGCGTATTGCAAATATTTACACCGTTTCTTTTGATACAAACCGTCATTTGATGGCTACGCATTGTAACCGTAACGCATGTGTTCTTTTTTTTACTCGTTAAGCAAACAACGCGATATATATTATATTTATTACTATTGTGCGTATTCCAAACAAATTCGTACATAGAACGAAAACGAAGAAAACAAAATACATTCGAATCGTCAACTTTTTCCAGGTGCACGGTGTTCAAATCGAAGATTTTAGTCTTTCGTACTCTTGAGTAGAAAACAATAAATAAAAACAATTAAAATATTGTTTTTAGCATAGGGTATTATATTATATTATATTATTATGTATTGTATGTTGTTTTTATGAAACGAAAAGTCTACAATAAACTAACTTATATATCGAAACTGAGCTATAAGATGAGTTCCTAAAATGAAAAATAATATTTCTGTTTCAACACTCTGACCGTAAATAGGAAAAAGCTTTTATCGGCGGAAAAGTTGAGATTTACCAAAAATAGAACAATAAGCGAGAAAAAATAGTGTAAAATATATTATATGGGTGTTATTCGATATGACTTTATTATATTATTTTAGGAACGTCTCAATATTAGTCCTTACTCCTTACTATAAGACGACGTACACTTAATAAAACCATATTATGTACAGTGAATTATTTTTATACTTCGAATTTTTTAACAGTATCTTGTACATATAATATGAACTTGTCAAATACGATGAATTAAACGGTTTTAAATTTGGTATTGACGTAATGTTTTCAATTACTAGTCATAAATTATTTATCTAGATAAAAATAATTTTAAGTATATTTGTATTTATTATTTATATCTCTATTTAAATAAAATGGTTATTGGAGATAAATAAACTACAGGTATGGCTCATTTTTTATGACAAGATTTTAAAATTTATTTTCATATACGAATATATAATATTATAATATAATATTTTCATATTCGTACATTTATTTCCACGTGGGGGAGGTATTCAGTTTTCTAAGCTAAAATTTTCTTTTAATTTTAATTTATGTAAATTTTTTACGCGTGTTATATCAGAGTTATTTCTTACCTTTAGTATATTCTATTGCTATAATGAAATAAAAAAATTAATATTAAACTGTTGTTTTGTAGATAGTTTTACGCCGAAACGACTGGACAGTGGCACTGATATTTGGCTATCTCAATAGATGATATTATTGAGAAATGAGATACGTATAAATATCAGTTTTTTTTAAAGAGACTTATTCCCTTATCCATTTATGTGTCACACAAGACATGTTAAAAGTATGTATTATGTGGCACATAACTTGACTATGCATACGGACATAATACCTTTTCTCATACCAAAACCGTCGTCGGTCCTATTGTTCACTATCTGTAAACACCTTTGAGTAATATTATTATATTTACAACACACGTTTTTACGAGTGTAAGAAATTGAACTTATGCAGGCACATATTATTATATTTATAGTAAAAATACTTACCTATTTTACAAATGCCGGTTTTAAGCTATCTATATTTTAAATTATCTAGTAGCTGTTTTTGATCTGGATACCTACGTTTGATTTTGGTTGTCTATTATCTGGATAAATAATTTTAATGGATTCTCTTTTATTTTATCTAGATAACTTTTATGACATCTTTGTACAACACTATGGGTATATTATTATATAGACGTTTGCCCTATTTCATTATCAATATGATAGTATCACACGGTGCGCGCTTTTTCGAAAATCATATCTCTGCAGCACGCTGTACAAGCGCACACGATCATCTATCACTTTTCCATCATTACATAATACATAAATATAAGCTCTGCGTGTTATATAATATCATATATACGATATGATATGTATGAAAGTTACAGAGATGTTTTTTTTTTCATTTGCAGGGGGGAAACACGGTTTGACCGACCACGTTGTCTAGAGACGAACTCTGCGAGCGTACCACAATAATGTAGCCTGCAGTATCGCTCGTCCTCGCTAAAGATTTTTCATCTCATAAACAATCAGTTCGACGTAAAAGCTCACACTCACACACATACACACTGAATTCTGTCGTCCTCGCGTATAAATCACGTCAAGGCTGCATGCTGTCATTTTCGGAGATCCACTGGACCGTAAACCCTACCCCTCTCCCACCCGCGTGACAGACCCACACCCGTACGATACTTTGCGACATCCTCATGCACTATTAATGTCTGGCACGTAAACATATAATATTATAATAGAATGTGCGGTAAAAAAAAATCCGTCTCCTATCTGTATACGTTTAAGTTGTGTTTTATATGTTATGACGCGTTATCGCTCCGGTAGCCTTATTATTATTACTATTACTTTTAGTACCTATATATACCTACTAACGACACATTTTGTCTCGCTGCGGACCGGATGTAAATATATCTATATAAAGCGAAGAAACAGCATCATAGTATTATAATATTATGCACGCTCTGTAAATAAATTTAAATTCATGTTATACAATCGGCTGACTTTTGGTGTAAATTAATATGTCAACACAAAAATCGGGTATCCTGCTATATTGACATATTGTTACCTACTGAAAAGTTTACAATTTCCCTGATGACGTATACTGATACAATTATGGGTTATTATAAATGTAATATTAATTGGATGCAGTGCTACAACTGTAATTACTGTAGTAGGTATACATATTTTTTAATCTACAAATTGAGTACATATACATAGTATATTTTGTGACTACCTCAGTGAATTTATGTGTGCTTGAGTGCCGCTATAGTGATGGAATCGGAGGCAATTGCCTTCAACAACCCCTGAAAGTTTTTCAAAATGATAAGTAAATAATTAATAAACAGATAAAAAAAGGTGGATAAGTGGATGTCGCTCTGCTGTACGGTAGGTTACAAGTGGGTCACTGTAATGGATGGTGTTAAATTTGAATTCAATGATATAATATCATTGTATAAGAAAAACGATTCTGAGCGAAAACGGTCAGTCAGCCTATGATTTTACCAAGTATATTTGATGATATTATTGTGAATAAAGTAATTTATATATAACCTATTTACGTGGAGCCTTGTTTTAAATTTTCAATCCTTAGCCATAAAAGTTAAAAATGTATACATTTTTAACTACAAAATAATTAATAAATTATAAATTTGATAAATGTTGTCAAAATTTGAACATAAAATGCTTATAAAAAAAAATTGTGCCTATGTATTTTTAATATTTTTCAACTGCTATTAGATCGATATATCAGGAGCCTTATATTAAATTTTCACGCTTTTTTACCCAACAAATAAAAATTTATTGATATTTATAGAAAAAAAACTAAAAAAATTGAAAACTGACAATGTCCGTAAACAGCTCAAAAAGAGTCAAAATATTTTCAACATTTTATGGTGTATAGAAAATGCTAATATAAACATTCAGTGAAATTTTCAAGTATCTACAGTCATTCGTTTTTTAATTACAATAAAATAAGAAAATTGTTACATGAGAAATCGAGTAAATATCAAATGTTGTAAAAATATAAATTTCAGACGCTCATAAAAATTTAATTTAAGTTTCTTCTAGACATTTTTTTTTTGATAAAGGTAGACAAACTTATGAGTAATCTTATATTACATTTTCAAATCTTAGATTTAAAAAAAAAAATTTTTATGAATTCTCATCAAAATAATTTGCTATTTTTCGTGAATTTTCCGTATTTTGTCAAAATTTGAACTTTAAATGCTTATAATTAAAAACTGTGACTAAGGATTTTTAATTTTTTTCATCTGCCTTTGAAACAATAAACTAGGAGCCTTCTATTAAATTTTCAAGCTTTTTTACTCAACAGATAAAATTTTATTGATATTTATAGAAAAAAAAACTAAAGAAATTGAAAACTGACAATGGCCGTAAACAGCTCAAAAAGAGTCAAAATATTTTGTAAATTTTATGGTGTATAGAAAATGCTAATATAAACATTCAGTCAAAATTTCATGTCCCTACGGTCATTTGTTTTAGAGTTACACCAAAAACCAAAATCGATTTTCTCGAAAACAGATTTTGCGTAAAAATTCCCGTTTTTCCTTAATTTTTCTTTTGTTTTTCACGTCGCTTGTGAAAAATACTGGGAAATTTACCAAAGTACCAACTAGATTCACTTTCCTATCAGAAAAGTTACTATTGAAGAAAATCCAAGCACTTTTACTGTCCTAAAAGGTGATGACAGACACAAAAATAAAAAAAAAAATAAAAAAAAAAATAAAAAAAAAACACACATCATTGTAGAATCAATACATTCATCGCTTCGCTCAGAATCTAAAATGTGTTTAACTTAATAAGCTAGTACCTACCTACATGAAAAATTAGACAGAAAATCAAACGATCCGTATGCGTAAATGTACTTTCGGTCGCGTTTAGTGGTTCTGGCCAGCTTTTCTTTACCGAACACGACCCACAATAATCATATTATAATCAAATAATCGAACCAAACATTTCAGCCATAACTTTGGGTGGAACCGTTCCATTTAATTTAACAATGGTGTCTATGCATCGTCGACATTGAAGTCGTTCAGTCAGGTTAGGTTAGGTTAAACCACGGTAGAATCTTTGACCACAGTCATTCTTCGCGAGCTCTGCACATCACATTAATATTATCATAATACATAATATAATAGTCCTTATCCTTGCCGCATCTGTGTGACATGAAATATTAAAAATCTGAAAAACCACGTAACAGTACGCATTTTTTGTACGATTATTGTTTAAAATTTTGCGTAAAGATTTAATGTATATTTAAGTTAGGTACCTACCTACATATTATTGAAAAATAATACGAGTAGCTTTTATGCTGGTAATTCGATTACTAAATAGACAATATTTTGGTCTATTAAAAATTAGATAATATATTATGCATATTAATTATTTATAAATATTTTATATACCTCTATATTTTTCTTAATTTTAGTAGCTAGTTGTTCGTCCATTGTCAACGTTCCGATTATAACTTAAGTCTTAAAGGAAATATTCATGTTGATTCCACTGCCCCATACAGTATTCGTTATATTAAAATATCTCTGAGACAACGGGTGCAATTTTATAAAATCCAGCCTGCCAGTATAATGTCAACACAATTTTAATTTATCTGTGTACAATAAACTTTGGATACCTACCATATTCCGCTTTTGAGACGTATGTATTAATATTAATTATTACCTATAATGCATAAGTGTCAATTGTATGTGAAATTCATGCTTATCAGTTTTTATGAAAATGTATACGTTTATTATGAAGATATTTCAAGACATTATAATAATATATACCTACTCTTTTGTAGAATTTACATTTTAAGACCACCATTCAACTCTTTTATTATAAACAAGTTTTCAACGATAGGTACAATTATTATTAAGTTTTTACCAATTGCCTAATGGAATTCCTTTTAAATTGTCAATGATGAGGGTACAGGTAAGTACACATAATAAGCTTCAGTCGAATTTTCCATCTGAATATTAAATTTCTTTTTTTTTCACGGGGTAATGCATTTTTATAGAACGCTTGAAAACAATTTCACAGCAAGAATTTGTAAACTTGTCTGGCTGCTCACGGCTCGGATTAAAAAATAATACAATGTAAAATTGATTTTTTTAAGCATTAACGACTTTTGCTTTTTTGTTTTAGAAAAATTGTTTGTTTTTTGTGCTCGTCGAACAAAAGTAGGTAGGTTATAAACTTATAAAATTACAATGGGTTATTTAATTTATTATTTTATGCGTTTGTGCGTGTGAATTCGTTTTACTGTTTTCAAACCACTGCCAAATGGAATAATAAAATAAAAGCGGGGGGACGAGGTGGCCGAGTGGTCTAACGCGACGGATTCGGCACAGCCGGTCCGAGTTCGATCCTCGACCACTGGGCGGCATTTTTCTCCGTGCAAGTCACGGTGTCCGGAGAACAAGTGCCGCCATCCCCCCACCCCGGGGCACGGCAGAAACCTACGGGTGCCCCATTAGAAATTCTGCCAAAACACAACACACACGTGTACCAACCTACCCAATATAAAACCTACCAAACCTACCCAATATAAAAAAAAACCTACAGTGCCCTCCCCACACCCAATGGCCTATGTTGCCGCGGGTTACCCAATAAAAAAAAAAAAAAAAAAAAAAAAAAAAATAAAAGCTCGACGTAAGTTTTTTTTTTTATTATTCATTTTTTTTTTTTGGCCGTTGTTTTCACACGTAATTAATTACGCGTATGCATATCTTACTCAGCCAATTTATAAATAAAAGCATCGTAGCATATTCATGATGACGACACACACACTATAATAACGTCTACCTTCGTTGCGATAAATTGTTTAAATTAATGTCTACACGGTTTGTGACTTATAATGCTCAAGTTAAAATGACTTTAATAACATGCGATAATGTTCTCTAAATCTATTAACGCTCGACATCTGTACAATATGATATGTTTTCGAAAAATATAAAAATGTATTTATAAATCTAATAGTATTTTAACGCAGTCAAGACGTACCTATGCATAACATTATATCATTATATTTTGGCTTTCGCAGCAAATTGAACCGATATAGTATTTACATTTAAATATAATATATTATAATACCGGGACAATATACTGCAGTAGTTATGACGTTATCATATTATTTCGGTTTCTAATTATTGCGTGGGTGTATAATAGCTGTGAAATATTATTATTGAAGTGAATGCTCACAGGCGACAGCAGACCATATAAGTATATTAATAAAAACTAACACATTAAACAATCAGAATTGATCGTAAATTGGATTAGTTTTATAATTTGTTATTTATAAACTAGATATTATACCTACATAATATTATATACGGTCATTGTTATATATTTATGTAAAATATTTAAACTCCAATCAAAGTCAAGTCAATAATTTAAGTATTCGTGTGTATTGATTAATATACAGTAGTAGTATACCTACTACACTACTGACACACTATTAAGTGTCTTTTTTAAAATCATTTTAATCGTGATATACAATTAATTGTTGTCCGTCACTTATTCACAAACAATCGTAGAATATTACGTATTTGCATTTATTTTTGTTTTGTACACGCGAATAGCTGTGCGTATTATAATAGTCTATAAATAAGGAATATTTGTTGACGTTTCGCCGAAAACCTGCCTGCATTTTTAAATTTAATGGTGTAAGAGAATTTGAATGACTTTAGTTTAAGCAGCAGCTCGTTCGGTGTTTTTCCATAGCTTTTGTTAAAAAGTCTAATTTATGGAAAAACTTTGAAGTCATTTGAAGGGGGATGTGCGGCGGCGGCGGCGGTGTCGACACGCGGCATTGTCGACAGACGGACCGATTTCTGTCGTCGTACAAATAATTGTATCATTTTGTTAACGCGTGCCTGACAATAATTTTACCCTCTCATCTTTTATACAGTACTTCGCTCTAGAACAGAAATGTTTAAAAACTTGTTCAGGTGGTAGGTGCTTCGTATATTTGTGCGCAAACTTTGGTGAGTACGTATTATTATTATTACTATTATTATTATTATTATTATTATTATTTCGAAATAACAAGAGGGTAACAAAAAAGTTTTTAAAAAAAAGTCATTTTACATGTTTTCTGCTTTTCCTTTGGGAATATTGCGAGTAGGCATGGGTAGGCCGTACACGTCAATAAGGATTGAAGCGCTTTTTCATTTAGCGCAATCAGTAAATCCAAATGATTTGTTTGTAGAACGGTCCCCAGAGTTTTGCCAAAATTAATTTAGCAACATTTGGGTAAAAACAAAATACACTATGTACAAGTGAACAGTAATACATTTACATTAATACGCATTATTATTATTATTATGATTGTTGGTGGGGTGGGGAGAAAGGAAATTTAGCCAAAAGAGGCTATGGCACCTATAAAATATAACGTAAAAATGTACAATAACTTCTTGTAGGATAAATTTATAAAAATGAATGATAATATTAATACCATAAACATGCCTATTAATACAATTTGTAAATTTGTACATGGCCGATGGACAGTCTGTCCTCCCCAAAGCCCTTACGCCTTTACCGTAATAGGTAATAATATAATATTTACATCGTACCTAACTACTTTTTTTTTATAATTAGGTATTCAATATTCATAATATTGTCTGCTATAATTTATAGGTAATACAGATTACATAATATATAGGCCATTAATTGAGCTTATCATACTGAAACGAACATGAACATAAAATATCACAGAATAATTAATTTAAATTTTAAATTATTATTTTTACATTTTTATTCTGTGGTAGCAGAAGCAATATTTCTCTAATCCCTCTTTTTAGCCACGGCCCATGGACTATTCATTCTGTAATATCTTTCCATACCTTCCTTGCAAATATTGGTTGGTTGATGGTTCGATATGTTGTATACTTTTAATGTGAATATGTGATAATAATATAGTCTATTAGTCTATCTTAAATCGTAGTTTGCAAACGTAAACATATTATTATAATCGTATTGTACTATTGCCAATGTCCATTAGGTACCTAATGACGTACGGTTATAGTTTTTTGTCTTATTTTTTTCATTTACTTAATAGTATCACTGAATAGGTAATATTTCAAAGGTTGGGTAAATTATATACTTGTATGATGATAATATTATAAATTACAATAGAGTATAGAAAATAGTGTTAAGTTCATGAAATTGTGTTATTTCTTTGAAAATATCAAAGGGTAATATTATATTCTGGGCGGAGCGATGAATGTATTGATTTTACAATGTGTGTTTTTTTATTTTATTTTTATTTTTGTGACTGTCATCACGGTTTGGGACAGTAAAACTGCTCCGATTTTCTTCAACAGTATCTTGTTCGATGGGAAAGAGAATCTAGTTGGTGCATTAAGGAGGTCAAATTTTCAAATTTTCAATAGTTTTCAATAAGGCCAGGAAAAACAATATAAAAATTAAGGAAAACCGGGAATTTTTACGCGAAATCAGTTTTTGACAAAATCGAATTTTAGTTTTTAATGTAACTTTAAAACAAATGAACGTACATACATGAATTTTTCACTGTTTTTTTATATTTGCATTTTCTATATATCATAAAATTTTAAAAATATTTTTATTTGTTTTGAACTGTTTAGAAACATTTTCTGGTTTCTAATTTTATTAGTCTTTTTTTCTATGAATGTCAATAAAACTTTATTTGTTGGGTAAAAAGGTTGAAAATTTAATACAAGGCTCTTACTATATTGTTACAATGACATTTGAAAAATATAAAAACCTTAGTCGCAGTTTTTATTTATAACCATTTAAAGTTCAAATATTGACAAAATACTTAAAAATCACAAAAATTAGCAAATTATTTTGAGTTGAGAATTCATAGAAATTTTTTTTTTAAATCTAAAATTTAAAAATGTAATAAAAGATTATCTATAAATTTGTCTACCTTATCAAAAACAAAAAAAATGTCTACAAGAAAGTCAAATTAAATTTTTATGAGCATTTGAAATTCATATTTTTACAACAATTGATATTCACTCGATTTCTCATGTAACGATTTCCTTGTTTTATTGTAATTAAAACGTATGAATGTAGATACTTTAAAATTTTACTGAATGTTTATATAAGCATTTTCGATACACGATAAAATTTAGAAAATAATTTGACTCTTTTTGAGTTGCTTACGGACATTGTCAGTTTTCAATATTTTTAGTTTATTTTTTTACAAATATCAATAAAATTTTATTTGTTGGGTAAAAAGCGTGAAAATTTAATGCAAGGTTTCTGATATTTTGTTACAATAGCAGTTGAAAAATATTAAAAATACATAGGCACATATTTTTTTTATAAGCATATAAAGTTCAAATTTTGACAAAATTTATCGAATTTAAAATTTAATAATTATTTTTTAGTTAAAAATGTATAAAATGTTCAACTTTTATAGCTAAGGATTTAAAATTTAAAACAAGGTTCCATGTAAATAAGTTATATATAAATTACTTAATTCACAATAATATCATCAAATATACTTGGTAATATCATAGGCTGACTGACCGTTTTCGCTCAGAATCGTTTTTCTTACACAATGATATTATATCATTGAATTCAAATTTATCACCATCCATTACAGTGGCCCACTTGTAACCTACTGTACAGCAGAGCGACATATACTTACCCATCTTTTTTTATATTTTATAATGTAATTTTTAATTTATATTTTGTTTTATGGGTTCAAATTTATGCATATTGCAGGTGAACACTAATACAGTAGTACCTGCATGTTATAAATACAAACATAAATACTATAATATTGCCAGTTAGTTAACTGTAAAATGTATACGAACAGGAAAATGTACAATTCGTAAAATATTACAACTTTGTAGTAAATCGTACGATACCAAAACTAAAAAAAAAAAAACCGAAAAAAGGCATAATATTAAAAACGAATCAATCAAAAATATATTTTCTGCTTACGGTTTGATAACGAAATTAAATTATGGGTTTTTAATCCAAAATTTATTACAGAATACGATTGCATTGTAATAATAATTATACTGTCATATTATTTTATTATTATAATTATTATTAAACACTGCGAAATAGTAAAATCGTTAAGAGTATCAATGTTTTTAATGCCACTGCAGTGCAATAAAAGTCCTCCCAAACTACCAAGTGTAACGATAAAAAATTCGTATTTTGCGTATTGTGTATAGTATTGCATATTAGTATAATATAATTATATCTACTACAGTACTACCTATTAATTGGTTTTAATTTCTATAAAAATGTAATAAGCAACCATATTGCCGGCGTCTGATTTGCATTTCAAACGCGTGTCGAAATAACGATTGATACTTATTTGTGTAGTTATTACTTACCTCCGGGAAAAATGTGCGAAATAATGATTCATAACATTCTACAATTTATTATATTATTAATATTACGTCTATAAAAACAGGGTATGCTCACCTCCTATATTTTTCATTTAATCATGATTTCATTCAAGTTCTGATTTTCAGAAAGTTTAAGTATACTTTTTAAAGGACCATATTTTCAAATCCTATGGTTGTAAAATTTCAATTTTTTTAAGGAGTTGTTTAGATACTCAACTCTATGAATTAAGAATAGTAGTTTTATGATAATGGTTTAGGAAGGTATCGAGGCACTATCATAAGCTATGGTTCTTTGATAATTCTAGTAGGTACCTACCTATAATTATTATTAATCCATCAACATTTATAATTCGTAAGAATTTTAGGTTCAATTATAATAAATAGTAAATCTCATATTAAGATATAACTTAATATTGCCTATCTTATATTTTTGTAAAACCACTTTTAAGGACCATATTAATAGTAATTATGATTGCGATGAATCACCCTGTATGTAATGTGGTATAATAATACTAGAACATCGTGTACTGACAACGGTTAACAGTATTTACCACAAGTTAACTAGGAACGTTCTTATTTTTTTTTCTGTTCGTACCTACGCGAAAACATTCCTCTTTTACCCGACTCGCGTGTCACGCGAACTGTTTAATTATTTACACGTATTCTTCCGTCTACGAGGTGGGCTAACCGGTGCAGTCTATCAGCCACGTAATATTTTACGTCAATTACCTATATACCTGGTTTTAATTTGCAGGCAATAAGCTGAATCATTTAGTGACCTGGTCAGGTCACCGGCCCGAGCCTTTTCGAAAGTCCGGATACTGCGCGGTATACGCCCGCGAGTGTGTCGTGACATTGTGTTACCCGTACGCATGTCCGTCAGTTCACATTTTTTTAAACAAACATAATATAATCATTAATATTATATTAAAATTGCATATTATGAGTCATGATAATAATTATAATATACGACCTCGGTATTTTCAATAAAAACAAAGTACATGCGATAGCATGAAGCACTGAATATTATAATATATAATTATACTTCACTTAGAGTATCCGCCAAAAGTTATAGTTTTTACCGTTGTGCATCTATAATATTTTAGCCGCAGTGTAATTTTAAGGTTGACAAAAATTTTATATTTTACGTGCGTTTGGCCAGCCTCCCCTCCCCCTAATGGAAAATCCATAAACAAATTACACATATATTTAGCACGTAATTCGCACGAATTCGCAAGCCTGGTTTTGAAATTTGCACGACCCGTTAATATTTTATCGAACTATTTCAAAGATTTGTGCCCGGCTAGCTGCAGCTATGAACTTTTTAACTCACTAAAGTGCTATAATACGCAAAAGACTTCAGCGCGCGGCAAGGGATGTCATAGATTTAACGTAACTTTATACCCAAACGTGGGTATGGTGGGTATACAAAAAAACAACAAATGTGTCATGCACGAGTAACATTATAACGACTGAGGGACTGATTTTTTTTTCCCAGAGGAATTCGGAAAACGCTACTCGTCTCGGTAATATGCACGGGATTCATTATTATTTCACAAGTATTGCACAAACCATAATATAGGAGTATTCGCCTGCGATAACCGAATTAGTATGGTACGAGTATAAGTTGAAGGACTATAAGAGTAGATATCTAATATTATACGGGTTGGATCATTAATAGATATTTAATACAACAAAAGTATACAACATACTATAGTATACAATAGTATACAACAATAATATACTAATATTTTTGAAAACATTTCTTTTACATAATTTTAAATAATAACAAAACAATATTTTTGAAAAAAAAACTTTTTTATTATAAGTACTAATTTTATCGTTATAATGTTTTAAAGGTTAATACTCCTTATTTAATGACAACGTAAATTTTTAATTGGATATTCAGCACCAGAATAATATTTTTCGAGTATTTTGATACATAAAAATCAAATTTTGGACAAGCCGTTTAGGAGTTATACATACATAGTAAGTTAATATATAGCACTCGTTTCCACTCATCTAAACTTTTTATACTAATAAGTAATAAGTTACAACTCATAAACTTCTCTCGTCTGAAATTCGTTTTTATACATAGGAAAAAATATTCTACTTTATAGAATAAGGAATTTAAATAAATAAGTAAAAATATATTTTTTTAGAAAAGTGTTGTTTTTTAATGGTACATAATAGATAGATACTTAATAAATTATGTCTAAATATATTTTATAAACGTGGAATTATTGGAATTACGATTGTCTTACCATTCGCCTGGTGTACCTACATATTTTATTACTTCGTGAAGTTTGCTTAACTATTTTAACTAGGGGTCTCTTTTTCACATGTATTGAAGAACACGGATGTACGTGTTTTTATGAAAACTGTGTTAAAGTGCGTTTAATTAAAATACACGTGTACACGTGTAATAAAAGTCCGTGAGATGAATTTATGTATATTAAAATTCCTTGCACTATGATCAGTGATGGATACGAAAATGGAACACAGGGTCACGTGTCCCATGTGCCCCAACCAGTGTTGAGCCGAGATAAATATAATTTTATCTAGATAAAGATGAAAAAAATTTTTTTTAGATAAATTATCGGATACATTTTTTTATATTGGATTATGGCACTCTCCTTAAGTTCGTAGCAATATAGAATAACTTAATAGTATTTTATCGAAAATGTCGATAGTTATTAGTAAATATTACCTACTTAATAAATTACTTAATTGTATACCTATAAATTATAATAAATAAAATCCGTTTAATAAATTAAATTATCTGAATAAATTCATCTAGAAAACGGTGATTTTTATTTTGTATAACTGTGTAAATTAATAGTCTCTATTTATCTAGATAATATAAAAGATAAAAGAATATTTATCTTGATAAACTCAACACTGGCCCAAACTCATTGTCGTTTATAAAAACTAATAATCACTTAATCATATAGTTTTATTTTTTAATCTGAAACTTTTTGTCAATTAAAACTATTAATGCATGTGTATTTCGTTATAAGGTTTTTAGATTTTAAGTATTCTATGTACAATCTACATTTAAAACAAAACTGCTTTTCGATAAGTATGACAAAACCAAACCAATTATTTTAATTACAAATTATATTTCTAGTTTATAATTTATATACATTTTATAATATAATGCGAATTATAGATGTTTTTGTGTTTGATTTTTCTCCGAATATTAACTACAAAAATAATTTATCAAACTATAAATACAACAATTGAAAATTTTTTTTAAAATTTTTAACATATTTCGTCAAGTCTATTGTATATTTTCTGGGCTCGGTGTATAAATTAAAGCAGACATTTTTTTTATTCTTAATTAGAACAATGTATATTAATATTAGCAGCATAAATTATTATTAACCGCCATACCTGTGCCGTATATTTATAACAATATACATAATACAGGTACGCGTGCACCTAGTACGCGTCTGAGTGTCTGACTCAAATATACGCAAGTTCCAACAGAGACAGAAAATAAATTATTAAAAGCGTGGTGCTACTCGTGGTTATCGTTTTTCCATGTTTTCCGAGTAGGTATATAATTGCGCATTCTCCCGGACATCACCTTAAATAATCGATAACCCGATCGCGTTCGCATATATATAATGCAGACGAATTTCGCATAAAATGGTACGAAATTCCGTCGACGAAACCGTTTTCCGTCGGGGTAAATGTTGAAAAAAAATTAGTACTCGCTAATAAACTTTTTTTTATACATTTCCACTTTGCGCTTCATAAACCCATAAAATATATATACGATGGGTATTCGATACCTGCGGGAACAGTGGTACAGGAGGTATACTTATATTCTAACACTCGGCACGTGAAACTCTTTTTCCATCACAGCATATTTTATTGGCTGCGTTCGAATAATTGCGTTCCAAGAAAAAAAACCCATCCGTTTTGCAAAACGTTTCTTAAAAAACGGGTCCATCCGATGCGCATTTTATGGGAAATGCAATATTATATTGAAAATAACATGACGTTCACTTGTCATTTAATAATTGTATTTAATTGTAAGTTTAAACTTAGAAAATTTAGTAAAAACGTTCAAATAGGTTTAATTTTTATACATATTATGCAACGAATTCCAAGTTTTTTTCAAGTCATGAGTTCAAATTTTTCAAGATATCTGTTTTATACAATTCTAATGCACTGATTTTTAGATTCTGAGCGAAGCGATGAATGTATTGATTTAATAATGATGTGTGTTTTTTTATTTTAGTTTTTTTTTATTATTTTTATTATTTTATTTTTGTGTCTGTCATCACCTTTTAGGACAGCAAAAATGCTTGGATTTTCTTTAACAGTAACTTTTCTGATAGGAAAGTGAATCTAGTTGGTACTTTGGGGGGTCAAAAGTTAAAAATTAGTTAGTGGTTTCAGTAGTTTTCAAAAGCGACGTGAAAAACAAAAAAAAAAATTAAGGAGAAACGGGAATTTTTACGCAAAATCTGTTTTTGAGAAAATCGATTTTGGTTTTTGGTTAGGTTAGGTTAGACTAACTCTAAAACAAATGACCGTAAGGACATGAAATTTTGACTGAATGTTTATAATTGCATTTCCTATACACCATAACATTTTCCAAATATTTTGACTTATTTTGAGCTGTTTACGAAAAATGTCAATTTCCATTTTAATTTTTGTTTTTTCTTCTATAAATATCAATAAAATTTTATCTGTTGAGTAAAAAAGCTTGAAAATTTAATAAAAGGCTCCTAGGTTATTGTTTCAAAGGCAGATTAAAAAAATTAAAAATCCTTAGTCATAGTTTTTATTTATAAACATTTAATGTTCAAATTTTGACCAAATACGGAAAATTCACGAAAATTAGCAAATTATTTTGAGTTGAGAATTCATAAAAATTTTTAATTTTAAATCTAAGATTTGAAAATGGAATACAAGATTATCCATAAGTTTGTCTACCTTTATCAAAAAAAAAATGTCTACAAGAAAGTCAAATTAAATTTTTATGAGCATTTGAAATTCATATTTTTACAACATTTAATATTCACTTGATGATATCGTGATACATATTACTTCGCCTAAAATTAATCGACAACCCCCACCTATTATAACCACCCACCGGCCACCGGAATTCTATATATTATTTTTTTATGAGATTATCATCCCGTCGGAGTCAAAACACTTTCGAACTGAAAAGTTTTTCAATCGTTATTAGACCAGTACTTATATATTATACGTACGGGGCACATAAAATATGTATTTTTTTACTAACTGGAAAAAAAATAAAAAGACGTTGAGAAAATACTAAAGATATTTTTAGCATGGACCTGCAAACCGTAAACAAAATAATATACAGTCAGCTGTATAATATATATATTGTATTATGTGTCCTAAGAACATGAATAAAACATTCGTAGGAAAAAAATATAAGACTACGGCGTTAAATATTATTACGATTATTGTTTATGATATTGTAAATGTTGTGTATTACAATATTAACGCGAAATTAGATCGTATACCATTGACAATTTATTATAACCGTTTTGATTTAAATGTTTGTAGATGTATGTGGATTTTCGTTGAGAAGACTCGTGTCTACTGTTTTTGTATCTCAACCGTGACACTGCAATAATATAATAATATGTTAAAATCTGTTAGATTTTATAACACAGTGGTTATGACGTATACATATTATAAATGTATAACAGTGGTTTATATTTTAATGTTTTTCAGTGGTCAAAATTATTTTAAACAAAATAAATATTGTTAAATGATTTTTTACTTAATTTTAAAAGCGATGGCGCCACCGAGGATGTTATCAATCTTTAAAAATAAAGTATTGCCAGACAACGTCGACTTCCTACTTTTTTATTATTCTTTTATTCTTCCGTTTTTATACTAACTAAAACTGTTGTGTATCGCAAATTATTCGATGATGCGTCTATTCGCACTTATACTAAGTAATTTTTATTTTCTTTAGTTCCTCGGAAAACAATAAACACAATAAAAATTGTGCTCTTGTTTTGTGTCGTTAAAAAAGAAAGTGTTAAAATATTTAAAAAAAAAAACAGTTTGAAATGAACACATTATAACTTTTTATTGAACTCCGAAATGTATTTATTATTTATAACGGTGTTGTTATAATATCGTTTTAACCGCAAGTTCATTACGAATTAAACGCTCACCTTTTTGGCACACATGCACATTATATTATTTTAACAACCCTTACATCGCTTTTAATAACACGAAAACAAGTTTGTATCTATATATGGGTATTATAATGTATCTTTATACCTACTCGTGCAAAATATAAGGAATAAAATAATATTTATTATTCGTTTTTTACCAATTAATATTGTTGTTGTTCGATCTCTGATGTTTATATATGAATATAATATTATAACAATTGCCAATTATTATCTTATTATAATAAATAAGTCAGTTCGGCCGCAACGTTCAACATGAACACACGCATGTCGAAATCGTCCGCGCTCCGTTATCATATCGCTATTATATAATTGGTCACAATAACATTACGTCATTATCATGCCGCATACACCTAAAACAACTAAGCGAAACCTATCGAACAGTTCGCCCAGTCAAATCGACAAAAACACAAAAGTTTTTGTCACCCCGAATCGTTACGCCGTACTCAACACCGATGAAGACAATATACTCACCACACCTACAACTAGCACCACGGAAGATCCGGACAGACCACCTCACAAAGTTCACAACGCTAAGCCCGTGGCCCCTCCTATCCACATCAAAAACATATCCAACTTCTCAGCATTCAACACCGTCCTAAATAATATCACCGGACCCAACGGTTTCACCTGTAAGTCAACTCCGTCATACCTCATTGTACAACCCACCGATAAACGAACTTACAATCCAATAATAGATTATTTACATGAAACAAGCGCTAGTTTTCATTCGTTTACCCCCCCCCCCCCCCAAGCCATCGCACATACAGAGCCGTCATCAAAAATTTACATCATTCCACCTTACACACCGATATCACTTCTGCTCTTACTGAACTGGGACATTCAGTCAAGAGTATTTACAATGCCAAAAATAGGAACAACTGCCCACTCCCAATATTCTTCGTGGATATCCGCCAGAAAGAAAATAACAATGATATCCATGATTTTACATCTCTTCTCAACACAATAGTGAAAATCGAAAAACCAATCAAAAAAAGACGTGGCTCACCGCAATGCCATAATTGCCAAGACTATGGACATACAAAGAATTATTGCAGCCATAAAGCTCGATGCTTCAAATGTGGTGAAAACCACCTGACAATCGAGTGCACCAAGGACCAAAATAGTCCAGCCAAATGCGCCCTATGTGCTAAAGACCACACCGCAAACTTTAAAGGATGCCCAGCCTACAAAGCTGTCTTCAAAAAAACTGTCAATCCAGCCAAAGGATCTGATTCCAACACCTATCAAAAAACCAAATCTTACGCTGAAGCCACCAAAAATCATCAAAATTTACACGCGGAACTCAAAATCACCGACACTCTCTCAAGTCTTATTTCAAATTTAAACTCACTAATAACTCCCCTTATCTCATTTCTTTCGTCAGTCCTAAAAGCACTCACAACTAATAGCATTCCATAATCTTATCTTATCGACCGACAATTCACATTAAAATTAAATTAATATTTAAAATTTATATTTATATAATATCTTATCTCCCATTATTTTTCATTCCACAATGACATCATTATTATTTTCTGTTAACCGTATCATTATTATATAAATAATACCTTGTAATAACATGTCAAGAGAAAATGGTACCGAGATTTGATAACTTAAGTTAAAACTTATAAATGTAAGAGGTGTCGCAAATGTGTGATTTCCCTCCTCATGTGAATAATCATTGTCAACTGTTGTAAATTAATAATTTTACTTATTGTACATACTGTATAGATCGTAAGTAAGTATCAAATAAAGTCAATTCTAAAAAAAAAAAAAATAAATAAATAAATAAGTAAAATATTAAATATATAACTTTTTATAAATATACGTGTTATATAGTTCAAATTTATCTTTTTAGCCTTAGGGTAACTTACATTGAATATATACCATACGATTATCGATACTATACGATGTATGTGTGAAAATGTAAATTAAAAAAATCCCTCATCAGCAAGTTTGTGGTAGGCAATACGTATATAAGTAGGTATAACGTCCAGTCAAGTCCGATTAGGTCGAAAAGTATGTATCGTCTAGTTCACTCATCAAATCTTCTGGAAATCGCTAGTTGCTGTAAGTCTGTAATCGTATATAAGACATGGGCAAAGGTACTCGTTAAAACGTGAAACAATTCTCATTCTTACTGTACCTTATATCCACCATCCACCTGTAATATATAATATGGCATAGCTGTATATAGGCGTAAGTATAGGTACTTACTCTTCGTACCACTGCTACCCCCGAGTCCAGTTTCTGCTATATTACACCACCTATTACGACCCAGTCGTGTGTATTACGACACGAATAAATCGCGCTTAACCGCCATCGACCTATATTCGTTCTTTATACATATATATATATATATTATATATCCACCGCGTGATCGCTGCGCACCGTTATTAATTGCGCGCGTTTGTGTCGAACGACGGCGGAGACGCGGGTGGGACTGGAAGTGCTTTTTCGGAAGTTTACGACCACTCTCACCAGACCCCTACTCACTCCCACCACGCCAAAAACGATCTCTGCAGACGAAACTACTCCCCGACCACACTGCCACCGGTTCATTAGGAGGTATTCGCGAAATCAGCTCTTACACATAGGTATATATATTATATATAGGTATCTCGGCCGAGGTGAATGTCATGGAGAAACGAGACTGTATACTTCGTATATTATATAATATGTACTTACGCTTTTTTCACACTCACGAAACAGTAAAAACTCCCTCTTTCGCTTTCAGTCCATCTCCCCTTCCTCCGCCCCTGGAGACTACACTTTGTGACAATCGTCGCCACATGCGTGTGTGCGTATACGTATAGAGCCCTTAACGGGGAGACGAAAGTTTGGCTTTCGTCATAAACAACCCCTCGACGACGATGACGACGACGACTCGCGAGTCCCCTCCATAAACGTCGCTTTATATTACACGCGACGTAAACGTCCATTGCAAAGACTTGTTTCGTCGTCGCCGACGTTACACTGCTGTTGTACCATCGTACGCCATTATCCGGAAACGACTCGCTCGATAATAATAATTATTGCTTTTCTTATTATTATGATCATTCTTATTTTTTTTTCGTCTCTTCGCCACATGTAACCATATCTGTCTCGAACTCACACACACACACACAAGAACCCGTAAATGATGCACATATAGATTTAGGATGGCGACGTCTGGCCGTCGCAGTTGCGTCGTCGATGGAAACGCTAACATTTCTTTATTGTGTTGTACACGTTATTATATCCCGGAATGTCCCGGATACATTTTTTTCTCAAATTATTTTTCCAAATATTATCATCTCTTCGGCTATATATTAATATCTTGAAAATAGGACATACATTTTCCGAATATAATAAATAATATTATAATATTGTAGTAAATTTACAAGACTAAAACTACATTTTTAATTTACAAGGCGATTCAATTATCGATAATACTGAGTTGTTGATCGATCGTCCTTTGCAATTTCAGTACAAGATAATATTATAACAATAATATAACGAATACCTTCGTCAGTGTTCTTCACTAAATTGCATACACACCGCGTGGAGAGATGGTTGCAGAGTGGAGAGTGACATATTGCTGCACTCAGTGACCTGACAGTTTGGTGGTTAAAGTTATACATACAATATATTTCGATAAAAAATCAAATATCATGATTTTATTTCGTAAATCGTTCTATCGTTTTGTTTCACGCCATGTTGTAATATTATAGTATCAAAAACTATAAGTAGATTAAATAAATATAATTTCCTCAAACTACTAAAAAAGAATACTTTCTCAATAATAATAATACGCGAAAGTCTACATCATTTTTTAAATTTAATGCCGTTTAAATCAATAATAATATGCATTGTTCATGAATTTGTTTAATATTACATAGACTTTAAACCCATCAATATCGTGTACCCTTTTCAACGATAAACGTAATATTTTATAAGTACGAAACGTATAAATATTGTATTATTATATTAAAGTAAAACGATATATGTAATAATATAGGATGCCATAAAATAAAAATTTACTACCCTCTCCACCACCGTCGAATGGTATCCATCAATAACACTACAACACACAAAAAAAAATTACGAGATTGATTTAAATAAAAACAAATAAATTGATAAAGCCGCAGCAGCGTACGTCAGCGTCATGTTTTATAAATTTAATAAATCTCCGTAACCAGATTCCACCAAGTAAAAAAAAAATATTTAAATTCGATAAAGCCAAAATATTATGTCGATATTATACTGTAACAACATCGTAATATTAGATTCTGAGCGGAGCGATGAATGTATTGGTTTTACAATGATGTGTGTGGTCTTTATATTTTTTAATTTTTGTCTGTCATCACCTTTTAAGACAGTAAAAATGATTAGATTTTCTTCAACAGCATCTTTTCTGATAGGAAAGTTAATCTAGTTGGTACTTTGAGGGGTCAAAAGTAACAAATTCCCAGTAGTTTTCAAAAGCGCTAGGAAAAAAAAATTAAGGATAAAAAAGAATTTTTACGCAAAACATGTTTCCGACAAAAACGTTGTTTTTGGTGTAGCTATATAACAAATGACCTTGGATACATTAAGTTTTGTGCTGTTTACAGACATTTCAAGTTTCCAATTTTTTAAGATTTTTTTTCTATAAATGTCAATTACATTTTATTTGTTGGGTCAAAAAGTGTGAAAATGTAATATAAGCCACGAGGCACCTGATATATTGTTACAAGGTAGTTAAAAAATATTAAAAATACAGTTACAATTTTTTTTGTGCTAAGGTTCCTTGGTCTAGAAATTCGCAAATCGCCCTTACGTTGCCAATGAACAAAATCAAGTAGTGCACCCGCCGCCACTACCATAACGAACCAAAACTTCAACAGGTGTGTCACGTGCTGCTTTTAAGTACGAGGCGTCGGAGCATATTAAACGATTGGCCAAGCACCGCCAAATACCGAAAGCTGTCGACGAAAAGATGTGCTCCTCGGCGAAGCCATTGTCGCTTGTTTACAAGACGTCGGTACTGTTATAAACCCATTTCATTAGTAATATAAGTAATTGTAATATAAGCATTTTTTGACGTTTATATGTAACCATGTATCCACCGTAGGAACGAGCACGGCCGGCGTATAGAGCATTCCGTTGAATGGACACTTTTGAGCCACAGCGGGCCCGCCCGACCGCGCTCGTCCCCAAGGCGAGTCAGTCGTTGTCAGTCCAACAGAGCCTCCACAAATCCGTGTATTTTTTGTATTAACATAGTGTTCAAATAAAGTATAGTGGTTAACTACCTTACTGCGTGTTTCATTTATTTAGTTGTGTAGACGTACATATCACTACGTATCCTACAACTCTCCAAGCCCTGGATACGTGGTACGACCCGGCAATACATGTTTAGTCGGTTTATAATATTATGCTCTAAGTACCTATATCGTATATTATATAGGTACCTAATGTATATAATAATATCTATATATAAATATATAAATAAATATATGTATATATAATATCTATTTGACAGTAATTCGCTCAAATTATTGTTACTTATTGTATTTCTATTTTATAAACGTAATCGAATTGTATGAATAAACTTGCTTACTAATAAACTAATGCTTATTAAACCTAATATAATATAACATAATATTATATAAATACACAAAAATAACGTACTTATAATATTGAACAGTAAAATATCGGATTTTTTTCACTGTTATAGTTGTAGTCTATAATATACGTGTATGCGTGTATAATAAAATATAAGTCGCAGAGGACTGTGAAGTTAGCGGGAAACTAAAAATTACCGGTACACCATCAAGTTAAGTTGAACAGTACAGTTTGTTTTACAAATGATGATTTGAGTAATATAATGCCATGGTAAATGCTATTTTATACATCCACTATACTGAAGTATCCTTCTCAACGTAGATGTTGGCAGTTGATTATATAATATATTAGCAGGTAGAATTATCTAAGTATAAATAGTACAAAGTTATAATAAGTATAAACTATAAACTATTAATACATATAATATTATATTATACAGAGCCACTTATACAATATTATTCGATAAGGAATTTTACCACTATAATAGAAGCTTATAATATTTTCAATTTTTCACTATGGTCTATGAATACAACTCAATCTATTGATTCGTAAGAATAGACATTATGGGGCATCCCCGAAGAAACTCTATCGATGATTAAACTACATATATATATCTATTTTCTCCGAAATTCGGACACCCTCATACACTGCAGCTGAGTATAATAATAATTGCAAGTCGTCCCGTATCGTTCTTAGGTCCTACGACGATCTGGAGATTGCGTCGTACTCGTGGCCGCCACCACCGTCTTTTCTCCACGGGGTGTATAAACGTGGTTTACACGCCACATGTTGTACGACCCGCGTAAATTCTGATTTCGGTGAAAAAGTCGTTATATACGCGTGCGAAGAGCTTTTGCGCGCCCTCGTGCCGCGCTTTATTTGCACTTCCGATTTCCGGCCCGAGCGTTTTATTGTTTGGGGCTGCAGAGAGGATTTACTACGGACGCGACCCCAACGCGCCAGACACAAGCGCCCCGTGATTAGCGATAGGGCGGTTTAGTCTTATATGGTGGGATGTTATACAGAGTGATTTGCAGAATTCTATCGTACGATAGGTAAGGACATTTTTCAGTTTCACGTATCGTTTTAACGAGAAAAAATGTTTGTGACGTGAAGATACGTGCGCGCCCCCTCGACATCGATACTAGTCTAATGGTGTCGGGAAGTGGGGGGAAGGGCTGTACAAGAAGTCACCTCCCTAGAAAAATGATTTAACCCCCTCCAAAAAAAAGTAGAATATGGAATTTTATGAATAAAAAACGAAAATTTTAATTAAATTATAATCAATATCAATTATTGACCTATTGTGAATAAAAATATCTAATATGTTAGTTTGCTTATTAATATAATAGTTTAGTGTGTTAATTGTTATTTGTTATGTATGTTGTTACTGTACTAACTAGTAACTACTAAATATTAATTTTTATGAAATTGTTATCGCTTACTGAACTATTTTTCCAAAGGGTTCTTCCCAGTTGATTAATAATAGATATATAAATAAATAAATATTATAATTTCAAATAAATAAGTTACTTGATTATTTTCATAAAAACAGCCGAAATCACTAATAATTCTGTTTCATTGTAATTCATATTGTTAAAAAAGTACATAACTATTAATTTGTAAACTAGAATAGACTGTCTAATTTGTACCATAAATATTAATATACTAAAATATACTTTTGTGTTATTAAATAAATTAAAACCAAAAAAATCGATTACAATTCATTACTTATTAGTTATTATGCGTCTTATAATTACTTAACTATTAGTTTTTGTCAACAGTACTTTTAATTACAGACTTGGTATGTAACCTTAGTATCAACTTCATAATGATGCATAGGTGATATGCTTGTGAGCTATTGTGAATTGTGATGTGCTCTGTATCTACAGAAGTTTAATGAAATCGTGCTTTTAAGTTATGTCTGTATCCGCGGATGTACTGAAATAATGGTTTGAAATAGACCTATGACTATATTCTGTCCCACGAGAGAACATACCGGTTCTGCGCATCCCCCTACGTCACCCTGCTGTCGAAACTGGTACCGCTATTACAGGGTGTGGCGTAGGGAACCAGTTTTGGTCGGTGCGCCGCATGATCTCTCGTGGGACAGAGTATAGTATTATATAGTCTCAAAGTCACCGTTGAGTTTGAGGAAGTTTAGGTACGGTCGGCCTTTCTGCCCTTTTTCATTTCACTTTATCGTTTACGCCCGTCATTAGCGATTCCCCCGTTTCACTTCGCGAACAGACGTCGCGATTGATTTCCTCCACCGCAAACGTATAATAATAATATATAATATTATAATAGGTATGTAAGGCTAGTATACTGCTGCAGTGAGTTGCAGCCCGCCCGGTCACGATGACATCGCTACACAATAATAATAATATTCAGGCTTCGCAGTTCGCACACACGAACAAGGACAGCCGATACGACGTTTATAATATATGGTCGTTGTATGCGTGCATGTTTAGTCGTATTATAGTTATTATTATTATTATTATTATTATTATTATATTGTCATCATGCTTTCTGCGACGTCTTGGACGGGAAAAGTTTAATAGATTATTCGTGGGCCGCATACGTATACGTTGTCGAGACAGTTGTCGGGAAGGGGATGAAAAAAATAAACAAATAAAGAAAACAATTTTTTTCCTTCCCGTCGCGTGTCAAACGCAGGAAAAGGACATCGTTGTCGTCGACGTCTCGACTAGGACAATATATATCGAAAACCCATTCTCTGGGCCTAGGTTTTTTTCCCTCCGTTTGCATGTGTTATTGTATACACTACTGCAGTACGATAATATATTATTGTATGTTGGTAACGTTCGGCTCCGAACGAGTTTTCCTGAAAGGTATTCGCCGCCGCACGGTTAGAATTTTATCGTTCTGACGAAAGTCGTCTCGACAGGGCTACTGCAGCTGTCCTTCCACTGCCCCGACGCAATCGACCGATATTATAATTTTAAGATATCATATTGCCTATACGTTGCGCCTGTCAATCGTCCGCGTGATATTATTAATATTAAATTATTATATTTTGATCACCAATACAACGAATCATAATTTAAGCGATCGTTCGATGTTGGATGTCGTATTGCGTTTAGCTATGTACAGGTATCCCTGCAGCTGCCATAGGTAACCCTGCACCGGTGTCGTGGTGATGAGGGGTAAAATATAATTACAACAACTCTCAACGCAGAGTTTATTTAATTATATACGGCTTAAAAAAATGTTCCGAGTGTTGAATTACCCACGTAGTAAAACTCTAAATTAGGGTGTATTTCGTATATTTTAAAATCAAAATATGCCTAAAAATATTATACTCTGCATTGCACAAGCAGTCGGCAGACTTTCTCCCGAGGATTTATTTTTCAAACCACCCCGTCCCTTAAGCCTACGACGCCGTCGGAAAAATGTTTGAAATCTGATTTCTGACGTCTGAGGGTTTTTGTTATTAATTTTGTAATTAACTCTTTTCAAGTGTAGTCATTACACGGCTTTTTGGCTTTCATTTTATCGAAAATCTTATAGCTGCCATTTACTTTTCATGTACAACTAACGGTAACTTTTGTGCAATGTCTTGTCAAGTGGCGGCAGAGACAGAGTGTTGTACACAATTAAATATTTAAATATAATTAAAATTAATTATCTTTTCTGGAAAACTGTTTGATATAAGTTTAATCTATAATTTAATAAAATACACCTCATCTCACAACACCGTATACGTCTTTGTGTCCATAAATCATTTCCTTGACTTTGTTTTATATTCAGTTGTACATCATTATATTGCATAACTACTATAAGACTATGTGGGTGGTTTTACTCGGAATTGTTCATCACAGCCAAACTTGAGTATAATATATTATGAGGAATATACAATTTGAATCTAAAATGCAAATAATTTTTAACCGTATATAGATGATTACTATATTATACTGTAGCTAAATACAATGCGTTTCTAATTTATTAAATACCATTAGGAAGCACTATAATTTAAAGCGATCTATTCGGGTACGTATAATCCTTAAAACGAGATTATATGTACGGTAGAGTATATTATTAAACACTATACTTAAGCTTAATTTGCATAAGGAATTCACTTACTTCGTAAGTTTGCGATCCTGCAGGTGTGGCTGTGGGTGAATAAAATATCCTTAGGCGGTCGTGTATTCCTCTTCCTCTCTCTGGTAGAGTGTTTACAATATTGAACAGACGGTTTAAACGACGGGCAACAAAAAGTTTTGTCTGTGCGTATCCTATATGTAGGTACGTAGTCCTGCTGCAATGTAGTCTGGCAGACGGCAATCTAAGGGTATATAAGTCGTATCCGCGTATATGTCGAAACATAAATGTTTTAATAAGACTTACCTATATACACTATACCGTTATAGGTACATTGTTAAATGTTGAAACCCTCCGTGGCTCACTAGCTCCGTGGCTGTAATATATCAGCGCCACGCGTATATAACAGAGGTATATCCATCTCCGCATTTTAAATTACAATTTTTTCGTTCTCCAATCGTTTACAAGTTTTTATTTTCTTACAAATAAAATGTCCAAACAGTCGTGCTGCGTCTCTATATCGATCGGCAATACACTGACAAAATAATCGGCACAGTGTACTTTCTTTACACTAACACGATTACTGGCGAAAAATTCCATTATATTATTAATGTGTTACTCGCCGAACGCGAACAATAAATTTGTGTGTGTGTGCGTGTGTATAGAGTAACAAGATTTTCGATCGAACGTCCGACAGCTATATATATTATGTACACACCTTTGAATAGGTACAATAGGGTTTTGTGACATTATTAGAACTTTTTAAAAAAAAAAACGTCTGCACGTTTTTCATGAATTTTGTCTGAAGTTTTTTATTTTTACAAATCTGCAGTGTTTAATATAGGTACATGACGTACAATGTAACAATTATTATAGAAACGCGTTGTCGATTTAACGATTGTCAGAAAAAATAACTGTTGCTGAAATAACTTTTATGCTCATCGAGCTCGTTATAACAATATTATTATAAAATGATTGTTTTTTATGATAGTTGTTCTGGGAAATATCCTTACTGTAAATAATATTACATAATATAATATCCCGATAAATCGTTTTTTTTTTAAATAAGAACTATTTGGCCAGTTACGATACTTTTTGTTCGCACATATCATAAAACATTATTATGCCAACACGTTATAGTATCATATAGGTACACGAAATTATATTACTAAAAATATAATATATTCTATGGTTGTTACAACGTTGTTATGACGTTATCGATCGTTTTTTGTCGCAAAATGCTATTTTAGAAACATTCAATTATCGGCGGTGCCCTTTCGGGGAGCCTGCGGTTGGTCTTACAATTGCGCGTTTCTATTTACGTCATAAATACCTACTTCTATCGGGCTGTAAGTATAGCTCAAAAGGTTTTTAAGGGTCGTCACATATTTAAATTTTCTCAGCGTTCAGCTGCGCAGTGGCTAACGACATAAAAGCTACATAATAATGATAAAGTCGCATATTATTATTAAACTTGCGCATGTACAATAATTATATACTTAACCAAAATTAAATTTCTATCTTTCGTAATTCAACTCGAAACTTTCGTCATGCACTCGACGATCGGAAAAGAGCGCGTGAAAGTAAGTATAGACGTCATTCAGCTGGTGCAGTACATTATGATACTATTGCGGCAGTATTCCTTATTCGCGCATAATAAATATCGTCCCGTTTTGTCGTATTTTTGGAGCGTGATGAGGGGTGACGAGAGGGTGTACCTGCGAAAGTTAAATAATATTCTTTGTTTTATTATAATATATGAATCATATGCGGATGGTACTTTGCAGAGCGCGATCAGTCGTCCCGATGACGCTTTCAAGCACGCTTTCAGGTTACGTCGATGTGCAGAGTAAGTCGCATGTGTGCGTATACCTATATGATATATTATTATGCTCGTGCCCGTCCATATACGTCTTTACGATTGTTTCCGTCCCCTATAATATATTGTATGAACGCCGGGAATTAATTTGAATTGTTGTTTACACGGTGTGGAACACGCCTGAGACGGCGGCAGAAGGGCTGCGCAAATGAAGACAATAGTGTGTAATGTAATATAATGATGTATAATATTGTTGTCGTCGAAACTTGTGTCGTCCGATGGGCCGTATAATGTACATGTAATAATGAATGTGCGCCAAATATGTTCGAAAATGGTCTGCAGTGCATGTATATGATATAATGTATTGTATAATATATTATAATATGCCGAAAACAACTGTCCTCCCATATCGATGCAAGCGCATAATTAATAATGATAAACATTAAATACGGATTAATTAAAACGTATTAGTAGGTATGTACTGCAGCTATACAGCAATACAGCATAACATTGCTGTTGACTAATAATCGTCGTTGACACAAAAACAATCTCCTCTGTGCTAAGACCCGATTTGCCAAGACACGTTAAAAACTTAAAAAAAAAAATTATCAATGATCTACATAGTAACAAATGTTAATTATTAAACATATTAAAACTATATAAAATCTCATTTTGAAAACGAAATTCAATATACCTATATAGGTACGTGTTTTGTGGAAAAATACTGTATACATTTTCAATGTTTTGCCACATTGGAGGTTTTATTACTTATTTATTTGTTTTTTTACCAAGCTTACATAGCTGGTTTTTTGATGTCACAAAGGAGGTGGTTTGAATGATAGTCGGTGTAGTATTAAAAATTTTTAATCACATTAACGATTTATATAGTAAGTAACATACGAAAAGTCTTATATATTATTTTTCGTTCGCTCTACGATGCAGATAGGATTATAGCTTAATATTTTTTTCTAAATTCATGGATACGAAAACCTCCAAATTTGTAAATTTGGCACATATGAGGTGTTTTAGTGTCTACGACGTATAATGAATACATCGTGGTTGTCACTTTACCACGATTAAAAAATCTGTTGAAGGAAAGTAGGGAAAATTGTTACCTTTGAAAATCATTATTCATTATGATATTAATAATTAGCAACGAAATAATATAGATAAATTATAATTGTATTTATATTTTTAAAATTCATTTAATTATCTTTAAATGTTCAAATCGTAGTTTAAAATTCAATATTCATGAAACTATCATACAACAGTTATAGGGTATTAATTTATTTTGACTAAATAAAGGAAACTACTGATTCGTGATTTTCTTTCAATATAATATGTATATTTTTCTTTCGCGATATAGTAAGTATTGTATAGTTAGTATACCTAGTACCTACTGAATACAGCTGATATAAGTATATAACTGTATAAGTACGTTTACTTGTTCGTTGATGAGTCGGTACAATAGTATAATATTATTATAACTACCATCATGATCGAATTTAAAAGTAAAACTTTTCAAATTTACTTTAGAGGATTACCTATATTCTATTATTATATAGTTTTTGCAGCATTTATCGAGTACACATTTTAAACTTCGAAAATAAACAATTTTCCGGCATCTTACAGAAATGAAAATTAAAATACATAAAAATAAATGCACGTCTAGAAAATAGCAATCGCGGGCGGAAGATTAAATAACGCATAATTTATGTACCTATATAAAATATTACGCGGATGATACACGCACCACGTCCCTGAAATGATGAACGACACACATATTGTCGTAAGTAATCAACCGTAGTTTTGGATTACTTTATACATTTATAACCTCCGAGAAATGTCGAAAAAAAAACTCAAAAAACAAATTTTCCGGTGATATAATATTATTTTGTTTGTCCTACTTTTTCGTATGTCGGTTTCATTCGATTTCATTCCAACTCGTAGCAGTAATGCGCACACGTCACGTCGTATCAAATCATTGAAATCGTCCGTATTATAGGTGCAGGTATATAATAATATAATATTATATTATATTCCACTTTCATTTGGATCGAAGATCGTGTGGTTTTTTTCTGCTGCAGTTGGTTAATCTATATACGTATTATTTGTAACACATTATAATATATATCGGTCTACACAATAATAATATAATATAATATTGTAAGTAGGCTTACATTTTGTGTAACCAATGTAGTTGTAGCAAATTATTATAATAAATGGACCATAAAATATGTATCTATGTAATTCTGATCAAATATTTCAGTTGATGGCCCAATCGAGTACCTACCAGTTTTTACTTGGTACTGATAACAATAATTATTAAAAACGTTTCAAATACGCATCATCGTTTTAATTACACAATATTTGTTGTCAATAAGCGTTTTCGCTGTTTGTTTTTTCCTGAAATTTTAAATTAAAACATCAAAAGCAGGAACATAACATATATGATATAATATAATATGTATGTCCAAATCGTGTACAATTAACAATTATAATATACCATAAATATACTATATAGGCACCAAGTATTATAGGTACCTACCAACTGTAGTTACAGACAATTAAAAAGTAATGATATGAACTCGGATTGCTTGCCTATTAAAATTCACCGCACTGTAACAATACGGTAAAATGTATTATTTTATTGATCGGAGAGATAAAAAAAAATTCTGTTTAACAATAATTTGTTTGGATATTTTTTTTTTAACCCTGACTGTGCTAGCTTTGTGCGAAATATCGCTACCCGTTGTTAAATGTACGCTTTCGAAATGTCAAGCCATTATTACAATAATATAACGTTTATGACACATTTTTCTACGCGTTAACCTTTACCAGATCGTATTCATATATAATTAATATGTGGATATTTGAAAACCCAATTACGTCGGATCCTATTTAAGCAGTCGTACTTGAGACCACGTTCTAAATAATTATGACATATGCGGTTTCACTTTTAATTATTAATATAATATTTATCTTTTGACCGTTTTCATTTCAACATGAACTTTTCCTGTACGTTTTTTGTGGCCCTTCAGAAAACGTCACACACTTTTTAAAAATATCCAGCACGTAGGATAGCTCATTCACGCTTCTCCTGAAGTATACCCAATGTCCCAGTCGAAACATCACGAGTAGTTTATCTGAAAATCGATGGTCGGCCTATAATATAGTGTACAAGACGTTTTCTGTCAGAACATTTCAAGTTTGGTATTATTATAATAATCACTTATTACTGCAGGGATATAATATTATATATTATGAACATATTTCAATAATTGTTCTCGTGTTATTTTTGTTATTCGCAGCTATTAAGACCTGAACGAAGAATTACCTCGGGATGGGGAGATTTGATGATAATTATTGTTAAAGAGGGACACCGGGAAACATTAACAGAAAGTAAGGGGAACGTTTCCTATTACGGTTTTCACTATACCTATTTCAACGAATCATCAAACTTCTTTATCTCTATTGGTGTTTTAGACGATTTGAGGCGTTTACATAAGCGATAACCTACTCTTTCACAAAGATTTCTAACGCAAAAGTGCATCTACAGCTGCAGTGCCTGTCATCAACAGCCGAAAAGAGAATAATAATATGCACCGATGAAAACGCTATCGAAATAGTTACACACACACGACCATATTATTATATTATACCGACCGACGTGCAGTATTTCGGTCTCAACAATTATTATCATGTCAACTACGACCATAAATCGTGTGCGTATGATGTGTATACGACGCTTTAAATTAGCCGCGGACCGAATAACCGTCGATTGACTGGGACGGAAAAGACGGCGAAGATATGCTCACATAAATTTCGGTGGAACACGAAAACTGTCGCGACTCCCATGGCCCTCGTAAATGCGTCATTATCCGTGTACGCGAGCGCAATAATTTCACTCTTAAGTGTCGTCTCTGCGCGGTCGACGTAAATCGTCGTCGGCGTTTTTTCCTCATTTTTTTTCTGACAGATTTCGAACGTATTTTTGCTCATTCGTTGTCATTGAACAACGTTTTAATAATATATTATTATTATTATTAATATACCTACAACGCGACATCTTGATATCATAATAATAATTATTATTATGCTCGACTCGCTGACTCTTATATTCGAGTCCAATAACATTATAATTGCCACGCCGTAAATACTCTTTTTTAGTGCACGTATATAAAAAGTGCATCCTAGTCGAACGATCCAAATATTTTATTATATTACATATTACGTAACAACAACAATAATAATAATATATTATGAGTACGTGTCGTAACATAATTATTTCAGACGTCCGCGGTGGCGTCAACTCCTCCGTATACGATTTTTCATATTAATTGCGCTCTAATTCATTTACACGAACTAACGAGCGTTTTTATTTTCGGCCGAGTGCGCGCGACACAGCCATTATCACGACGTCTTTTTATTAAGTTTTTGAAATATTATAATATAGTTTGGTTATTTATAGTGTGTATACAATAATAATAGAATAATATACTATACCTATGTTTCCTATATTGCTCCCGTACCTGTTACAAATGATTTTCCAGCCAAAAAGAAAGAAAATGTCTACATTATATTTTTGACAGCACTAAAACAATAATATACGCTTGACATAATATAGCTCTATTCTTTTTACGACGATACGCGTATATTGTATCAATGATATTATATAATGCAATTAGTTTTTATTTTTCAAATCAACGCTTTATCGTATTATTATTACACTAACCATTATAACAAGAAAACGTGATAAATCTTTAAGATAGTATGTCAGACGATAGCTGAACGCGTGTAATACGTTGGGTAATGGGTAATCGGTAATGGGAATGTTAAATAATAAAATATTAACCTTCCGAAATGATATCAAGACATAGTAATATGTTATAATTTAGTAAAAAAAAACTATTATAACATAATTAGTACAATCATATTATAATGTAATATTCTCCTCTAATAATAACTTGCACTCTCTATGTCCCTTCTGCCCTTATAACTACAACTTATTTACTTATCGATATATATTAATCGATTTTTGTTTGTATAAGTATCTCTTAAAATGTAGTTGATATAATATTATATGCTTATAACGTATATACGGTAAAGAAGTGTTTGCTAACCTACATTAGGTCACCATGACCCAATGTTGGGTTGAGATATATTTTGTATGGTGAACTTCAACCGTATTATTACGTTAAATGATTAAATGATATAATATATTATACTATAGAACGGTACATTAGGTAGGGTACGACAATACAACTCGTGTTTTTTTTTTGTGGCAGAAGAAAGGTCTAATATTATAGTGGGTCTTCAATTCAAAACACGAATAAGTGGATGTCGCACTGCTGTACAGTAGGTTACAAGTGGGTTACTGTATAATGGATGGTATTAAATTTGAATTCAATGATATAATATCATTGTATACGAAAAACGATTCTGAGCGGAAACGGTTTGTTAGTGTGGATAATTTATATTATATTTATATTGTTATTACTTATTATTAATACGGTAGCCAGTAAGCTGAATTAATATTATAAAATTACAACAAGATAACTAAAATTGTTATTTTTGGTTATTTATTACGTAATTTCGTCCGCTCAAAACAAGTTAAAATATTTTTAAAATTGTATCGTATGCTGATATAAACACATCCAGTGAACATGTCATGTATCTACGGTTAGAGTTACACCAAAAACCAAAATCGATTTTGCGTAAAAAGTACCTTTTTGGGCTTTTTCCTAAATTTTTGTTTTATTTTTCCTGCGCTTTTGAAAATTATTGAGAATTTCAAATTTTTAATGCACCAAGATTTACTTTCCCATCGAACAAGATACTGTTGAAGAAAATCGAAACAGTGTTACTGCCCCTAATGGTGATGATAATAGACACAAAAATAAAAACACACATCATTGTAAAACCAATAGATTTATCGCTTCACTCAGAATCTAAAAGTTGAGGCCCACTGCAGCAGAGGGGAGACTCTTGAATTTTTATTCTTAACTTACTTATTAATAATGGATGACCATCCTAATAAAATATATGCATTATTATAATATTGACGTGCATAGATAGTGCGTGATATTGACGTTCACACAATTATTTGTCTACGATTTATACAATAATTGAAATACTTTTTCATACAATTTCCGTAGTGTTTTTTTATATCGGTGAACACGTTTCATACTTACCGCCTCGTCTCTAAATTCGTTATCGTATCATCACGTCGTGTCCAATGGTGGCGTAGAGATTATGATCTCATGGTTATAATTAATTTTTTGACAGATGGCGGAAAAATCAAAAAATTCTTTTCCGGATTTAAACAGCTAGTAAGCGCATGTAGGACTGGACGAAAATAATATATCGATAACACCAAATGTGTGTCGGAATAAATATAACGTTCTGGTTATTTTTTTTTAACTCACACGTCTTGCAGAGTGAGTATCCCGTCGGAAACCGAACGTAGCGCACTACTATATCCATAAGGTATTGATATTTCGTGTACCTATGTTTTTTCTTCCGTTTTTCCATTCTGTTTTCTATACGTATATCAATATTATATAAGTATCCTGTGATCGTTAGGAAAAACAAACCGTACCTCTGTTGTTCGATAGTAACTGTTTTTACTAACAGATCACTGAAATCACCTGTACTACAGATACAATGCTTGAACTGAGAAGGTACGCGGAGGAGGGACGGAATCCCTCTTATTTTAAAAAATATTAAGCCACACCCCTTTTGATCGTATCAATATGATATTTAAATCCTACCTACGCATATTTTTTTTTACACTTTGCATAGCCCTTCTAATTTTTTTCCAATTCTATAGCACTGAACTATAATAATATATGTGTATATAATTTACATAATATTGACAGTAATAATAATATTGTGATATAAACTTCGTATTACGTATAAAGTATAATTATAGGTATAAATGTATAATAATAATAGAATATATTATTAATAATACACATATGTTTATATACACGCGGCCACACTCCGCCCTTAATGCGAAAAGGTTTTAAATTTATTATCCCTCATTAATTCCCGAGCCGCGTGGCCAATTAAGTCTAATCTTCGGGGGTGTTTTTTTCGGTATTATTATTTTTAATACGCCACCGTCCCCCTGGGAACAAGGGAGCGTATATACACATATAATCTCTCGCTCGTACCCGCCGTGTATAATATACAAACGAAACAATAGCTGGTGCACTTGCACTCTGAATACATGTGTAATGTGTATATGCGGGCATGCGGGATTTCTTCGCGTGCACCGAAATGTTACAACCCTCTATCGGTCGGGGTCTAAAATTTCACGAATTGAAAAGACCACTGGGAATTTACTGCTGCAATATGCCTCCATATGAGGTACCTGTTGTAGACGTTACATTTTCTGTTTTATATTCAGTTTTTTCTTCTTTCCAAAGACATTTTATATAACAATATTCTGTTTTTGTAGCGCAAAAAAATATCCGTACCTATGATACACGTGTTTCAGTTCAATGGGGTCGAACACGAATAATATTAAAACTGCAGCAGCTCATGCAGCCTGGTGGTTGTCGCCCCCGGCGGTCTTAGTGCTCTTGATTTAACCTCTCATAGGCTTCTATACAATAAAGGAAAAAAAAATTAAAATAATAATGAAATAATATATTAATATGACCGGATTGTATGTATTTGAAATGCATTTGTCTTGACAGATGCAGTGCAAATGCAACGTAAAAATATGTACAAATACTATACGGTATTATAGGTAAGTAGGTACCTATTATAAACCGATTTGACGAAATCTATGAATTTTTCCCATTATACCTCTATATGTATACATAAAATCGATTTCGGAAATATTAACCGTAATATTATTTATTAGTTCTCTACACGTTTTCGGGTACAAGACAGTATTCCCTCCGTATATAGAACGGATCGCGTGTACGAAAATATTCGCTTCGACCACTATACATATTGCATTATTAATAAACACGGCCTTCTTCGGCCACAGCGCATTGGATCCATCAGCCACACACCGTTTTCCGGCGATTTATGTACGTGCGTATTATTGTTTTACCGCGTCTTTGTTTATGGTTGTGGTATGTGGTATTGCAGTGGTTTTGGTTCGCGTGCGGGAAACTTGCCAGAACACGTCGTCGTCATCGTCGTTGGCCGGAAACGTCGGACCGCGGTGTTGTAGTTTCCCGATTTCTCCTTCGCCCTTACACCCATCCCCAAAATGCGACCACTTACACGCACACACACACCGCACACATACACAGACTTTTGCGCGCAGAAGTACGAGTATACTCGCCACTCGGACTCTCGGCAAAGCAATGTGTTTTTAAAAATTATTTTTTTATTATTTAGTTTTACTTTTCAAATATATTGAATTTCATATTCCTAAGCTAAATCCAATTTCAAAAATGTTATATTTTAAATGATTTCAAACCAAGTAAAATAAAAATAAATGTTTCAAAAACAATATATATCCTAAAAATGACTATATTATTATGCACAAAGGAACCTAACCTTATATTATAATATTATATTTAATATATAAGATATAATATTATCCATCGCGATTGAACCATATAATATGTGTATATGTACACACAATCATGCCCCCCTCATTATTTATTTGATAACACGCAGTTGTTCAAAATTAAATTTTCTGTATTTTTAAATATACTTAAAGGCCATATATTCGAATACTTGACATTTTATATTACCACTTAATGAGTGTATACTGTAGCGATACAAACTTTCTATATTTCAAATGAGAGCCACCCTTTGAAAATTTCAATTTAGGTATCTACTATCTATATAGGTAGAGATAGAGAGAGATCAAATTTCGAACGATCAGCCTCTGAGTTATCAAAATGTATAATATATTATGTTATAAGCAATAGTCCATGGTTTAACAAAAATAAAAAATAGATTTGATACATGTATTGAATCTAGTATTTTTTATACCTACTAGCTGCACTTCTTTTACGAATTATAAAATTTTGATAGATTGGTATTAATTGCTATCACTTTCAAATAGTCGTAGCCACCCTCATATTTTCCGAACGCATTTAATTCTATGTACATAATGTTTAATAACTGGAAAGCTACTTTATTGTTGATTTAGATACATTAAAATTTAAAATTGTAAAAAAAATTATCTGCATTATTATTAAGAGTAAAAAGAGGGAGGGGGTCTCACTTTAAACAAAGAAGTTTGTATCACCCCAAGACACTACTCAAATGAACAATAAATATCATGTATTCAAAAATACGGCCTTTAAGTGAATTTCAAAATTTCAAAAATAGATTTTGTACAGCCACGACATTATCAAAGAAAAAAGCAGTTGGGCATGATTGGTGAATCACACACCATACCTATTATGCATTGACTATTGATCCATATGCGGTGCAAACAATCTTTTGTTCTAGCATGGTTTAACGATGTCATTATTTATTACATTACGATTTTTTCGTCCTTATTTTATTTTCTGTATAAGAGTATGTATAATATCTTTTCTATGAGTGTAAACCTAACCTAACCTAATACCTATGTTTGTGCTTATATTTTGGCATATTTTTATACCTGTGGCTTTGTTCATAAAGTGTTGATCTTCTTGTTTATATATCAACGAATCACCTATATTAGATTTTGATTGGAGCGATATTGTAGGTATTTGTTGTACAATGAGGAGTGTTATTTTTATTTTCGAGAGTCTGCCGTCACCTTTTGAAGTAGTCAAAGTCATTCGTGGTGTCTGGTAATGAATAGGGTCTAGTTAATAATTTTGAAAGTCAAAAGTAAAAAAAAATGTCTAATACTTTTCAAAATAATCCTAGAATTGAATTCAATTCAAATTTAACAATTAATTCATTACAGTATAATACGTACTCAATACGTACCAACGCAACTGTACAGCAGAGCGAGATGGCCGTTTTTTTTAATACGGTAATAAGACTTTAATATATACAAGATAAATAGTTGGCTTTTTTTAACTTATCGAAATATAAATTAATTACTTTTCTAGTTGGAAATGTTTTTACGAGGGGTCGTTGATAATTACACAATTTTGCGTGTTTGAAACCAACTGCATTTGTTAGAAACATTATATATATATATAATATATAATATACTATATACATAAGCTCAATATTATACGGACCTTGGAATAATAAAATTAAACTCCAAAAACGCAAGGAAAGAGTAATATAATTAGGGCAATAAACATTTGAAACAACGAAAAACGCACGTTTAAAAGTTTATCGATGTAGAATGTTTCGATAGGTGAAAATAGTATAATTTAACGAACCCAATAGCGACTTTTGTATGGCTGATCACGTTCGTCAATCCGTCCATTCCATAAGCTAATCAAATAAGAAAATATATTGTAAATATTTATATTTTATGGTAGGACAATTTGGAGAAAACTTTATTCAATATTTATTTTGTTCATTTTTATCAATGTTTTACGGTTAACTTTTTTTTTATTCTACAAAGTAACAACCAGTGTTGTATAAAGATAATTTTTTAAATATCTAGATAAAGATAAAAGATAATTACTAGAATAGTTGTCTAGATGAAGATAAAAGATACATAATAATTTAATTATCTAGATAAAGATAAAAAATCAACATTTATTATCCAGATAAAAAAAAGTATATTAGATAATTCATAATATTATGTAACACATCTTAATTTCATAACAGTTGTGAATTATGTAACCTTACAAGTCAATTAAATGTTATTTCAAAAAATATGTTTTTAAATTAAGTAAAGGGCAATTTTAAAAACACCATACAATTTGATGTCAAAAAACAAAACTTCAAAATTATTTCGACTTGAAATTTTCTTTATATCTACATATATTATGTTTTTTTCATTATTGTTTTACCTAATGAACACAATTAAAACTATTCAAATGCATTAAATGTACAGCCCCAAACGGTTAATATTAATTAAACATGCGTAACACAAATATTTAAATCATATTATTATGATATCGGTTTAACGTCGATTTTCGTTTAAATTTTCTATTGTATTTTTGTTTGTACAATGCTGGCAATGCTGTAGCTGACAGTTGTTGCAGTGGCATCGCAAAAATATTATTCAAAACATTCGGATCGCTTCCGGGTATTTTTCATAAAAACCAAATATTTATACGGTTAAACGAAATAATTTATAATAATAATTATTCTTCGGTAAGTGCCTACCTATATTATTTGGTCAAAGTTTTACACGTTGGTTGATGTGTGATCGTAAAACCGTCCGTTGTTTACATAATAATATGTGATAGGTATTTTGAATTCCTAGATTTGTGATTATATACGTTTGTACTGGGTGATTATTTTAACAGTAAAAATTATCCATCTCGCAAAACAGTTTCGAAAATATTTTGTTTAATTTATAACTTGAAATAAACACAAAACAACATATTTTTTAAAAACTATTTAGGTATATGTTTTTTATTTACTTTTTAATTTCATATTCCAATGCAGAATATTTTTCTGAGGATTTCGATTAATATAATTCGAATTACGAACGACTGAACGTATACTCAGTTATTTACCTATTGTTCTAGTTATAAGTTATATCCTAGTCATTTTTAAAATTGTAATCATCTGAGTGATTTATCAATATTTTATGGGGTATCCCGTGCGCGGTGACTCTTTGCACGATTCATCAAATAAGTTTTAATAGATACACTTATTAGGTTATAATCTACTTATACGTTTGAATTTATAACTAGGAGAGTGTTCTGATTATGAATATCTATGAAATTAAAAATAAGAAAAATAACACAACAGTTGATGACGATAAAAATAATAAAAAATACAAAATAATTTTGTTTTGTAACGATTTTAAAGTATATTATATTTTTTTTTTTTATTAAATAAATCTATTTATTACATAATGAACAAAGAGATTTATCTACCTTCCAAAAGCGGAGCTTGTGTTGAAGGTAGAGAGCAACAATTTACTTACAAATAAAAAATATTGATATATGAATATAAATAAAAATTAGAATAATACATAACAGAATACACAGTAACTGCTTGTAAAAATATTATATGACTATCCTATAAGTAAGATATTTTATTCAGTTATTAATAGTTATTTTAACATTTTTCTGTTTGTTAATTATATTTTTTTTAATAATAACAGGTATTGAATTAAAATAGTTAGGACCCAGGTAGTCCACAAATTTTTGACCAAAAGATTTTTTTAAATATATCACATTAACATCGTATGCTAAATGTTCCCTTTTTGCTTTTTGCTTTTTCATTATTTTTATCTCTCCAATAATCTATACTTTTACCTACCCATAAAATAGCAGTTTTTTTAAATAGTAGGTAAATCTACAGGTAATACATTAAATAATTTAAAGTTTTGACTTGTTGATCCTTCAAGAGTATGTTTCTGCAGACATATTCGAACAATTTGTCTTTATTGGATTAATAAAGGTTTTTGAGCATTAGCAGATAGGCCTACCCAAATATGGAGACCATATTGCAATAATGATTGATATAATGCAAGATATACTGTTCGAACAACTTGTATTGGTACTACCATTCATAATTTATAAAAATTATAACTTATAGTACGTAAACACATTACTAAATTATTCACGTGCAGATTCCATCTTAAATTCTTATCAAAAATTAGACCTAAATAACGAATACTAGAGACCCTTAATAACGTTTTACAATTTATATCACAACATGGATTATTATTTCACAGACATGAATTTTTAATGTATCAAAATTGTTTTCTCTATCATTAATCATGAAGTTCATAAACATCGTTTTTTTATAATTTATCGATAGTTTTTTATGGTTTATAAAATCGACTACTCTTTTAAGCCCTTCAGCAGTTTTAATACACACATCAACCCATGAATTTCCTGAGAAAATTATTATATATAATACAATATTATATAAGAAAATAATACATTTAAAAACTGCATACTTTTCTAGATAATCACTTGTGTATTATACAACTATATAGTGTAACTTCACACAATCGCATTAATACTACCGTCGCGGTCATTTTTCGGACTACCCTCGTGTCCTGCAAACTATTATAGATATTTTGATAAATTCGGGTTGGCGACTTTTTTTTTTCGTTTCCTCGTCAAAACGGGACTTTTACATAAAAAAAAACCTTGTCGCCGACCGACGTGCACCTTGCGCGTGGGGAAAACCAATACGCGTTTCGAGAGTCGGCCCTTGCCTTTTCGCTAAGCCTCTCCCGGCGGTATACATAATAATATACGGCACGTAAACACACGCACAACAGTCATATGGTACCCGAGATTTCTATCCAGAATGGAGCTCCAGTACGGATCATAGTGGCTTATATATTGTACGCGTGCGTGTGGGTGTGAGTGTGGGTGTGAGTGTGGGTGTGTGTGTGTGTGTGTGTGTGTGTGTGTGTGTGTGTGTGTGTGTGTCGCGATACGTGTTTAAAAAAAATCCCCTTTATTTACCCGTCATATGCCTGCAGCCTGCTGCTGTATAGTTACGTACTCGTGTAATAATAATATATTGTAATTTGTGCGGTTTACCGCGGCTCATAAAATGGCCGAGAACGCTCGTATAAAATAATAATAGCTAATAAGTGTAATATTATTATATTGTTATGTGATCGCGCAAGGACAAAATATGTGCGACTCGCTTCCCCCGCGCTTAAAAAGGGATTACCGCAGAGTCGGAAGTCTCGGCGGCGGGTCGTACCTATATATTGGTTGTAACTTGTAGTTACAGTATATATAGGCATTATAGTTTAACAGTTAAGGTTGTGAAGTTTTCTGCTTGCGCTCCCACACTCTACAAAAACAAGTTATCAACACAAATAATTCTCGTTTAAGTTCAACAGCAGAATATCGCATGATTATAATCTGCGGTTTGTTGGTTTTTTTTCTTTTCTACGCAGCCCATTATTAAAAAATAATTTTATTAATTTATACACACAATGTATAATTCTTATCTTAAATTTAATTTTAATTGAGTTTACTAAATTGACTTTGATTTGAAAGCTCGATCAGTTACCACCTGCTACCCGCACCCACCACCCCTTTTCTCGCGAAACCCCACGACCCACTTATGCCACAGTCACCCGATATAATAAATTTACATTTCCCAAAAAAAACTTTTGAATTCAACTGTACAGAGTGTCTACGGATATTATGTATAGGCACAGACGTCGTGAGTCGCGGAGAAACTTTACCACAGCAATGTACAGTGTTATTAAACAACTAAGGTAACCTACTATATCTACTCAATTACCTTAGGTACCTTTATTGCTGTATAATATTTTACATTTTGGTCGTGGACTTTTCAGCGGATTAGATTCGAACGATGTCCTGCAGGCGTTCCGCTGTTCTCATTCATATTGCTAATACAAAATCTTATATTATTGTAGTAAATTACGCAATATAAAATAATATTTTGATATTTCAAAAAAGTCCATAAATTACTGCGACGAGTCTGTCCGCAGATAAATTGGTGATATGCTCTGACTATAACAGCCATTGTTGTTAAGCGGCGAGTGGTGTGGAGAAATCATTAAAGGAGACTTTGGATATAAGTGGAACGAGGTGTCATTAATATTCCGGGACATATTCCCTTTTGATCGTCCGCAATACTACTTTAAAATATTGCGATTATAATATTCACATAATCACACCGCAGCGAGACGTAATAATATAATAATAATATATGCTTAATATTATGTCGTATACGTGATGACATTTTGCGTGGTTAATCTTTTCGTTGTTCTAACTCATCTAGATAAACGCTTAACGTGAGACTCGCATATAAGACTTAAGCGTAACACAGTTAACTATGGACTCCGCTCATATAAGTCCTCTCTTGTAATCCAAACTGTCTCCATCCAATAAACTCAGCATATTACACATATGAAGAATTTGACTCACGTATCAAATATACATGGTCTTCAATTATAGGATTCCGCAGAATCCTCTAATATTGAAACACTTCAGGCATTACGATTTACGGTATATCTCTTCGCGACAAATAACAACATCGACTCCTTGGTATTTCATCAACAAAAATCTTCTTAAGTATCTAAAAATTCCTACCATTAATCAATTAGCCTACAGATATTATATTGGTCTACATTTCATACTAATTTTAAATCTCATATTGATTCAATAGTTCAACAATTGTCATCCAATTCACTTCCCATCCAACGGGCAATGTATATAGAAGATTAAAAAGATAGACCAAACTAAGAAAAAAAACGGTAATTATAAGGTAGAAAAAATCTAGTGTGGTACTGCTCAGTGCCTATAAAATAAAAATATTAATATTTCTCTGCGTTGTTACAATATTATATGTCACTTATTGTACACTGTAATATATTGTATACTTACATAAAATCTTTCGTGATTTCATACTACCATACCCACATTATAATATTATGTAAACAGGATGAATCTGCAGGAAGAAACTGCAAACTGATATCAGTTGACAAATCCTCCAGATACACCCTGTAAGTGTATTATGAGGTAGGTACTTATATTGCTACAGTTTAGTCAAAAAGCCGCCTCCGTATAGCGGGAGGTCACATCCCCTCCGTGTTTTGAGGGGGTGCGGATGTTCGTATACTCGCGTATATTATAGTGATATATGGGACAGGCTAATGTCTTCTTTTTTTATATAATCGTCGCACGCGCATGCTGCATTGTCTGCAGCGTTCGCGCCAAAAGGGTAGGAAGTACATGGAAGTCCCCTACAGTGTGCATCAATAGGAGCTTTCAATATCTAGGCAAAATCGCTGACGGATCTAAAATTCAAATGCGCATTTAAACTTCGACGTATCTATACCATTAAAATATACGGATTACGCAAAATTATAATATTATTTATTGGGATCTAAACGATATCGCCGCGTTCTAGGAATCATACCTTAATAATTATTATGTGAAATCGCATAGTAGTCTAATAAAATAGAGAATTTAAATATTATTATTGTTTAACTTTTAAGAGAAGTCGTGTACACTGCAACTTATCGTGTATCTATCGTGTCGAAAATATCCGGATCGCTACTAATAACGATTTGTAGATGGAGATTTTTTTTTTATTTTATTTTAAAAGTTCTTCGGATGGTTCAACTGCCGCTCCTTAATTTTTTTTTTAGAACATCCCGCCAAGTACAATCGATCGGCTATTCGTTTTCATTAAAGGGGTGGGTGAGGTACAGTATCCATTTTCCCAACCCCTTCTTCTTACAGTCGATACACCTTCTGGTGCTTTTTAATTGTATATACATATTTTATGTGTGTGTGTGTAAAGTGTATACAACATATATATATACATTATACAATATACATGTATAGCAGTATTATATCTGATTGAGTACACGTCAAATAATACTTTGCTTAGCGATCTCGTCCCGTCTCCGGAATAACGTTCGCAAATTCATTAAAAATACGGTCATACTCAATCGGTTTGTATAAATAAATATTTTCAAAAAAAAGATAAACAGCTTTCGGCCGTGAAAATAGTATACAAATAAGATGAATTCATAATATTTAATCCTTTACTTTTGTTTACTCACCGAAAACGTCTTCCGATAAAATAATCGAATACTTAGTATAAACATTTACATTGTATTATGCGCAAAGTTTTAAGGGCCTTAATTATTTGCTTGAGGTCGTTATACAGATATCCGTACCAAGCACCGCGTTATAATATTGACATTGTAGCGAAACGAATATTACGTATTATTATTGTATTCAGTACGGCGTCGTGCCGTGACCAATAATTACATATTATTTCAAACTTACAAATATAATATATACTTTCAACTTTTTTCAATAAATCGGTCAAATTATTTGTAGCTGATTATATTGGGCGTTTATATAAGTATAATATAGATACAAAATTATTTTGTAACAGCTAATTAGTATAGTCGAGTCCAAAAGTATGAGGAATCCGATGGTTTTTTATTATAATAGCCATCTTTAGTATACTTTAACACTATGTGAATATCTAAAAATACACTTTTCGATTAATCGTTTCGAAATTAAGTATAAAATCGAAATTATGGTTTTGTTATACATACTGAACTTTGAATCTATTGAACCTTTACAAATTTGTGTTATTAAATACGAAAAGTGCGTGAGACCCATCTGCGGTTGACAGTTGTGAGAAGTTTGAATTTTTATAACTAAAACCGATGATAGGTTTTTATTTGTTAAAATATTAAAAAATATGACCGTACGGTATTATATTATAGCTGTGTATCGTCGTTTATACGCTTAGAAAATTACCATGAAACCGTCGAGACGCGACCACCACTACCACCCTGTGACCTATTTTCCTGTACTTGGGTATAAAATATTTTTTTCGCCGCAAAAGGTTAAACGCAAAATTAAATATCTAAAAATAAAATAATATGATCAGGCCCATTAAACGCTATGCGCGCCGGTTATGCGAATATAAAATATTTATATTTTATAATAGATCGCTATTTAAGTTTTCACTTTTACTTTTCACGGTTTGAATGCTGTGAATGCTCGACCTGCAACGGTAGAGTACCTACCTGTATATAGGTACTTAGGAAGTAAAATGTACAAAAAAACTTGCACACAATATAGATATAATATATATTATATTCCGATCGAACCTAAGCTCCATGGTAAATCAAATTTGAATTCACTTTTCTCACCACTATTGCAGGGTGTTGTAAGACGTCATACCTATAATAATACCCTATGCTGCACTTTAAGAAATCAATCACTCACCGCCAGACTATAATATATTATATTATAATAATAACAATCATAACAAAACTGCTGTCGACAAAAACTTTACAACTCGACAAAGTGTTGGTCTGTGACAAAGCGTAATATTATATATATAACATTATATGTATGATAAATTATATACCTAATCGCGCATAGGTATAATAATATTATTATATTATAATACGATTGCGCGTTTATAAAGAGAGATTTTCGACTAAAGACTTTAAGTTTCGAACAAAGAGCTGCACCACTACTAATATTATACTACGCATATGTAGGTACCATATATCTACACATATACATATATATATATGTATATATAATTATTCGTACTTAAACTTTTATTGTCAGCAACACTCTTTGTCAGGCCGCGGGGTGGGCGTGTGATAAATTTTATGTTTTTTTTTTTTTTTGTTTTTGCTCGGCGCGAGCCAGTCGCGAGGTTTCCGTTTCGCATAAGTCGACCGAAATTATTATTACCCACTCGCCGATCGGTGCGTGTCCCGAGCCAATTTCCCACAAATTGGTTAATTCGGAATAACGCAATCGCTGCCGGCAAATCCACGGGCGACCTCCCGTTACCATTATTGTTATTATTATACCACTGCCACTGTACAATATTATATATTTACGCATTACATAGTGCTTATTGTTCTCGGTCCGGTGCATATTGTAATTCGGGCGAGACCGCGTCGAGCTCGCTGTGATATAATATTATTATTATGATTATTACACACACCTATATTATAATATATAGGTACCGCGCCGCGCCGAGTCGTAAATCGTCGTAAACGGCCTTTTTTGGAATACCGCCCAAAGTCGTCGTCATCGTCGACCGTTACACCTACCCGATTCGACCATTCCGGTGGAAACGGAAAGCGAAAAAAAAATGGGGATACTATCTGCTGTGGAACACAAAATTATATATTATAGCGCCCGCGGTTTGTCCCCGCGCGGAAGTTCGTAAATCGTCAATTATTACAGATCGCGTGTACATGATGTGCGTATACGCCCGTTACCCGGTAATTGTTTGGAAATAACGGCGGTCGTCATCATCGCTTTTAAAGAGGGTATAGTGTTGTATATAGGTAGGCTGCACGTACTACAAAAATGCGGCAGAGGTGGGGAGGAAATGGACCTATAGCAGTGGTGATAATATTATAATTTATTTATTTTTGGTCGGAATACCATTGTCGTCGTGAGAACACCTACATGGAAAAAAAACAGATTTTTTACCGAAACTACACTGCGAGACAGTTTTTTATTTTAAATCTTTTATTCGAATACGACTTTTGCAGTACATACAACGATACATGATGTACTTTGGAGATATCTGACATTTTTAATAATAAATGTAATTCTAATATGATATTTTTTTCTGGTATGAGACGGGTCTGACAAAAATAAAAATTATATCAATTCCAAAAACAGACCAAACATTTTGGAAAATTTTTGAATCAATTTATGGGACTAAACCCCATTTCACTATATTATTCACTGCAACATCCCCATTTTGGACGTCTAAAATCACGATAACTCACAACGTTCGAGTTTCTAATTATGTATTATTATATCTATCTGATTAAATTATAAAAAAATTATGTCTGTTTAGATGACGCTTATTACAACTACTGCACTAATTTGAATCAAATTTTTCACACATATTTCTTAATACTTGGGGAGTGTTTATAACTTCGTTTTTTAATTCCTATAGACTTCTATATAGGGTGACTCACTCAGTCACTCGTGAATTTGTTTTGTTTATACATAGGGTTGCCATCGGTTACTGTCCGCATGTTTATAGCTCTCGACTCAAAAAAAACTTGACCAGTTTCACCAAAATTTCAGAAATTGTTCTTGAAGAAGGTATAGCTTGAAATTATACCGATTTCCGAGCGATATATTAAATCCAACGTGGGCGGTTTGCCCATCTCGGTCGAAATAGTTCGCAAAGCTAGGTACATAGCGACACCGATTTGCTCATGATAACTGTAAACTAAAACTGATGTACACCGAAATAGCACCGTATTTTATATATTATTTTGTTAATATTTTTGCCGGCCAAAGTCTGTGTTATTATTGTTTTAATACGCGCAAAGGAAACAAGTAGAATCGCAATTATTGTTCGAAAAAATATTTGCCAGAACAATTTATTTATTTTTTCAGCGTCGTTAATAACACCGCGGTACTGGTAATAACCAGAGACCGCTGTTGCGGTGGCACAGACGTTGCGGGTCTTGCAGCACAACAACATAATAATATACGAACCACGCGCGTATATATTATAATCGCACCGAATGATTAAAATGCTTTCCGTGTTGGCGATATAATAATAATAATAATATATTATGCGCGAATATTCGTTGTGCAGCGGCGAGCGATGTTAAAATACGAGATTTTTTTCCCTCTTCGTCTTCTACTACTACTACTACTACTACTACTACTACTACTACTACTACTACTACTACTACTACTACTACTACTACTACTACTACTACTACTACTGCTGTCTTCTTCTTTTTTATTTTAATTGTATATATTTGCATATTTTAGCTTTACGCCGGGACGAACGCGGCGCGCGCGTTTAACGATATAATTCCGTAGCATAATAATATTATATACTATATTGTATTATTTCGAGGGGAGGCGGTTTCGAGTATTTATTAAAATAATAATACAACTGCGAGTCTGTTATACACAGTGTCAATAATATGCGTATAATACTATACAAATATATTTAAAATAACATCATTATTTTTCCAATAAAATATTACGTAGAAATAATAAACACCTCACCACACACCAATTTTTTAATTCTCAGTGATTCCCTCAGTGCCATAAACTGCGTTAAAAACAAAACCCACCCCGGTGACATTGCCACCCTCATCCAAAATAAAATTGACGAAGGTAAACAAAAAAAAAAACAAATTATACTAACATGGATTCTAGGGCATACCGGTATCTCAGGTAACGAAACTGCGGATGCATATGCTAATATGGCCATCTCCGACATGAACACGCCATTACTAGACTTCATAACCTACAATGACTTTAAAAACTCATTGAAAACATATATTAGAAAAAAATGGCACATATCCTGGAATAGCCAGAATACTAAATTAAACCAGATCAAGTCAACAACTTTCAGATGGGATAATTCCAACCTCAATCGAAAAAAAGAAACCGCCTTAAATCGTTTAAGAATAGGACATACTAGACTTACCCACGGATATCTCATGTCCAATGACGAACCAATTCTGTGAATCCTGCGGCCAACATCTCACAGTCAAACACATCTTGACTGAATGTCATGTTTACGACCAGGAGCGAATGGACCTCAACTTGACCGAAACCCTCGACTCAACTCTCGGACCACAACCTGATGTCCTGATCAGAACAAAAAAACGCTTAAATTTCTTAAACTAACTAATTTAATTAACGAAATATAATTGTATCTATGAACCCTATGTATATTATCTAAATTGTTATTAAGAATTGTGAACTAATGGCCTTTGCTGCCGAGTTGTTTTTAAGATCAATAGAAAAAAAAAAATAAAATATTACGTGTTCCGCGTGGCATTCGACTATCTGTTACAATATTATATGTTGTAATGTTGCACGGGGCTGGACAACTATTAAAATATCAATTGATCATCGATGTGATTATAATATTTATTGACGTTATAGGTAATAATATTATGTATAGTACGTATCGTAAATATTGCGAACGATCAAAAGGTTAGGTGAGGTTAGGTACCTAACCTAACCTAACCTGATCATGTCTGTTCCCCCAGTTACGTAATTTTGGATTCTGAGCGGAGCGATGAACGTATTGATTTTACAATGATGTTTAGTTTATTTAATTTTTTCGTCTGAAGACACTTTTTCTAGTAGATAAAATGATTTAATCATACACTTTGATAAAGGTTTTTTTTTTATTGGATAACCCGTGGCAACATAGGCCATTGAGTTTGGGGGGGGGGACTGTAGGTTTTAAAGCCTAGGTTTTTTGGCAGAATTTCTAATGGGGAACCCGTAGGTTTCTGCCATGCGGGTGGGGGGATGGCGGCACTTGTTCTCCAGACACCGTGACTTGCCCGAAGAAAAATGCCGCCCGTGGACGATGTATCGAACCAGCGACGGCTTGGGACTCCGTTCCCCCGATAAAGGTTTATTATTTATTGAGTTAAGGCTTCAATATTGATGACTTCAATCTGTGGTGAGGATTTTTCACTAAAACCCGGGTAACCGGGTGGTCACCCATCCGGGAACTAGCGGCACCGGCTGTTTCTTGACTTCAGAACACATTTGTGACTGAAGCTAGACATCGCACCACACCAGGCCACGGATGAAGGTTTTTAGTAGCAAATCGGATCTAATAATTTATTATTAAATCCAATTTGCTTCTATTTGGTTTTTTTAAAGGTCAAAATTGAAAATTCTCAATATTTTTTAAAATAATTGATAAAAACTAAAATAAAATACAAACATCTGTTAAAATAATTGATTGGTCACCTTGAATATCAAAAAGTTCAGTTCACTCAGAATCACTTTTCATCGTGATAAATGATTTATCATTGAATTCAAATTTAACACATCATCTATTGCAGTGCTTATACTCAATGACGGAGTATAACACTCCACAGGAGTGCAACAGAGAAGTTACCAGCTATTTTTCACTATTTATCACGTGAAAATTAGACTGCCCGTTAAACAAATTTTACGGGCTGATAGTTTTAGTTCTCCTTCGATTGATAAAATCCTAATCGTTTTAACTTTTGTGACGTAGATACTGCACTATACAGTGTAGCGGCACACCACGTCTCGAAAGCCACAACACGCTCCGTATATTAATATGACTACAGTTCGTAATATTTTATTAGATTTTTTTTTTTTGTCGGGGAGAATATTATGTTCTGGAACCCTACTGATAAGTATAATAATGTATACACAAAAGACGGGTGGTGGCTTATTTTTTTTTTATCATACATATTTGTAAAAGTCGCCTGAGCATATATATGCATACAATATAATAATAATAATAATAATAATAATAATAATATATAAGCAGACGGGGGAGTTTTTGTCGTCTAGATCGCCGCCGCAGCCGCTACCACTTACCGTAAACATGTCCTCGGTAAAACATACATCGTTACAAAGGAAAAAACCATACGTATAATATAATGTTTGTAATATATTATTATGATAATATTATACGTAACATAATTTATAATAAGTGCATTATATATTGATCATAATATATACGTATTATATATAATATGGGCGTTTATATGTGACACGAAAACCGATGACCGTAATATTGGTAATGTATATAAATATAATACGTATTAGATTTTGAAATCGTGTACAATCATTTCTCAATTTAAAATAGGTATATACCTATAACTACTTATAAGTATTACTATGATAACTGATAACTGATAAGCATTCACAGTTTTCGACTGTAGAATTTTTTTTTCAAACCAAACAAAAATAGGTACTAAAAAATAATTCATAAATTACGCAGCTTAGTAATTATTGATTTCTATTTTTTTTTTAATTTAACATACCTAAATTAATATGATTAAATAAAAAAAAATCATAATCTGTTACATTATGATTGTATACATCTGAAATGTGGTACTGTCTATACAGGTGTTTTTTTTATAGCTGTGTACGATGTGTAGGCAATGTATTTTTAATTAATCGAAATAGTTATAACTTATAACACTTAAAACAAAGACGGTAAAATAATTCATATTGGGATGTGTCATCGGAAATACGTATCTACAGACATTTTTGACTGGTGCGGAGTAGAAAATTATAATAACGCCACCTTGAAAAACTGTAATTGTCCATTGCTATTAATAATACGATTATTATTAGGGGCATATTATTATAAAGCTAAGACAGTACAACCCACAAGCAATGTGATAAATTATATCTGTTAAATCGATTTTAAATATTATGATATTTTAAAACCAGAATAGACAAACGTCAAACCCTCAAAAAAAAAATTGTAAGATAACAATATTTTAATTACTATTTTCACAATTCCGAACTCCAATAAATACACGATTGTTATAGACTATAGTTAATATTTGTATTATTCGATTTTCATACACTCAATATACATGTTCAACTGATAACTTAGATCTAATTATTTTAATCTCGCAAACATTTTTTAATTATAATTTATTATCTGTTACTATAAAATCGTTGACATATTTCGAAAAGTTACCCATGTCGCGGGTATAAATTATTGCGTGTACACTTGTACAGAAATTTAGTTATAATTTACTATATAATTCATTATATTAACAGAGATTTTAATTTACTTTGCATAATACGATGTACATCGTTATTAATTTTAGACAGACTTTTTAAATTATTTTTTTATCCTCGTTCGGCAGACATGATAATACCTATCACAAACACACTGAAGCAGTCGACGCGTTGATCAGATAAAAAAATTATACATCGTCCACGTCATCGGATGAACAGTATCGTGACGTCATGACAGTCGTACATACATGTTAAATATATTATAATTAACTATTAAGGCTGGGAACGTAATGTCGGAAAAAATGCTAAAAAATTCAAAATAATGTACCTATAAAATGCACTTCAATAATGAAGTTAATCGATTTGTTAGCTACCTATACTAATGCTTTTTTTTATTTTAAACAAGTTTTAAATCAAACAATATTATATTTTATTAAATTTAAAAAAAAGTTTTGCAGGACTGCACAATTCCTATTCTCTTCTACGAAGTCTTTAGATCTGAAAAAAGCAGAAATTATTTGCCGTCTCCATTCTTAATCTCGATTTTTACATTGTACCTACGGATCCGTTTGAAAAATTATGATCAACAAAAGATTAGATGAAAGCCTTGTTATTGCGATTCAAAGTTACTTATTTAAGTAAAAATCTTAAAATTAAAATTAAATAAAACGGGAGTTAAGTGTTAAATGTCCTTAAAACCCTGAAATTCTCTAACAAAATTTTAAAAAATCACATTAAAAACAAAAATCATCAAAAATGCAGATTAAAAACTACTTATTTTGATTCAAAAACACATGAACTGTTTATTATGTTATAAAATGAACATCGCGTAGCTTCATGCATCGAAAACAATGCAAAGTGCATCGAAATACCAGCCCTACGCAGTTATAATTCATAATACATTTAGTACGACCAAGTACGCGCTCCTTACATTATGATAATAATTTATTTATTGAATTTTCTATTCTGAACCGATTCACGCGGTAGAGGACTGTGGAGCACCACATCAGCTGCATTATAATAATAATAATAATACAGTTGTAGCCGTTCTAACAAGCTCTCCCGCGGCGTTTTTTAGACACTCGACAGAAGCACACGCAGACAGCCATGATGTAAAATAAAATACGTTGGAGTGTTCCGTTTAGCGCAAACCGTGTCACTCCACGCGACACACTTAATGTGCGACCTTCCACGTCGCAAACGATGAAATAATAATAATAAGCGCGTCGACTGCATCCACGGGAAGTTACATCGAGATTTGAAATCTCAAAGTACAAGTATATATTATTATTATTATTTTTAAAAATAAAATAAAATAACCTTTTTCCGTACAAAAGTCATTAAATTGATTGGTAGTAAAAGTTTATTCGCGTTACGACTTTTTCCCAGGATATAATATAATATTACACACACACAATACATATATGATACGCGCGTATAAAACAGTCATTTATATCAGTTCGGTTTTCTACACTCGATCACTCTCCACCCGCGCCCCGCCGCAACTCTTTGTGCGCAGGCATTCTCATAGACCGTACTATATACAAATGGGTGTGTGGGTGCGTGGGTGAGAGAGAGAGAGAGAGAGAGAGAGCGCGTAATGGTCTTTGATTCATAACCGCTTCCTCTTCATATATATTCTGTTCCCCGCGAAACTCGCGTCGAAGAACCGGCGAGGGTCCGCCGCGCCACTGCGCTCTTTCTTTCTACTCCATCGGATCCACTAATATTATATATACGAATCTTCCGCCCACGCACGCACCGGGACTGGAAATTTCCGGAAACGTCGTCAAATAAGTCCATACAATTCAGCGCAGGGCACCCCCCCCCCCCTGCCCCCTCAGATGCACACCCGCCAATTTGCCCTTTGGTAGCCACTTTGAGACGTCCGCCGCGGATAACTCGAATAATATAATTATTGTTATTTCCAGGATCTGTATACCTACATTATATAGTATTATAATATTATACTCACCAAAGAAACTTTATTGACGATTTTAGAAATGAATAAATTCAGTATCTATCAATACGCATAATAAAGTAATAGTCAAATCGGTATATTATATTATATAATAGGGTTGAGTATAATGTTAGCGTAAAGTATAATATTATACCGTATATACAGGGAAGCAGAGTTGTATAACCGATAATGTCATAAAGCCATAAAGAGGTACGTTATACTATTATTACAATAAAACCACTAACCACACACATTATAATGGCGTTAAGTTCGCTGCATGTGCTCGCGTATTGGGCGGTACATCAATATTTTTTAGTATTAGGTTATAATATGTGAATTTATAACGAGTTTGTCACATCACTACAACGTATTGTTATTATTAAAATTAGCTGTGTAGGATTTATATTTTATATAATATATTATAACAGCCACGTTGGTATATACATTGAATACGTACATTACGTTTTACTCCATAATATTATGATGCTTGTGGGTTTTTCGTGACTCGAAGTTTTGATTAAAAACGACTTATAAGTTTCACGCTTAGTGTTATTATATTATCACTGCGTGCGATTCTCGATATTGACACATTGTGCTACACGCACTCATATAATATATTATTTAAAGGTTGACCGTAGTTTTAAGTCGTATTAACTTCGATAGTACTACAAAAACTGATTTACCAAAAAAAAAAAAATGAATAAACAAACGTTCTTTTTGCAATACAACCCTGCACAGTATATATTTGAACAGTCCTTGGCGTTTCCAATACAAATATAAACGCCGTCGTTTTGTCGACCGTTTGATTTTTTCATAATAGTTTCTAGAGGTTAAGTTTTTTTCTCGCTCTCTGTCTCTTTCTTTTTCGAGGAGTTATTATGTTATTTCCGTAAGAAAGTCCTATTGAAATCGCAGTATACATCATAGTAAAATGTAAGCTTTTAATTTGATTAAAATCGTATATATAGTATAAATATTTTATTTTTGTAATCGTAAAATATTAGAGTGAAAAGTTTCTTTCATGTCACAGAAGAAGACTTTTGTCATTATATTATATGTTATACGCCGAGAGCTTTACTTTCGTAATACGAATTTAACTGCAAATTAAAAATATATTTATGGCTTTATTAAATAGTTTTCATAACTCAAATTTTTCATCAACCAATATGATAAATTTATATTATATAATGCGTTAATAGTTAATAAATATGTATATATTTCATATAATATTTATTTTAATTTTTTATTGATCTTTTTGTAGCTTCGGCGACGGGGGCCATTAGCTTTTAACATTGTTACACTTGTACGTTAAATTAGTTTTTGGGTGACAATTTGGTTACAATTATGGGGGGGACTTTGTGACTTATGACTAAATGTTTTTTAAATATATTTTTAATTTTGGTGGTACTGAGGAATGACATAACTTTTTCGGGTTGACAGTCGGGACCAATTATTTCGTATATGTTCGTCGGTAAATTGAGTTTTTCCCTTTCTTTCATATAATATTATATATATTAATAAATGCAATATACATCATAGGAATATTGAAATTAAATATTGTCATATTATATTAATATACCATATATTTTAAAGTTACATTTTGAAAATGATTTTATTTTTTCGACGAAATAAATAATAATATTATATAGCTACAATAGTATTCGAACATCGTCGAGACTTTGGTGCTAGAAAAAGCACGGTAAAATATATTTGTTCACAATGCAATAACAACGATCATGATGACATAATCGATATATTATCCCATTAATCATGAATATTTTTCGACGATAACGAACGAATCACGTGGGTCTTTCAATCAAATTCTAAACATCACAGCCGTCCGTTATCGGGGATTGATTAATACGAGTATAATATTATAATAAACCGTCTGCAGATTTGCAGAGGGGCGGTGTTAAAACGGCTCTTGCAGCATGCATCGGAATTAAAAAACGGTCACGTGCACAGCCGAATACGACGTGTGTGGTGTAGGACTGCAGCAGCAGTCGAGTACGGTGACCGGGGTGGGGGTGAACCAAGGGTTGTTGTCGGGGTTCGCGGTGAAGATCGGTGGGAATAGAAGGGGCGACAGACAAGCGCATAATATATGAAAAAACGTCTCGGGCGGCATTTGAGTGTGTACTCGAGAGCAATAATAATCAGCCCTTCGGTATGCACGCCGTCCGTGTGCGGGTATATAATATATATATAGTATGTAGGTGAAAGAAAGAACGAGGGGGGGTGGCGTTTTCGGTAAAGGAGCTCGGAATAAAAAAAATGTATAAAATTTCTCGTTTTTTCTAAATATATATATATTATTTTTTAATAAGGCGTGAAGACTGCATTCTCGCGGGTCGCCCTGTAAAGTCGGAAGTCTGTAGAAATCCATTGTCGTCGTCGCTAGAGGTGCGGTAAACCGCGTGCTGCAGCAGTTTGCGGTATATAATTTAAGCTCTGGCGTTGCCCTTTTCGATGTTTTTCCTCACACACACACACACACACACACACACACACACACACACACACATAATATGCGCGTTATGCGAAACGGCTGCACAAACGCAACACAATGGATGTGCGCCCGTACGGTGAAAACTCCGCGGAGGAAAAGCCCTCGTGTCCTTTTATTATTATTATTTTCCCCGAGACGATGTGCTTATGACATATTTATTGCCGAAGACGAAAATGCTCGCGCAGAAATATGCGCGTTATTTTTTTATTATATATCATCGAACCACGCGCACAAAATTCCTACCTATAAGTCGTATATATTACGCATGTATATATTATTATAGCCGGTATGCGGCGCAAGCCGTGATTGAAAACCTCGCGTCCGGAGACCTGCAAGTAATAAATATTATAATATTATGTAAGACCGCGTGCGAGGATTTCACAGGTTCTCCGGAATACTAGGTTTTTGGGTCTGAAAATCCGACCGGTATCTGACCTATATATAGGTAATGATATGACATAATATCAGCTATCGGGATAGTCGAATTGCACTTACTACCTAAAAAGAAATGGTCAAATATCACTTGGGTTCAAAAAAGGTAATGGTCGAACTGCACTTGGGCTCAAAAAAGGTATTCCAACAAAAATATCATGCATTTGAAGGGGTTAAACGTTTATAAAACACTCATTTCCCTTCCCACTTACAGGCTTAGGACTGACAATGATTTTAATCATTGGCGTGGTTAAAAATGATTGTTTTATACATACCATTTTATATAATATTATAAAATATACATATATTAAATCATCAAATTTTATTATAACTTTTTTTTTATTTTTATAACTATTTTAATAATTTCTTGTCAAATATTATTCATTTTTTTTTTCATTTTTTATAATTTTTTTCATAATTTTTTGTAGTAATAACAAACAGCATTCAAAAACTCTAGCCTGGTAATACCCTTTTGAGCATATAAGTTAATGTATTTTTCTATATAATTTTTTTTATATGAGGCGGGAAAAGTCCATCGTTAGAAATATAATTATCAACTAAATAGTCACTAAATTCTCGAACAGCGTGGTTTTCTGGGATAGGTTAGGTTACCTATAGGCTAGTTGACATAAAATCATCTGTATAACATTCACCAACTTCCACTGAATATAAAAAACTTAAACCAAATATATTACGCAGCCATTTTCCAGTTTCTGTTTTAGATTTGTATTCTGTTGCAAGTCCTAAATTTTGAATTTTACGATACCATGATTGCGATAAATGGAATTTACAATCTATTATTCTACATAAAGGAAACATTTCGTGGACCGCATTATGGATTGCTTGTTTAAAATCTGCTACAAATAAATTTGGCATAAATATTAAACCAAATTCATTACACTTTTCAGTTATTATTTTAAACATATTTTTATACGTTCCTATAGTTTTATTTGGAAGCAAAGCAAAGATAAATGATACATAATAATTATTGTGAACTGTATGCAATGTGAACATTTGATAAAAAAAATTTGGGCAGTGTGAAAACGTGCCATCCACAAAAACAATCATTTTTTCACATATATATTTTAAATTTGTTTTGGTTTAAAATATTATAATGTTATATTCAGAATTGTTATCTAGTAAAAAATCTTCATCAATATTTGTTTTAATTTGTAATTTTTAATAGTTTCATGCGTATCATTAAGAGATTTTGGTAAAATCGGATAGTTTTTTCGATGTTCATGATAAATATTTTTCGTATTCGATTTATGTCGTTACTATTTAACGATTGTGTTAATTCTATTGGAGCGTTGACAATTTCTTCCCTATTCATTTTCAATGGTCTATAAATACCTTGGTCAGCTGCTTTTCTCTTTTCTGAATTTTGAAATAATTTTTCGAGACAAATTACGAGGTTCTTCGTGTTCACGCGTTAACTCACATCGAAAAATAACTGTAGAACTTTCATTAAGATACAGTTTTGAAAGACAACCACGATGGATACAATGCCATTTAACACCATAATTTACATATTTTTCTTCGTAAAATGTATATTTTTTATACACAATTAATTCACAGCCTTGTTCACTTTTAATAATTTTTAAATCGTCCATACAGCGACGTTCAAGTGTGTACTAGTTGTAGTTTACACAGGTCTACATAGTACGCGGTATAAAATGTAAGTATTAATCTCAACTTTTACTGATATCTATTTATTATCTGGTTAGGTTAGTTTCTTTCATCGATTTTTGGTGACAATAATTATCTACGTTATATAAATTACATTTACGAACTAATATATAAAGCTATTAAATATGTACATTGTACACCGTAGCGTTCGTAATATGTTTAACGTTTTCCAGTTTCCACTATACACGTTCGACTCGTAGCAAGTAAAAACACATTCTGCTATGTCTAACAACACGGTAATGTTACACGGTATTAATATGCACTTATGCACGTACACGTGAACGTTCATAGTGACCTTAAGGCTTAAATTTTAACTCTTTATTTTGAACGAGTGCAGTTCGACCACTACCTGCTTTTTACCCAAGTGCAGTTCGACTCAAATAAGTGCAATTTGTAATAACTTAGAAATAGATAAAATAAAAATACGAATATAAATACGACTCCTGTCGATAGTTATATTAAAATAGATGTTAAAATAGTAAAATTAAGCTATTACCTTCCTCCAGGTGTTCGGAGGGCTCTCGAGATCGTGTATTCGAGAATTAGATCAAATACACCGTACAATGTAATTTTATGTAAAAAACACATATAGTGTATTAACGCAATAAATATAAAATATTATATTAAATGCCTTACCTGATTCGCAGTTGTTCGTAGATAATATTGTAGGAGTTTTAGGTTTTAGATAAAATAAAGTACTACTTCAAATACACAAATTGAATTAACGAACGCACTGATTATTGCTTGCATAAGAAGTCCAGTTGTCGCTCGTTGAAATCGGTTTCTTTGGTACTTGAGAGGTTGTTACTTTGGTGGTTGGTGCTCATGCACTGGTTTTAGGGACGACACGGATATGCCGACCAGAGAGTGGTAGGTGGTTTTATCAAACGTTTTTGTATTTCCCCGAACTAGATTTCTCTTCGGCGGCAAAGACCTTTTTGTCGGTGACAATAGTTTTATTGGGGATGACCGATTTCTACGAACGACAGTCTGGCCGTTATTTATTATTCTGTAAGATTTTAGTTTATTTATTATAATGATGTGTGAGCATATCATTACAAATTCGACCATACTCGAGATAGATAACTCCGTCCACGTCTCTCATATTATATACCTATCTATTTGACTTCGATATAGACGGTATCATAGCTGAGGGTATGGTCGAATTGCACTTATTTGAGGTATATAATATGAGAGACGTGGACCGAGTTATCTATCTCAGTGCTGGAAAAACTCGTTTACTTTACCGTTATTATTAGCTATAGTCTGGATACGCATACGACGTCAACCCGTGAGAGTTGACTTTATAGATTTTAAAAAAAGGAAATCTTCGTTCGCCAAGCGCTGAAATATAATATAATATTACGAGACTATTATTGTGAGTCACTAGACGACTTTTATGCATCGTATACGTATGTATAGACATTAACGTACCGAAAAATAAAATACATATTTTAAAATGCTACTATGGTAGGAGTAGTACAATTATAGTATCTATGTTCGGCAGTCGGCAGTTTGACAAAAATATGACGTGAAGAAATAAAAACGTATCGAAAATGATATATTATTAACGCTATATGAGTCATACGGTCAGTGACCAGCTGTGTGTAATACTCTAGTGTATTCGTAAATTGTTTTAAATTCTATTTTATCGTATTGAAACTGACGACGACGACGATGACCGATTTTATAATATTTATATATTATAGTGCTGTTGCAGTTAACTATTATTATATCCTCTAGGTAGTCAACTTAATTGAGTGTTAGGGACTGGTATTTTAGTTTTGTTTATTAGACGCGTACGCACCCCTCACCTAACCTAACCTAACCTTTGGAAACAAATAAAAAAGGGATGCAAAAATGGAAAAAAATGTTCGAACCTAAATATTTAAATATCTTATTGGATGGGATATAATTAGAACGGAAACGCATACATTTTTTTTTTTTTAAAGAAGAAGGACCCTGTTTCCCGGCGCGCGGCGCCCCCTACTAAATTATCACGCCGACATTCCACTGCTAAAGCAGAGACTTGGCAAAACGTTATTATAATAATATCAGCATAATCACCAGCATCTATCGCGCAATCGAAGACAAAAAAATATTGTACCATAAGTGTATGACATCACGTTTTCCAGAAACTCCACCCGCGACGAAGAGAAATGTGTTAGTATTTATTCTTAAAAAGCTAAGTACAATGATGTACCATACGGCAACTATATAGTGCGTATGATAATCATCTTAATTTGGCAATCACATAACGAATGCTGTTCATCAAGAGTTTACTTATGTATAATATTATGTATTTATGTACCGCCGCGTGTATTATATAGGCATACCGTACCTTTATTATTATATACTGCAGACTAAGTCACTGGGATAAGCCACCGGCTGGTTAGTTTTTTACCGGCTTTAGCCGGAATTTTAATAACGACTCCTGGGAAAAATTATTTTTAACTCTACGCGCGTATTGAGTTTACGCGTTTATACTATTATTGTATAATACTTATATGTATATTATATTGTGTCCACTGGAAAAAAAATACATATCGCGGGGCGCATCCATTTGGAAATAAATCATTTTTTATATAATTGCACCAAAATGCAGTCGACCATAATATACTCATACAACGCGCGACATTTACGATAGTATTCCTATATAATAATATATACACACTGCACAGTCGAATTGATCGACGGTTTTATGACGCAAATATACCCGTTTTCCTAGTGAGTGACCCCTAATTTTAAATTATTTACACGTGTAAATCGTGTAATATATCTATAATAAATGCATGTCCCTGCGAATTTACTATTCCGGTATTTATAGTCTATACTTTCATAGGCGTGCGCAGACTTTTGGTTCCGAGGGTGCACACTAAAAATTAATGCCCACAATAATTTTGAAAACAATTATAGATACAGACAAATGTTTTAAAGATATCAAATGCACTAAAAATATTTATTTTATTTTATTATTCATTCTAATAAATTAATATTACATAACAATATATAGATATACAATCTTATAATGATAATCGACGTTTAAAAGGAACAACATTTTTGAATTCGTCAATAATTTCATTAATTTAATTTATACTTGATTAATAATTAGGGCCCTTGTCGTTTTTGGTGAAGGGTCCGGGGTGCCCAGGCACCCCCGGCACCCCCTGTGCGTACACGTATGATATTGTAGCCATAAGTAACTCATAAGACTATACGTCATTAAGAAAGGTAGTAAGTATATTTAAGTCTTATATACACATCATTTTGAAACTGCAAATGGTATATTAAACACACATCATCAATTTTAATGTCAACGACTTATTTACACGGTTTGAATTTTAGAATACTTACCTATGTTTAATAATTATATAATATTTTATATTCCATAATATCCATACAACGCGTGACATTTACGAGAGTACCTATATCTATAATATTACACACACACACACTGCCCCAGTGGCGTACGCAGGATTTTTCAATGGGGGGGGGGGGGCTTGAAAATTAGTTACTATTTTATTTTTTTTGTCCAGTCTAATAATTTCAGACGTTTATTTGAGGTATTTTAAAATGATTGTAACTTCTCAACTTTTCTGGTAGAAAAAATGCACTGATCATAAACTTCCCAATGCATGTTCTTGGAAGCAAATTGGATCTAGTTGGTACTTTTAGGAGGTCGAAAAGGAAAATGGTCAATGCTTTTTAAAAAAAATTGGAGAAAAAAATTGAAAATGTATTAAAATTGTTTGGTAACCAGCTTGGTTATACCGTCCTCACTTGGATTGTATTTGATTAATTAAAATTTTTTTTTTATAAATTGACAGTTGAAACTTGATAAATATTTTTTGAAACGAAGTTTTTATGGATGTGCACGATGCGGGGCTAGCCGGAAAAAAACGTTTCCGGCGAAATACTACAATTTATAATATATTAAACAGTTATTTTAGTCAAAACATCCAATTTTTATTCCATCATACGCAAGATATATTATAAATTTTAACATACAACCGTCACTTCAACTTACCGCTCCCGCTTTGTTTTGTTCCATCCTACCGATCGATCTAGTAATGCGATAATACTTTTTAAAACAGATTTGAATTCGTTATTATGTCTACTTGAGATTGGTTAGTCCACTTTTCCCAATTTCACAACCCCCCTCCCCCATTCCCAATCTCTAAAAATGTAGCTTGAATATTTTGAAACTTCGGAATTTTCAAACGTTCATTATTCGAGGTTTATTTGGAATTTAAATCAGAAATCTTAAAATGTGGACTGACCGATCTCAAATAGACATTGTAATGAATTCAGATCAGTTTTCTGAAAAATTATCGCATTATTAGATCGATCGGTAGGATGGAACAAAAAAAAAGCGTGAGTGGTAAGTTGTAGTGACGGTTGTAGATTGATTATATTATTATTATATATCCTACGTATATTGATAATATGTCACTACACTGGTTGAAGCGTTGGAAAGCGACCTATTTTCGTCCAGCGGTCCGTAAAGTGGGAATCCCCATAGTGCCGGGTGAAAAAGTTGAAATCCTCAAAAGTGCTGGTCGCGTATATCACGCGTATTCCATGCACTTTGCACAACCATACACTGAAATCTATACCACGGTCCTTACAAAACATACATTTTTGGTTACATCTTATATACATATTATAATCTCCTTGCATGACACGTAAAAATTTTTATTTCAGGAAATTGTTTTCCTAGAATAATCATTGTTCCATATATCCTTATATAGTGCTTTACCTTAGTCGTGATTACATAATTTTGTGCGTCGCGTTTGGTATAGACTAGGTAATAGAAAACGGGTATAACGCGAGGATTTGAAACAGCGTAATAAGATCTGCATCTTATGTATTTATAATTATAATAATTTATAAATTATAACAATTTGGTGACTTTAACATCAATTTTAATGATAAGAAATGGAAAACTTTTAAAACTTCCCTTATGGACACATTCAATTTACATAATATGATAACCAATCCAGCAGAATCTACAACGAGAGATGACACCATCATCGATGCAGTATTTTCAAGATATTTTAAATTAATTACATCATAAACACACGTATCATATTCAGTTATCACAGGCCTATAATTTCGATTATTGAATATAATTAATATAATAGTAATTAAATATTAATAATAATCATTTTCATTTTCATTTATTTTTCACATTTTCTTATTGATATTTACTTTTATTTTGAATGGTTCCACAAAATGTATTTGTAATCTATAATATTTATTGGAAAACAAACTTCGTTTCTATCGGGTGTCCCATGACAGCACTCACTTTTTTTTTTAAGTAATAATAATACGAGCAATTTGGGGGGGCATTCAGCCCATTAGCCCCCACCACTGCAGACGCCACTGCACTGCACAGTCAAATTGATCGACAAAATATAATAACTATTATAGGTAGTTAATGTATACCTAAATACTCACGAATGTGGGTACTAGCTATTTCGGTATAGTTCATTATATTCATGGGTAACCAATAATTACAAAATAATCGTTACTTATTTAAGCATTTTGAATTTTAGAATATATTTAATACTTACATATATAATATTTTACTTACTTACATATTTTATTATTAAATATAATATATCTTATATTATTTACTTAGGTATTCACTTATCTAAAAGTTTAAAACAATGATATTATTTTGTTCTTGTCAGTTACAAAAATATTTAATATGTTATCACTTATTGTTATTATACATAAATTATAACAAATATAATGAATGCCAGCATTAACATTTTCAGGAATAGGTAAAATGACACAGAACTTTATTTTCAAATTTACAAATTTACTGGCAAATTCCCCATATCTAAAACATGTAAGGTATACAAATAGGTAACGCCTATATTGATTCGCCATGATATACGATTTCGCGTATTATAATAGTATCTGGTACTATAGGTACGATTAGCAAAATTATGTGCTTAAGAAAGTATTATTATTATTATTATTATTATTATATTAATAGGAATGGTGGCGTTAATATATATATTTTTGAAAATTGATATTTTATTTTTCCCTCAAGGCGTCTGATAATTTATTAACAGTCGAACTTTGTACGGTTTATGAATAATTAAACTTCATAGACTATACAATCGAATTTTTGATTACCCATCTATTACCAACTAAATATAGGTACTACATACATGTACGCTTCGTGAACGTAATTTTCTCGAAATTAATTAAAATTTAATCCGGGTGGTGCCGTATATTACATAGTTTTCGTCTGATCCGAAATACCTTCTTTTTTTTATTAATAAAATATTTTTTTCCCGTTCGATCGGTGATACATTTCGTGCGATTATATATTTTTCTCGTGTCCACCGTATCGTATACAGTAAACACGGAATATAATATATTAAATACTTTTCGAACACGATATATGTGTACGAGGGGATATTTTTAAAGTAAACTACATGACGCGTGCTATATATATTGGGAAAATTCAATTTTATTTCGGAGACCGAACAATACACGCGTATTATAATTTATAACCATTCTATGACTAAAGTATGCGTAACCCTTTTTTTCCGCACTGATATTCGTTAAATCGCAGTTTACATTTTAAATTTTTACAATCACCAAAAACCGCTTTAATCTTCGGACGTTTTTGACTATACCGTATATATTATATTTTACATGTACCTTTAGTAAAACGAATATTATCCCGGTAGCAATTTTTTGTTTAAAAATATTATTTTAACATTAATTAATATTATTTGTGATTATAATATTAGTATAACAATGAACATTATTATAATAATATCATAATATTATAATTACAGAATGCTACCTGGTATATTAGTATCCGAAGTTTAAAACCATACGGGAATGCTATATGTATAATATACCTACATTTATAATCAGAGATTTTGAATGCTGGGTTTGTAAAAATTTTATAATATGACACTTATAACAGAGACCTATAACTGCACGGGGTTTTTAAGAACTTTATGTGAGTCTTGAGGAAAGTCGATAGCACCGTCTCTTGCGATAACATTTTGACACGTGAGAAGTTCAAAAGTTTGTCATCATTTTTTTATTTTTTGTTTTGATTCGTGTACCGATTTAATATAACTAGCAGTGTCGGTCTAACGCTTTCCTGCAACTACGCCGCCGTACGCTGCACCCACGAGTGTTCCTATACTATGTATTATATAGTTATAGGTATATACATAACATAGGTACACGCTGCGAATTGGTAACGAACGTCTGAGGTGTATTATATAATATGTTTGTAACATTATACACTTGTTTTAATTAAATTTATTTTCTGAAATTACCGAGACGAAATTAATTAAAATTCGGTCGCCGCGTGTGCGCCAGTCGCGCGCGGTTGAGACGTCGCGGAAATCTTCTTTTATATTATATACCATATACGTAAGTACACCCATGTACTATATAGCAATATATAAGCAATATTATAATAAACACGCGACGTGAATTATACGCTGCACTCGTTCGGACTGATACGATGATGGCTGTGGCAATGTGGCATTGACTTACTCGCACTCTCCGTTGCTCGGCTAACTTTAAAACTGTTTCCCTTTTATCGGGCTTTCAATGGATATAATTTTCGGAAACTTCGCTCGTCTTCAATAGATTGTAATCAGCGATGTTTGCTGCAATCGAAAAATAGTTTTATACAACAATCAAAAGTCGTTGTGCGCGTCTGCAGTGAGCGTGTATTATTGACTTGTATATTATTATTATTACTATGTACGCAGCTCTCTTGAAACTATAAACACGCAAAACGATCGGAGATTCGTATTTTATATTATTGTTATTATTATTATTATAGAAATCTACGATGGAGACTCACGATTTTGCACTGATCGAAAATAATTCACACCAATTCGTACTGAAGTTTTCGGAAAATATAATAAACGGTCTCAGCACGCAGTAGCACTAGTAAAGTATGGTAAGTCGTGACCTACGCGTTAGGGCGAGCTGCAATGCCTGAAATAATAAAATTATTTCCAAATGTTCGTCATTTTGACAATTGTGTAAAAATTTAAGTTTCACACTTATAAACAAAAATAATTGTGCCAATGTATTTTTAAATTTCTCAAAAATCAACTTTTGTTCATTTTAAAAAATATTGAGCATTTATTCTTTTGACACCACCACCACCCCCCCCCCCCCCCCCCCCCCCCCCGGAAATGTTGAATAACATTTTTTTAACCATCGGCGTTGTTTATAGGACACTTTATATATCATTAGATTCAATTTTTTACGAAAACCCCACCCTCAAAGTTGAAGATCAAAACATTTTTTATTTCTACTAAAAAACTTATTCACTGAAAAAAACACACATCTCATTGTAAAATCAATGCATTCATCGCTCCACTCAAAATCTAAATGGTATAGGTAGGTACTTATATTATTACGACTTTTTTCGTCGTTACCCACACCCAAGTCCTCGAAGGTAAGTACTAATCGTCATTACCACGGTTAAGTTGAAAATAATCGCCATAATATTTGTGTCCCCATGTGTATACAAATTATATTTCTATTATTTATGTGCAGGCGATACAGTAATATCGACGTAATAATAATTACCCCGTAATACCTATAACCTATACATAGTAGCTGGATATTATAATTACATACAAATTCTTTCGAACGTTATAATATTCAATGCCGTCATAGTAACCACCGATGTACCATTGTATACCGAGTTTTGTTATTAATCGACCAATCAATTAATAATTATCATTTGAAATTAGTCCATTTGCGGTGTTCAACTGATTTTTCCCAACGTTAAATATTTAAAAATAAATTAGCATGTACGTCAATTAAACCCAATCGTTTAACCTTAATAATTCATGTATGTCCGACAAAAATCCATCGTCGTTGTAAACTGTAAATTCAATTAAATCAATTTCGTAGAGATGTCAAAGGGTATATATTAGTCGCTTATTGGGTTAACGTAGTTGATTAAGCAAATTGTTAGTTGAAGACGATTAGTCGAAGGTATCTGTTTATTTTATGCGTTTGACTCGACAGACATTTTGGAATAATATTTTAATATATCCAATGGATTTTCTATTAGTTTAATTTGAAACTATACTATACGAGTTTATAAGAATTATAAGGCATAAGACTAGTATTTTCAACTTTTCGGGACTTATTCATCTATCTTTGTACAAACTGAATAGATTTCTTTATGCCGTAACATGTGCTTAAAATTCAAAATTATATTAAAAACTAAAATTCGTCCAAGAAAAAATAAATAATGTCTGGCATTGAAAATCTCGTTCTCGTCCGTTGGGTAGGTGTTGACTATTTTTATGTGATTGAGTAAACATATTTTCGTCGGACGTATACATGCAAACCACAGATATCTATACTAACTAGATAAGGTACTCCAATATCATTTACATTTTTATCAAGTGAAGCTCAGCTGTAGACGGCCGCCATTTTCTCGGGGGCAAAACATTTCATTCGTTATACAAAATGTATTAGGAATAACATTGTTTTTAATGGTAAAATAAAATAGTAAATGTAAAATGATTTATATAAAATATTTTTTATTTTTTAAAAACAACAGGTTTAGAAATAATAAACCTTGATGCTTCAATTCATAGTGGGAGTTCGCTATTTAGTACTAAATAGATATCTGTGATGCAAACAACCGCGAAAACATTATGACATATTATTGTCATATGTCCATACAAAGTGATTGACCAAACGTTATAAATTATGATCAACCAAATTATATCATTGAATTACGAATTTATAAAATTTCGATTTTTGAGTATTTGAATTACATAAATATACATTTCATGTTCGTAATATTTTCAAATACTTGACCTTGTCCTCATGTAATCCAAACCTAAAACCATACATGAACTGAATCATTCTCCGTAAATTATGTTTAATTTAACAAAACTCAGACTATTTTTATTGTATTCGTTCGGATTTTGATTTAGAATATTATTCAAAATTTTCAGTTTACAGGAAAAAGAAAAGTTCTCATATTTAAAAAAAAAATAAGTTGTTTTATCACCACAGGGCACTCCTTAAATTTCATAAAAATTCTGATCTTCTGAAAATGTAACATTATTATTTATTAGTATAAATTAAAAATTTGAAATAAAGTATACAAAATTAAGGGATACAATAATAATGGAGTGTAAGCATACGCCTCGGTGAATCACCCTTTAAATAATTTTAGTCTCTCGTCGTACCCATATTATACCATACCGAGTGTATTGTAACCACGTGCTGCAGTTAGGCGATTATGTCTGTACCGGACGGTGATGTACGGCGGCGTTGTTTTATGCAGACGAGAAAATTGTATAAAAATAAACGGCTCCAACGAGTGCAGTGATAAACCATTTCGGGGATGGTTCGAGGACCCGACGTCGTTATGATGAGAGCTCAGTGTATATAATATATAATATAAAAGGTGCTCGCAGCGAGAAGGATAAGAACTAGACATGGTATAATAGGTTGTTCCATCTTCGGTCGAGTGTGGTACACGGATGTGGAAATACTATTATTATACGCTCTTTAAGACAATATATAATATTATTATAAATTATAATATATAATATACGAACCGTTTACCAAGGGATAGTAATAAAGCGCAGCATTCCTATTATATATTATAGTCGTTCATCATAATATACAATTTAATAATTATTATTTCGTTATACATCGTTATGTTTTGCTTCTGGTTAGTCTTGCCCGCCGCCACCGCCATAGGCCTTAAGTGGTCCCATTTTTTTTTTTAAAACGTTTTTTTCTTCTTCTCTAGAATCGCAGGTGGTCGGCATGTGTGCCGTTCGCAGTGGTCCGGCGCCGCTTGCACCACATGCCTGCAACAGCTCTCTGGGTATCGGATTACTCGAAGCTCCTGAGGATGAAACACAGAATGACGAAACGTACGAAGAAATACCTACCCTACACACAGAACTGTGTATTTAATATTTTAAATTATAATAATATTATACCAACACTCGAAAAGACTCCATATATAGGTGGATATTTCGTCATAAATTTTAGTGGTGATGGGGGAGGGGGGGGAGGGGCATTGTGGTTGGTTTATTTCATCGTACCGTTTTAGATATATCATAGTCAGAAGGCTTATTACTTATAAATTGGTATTTTATTGAAACGTTCTTTTAAGGAATAGCTGTTATCATTATTGAAGTTTCTGAAAACAATTAAATTGTGAAAATTAAACGATGAAACGGGCGAAAAAATATTTACGTTTATTATGTTTTACGATAAATTTCATAATACAATATTATGACATTTCGATATATTTTATGAAATATTAAAATATGTCAATAAAATAAAATCTGTGTACAGATTTCCGTAGAAAATAATATAGGTAGGTATTCGTCAATCATATTGATTGACATACATTATATTACAGTACGTCATAATGTCAAAAATGGGTCGTACAGTACACACAGTATTATATTTAGAAAATAAATAAAACGTCAAACAATTTCAATTGATATATATTTTTATTTAAATAAAATACAATATCTTTTTAATTAAAACAAAAACTCGTAGAGTTTTTTTCCACTTTGATTGAAAAAAAAAAATCATTAATTGTTACTTTTTTTCTTTACAGTTACAGAGTGAAAACAAAAATCGTCATTGTTTTTTTTATTTGACATATTATTTTTAACGAGTTTGTTTTGAATTATTGGGAACTCGGAATACTGATAGAAACGTGAATCGGAGATTATTATTTTTCATACATAAATATAAATATACGCTCTTTATAATAAACTAGCTGATCCCGTGCACTTCGTTGCCCGTTAAATGTATCAACTCTATATGACTTAAACTTTGTTCAATTCGTTATTTAATATTCGTTGTATAGTATTCAAAATGTATCTTAACTTTTCCGTTTCCCGGAATAAAAATTCTGATACGCAGCAGTACATTAACAGGTAGGCAATCTACATGCGGTAGATCGCGGACCCCGTGCTGTTTGTACGTATGATTTAACTCTTAAGTATCAAATTTTTTACCAAGTTTATCGTTTGTACTTAATATAATCAATTTATACAAAATCCTATTCTAACCTAACCGTACTAAAATCCGATGAATGAAATAAAAAAAAAATTACAACTAACTATATAAATACACAGACTATAACTATACAGACTAAACTCTGGAACTACTTATTATATCTTATTTATCTTATTTGACAAAAGACAATAATACAAATCAACAAATATGCCCGATTAACCAATAGCAACCAATATATTATACACAGGTGGATTTTCCCGTACTGGCAGTGAATAATTATAATCGTTAATTACTCCACTAAAACGCAACATTTTTGAAAATCCTTTCTTATTGCACGGTGAAAATATGAGAAGAACCTATATTCCAAATTTCAAGTCCGTACGTTGAGTAGTTTTTGAGATACAGCGATCAGTGAGTCAGTGGTATTTGGATTTTATATGTATAGATAACTAATTATTGACTAACATTATCGGACTTTATTTATGCCTAAAACCTGCTCCGTGATATCCTCTTTCATTTAAAAAAAACTGCATGACAATTGGATAAGAAGTTTCGAAGCCAAACCGTAACAAAGATTTCCTCTTTTGCTTGATTTCAGTTTTATATATATAGATTGACGTCGACCGCTTTAAAAGTGTGTTTTAAAAATGTATTTCCATGCGGTTTGACCAAAACTTACGGTAAAAATGTAGTGCTGCATACACAATAGCATACACAATAGACGTTTTAGGTATTAATAGACCATTCGATAAACAGCTATTATAATTATTGTGATTAGTAAAAAAAGAAAAAATTTAAAATGAAAAAAGACCAGACAATTTAATACTTATTGCATTTCGTACGGTGCATAATTAAATAATTCCCCCGCAAAACTAACCGTTCGATGTAATTTTATAATAGTTATAACTATTATGACGATGTTATGTGGAACTTGCGTTAATAGTTATTGTTTTAGCAGTTTAAAACGTCTTAAGACATTGCGAGGAACTCTTATTACCACATCAGTTACTAAATACAAAATACACCGAGATTTTGGTCGTTTCATTAACTATTAATTTGTATCGTGTTTGTTTTTAATATTATACATTATATTATTATTTAAACATACTCTGTGCTTACTGAGTTTAAGAAGGAAAATAAACAACAAATCTATTGAACTTATAATCCTAATTTTTTATTCAAGTAACCAAATTAATAATTGTTATGGTTAATACAAAATTGTTGAATTTTAAAAAAATATTTAATATATTATTATTAATATATAGATAGACATTATTTTGCAATAATTATAGTTAAGTGGATCAGTAAGCGACACTCATCTTTAAACATTTTTAAACCTGAACCGTTAAATGGGTTGGACATCAATAGATTAGAAATAAACCATTTCTTGGACATTGTTTTCCGAATTTGGCGGAACTGAGTTTTTGGTCGTTCAATTAATTTGTGTCGAGTTTTCTTATGATAGTACAACTATTTTACAAGTATTATATAGATATTATATTATATTACTATGTAAACATACATCTATTATGTACCTACAAAGTTTAAGAAGGAAAATGAACAACCCATCTTTCGAACCAATCGTAACTTTATTATATAAGCAATCAAATTAATAATTATTATGATTAGATACTTTAAGATAAGTTTAAATTTAAAAAAAATATGCAATACCAATGATATATATTTTAAAATCTTCCAACATGATGAATGCGCACTTGAACATTATTTTGTGATAATAATTATTCAGATCGGTAAGCGAAACTCGACATTAAACATTTTTTTAAACCTGAACCGTTATAATATATGGATTGGACACCAATAAAATATTATAAATAAAGCACTTCATGGACATTATTTTCCGAATTTCCCGGTGGCAGTGAAATAGGTATAATATAGTCGACATTGAGGTCAGAATCTAATGTAAGTGATTGCACTCTTTTTTATTTCCAAAATTAAACCGTTTTTTTCTGTATATGAGCTCCACTCATCAGTCGTTTTTTTACTTTTTCGATCGTTTGTCACTTCTAACGAGTCAGTTTTTTCCAACATTGTAATACCATAGACCCGTTAGTGAACATATGTGCGGTTTACCAGCCATAATATTGTGTGTATATACACATATCACTATATAGGTGCCTACGCATCACTACAGGGGCGTGAGGTAGCTCCAGACAATTCGTTCTGTCCGTAACCTCCCTCGTCTTCGTGAACATATATTATTATTATTTTCATGCAGTTGCAGCTTAACGCTGTACGTCACTCACTCACTCATTTACCCCCCTCTGACGCGGTTTTTGTGTGTATAGAAATCTAAAAGTCACAATAGTCACGTATACTACGATATGCGTGTGCACTAGGTATATATATTATATAGTATATATTATGTATTATATATTATATATTATATATATTATACTACAACTGTCGTGTCGTTTTGAATTAAATTAATTATTATACCGCCAGAAGGTTTTGTTTTTTTCTCAAAATGACCGATATCGCTTCGTAAAATTGTATATTGTACTATACCTATCGTACGTGTTAATTAACCTCGTATAGTCGTATATTAGCTAGGTAGCTACGAAAGGTCAATAAATATGATTGTGAATTCGATCCCGATTTCACATGTATATATAGTAAAATTAATGTCAAGCCCAACCCAATTTTTTAAATTACATAATATATAACTACAGATACTAGATACTTTCCAGTATCTACTCCTACAATAACTACTGACTTGCAACATTTATCGGAAATTCGGCAAGTATTATCCTGTGTTGAAAATTCCGAAGAAATGTTAGGTTGTCTTAATAAAATTGAAAACTTTCTTGCTGAAACGCATTGTCAGAACCTTAAACAATCAAAAATAGATAATTTTTTTAATAAACAATAATAAAATATGTATGTAATAATAATATTTTTTAAAATTAAATTCAGTAGCACAAAAATATAAGTATGTATGTATATTGTAATTATAATTAATTTATAAGTGTATTTCTCATTAAATTATGTTTAATAATAAAAAAATAAACTCGATATTTCAACCACATCATTTTGTTTCATTCCCGCATAAGACGCTTTCTCGCTTAAGACGTTCTAGAGAACTGGTCCCTTAAAGAGCGTCTTAAGCGAGTTTTACTGTATATAAGTAGCTATTACAATTTGTAAACTGGATTCAAATTGATTTTATTTTATAGAATCGAACACGGAAGAAACCGCATTGAGGAGATTGTTTGTTATCATCTATAGCAGCGTTTTCAAACTGTGGTCCGTGCATTATTATTATTTATTATTGTTAGGTTAGGTTTAAAAAAATATATTATATATAAAATATTTTGCACCCAGTGAGCTAATTCTGCGAGCGTCCCTAAATGACAATATTTTTGCCGCAATATCGTAGTATTCTACCACGGTATACAATAATAGTGAATTTTCGCGGGGATAATTCTGAAAAAACCTTAACCACTTTATATACATAATGCAATAATATTATATTGTCTTACCATTTCCACCGCTCATTTTAAATATTTGATTTTTAATCTTGTAGACTCTCGCGCAACGTTATCGCGTCTACGACAGAACTGATATGTCTACCGGCAGATAAACGATATATTATAATTTATAATAATGTATTATGCATTATGGCTATGTGAAATACTATGTTTATGACGCGTATAATGATAATATACGAATAATAATAATAAGACATCGTCTGCACAGCATCTCGTCGACCGGAAAACGGATCTCGCGTGATTAACGAACCCGCGTGAACATTAAACATATTATTACTATTATTATTATTATTATTATTATTATTATTCCACGTGTACCATTTTCTGTATACAGGGTGATTATTTTTCGTGGTAAACCAGTCTGCGTGTCTCAGGAATCGTCACGAGGAATTTTCAATTTTAAACACAAACACTGCTGTCAATCATCTCAATATAATATAGAAACCCGTAAGACAGTGATTGGTTGATTTACGCATTTAAATCGAAGAAATTCGAATGATTTCAAAAAATTACCAAAGCTGTGTATGTCACGTCCTGGTTCACGATAAAACAATCGCTCTGTATCATAATTATTATACTTGTATAGTGTGTACGTGCAGCAGGTGTCGTTTGTGCGTTTGTGCAGCGTAAAGGATTAACGTGTAGCTTTTGTGGCTTTTGTGTGTGTGTGTGTGTGTGTGTGTGTGTGTGTGTGTGTGTGTGTGTGTGTGTGTGTGTGTGTGTGTGCGACTTGGTCCCCGACGTCTGCTGCGGTGATTGATGACCGCACACGGCGTATACGAGACGCGCGAGCATTCGGTGCGACAGACCGAAAAAAGAATAAAGCCCTCGCGACTTATAATAATAATAATAATAATTAGTATAATATAACGGGCGTGGCGCGTACCATAGTAGTACAACACAATATTGTCTCGGTCTGGGGGTGGTGTGAGAATAATATTTATAATTATTATTATCGTTGTGTAATAATTATTGTAATAATCCCCCACCGAGACCGAGTCGGTTTGCCATCATCGCGATAGTCCCGCTGCGTTGTTTGGTTTTTCTCTGCATTAGACGGTTACCCGCTCAAAATTGAAAAATATAATATTATTACTGTTGACGTAATACTGTTTTCGGTGTTTTCCGTCGACGTAGGTCTCGTACTCTCGTCCTCGCGAGCAATTATATAACTTTCATTTTCCAATTCGACTACACTCACTATATTATCGGCTATCGCAACATGGACTAATGAGGTCCATTAAAATGTCGACCCGCGATAATAATTTAACGCGGCGTTACGGATAGGCTATTTAAGTACAACGCGCTGCAGCGTTTACGCGAATTTGATCGACTGTTAAAAATGAATAATGTTAAAATTAAGCGATTTATTAATATTAATATCGGCAGATGTCGACGATTTACCATCCAATATAATATGATCGCTTAGACGCCTTACGAATTTTTTACCAGTTGCCTTTTTTATTAATCGATAAGCAATACGAACCACATTATATGGATACAAGACGTGAAGTTTTATGAAATGGCATGTTATTAATTAATCATAATAATATGCATGCAGAAAATATGATTATAACCGAAGGGCCGTCGCCGCCAATGACGGACGCCGCTCTGTTGCATTTTGAGAAAGCACACCATTGTGGTCACTATAATATTAATATGCTGTAGAGAATACAATCATTATAAATTATGTTATTAATTATTATTATTATTATTATATCGTTCTCAAAATTCACCACGATCAACGGTAAGTTTAGGGATCACGACACCGACGTATCATTAAATGTCGAACTGAGTTAGGCCTCTGCGGTTACTGATTATATAATACCTAATATTGTTGAAGAGATTACAAATCAATATAAATAGGTGGAACTGAAATTTTCCCGAGAGGATTTTATATATTTAAATTTCGTTATTTTTATCGCTATTGAAATTCTATAGGTATGATGACTGAATTTCAATTGTGCATTTAATTAAACAGTCTACGATTTAATATTATTTTTTATAATTCATAGGTACCTAACAATTTTATTATATACTATTTATTGTAAATTGAAACAAAATATCATAATATGGCGTCTAAAGTTACATTTAAATAATATTGTTGGACGACATAAATATCGTTAGTACGTAGTAACTTTTAAAATTCGATAGAAATTACTATAACGAGCATAGAACGAGATACTGCTTACAACAAGCAAAACGTTAGGTCCCGAGCCCATATATGATTGTATGTTAAGAATGTATACGTTTACAACGAGTATGGTTATTACGATTTATGATAGTTATCAGCTATAATACGAGTGAAATGAATCGAATTATAAAATAAATGTTCGGTTATAACGAGCCGGTCAATATCTCTTTCCTATTATATACGTCATATTATTAGTTCAACCTGCGTAGTTTATATTTTATTTATTAATTATTTGTCGATATATACATTTTATCTTAGATTTTAAGCCACAACATAGGTATTGGCCAAATCTCAGATGAGCCATCACCAGTTAATACTGAATTGTGTTCTGATTGACTCACTAACGTTTGGTTATCCTTCCGAGCCGGTTACTGTGATGATTGACCGGTTACAACGAACGCTCATTACAACTTACGAGGTAACGGTTACAACGAAAAAAACTACCTGGCCCTTGAAACTTGTTATAACCGATTTCTACTGTACTTTAAAATATTTTATAAGATAAACATTCGATTAAAAATTTTTTTTTTTGAATAAATTTAGTTATAATAATAACTGTTGGCTATTGAATATTTATTTATAGTTCGAACAGAATCATAATATGATCATATGCGTGCTATTTTATAAACTGAATTATAGGTACTTTATTATCTTCAGTCTTTACCTTTAATATTATATACATAAATAGTAATATTACAACAATTAGTAATAGTGTCGGGTTATATATTATAAACGGAACAAATGTAAATTGTTGAACTCTTCCTTGGTCCCTTGCCACTTGCCTGCATATTAAATGATTAATATATTATAATATTATTTTACAATTTCAAAGATTTTTAATAATAATGTACCGTTTGTGTGACCATATCGACATATCCAACAAAAAACCGTTTCTTTTTTGATTATTTTGAAATATGTCATGTTTCTCGTCCAGAATTTTTTATCTAGTGATCATAAAAAACCGTAATAAGTATGTAATAGCATGTTGTTTGCTGCGGTGAATTTATTTACGAATTAATTATAATATAACGAATACGTCATAATGTTATTTATATATTATAAATTTGATGATAAAATATTAAAATGTGCGTTAATACGTTGACGCGTCACGTATTATCGTTTTTTTTATGAATAAAATATTATAATTTTTGTAGTTAACTATAATATGAAAATGTTTTTTGATAGTATGAAAGGTTATTTAATGTAATATTTTATAATTTATAGTGAAGATTGGTATTATGTGGCGCTCTCTAGTATAAGTATCAGTCCGGCGCATATTATATTCTTTGATTTTCGTTTAACAATTAACACACATTGTATACTTAAACATTGAAATCGAAATTAATATCAATTGAAAAATATCGTGGTATAATTATTGTATTTGATTTGTAACTTTTTTAAATGTTCGATTTCCACTGTTGAACTGTTGAATTATTATTAGTGTTCATATTAATATCAAAACATTGGACATAATCTGAATATAGCTACAATCCGCTAGAGTGGGCTTGAGGTCAATTATTGAAGTAAAATCTTTTAAATTGTATGCCTTCTCAAAATAGTACTTACTACTTAGCTTAACATTGATTAATGCATTGTAATGCTCGTTTTATTGGCAACTTGTTATTAGATAAATTATTATTTAATTTCTTATTTTGGTAGACTGTTTAGTTGATTGGTGCCTATCTCATTATAGTGTTATAAACTAGCAATTGAGTTAACTGCTTAGCTTATAAGTTGCAGGTAGCAAGACCGTTGATAAGGATAAGCACTTACAATTTTTTTAATGCGTGTAGTTGTGTTCATATATTTTTTCCTTTTAGGTGGCTGTTCCCGACCGATTATTAACTGATTAATTTTTATTTCTGTTAAACCTTGTTCTTTTTTAATTATGTTTATTAATTTCCAAATAGTTGGATGAGATGCTCCTAACAATGAAGAAAATGCTCTGTGCCAACCTTCAACGGAGTTGTTTGTTTTTGGCAGATCTGAGAATGTTGCATCGTATTGATTCCATAGAGCTAAACTAAATGTAGGTGGGCGTCGAGTTCTACGTCTATTTGGTCTACCGATCCATGTTTCTTCAAATTAATCTGTCAATGGAAGCAACAGTTCTTCATTTTTTACAAAAAAATTTTGTGACCTAACCTAACCTAACCTAACCAATGACACTGGTCGGAAGCTAATATTTTTAAATTTTGTTCAGTTGAAAACAATATTATTCGATTAGCATAATCAGCACCACTATCATAAAGAAGGAATGGGTGATTACTGATTACTTAATGTGAGTGTGTACGGCTCAATAATAATTATTTCTTCTAACGTTGAAGGATTTACGGGTGGTGCATTTTTACAACGCCTTACTCTTTGGACAGTTTTCTTCATTGCGGCTACTGAAGGTAAAGTGCCAGATATTGCTTGAGATGATATAGCAGATATTATACTATTAGCAACTATTTGATAAGGAGTTGAAGTGACTTGGCTGGATGCTGTATCTTTTAATTCGTTTATAATAACTTTAGCACTAATTTCTGTTACGTCTGGTATGTGATTGTGAGTGTCTTTGTGCAGAACAACTTTAGTATTTTTTGTATGTGCCCGTCCTGTACACTTGTAAGTATTATATTTAATATATTTCCAATAGGTCTTTTCCGTTTTCGTTTGTTTCATTCGTATAGTCCTTTTCAAAAATAAATTCCTCATGTACTAATACATCTTGTCCTTTAGTACTTTTTATGTAAGTCATTTTCTAGTAATAAAAAAATAACTTGAATTTAAGTGGGAAAAAATTGTATGGTACGTAATACGAATATAATCGAACACGATCGCAATGATATAACGACACGACGGTTATCGACAAACTGTTCAATTATTTCAATTTGATTGTTAGATTTGGTCATGTGTACTGGGTACTGATCTTATTATCTTTATGGGTACAAGTGTAAACTATTTTATAAAAACCATAAGAATATTTATAGATTAAGCAACAAAAATAAATAGTTTGTTCATATACCTGGTGCAGTGGTGCAATTATAAGATATATACACATATACAGTATGGACTTCTTTTACGGGGAAATATCAAACGGGGAAAATAACTTGACGGGGAAACGGTAACGGGGAAATGTCTGATGGGGAAATGTATTACGGGAATCTGTCCATGAATCGGATTTCTCAGGTAGGTTTGACAAAATAATTAGACTTGTTGAAAAGTTTAAGTTGTTTATTAAATTTCTTCTGCATAAAATACTCTGAGTCCAAATTGACAAAGTTGTTATGTTGTCTCTTGTGAAGGTGCTCGTCTGTACTATGGTGTAACACGTCTAATCTACAGGCCGTTTCGGGTCTGGTTTTATAGGGTCTCCTGCTCTCAAAAATATACGTACAATCCACAATATATTTTTGTTACATTGGTTTTCAACATTAATTACAATTTAATAATTAAACAATTCATTTATCATTTGTTAATTTTTGTTAGATTACAATTAGTATTACAATATATCATTACTAATTATTATCCATGATAGTTTATACTATTGACATATATATATTTTTCTTTTTTTTATATATATAGGAAAAAAAAATTTCTTTCACAATATCACTTATTTTAGTGTTAGTATTTATAATATCAATTTTTAAGGTTATTACAATATTTTCTTTTTGTTTACATAATATATATATATACTTCCCTTATGTATTTCATCTCCAACACCATGTTAACAATATTAATTAATTATATAATTTAATATCTTATATATTTTTATTTTTTTACCCTAGTTCTATATTTTACCATTACTTCCTACATGTTTTCCTATTTTCTATACATATATTTTTTTCTTTCTTTTTAACTTTGAATTGATTTTGAAATGATTTGATTTTCCACACGTGTAACAACCAGTTTTACTTCTATTTTGATTATTACCATAATTATTTCCCTGATTATTATTATTATCGTTATAATTTTGTCTATAATTGTTACTATATCCGCCGCGATTATTAGAATTACAGTATCCTCCACGATTAACATTTTTGTTGAATTTATTGTATCCGTCACTATAACCATTTCGATTGTGAATTTCTATGTGCTAATATTTAGCTAGTCTTTATGTTGTCTAATGTAGCCGAATACAATAATATATCATGTGTATTATTAGGTCGTTACAATTATATTAATGCTCTGTTTTCGTAATTTCTGATAATTTTTTGGTTAAAGGTTTTTGACTCAATATTATTTAGGTACAGTTTAATATATACTCAATATTAAATAAATAATATTATGACAAATTTTCAAAACAGACTCAATCGTAGCTGACAGCAGTACCTAATGAAATCCTACCTATGTATGTAGTATGTACTTACCTATGTAAAATTAACGAATTCTAAATGAATAGGTAGTGGTTCCTACCTACAACATGAATAAAAATCGAAAACTCAATAGAATAAATAATAATCATTGGATATGTTGGACAATATTATCGTTATACATGACGAATACCACCCACGTTACCTAGTTCTATAGCACAAACTCTATACCTACTGCGGAATGACAAAAACGTGGCATTGTTTTATGTACGTAACTTATAAGTGAGTATAATACGCTCAATATTTACGTAATTGCGATACATATAATATCAAAACATTCAAAACACAGCGTAAAAAAAATTAAATGCATTGAATGAATACACTGATTTTACGGCAACCAATAATTATTATTATAATAGTTTTAAAACCCATGGCAACCATTTATAAACAACAATTTACACCGTAAATCTCTAAATTCCCGTTTTAGCACATCCTCTGGTTAGACCTAGGGGGATGATTTGTGAATCTAAACAATCCGGGGCGTCACCCAAACGCATACAAAAAAATTCATTCAAATCGGTCTAACCGTTTAGGAGAAGTTCAATCACAACACACGTACAGTAGAATTATATATATAAAGATAAATCACTTAGGTATGTCGGCGCAACGGCGCTTATATTTATTGTTGGCAGGACCAAGAAGTCGTTTTAAAAAAAAGTTGGTGCAAATGTACACCCTGCACCTCCCCCCCCCCAAAAAAAAAATGACGCCCCTGCTCCCATCATGGAGTAGTACAGCCAGATAGGCCAAGACTCTTCACCCAGAGGTCCGAGGAATGACAGCAATTGCAGCAGCAACAACAACTACAGCAACAACCACAACAACACGGCATTGCGGTGGTGGCCTTACAGGTGTCAGGTAAATTATTAAAATGATGTAGGTACCTGTGTATTTTGTGTACTATTAATAATATATAATATAATATGTAATATATTATTATAATTTATTCATGTAACCAAATATGTAATTAAATATATTAAAATCCACGTTTCTCCTACCTAATCAGTCTCGGATCCGTGGTGGTCGGTGCCTTTTCAGTGTCCGACCCGCGACCGTAAGGGTGACCTACCAGTTACTACATACCTACAACCTACTACAAGTTACAACAACATTTTATAATTCATATTAGAAAATAGTTAGTTTTTAGAATCTATTGTATCTTTATTCTAGACTTCTATTAGTTCTCATGGTTTTTCTGGATCTAACAACTGTGATTCTTGATAACAACTACCTAGTTTATATTAAAGTTTATTATTTTAGTAAAATAATATATAATTGTGAAATATTTAATACATCTAGGGTATATAGTATAGACTACGCTAAAAGTTTGTGTAAATACAGATAAGTGTATATTAAATATAAATATAAATACTTAATAAATAATATAATATTATTTTAAATGCTTGGTACAAACTTACGAGTTACGGTGTTACCCGGCGTATTATATAGGCAAAATAGGTACATCTTAACCTGGGCGTGGTGAAACGAAGACGTGAAATAAAAAACAGGCTTACGTGAATAAACATTAACTCTTCCAGGGTAACTAGCTGTGCCAGTGTGCTATATCTATTATCTAGACTCTAGATGTCCATACTCAGTATAAGGTCTATTGATAAATAATATTATATTTTTTTATAGAATTCTTTGTGGTCTGATGTTTGTTGCATGCCAAATTGAACCATACAAATTAATCTACAGGTTTAAAGACATTTTTAAAATTGGGAAATAACATTTTTTTATTAATCAAATTACAATACGAATTACCCTTCAAAAATAATTCAGTTTACATGTCACATACAACTTTAAAATAAACTAAACTTGATATTTAAACTAAGTAAAATGGTTGTTATCATATTATAATGATTGCAGTTCTTAAAGGCCTAAATGCTGTTGGTCCGTATGCAATAAGCCTGAAAACAGCAGGCCGTTTGGAAAAATAATAAGTAGTTTGCAAACAGGCTACCCCATAGGAAAGAGCCTAGTATTTTCGCAAAAAGACTAATTTTCCATACGGCCAACGACATATATAAAAGATAAAAAATGTTTGTTTCTACCTATGTCCTTTATGCATTTCTAAACAGTAAATCGTTTATAATCCAATTGCGATGAAATTTGGTATAGAGATAGACTAGACCTTGGGGAAGAAGATAGGCTACAACATATTGTCACGATAAAAAAGGTTAATAAGAGGTCCAACCTGGGGAGGTTCTCAAACAGTGATTTTGAGTTTTACGATGGAAATTTTTGTTAATAAATGGTTATTATTGATTTTTAATAATAATTATTATTATTAATGCGATAAGCCTGTGCATTTTAGTACAGGAAGTATAGAGTTCGAGCCACGATTTCGGTGGACCATTTTTTTGTATTTTGTTGATACTTTATATAGTTAAATTATACACTTACGTATGCACCACGCGGGGTCCGCGATCTACCGCAGATAAATTTCCTATTTATACTGCTCGTATACTCACAAGCTAATCTCACGGACAACGCCGGTCGGGATGACTATAAATTAAAATTATATGTTACTCCCAAAAGGAGTTGAAAAAAACACAAAAACCTAGTAATAGCAATGTATTGCCGTGTCACTGTGTCAGCTAGTATAATATAGTAAAATATTATAATATTTTTGGCAAAATTAATTCAACCTGTACTATATAACTATAGAAGGTTCAAGACACGTCATAATGGAAAATATTCAATTCTTATTTTAACATAATATTATACTTTATAGGTGCGCTGCACCTTACAATACATTTTGTATATTTATATTAAAGGTTTATAATAGTTATAACTTAAAAGTTATAATATAATAGTAGGTACCACCTACCTATGAATAATAAAAAAAATATTGAATTTAATTTTAAATTCAAACATGAATGTTTAATGTTGATTGAATGAAAAATTATTAAATTATTTATCACTCCGAAAAGTCATTTATATAATGTACACACACACAGACACAGACATTTTGTAGTAGGTATGTACATTATTATATTGACAAGCGATAACTATATACCTATTACCTACGATAGGTAGCCAGGTAGGTATGTCGATATTGAATTATAAGTCAATAACAATGATATACGTTAAATTATTATAATAGTATAATATATATTATATACCATGTTTTTGACAAAAATGAATTCAACATAGCCTGTGTATAATATTAGATAATAATAGAAAAACTAATTACTTATTATATTATGAAACATATACTTCGTAGGCGTGCGCACGAGTTGGAGATTTCAGAATTATGTAGATACTTACATATTATTACCTATGTATATTATATTACATTTGTACACTCGTAATTCAATATTCATGCAATTCGCCCCAACCCGCAGGCCTAAAGACTGGACTTTGAGTCGTTTGTGGTGGAGAGGGAGCGTTCGGTTTCGAATATATCGTTGAAACTCATACCATAGAATATTCTAGTCTATACTCATACGTAACATATTAATAAAAATTTTGAAGGACACAAGAACGCCCGTGTGTAGGTATGTGTTTAACACTATTTATATACCAACTGCCTACCTAAGTATATTGTATGTATTATATTGATTAAACCATTAAACATATTATTTAAATTGAATTAATCAATGTCATTTATTATATATGTATACGACCTGGTAGCAACGAATGAGGAACCTTGTATAAGTAATTTATTAATTGTCAAGCTTTTTTATTCACAAACAATATATTATCAATCATAAATTGAATAAAAACTAAAAATTTGAAATATCTATTAATAGCATAAAAATAGCCAAAATCTTATCTAGAAAATGAAATTATAAATATTTTGTAAAAATGCAGTCTACAATTATTCATTTTTAAATTTTTTAAATAATTATTTTTTCCGTTTTTAAACAGATAAAATTTCAGATCCTATTTGCTACCAGAATCCACCCTCCTCAAAGTTGAATATTGATGCATCCACAGCTCCAACAGGTGACAACACAAAAAAAAACATTCTAAGACCAATAAATCACCCTGCTCAAAATCTATTACTCACAGTGTGGCAGAGAATGTGAGAGCCAGTCAAATTGAATGACTAACGAGTAATGTCTTTACGAGAGCAAGAATCTTGTATGGAAACAAAACGTAAGAAATGTATTTAGTTTATTCATCAGAAAATGAATAAATAATAATATAGTAATTACTAATTATATTAATTAAAAATGTTTATACCTGAAATACTCGGGAATTGTTATAGGCATGGCTCTTTTATTAATAGACTATGTCACATGACAATTTAATAAAACTCAACACAGCTTCAAACAAAAACAAAACTTGAATTTAGTTGTTAGCAATTTCAATGTGCATTTTAATTTATTTCTAAGTAAGTACGTAACATGTAAGTATACATTTCGGTTTCAATTGCATAGCTTGGTTATAAATAAATTATAACATGATGATTTTTATATAGTATTTTTTTTTTTTAAATATATATTTATACTTTTTTGTAGGTAATAATTTTAAACAAATACAATCAATGACGTATAAAATCTATTTTTGTTTAATTATAAAAAAAAATTCATTGAATATATGCAGGTCCATTAAGACACTATGGTTGAAGCCAATTTTGATATTATTATTTGTGTTTCAATAAATTATCCTTTAATTTATCTTTGTTAGCACCAGAAAACCGAACAACCTAAAAAATCAAATAACATTTAAAGTAGAATGATACAAATTTGAATATTTACATTATATTAATTAATTTTACTTCTTTTTTTGATTTTAGGAAGACGAATGTGGGCATTGATTGTATGTTATACTCAATAGCCGCTTCTTCACATTCATCAACATCAACTTTTAACATGACTACATCAGGGTACTCATTGGCCAGTTCCTAAAAATAAAAATATTATATTTTTCATTATCTAGTTTGTTTGTTTTAATTTTTCCTTTAACTAATTAGCTAATAGTCAACATTTTGATTTTTATACATTGAAATATTCTGAATAAATGTTAAATTTCAGGAATGTATTCATTTTATATTTAGCAGTATCAAAAGTATGAAATAAATATTTTTGTATTTAAAAAAAATCACTATTAAAAAGAATAATATAATGAATTTGTGTACAAATAAATTATTGATCACTGTAAGAAATTCAATAGATAATACTTTTTTTTTAAATAGCCATACTAATAGGAATTAGTTAAAAATATCTAATAAATGCTAAATATTATTGATGTTAATTTATGTATAATGTAATTTATAATTCAAATGTCATTTTACTAATATTTGTATTATTATTATTATTATAAAGAAACTTAATAATTACTTCAATGAATGGAGCCATTAACTTGCAAGGACCACACCATTTGGCAAAAAAGTCAATGATGACTAGTTTTTCTTTGGCATCAGTCAATTTAGTTGCCAGATCGGCCTGCAAAATACAAAATATTATAAAATATATAATTTTTTATAACAAAAAAAAAGTGAATATAATTTACAAAATATTAATAGCTGTTGACATGTATTAATTATTTAAAAGCTCATTAAATGGATTAAATTTAATAATAATTTATAACTATTTAGTATGTTTTTGTGATAAATTTCATAATATAGTTATAGATAAATAAATTATTAATATTTATCTATAAAATACAAGATAACACCTATCTGAACGGAAGTACTTCAAGTAGATATTACCTATATTGTATAGTATATTTTAAATAAAACAGAACCTATTATTAATTAAAATTTTTTAAACAAATTTAAATGTGATATAATATATATCAAACAAGGTTAACAGAATGACAATTATGTCATAATAAACATACACTTATACAATACATAGAAAATTAAATTTACACTAGTATAAGCGCTAATACATTTTCAAGAACTTTTTTTTTTGTCTAACAATCAAATGACTTAATCACATCAATAAACTCAGGTTTAATGCTGAAGTATTAGATTACGTTGCTATGAATGGAATCACTTGAATATTATTTTGAAATATAAATAAATATGTCCAAATAATAAATTGTTGAAAAATTAGACATATCTTGTAATATTCAGTTTAAAATTTAAATACATGCAACAATAAAGTTTTTTCCAAACACCTATACAAACATTTCTTTCAATACTGAATACAATAATACCTACTAATTATTAGATATAAAATTAATATATTATACCTATCAAGCAGTTATTTTGATTGTGAAAATACTAATGCAATGATAATAAAAATAATAAATAATAAAAACTCAACAAAAACATAAATAAATTAGTTTTATCAAACATAATCATCTATTTTAACATCTTAAGTAAATGCATTGATATAATTAAAAAATATGTCAGTTATACACTAATGGGACCAATCAAATAGTATGCACCTATTAGAACATTTAATTCACGATTGACTTTTTTTTTCGTGGTATCGAGGACCGGAGAAGGAACAAGTTTGCCAATACTTATCCTAATTTATGATTGAATATATAACTAAACTATTTGTTTAAACAAGTTGTTTTGTTGTATCCTTGTGGCTTCTAAAATAAAGTAAAAGAACTTTAATTTTATTGAAACAGGGTTAAAACAATTATTTCTCAGCCACTATATAAAAACAGTTAATAAAATAAAGGCTTAAACTAAATATGTTTTAAAATGGCCATTAGGATTAGGTATGTCATATATAATTATTATTAGGTACTTAGGTAAATGTTTATTAGTTTTCAAATGTAATATTGTTATTTTCAATTTAATTACAATGCAACCAACATGATTATAAATGTGTTGTGGACCACATTTAAGATTAAAATTGTATTAATGCTCTATATGCCTTATAAAAATTAATTAACGATTCACTAGGCCCATTACTGCACACAATATAACTACGATGATGATCAAATTTTCAATCAATTACTAAATTATATTTGTGGTTAAAACTCGAGGCGGGGCTAGTGTTGAATAGAATAAATTATCAAGCTTAGGTACCCTAGGCAGTTTTTGTCTAAAGCAGTTATGTAGGTGTACCCATATTACATAAACTCGACATAATATTATACTACATAGTACTATTATAATGTCTATAGGTAGATTTACAGTGTTTTACGTCATCGTGACGACCTTTCAACTTTCTAGGAACACATACAGGTCGCATACCGATTGGATGATTCAAAAATTAAAATTTGTCGATGTGACGCATGGCATACAACAGACTATTATTACAGTCGCGATTTTAGTGCGAAACGAGCAATATTCGTTTTAAATTATTGCGCAGACACAATATTATTTTTGTTTTAGTGTCGCGCGGGCAAGTCGGCAACCGATGGGTTTATCAATTTATTTATCCGACGGCTGCACCGGGAAACCATAGATAAGAGAACATGTCCGCTAAATAGTCAATATTGACGCGCACACACACAACACAGGCCACGACCACATAATATAAACCCAACAGATACGACCCAATAATATGTGTTTCATATATATTATATTATTCACACACACACACACACACACGCGCGCGCGCGCGGACAGATCTCCAAATTAAAAACTTCAATCATCACTGTTGGCGGTCGAGGACAAATTAAATAAAGCCCTTCACCTCACCCAGTGAGGTCCTCACAGCGGCGGCGGGCGGTCGCCTCGCACAGTTCACACGTTATTATTATTATAGTAATAGTAATATAAAAGCAATAAAAACGACGACGACGACGACCTTGTCGACGTGCGCAAAACGAAAACGCGTTCCGTACGTCTCGCGCAATAATTTTTACGGAAAACACAAAATATCACGAAGATCGTCGTAAAAAGCGTACAATCTAATAAATGCGATAAAATAATATTGTTATTATTATTAGGCGGGTCGAAAGCTCCTCCGAAATAACTACAAACGAGAACATTCGTACCAACGAAAATATTACAAGTTCCAAGCTTTATACTCACGGCGTCGGTGACGAGTTGAACCATTTTGGTTGATGAGTAGTTGATTAGGCGGCGTGAGTACTGCGTGCGGACAGTGCGGCAACGGACGACACGTCTGACGAAGCGTTCGCTGTTCAAGTAATCAAACCAAGTGTTTGGCGTCGCCGCGTCGGTCGATTCCAACCGTTCGACGTCGTCGCGACGGCGGCCGTTGATCGGCGGGCGGTGTACGCGCGGAACAATGGCGACCGCGCCGATCAGCAGTGCAGCCACGACCGCCACGCACGTTTTGTTTTCATTCCGTTTAGACTTTCCTGGGGGTATCGTTCGTCCGCAACACTTGGATCACACGATTCACGGAAATTGGTATTCGCCATTCCGGCACCTTTATCTACTATTGCAATATAAATTGTAATAATCATAAATTATAAATTACAATACTTGGAATACTGAATAACTAATTTATAATTTATAGACTATATAGTTACCTATTACCACACTGCCACACGGTCAACTATAATAATTTTATAATAAATTATTATTATTAACATGACGAAACAATACCAACTTATTGTTTTCAAACTTTTCATGAAACTTATTACGTAGTCAGGTGCCCAGGTATAATACCTATAATATTTAGGTACCTACCTAAACTTATTTTAGATTCTGAGCGAAGCGATGAATGTATTGATTTTACAATGATGTGTGTGTTTTTTTTATTTTTGTGTTTGTCATCACCTTTTAGGACAGTAAAAGTGCTTGGATTTTCTTCAACAGTAACTTTTCTGATAGGAAAGTGAATCTAGTTGGTACTTTGGGGGGGGGGGGGAGGTCAAAATTTTAATTTCCCAGTAGTTTTCAAAAGCGATGTGAAAAACAAAAGAAAAATTAAGGAAAAACGGGAATTTTTACGCAAAATCTGTTTTTGAGAAAATCGATTTTGGTTTTTGGTGTAACTCTAAAACAAATGACCGTAGGGACATGAAATGTTGACTGAATGTTTATATTAGCATTTTCTATACACCATACAATTTTGAAAATATTTTGACTCTCTTTGAGCTGTTTACGGACAAGGTCAGTTTTCTTTTTTTTTCTATAAATATCAATAAAATTTTATCTGTTGAGTAAAAAATTTAATAGAAGGCTCCTAGGTTATTGTTTCAAAGGCAGATGAAAAAAAATTAAAAATCCTTAGTCACAGTTTTTATTTATAAGCATTTAAAGTTCAAATTTTGACAAAATACGGAAAAATCACAAAAATTAGCAAATTATTTTGAGTTGAGAATTCATAAAAATTTTTTTTTTTTAAATCTAAGATTTGATAATGTAATATAAGATTACTCATAAGTTAGGATGTCGCTCTGCTGTACAGTAGGTTACAAGTGGGTCACTTTAATGGATGGTGTTAAATTTGAATTCAATGATATAATAGCATTGGATAAGGAAAACGATTCTGAGCGAAAACGGTCAGTCAGCCTATGATATTACATTATTACCAAGTATATTTGATGATATTATTGCAGTGAATAAAGTAATTTATATATAACCTATTTACGTGGAGCCTTGTTTTAAATTTTCTATCCTTAGCTATAAAAGTTGAACATTTTATAAATATAAACTACAAAATAATAATTAAATTTTAAATTTGATCAATTTTGTCAAAATTTGAACTTAATATGATATAAAAAAAATTGTTTTACACATCGTTATTGAAATTTCATAACAAACCTATTTATTGTGCATTTTCGAAAATGTATTATTGACATTTAAAAACAAATTTCCCGTGACTGAAAAATTATTATATGTTTTTATTTATAAATTATTGACATTTTATTACAAATTTATTATTAGGTATGGGTACTAGGTACAAATCGTTTTTATTATAGTTATAATAGGTTATTTTTTCACGGTGTTATTTTTTCGGGGACTAATTTTCCGGGGTTATTTATTAGGCATATCAAAGAAAATTACGTACGGTTAAGTACTTCGATAAATACTTTGCAGATTCTCTATATAAACCAGGAAGACGTCGAGCAAATAGATAACATACGAGACTCTAAAAAAAATTTCGAAGAAAACAGAGGGGCCCCGACCGAGTTCGCAGCCCAGCGAAAATTTATTTGTTTGGTGGACAGCGATAACTAAATTTCCCCACGTTAGTAAATATTAAACATAATATAACTATAAATATATTATAATAGATAGGTACATTTTGGTTTCTATATTTTCATATAATCAGTTCTATTATTTTCTATTATGTTTATTCTATGTTGGAGTAGGTATTTATTTATTGGAGAATTTCATTGAAAAAATAACAAAAAATGCACTATTATTAATTTCTCTATAGGAATATATTTATATATTAGTATATTACTATATAGCTCTAGCTGAGTTTAGCCATACAACCCGAATTCACGGTTTGACAACAAAATAGTATATAAAATACGATGCTATATCAATGATCAGTCACGATACAGTCACGTCTTGATTTTAGCCATAGATCTTATACTAATGGTTTTAGCCCAGTTTGAGTGTAAGTACCTCAGTAACTCAGTTCACGGAAAATAGGACTAACTCGCTTTGTGATATAATTTAACCGATATGGCCATGGGCGATTCCCCGTGGTGGATTGTATGTTGGAATTGAATTGTATATTTTTTAATGTGATTCAAACTACACTCCAAACTTTCCTGATATGTCTATTAGAACAATCTCCGAAACGTTCGTCAAAATTGGTTAAATACCTAGTTTACTTATGAGTCTATGAGCTACAAATGTCCGGACATTATCTTTTGTTGTACATTTGAAAAACAAACAAATAACTAAATATTATTTTGTTAAATTTAAAAAAAAAATACCATATGAATAACGCATGTAGATTGTAGGTGGACGGCTAAACTAAGCGAATTTTTTTACAAAAAATTTTCTTTAACCAACGACAACCCTAATCCCTATATACTATAGCAAAACAATTATTCGATTATGAAAAATATTTGTCATAAAAATTAAAAATAGGTAATCATTGTAATTGTGTTTATAAGTATGTTTTTTTATTTTAAATATAATATTTGTAACCATTTTTATATGCCATATTATGTTTATACTAATTATAATGGTAATTATATAATAAATAACCAATAGTAACATTTAAATTTTAAAAAAGTACTCAATTTTTGTGGGCCAAAACAAACGTGTTAACCTTCTTATTACTACCTACAATAGGGGTTGAATAAATGAGCTATAACACCCTCCAACTCTTAAAGAATCTATTGATGTAACTTTTATTGAAGATGGTCCAGTAGTTTTTGATTCTATAGAGGACAAACAAAGATCGTAATACTATAATATTATGTTACCAATTATTAGGTTTTGAAATAATAATAATAATAATAATAATAATACTCCATTCACGACCTTGAAACTAGCGAGACCTTGCGTGTATCGTGGTCCGTGGACTTGACTCATACGAAACACGCATAATAAAATATCATGTACAACATAATCGCGGATCGATTGGCGACCACAGTATCACACATTTACGCATTAACTCGTATAAGTTATATGTTATATTTATATATTTATACCATTCTAATACATGTTTGGTATTTATACATATTTTGTCAGCGTCCGACCGACGAACTACGCAATTACAGCAGCTGTTGCATCCGAAAATCAAATTATAAAGACCTGGGAGATTGCACATTATTAAGAAAAAACTGCGTTGTTTGGTGCAGCACCCAGACAAATCTGACTGTTAAATATAGAGATAATAATATCATATTAATGGAAATGTCTTGTTTTTATTTTAGTGCAATAATACTAGACATCTGCAAGTTTTATTTTTTAGTTTTGAGATCGTACAAATTTGATTTTGACAGTTTGTCACTGATTACTACTACACGAATTGAAGTTGGATCTAAATATATTTTTTATTCGTTTTTAAAACATTTTTAAGTGCCTCCTGAAATATTCGGTAATTCAGTAATTGGAGAAGTCTCGTAGTTGGTCACTTGTTCCCAGATCTTCAGTTATTATATCCTTCATCCGGATAACCTTTTTTTCTACTATATAATAATTAATATTATATTAGTGTATTACTCGCGCGATATTAAAGGATTTGAGTAACCTAACCTAAGGATTTGAGTGATTGAAAGTGTTTTTGTGGAATGATTAATTATAATAGTGAGCAGCAAGTGTATGAATGGTTGGGATTTTGAGGTCCCGATATTCTTGTACTTTATAAACTCGAATGCGACGATTAATATTATTGATTTGAAAAGCTTTCACGTAAAACTGTATAAGTAAAACGATTCTGATCAGGGTTTGATAAGTAATTATTTTTAAACTTTACATAATTATTGAATTCCATCGTAACAAATATTTATAAACTAGAAGATATACTTATAAAGACCTATACTGTTGGTACATATTACATCATCATAATATTATATAATAAAAGAAGGACATTGAATTTATTACATAATATTTATATTTAATTGATCCATGACAAATCAAAACAATAATTTTATTGTTGTCATAGTTTTATATTCACCCTAAGGTTTTGAAATTATTATTTTTACATAATTTGAAGTCGTTACAAAGAAACATTTGTGGCAAAAATTACATTTTTAAAATTTTAAAATTTATAGCATTCATTTTAATTTCATATTCCAAAGCAGGAAATTATTTGAAGTATTTTAGTATATAGTTATAAGTATTTACAGTTTAGATGGGTGAAGTAGTAAACCAACATTTCGAGGGGTAGATACTCCTGTATCACTCCATACCCTTCATCGAAACTTATCTACACTCAGTGGCGTAGCCAGGATTATGAAATATTATATATAACATATATTTTTAAATAAAAAAATGTAGGGGGATAAGCATGCTTGGTGAATCACTCTGTATATTATATTAATTATAATAAAAGTACATAGTATAATATTATAATTTATAATATAACATCTTAAATCGTCAATAATATAGTAAATATACATTGATGGTTTTAAGTTGCCTATCCTAAGCGCCGTAGGGAATTTTTAAAATATTTGCTCAGGCAATGTGGTTGGTGATATTTTGTTACCGTTACTTACCAATCGTTTTTGACAAGTTAACTGCCACAATAAATTTAGCAGACTTTCCACCATTGCCATGAGCGTTATATTTGGTTCACAAAACCCACACATTGATGCTCAAGTAATTTATAATTAAGATTGAGCATTTGAGCATCCCGGTTGATGCTCAGTGATAAAATAAACCGATTACTTGCTCAAAATTTATTAGTGTGGCAACCAAAAACATAATTTATATTTTTTGCGTGGTAACAGTGGAAAGTCATATTGTGAGCACCTCTTATGATGTTCATGGCAGTCAACTTGTTTTAAGGAGTTCAAATGTTCAATATTGGAAATTATCTAAGTGAAAGTGTATAGTATTAATGTATCATTAGATTAAAATAAATAATGGAGTGTTCCCGAAAGTGTACGCAAATGCCAATAACGCGCTACACGAATATTAATTACAATTTTTTTACTAATGGTATTAATATTTTGTGAATTATAAATAGTTCTCCAATAATTTTTGAATACAAATTACTTTAAATCGACCTTATTATATTTTTAATTTACTTTTAGTTCAATATTATTAATTTCAAGTTAATTTTATGATAAATTCAAATATTTTTAATATGAATTGTTATCCAATTACTAGGTAAGACTAGAATACTTAATTCTAATTTATCTATGACTTAAGTCTATTTTGGTAGAAAATGTAGTCAAAATCGAATCCCATTAATGCCGTGTTGAATTTTGAACCTTCAGAGGCGCGGGAACGATTTTTTATATGGCGGTGAATTGTTTACAAATTACAAAACTGATAACCCTTTTTTCTTTGTAAACCGGATGTCGATAAAGATCAATTTCTAGCACTGGCTTCAGTTCATCCATGGATATAAAATTTCAAACATAACTTAAAAGCAAAATGTCATTATACAATTAAACATCCCATTAGCACACAAGCATTGGGATACATATTCCATCATTCTGCAGTATCAGTAGTCATTCTGGGTTACTTACCAAATATATTATAGTTAAAAAAATCTGTAAAATAAAGTAGTATATAATGAACTGTAAACATTTTTTTTTGGTTTTAACTTATTTAGTTTAAATTTATTTTAAACCAAATATCAGTTATGCTTATGTTTTAAAATAACCAAATAACTGTATTTATTGGAATCTACATTTTTTTTTTTTTTTGGGGGGGGGGGGGGCCTCAATGTTCTTTGCATTTTGATGAGAAACAATAATATGCTGTGAAACCTTTATGGTTACAAAATAAAAATTAGCTGTATTGATTCGTATATTATTGAAACATGTTATTTTAAGCAAAGAAACCATCGTCAATCAGGTTTTAAAAAAATATGCAAAAGTCATCAACATCCGGGCCCTAATCATTATCATTTATTAGAAGGTCATTAGTCGAGACTCGAGAACATGGTTATATTATTATTTATTAATATTGTGTTCCAAAAATAACAATAGGCATCTGTGAAAAAAATATTGTTGATACAAATATACAATCGAGTAATATTGACATACATGCATAGATAATATATTTTTATTTTATTGACACACGTTGTAGTGGTCACCCCGATTGCAAATTATCGTCGATCAGATTGTCGACACCGTATGATATCGGCCGACTTATGATAATGATGATTATTGATAACGTTGTTTTACTTAATTTTAAGACCATTTTTTAATCTCTTTTTTGTGTGACTGTGACACTGTGTCTATACATTATACACATTGTATTACTTATACTACTATACTATTAAAGGTTGTTTAACGTTAAACTGATGGTAGAACGTTTTTAAATATTCTTAGATTTTAAAGTGTATTTAATAATTACCTGTTTTAAGCAAATAATGTGATAATATTATTAAAATTACTTATATTAAAAAAATCAACTGTTAAACATCTTCATCACGATGCCGCCAATGAAGCCTTTTAGAATTAATAAGCAAACTGGGCCTAAAGGTAATATTTGTCGTTTGTCTCTTGTGAATGTTAATCTCATAGTAATGATTACAATTTTTTTTTTTTAAATTGTATGAAATATATTTTCCATTGCATGCATATATTATTCCAGATTTAGAAATTGTTTATAGTTTTTTTTGTTTTGAACATAAGCTTAATCTTTATATTTATTAAGATTGTTTTTACATAAAATATTGCTTTGCATGGTAGGTACCTAATAGTCTAATAACACTGAAATAATGATTTATTACTTTTAAACTTTTAATAATCTACCTATACAAATTATTTTTAGTAAATTAGCTACCTATGATTATGTTCATCAATATGATTATGAAAAATAATATAAGTAAAAAAGATAATATAAAATATAAGTATGGTTGTTCTTGATTATTATGTATTATATCCTATGTAAAATAGCTTGTCCCGTTAAACTTATTAATAAATAAATAAATAAATAAATAAATAAGTACAGCTACATAAAAAAAAATATATATTTATATTTTATAAGTATTACTATTTGATATTTTAGACAAAAATAAAGGATCTAGACAGCAGTCAAAATCATCTTCATCTAAAAGTAATCGTGATGATGATGACTTTTTTCTGGACAATGGTGGACCATCAAACGATAAACAAAAATCAAGATCATCTCATCCTTCACATTTAAAAGGACGAGAGATTGGTATTACTTGTTTTTACATGACTACCTATATTTCAAAATTATATATTGTATTATTTTGATATTATGTTGATTGATTACTACAGGCTTGTGGCATGCTCGTAAACAAGCAAGTATGATGGAGGATGAAGAAATGCTTGATATGGCTAGACCTAAAGTTAAGCCACCTTCTCATTTAAGAGGGCGTGAATTAGATATGTGGCATAAAGAACAAAATCGATTATGGCAGAAATCCAAAAAGAAAGAACAACAAAAAGAACTAGGAAAATGTGTAAGATTTATTAAAAATCATCAAACTTTTAAATCTTTAGTTTTGGTACATGAAATTATTTTTCTTTAGTTTATTAAGCTAAGAATTGAAGGAATTAGTCGTATGGAAATGCAGTTTCAACAACTTGAAGAAGAAATGCCGATACCTGATGAAAACATTAAACAAATCCCATGTGTTATACCAAATTCCAAATTAAATACAAAAGATTATAGCAATCATAAGTAAGCTTACTTAGTGCTTTACATATTTTGTGTTAATAAATTAATTGTTATGACTTATGAATTAATGCAGTTATAGGGCTTTAAATCTTTTGACTTTAAAAGATGAAGATGTAGATGAAAACGCTGAGTACATAATAGATAGATATAAAAAACTGGAAGATTCAAATTTCAAAAGAAAGTTTTTAGATAACATTACTGGATCTATGGAAGAAAATCTTGTCGCATCTATTCAAAGTAATATGGTATGTTTCAAAGCTTTTAACATATTGCCTATTATGTGGCCACCTGAATCCATTTGACTACAGTTTATAATATAATATCTCTGCCTCTTGATCAATCCAAGATGTGCTTCTTTCTACATAATATGTCAAACATCAATAGGCTTTGCATATCCTATATAATTTTTATAATTTTCATAGCGTAACAATGAAATTTATTTTAATATAATAAGACTAGGGGTTGGCTACCTTAATATCAAGAACCAAAAACATATAAGTACAAATTTATCAAAACCCACCCAAAAGTATATCATTTTTTTTTTTTAGATAGTTAAGTAGGTATCATTTTTTTAATTTTGTAGGAAAAACATGTTCAACAAATTACAATCCACAGTTAAACATAACACCAAAAACTAGAATATTGTGCATGAAGGTATTTATTTAAGAACTACTGGTTTCATGTCATTAAAGATAAGCACAATAATGTTCTCCTTATGGATTATATTTATTTTTATATAAATTATAAAATGTATTATGTGGGCCACACAAAAGGTGCATGTGGTCAACTCGATTTTAAACAGTACAAAAATAAAAACATTTGCATCGTTACTTACCTTACATAATATTTTTAAAACTTTAAACTTATTAAATAAAATAAAAAAATTATTTGGTCCGATTAAAATGCATAGCTTAATAATGTGATCAACTATGGTATATAGTATTAGAAGTAGCAGTTACTTACATATTTACTTGAGAGGAACCAACACCCGCATGCATTATTTCTGTCTTGCAAACGCATAACATAGCAAATTGTATGTTCTGAAAAATGAATAATCAATTTAATTCTGTTATGAGCATTTTAAAATTAAAATATAAAAAAAAACCTATGATAGTCCCTAGATAATATTCTTACTTTTAAATTTGATATTAGTTTCATTTAATTTGATTCACTCTAATATTAAACACTCTAAGGGCCGCTCTTACAATGTCCGGTTGATGTTAACCCACACTTAACCGACCGAATTCTGCCGGTAGTAAAATGTTTTATCAGTCTGTTAGCGTTAAGCGAAACTTTACCGGACATTGTAAGAACGGCCCTAACAGAATTTAATTGATTATTAAGATTACAGAACCTACTATTTGCTATGTTATGCGTTTGTAAGATAGTGTAAGAGATGGAATGTGTAGAGTTCTCTTAAGAACTTTAATAGTACCAGTTATTAGAACTGATTTAGTTAATTATAAAAAAAAACATTAAATTTACTTAACTAACAGATATTATACTTTTTTATCTAAATACCTAATATACCTAACATAGTATTATAATTATTATACTTATTGTTGTTTAAAAAAAAAAATAATAAAAACCTAATATATAATTTTTAGAAACTTCGAAATGATGAACATAAAAATTCATTTTTGAGAAATGAACTTGAAAATAAACGTAGAATTCCTAAGTATAGATCTATGTGTGAAATCAGAAAAAAACTGCCTTCATATACTAAAAAAGATGAAATTTTAGAACTCATCCGTATGAATCAAGTTATACTGATAAGTGGGGAAACAGGTTATTATTATAAAAATTAATAACTATCAATACTTCTATTAAATACAATTATATATTTATATTTTTAAATAAATTGTACATAGGTTGTGGTAAAACTACCCAAATGGCACAATTCATTCTTGATGATGCTATTATGTCAGGCCGTGGTTCAACGTGTAGAATTGTTTGTACTCAACCAAGAAGAATTAGTGCTATATCAGTGGCTGAACGTGTTGCTGATGAAAGAGCTGAGCGTATTGGAGAAGCCAGTGTTGGTTATCAAATTAGGCTGGAAAGGTTTGATATATTTTATAAAGTTTATTTTTTTATGTATTCGTGTAAGTTGAGAAATACTAGAAAATACAAATATATTAATTTATTATAAATGATTTATTCTTCAAGGTACATGATTATAATATTAAGTAAATAAAATAAACTAATATCTTAAATAATGTATTATATTTTAGAAAATTGGGTCGTGAATATGGATCTATATTGTTTTGTACTACTGGTATTTTACTTCAACATATCCAAAGAGATTCAGCTTTAAATTATTACTCGCATATTATCATTGATGAAATACATGAACGTGACACCATTAGTGATTTTACATTAACTATTCTCAAGAGCATCATACCTGTTGTAATTACATGCATATTATGTTTATTGATATACACAGTATTTTATTAAAATTGTACTACATTTTTTTTTTGTATTGTTAATCCAGAGACCTGATATTAAAGTTATATTAATGAGTGCAACATTAAATGCTGCGGCATTTTCCAAGTATTACAATGACTGTCCATCTTTGAATATACCGGGATTCACATATCCAGTTGAAGAACTTTACCTTGAAGACATTTATACATTAAATAGGTTTGTTACATTTTTTTTATCATTGCTAATATCTATTAATTTTATTTATTTCTGCTGAATATAGGTTTAGATATTTTCCTAAAAAACCAACACAAAGATCTCGCAAAATTAAACCTGGTGATCCATTCACTGAATTCGTAATTCCTTATGTAAAGTAAGTATGCATATAAAAGATATATTAATGTATATATTATTTTTAACAAATAATCAATATTAATATTCAAATAATAAAATATTTTTTAGTGAAATGAGGAGATTCAAAAAATATCCTTTTGCAATATTGAATTGGTTGGAAAATCCAATGTCTGAAGATACAGATTACGAATTGATTTTAGAACTCATATATTACATTTGTAATAATAAAGATGATGGTGCAATACTTGTGTTTCTTTCTGGATGGGATCAAATATCAAAACTGACTAAAATTTTAAAAGATAAAGGCTTTGGAAATACATGTAAAGTATATTGTATAAATGTATAATTTCATAAAAATTTTGATATATGTTTATACATATTATTTTTTATTTTGTAGCTCGGTATATACTGATTCCTTTGCATTCCATGTTACCTACTGTATCTCAAAAATCTGTTTTTGAATCACCGCCTCGGGGTAAGTATTAAATGTTAAAATTCTTTAAATGCATTTTTGTTTAATTTTAGCATTATAATAGGTGTTCGTAAGATCATATTATCCACAAACATAGCAGAGACTTCAGTTACCATAGACGATGTAGTTTATGTTATTAATAATGGCCGGATGAAGTTAAAAGGATTCGATGCAGAAAATAACATTGGAACTCTTAATGAAGAATGGGTGAGCTTAGCTAATTCTAGACAACGTCGGGGTAGAGCAGGTCGTGTAAGACCTGGTATTTGTTATCATTTGTATACAAGAGGACGTGAAAGATCATTTAATGATTATGTACTGCCTGAGATGATGCGAACAAGCTTAGAAGAAGTAATACTTCAAGCTAAAATATTACAAGTTGGTATGGTAACCCCGTTCTTGGAGAAAGTTATGAATCCACCAGAAACCAAAGCCCTTGAAGTAGCTTTAAAAGTATGTTATGGGTTTATTTTATATTAGTAGATGTACTATACTATTAATTTATTTTTTAGCTATTGATAGACTTGAATGCTTTGGACGAGAAAGAAAATCTCACTCCATTAGGTTTTCATTTAGCAAAATTGCCAATCGGGCCTCTTGAAGGTAAAATGATTATTCTAGGTGCAATGTTTAGTTGCCTGAGTCCAATAATGACAATTGCTGCCAGTTTAAATTTTAAAGATCCTTTTGTCATGCCAGTAAGTAATTTATTGATTATATTATTTGGTATTACCTATACTTACATGTTAAAAATATTTTCAATTATACAGGCAAACAAGGAATACCAATGTCGTGAAATAAAAAAAGAAATGGATGAAGGTCATCAAAGTGATCATCTTATGGTCACAAGAGCGATGAGCAAATTTTTACTAGCAAAACAAGAGAACAGAGCATGGGATTTTTGCAGAGACAATTTCCTCATGTATAATACAATGAATATGTTGCATGAATTAAAATCACAATACGCAAAGTATTTATGTGATCTGGGATTCATTAAAACTTCCAGTTATACCGATTCTGAATACAACCAGAATTCAAACAATGTTAAGCTTTTGAAGTGTGTTCTTGCTGCTGGTTTGTGTCCCAATATTGCTGTTTCTAAGTAAGTAAAAACAATTATTAATAATGTTTTTAAAATCATATATTATATAACTATTATAAGATAATAATAATTATTTTAAAGCCCTAAAATTAAAACGAATGGCCGTAAACTTTCAAAATTTATTACTGCTGAAGATGGAAAAGTTGAAATTCATCCAAAATCTGTGAATTCAATTGATAGTTACTATGAGAGTCCTTTATTATTATACCACACAAAACTGAAGACTACTTCAATATTTTTGCACGATACTACTATGATTTATCCATTTCCTGTGGTGCTGTTTGCAAAAAGTCTTAAAACAACTGGTGAAAAAACTGATTATGTTACATTTAGTCTTAACCCTCAAATAAATTTCACTTGTTGTGCAAGAACAGCAAGTTTTGTAAAGGTAGTTATAAAATTTTAAATTATTAATAATATTGTAGATTTAATGATTATGTCACATTACTGAATCGTGTTAGATTAATTGGTTTATTATTATTTGGATACTAAATAATAATAAACTATTTTTTTGTATTTTATTTAATTATTGGTTGTTTGATTACATGATTATGTTTGTCCTAATAATTAAGAAGACACTTTACAGACATTTGTTGCCTCAGTCTTACAAGTACATAACATAGTAAATTTTACTCAGCATATCATGTTTAGCAATCTTAGTTTAAAAATTAGATTGAATTGACCTCTTATAGAATGTAAAGCTAAGATTATTATCTAGGGCATCTCATAGGCTTTTTATTATATTTTTATTTTAAAGCGAGTTATTTTAAAATTGTAAATTGTTTGTATATCTTAAAATACTTATAATTTGCTTTAAAATTAAAATATAACAGGTAAATTCACTCTAATTTTTAAACTAACAGAGCTAAATGTGATCTTCTGAGCATTATATTTGGTATGTTACACACCTGTAAGTCCTCTTAACTGACTATTTAAACAATAATGTTTATTCATGTTTTTTTTTCAAATACATAATATTACCTAATCTCTTATAATTGATAATTCAGTTGTATATTTTATTATTCTGTTATAAGCGTATATTAAAGATGAGACATAATATAGCCGAAAAACAATTTCTTTTGTAATATAAAATTTAAATTAAACTTATATGGCCAGTTATAAATTAAATAAGTGATTTTGAGATATTTTCACATTTGTAATATTTCCGAAATATCCTTTTTAAATCCTAAATAATGCCTATCTATTTAAAAATAAAAAAAACAATTGTATTTGATAATTCAATATTTCAATATCAATACTATTGTCTCATGGATAATTCCCATATTTAAATTATATTCATAAATAACTAAAAGTGGCACATTGAATATATTTTACATACTTAATATTTCTCTCAACATGGCTTTATATTAACCACAAACAAATTAACATAATTTTTAATTACTATTTATCTTTACATTTTTTAGCAAGTAAGAAATAGATTGAAGTGGTTGATTGACCATTTAATGTCGCATCCTGAAGAAATAAGTTTTAATTCAAATTCAGGCAGTGGAAAAGCGCTCAAGTAAATATTAAAATATTTACAAATTATGTATATTTAAAATTTAAATACTTAATGAAACAATTTTATTGAATTATTAACTATTTATTAAGGTACATACATTTAAAATTAGAACAAAAATATCAGATGATCCATTTAAGTGTGTACACTAATTATTGAAAAGTTCTACATTTTTGAAATTATTCTTTTAATATATGCATTTAAGGTTTATTAGATTATATTATAATATCTAAGGAACTACTTGTTGACATTTGATATTTATAGATTGAAATACTCCGAATAATATAATAATTTAAATTAAATACATGTGTTTAAAAATGTTTATACTTTGTCGAAGATAAGTTAAATATTTTTTTTATGATCTAACATCATTACCCATTTGGATCTTGTTTGAAAATTATTTGGCATTTCCCCATATTATTTGAATTAATATATCTAATTAATATAAGATCAGACATAAACCAAATTTAATATTTTTCTATTTTGCATTTACTGTAAACATTTTATTACATTATCTGTATTAAGTGCACGGTTAAAAATATAATAACCTACCTAGCTTACAATATTCTTATTGGATTTAATGATTAATTATTTAATTGTGTTATGTTTAAGAGAAAATTATTTTTTTTTGTTGATTAAAAATTGATATATTTTAATTGTTTTTTATTTTTAATTAAGTACCCTGATCAAATATTTTAAACTTTAATTTCTTAATATATACATTTAGTTAAATAATTTTTAAATATTTTCTGTATATTAATAATAGTTTATAATCACTAATCATCATAAATTATTTTTTCAGACTTGTTGTTGATCTCGTTTCTGCAGAAGAACATCCTGGTATATTAGAATTTCCTTTTATGTTTTAAATTTAACTCATCAAACATTTTTATTTATTGATATTGTACAATTTATTAAAATAACTTATGATATATAATTTTTTTTAAATACATATGTATGTTTTTTAATTAATTACTTATTAAGGGGCCCTGTCCCAATGTAATTATTGTCCAAAATCATATTTTATTAAAACGATGTTTCTGTCTTGTAGAATCAATAGTATTTTTTTTTTTTAATAGTGTTAAATATTTTATATTTAAACATGGATTATATAATTTAATCTATAGTAATTAAATTAAGAATGGTAAATAAATTTTATGTTTACATCTCAATCTGAGAGTATGACATGCTCTTATTCCATAAATATCTGTTTACAATTTCCATGGTGTTTAAAACTACAGTACAACTTGTTTGTCGGTTAGCAGTGGTAAATTATTCACATTAAAAATCAATAATCATCAGTTCAATTAAACCAACATAACAATACCAATAGTTACATTGATAATAATTTAGTTATTAATTTCATTACATTACTTAATAAAATATAGCAGTGGCACTAGAGGCCTCTTAATGTGATTATAATTAACAACTTTAAACTATTATAGGTACATTAGTTTTAGTACTAAATGTGAGTGTTTGGAATGTTTGGATGGTTATTGTGTTATTTTAAATAACTACTTTGAAGCAGGGGCCGTTCTAAAACACATATTGAACAGGCATAAATGTATATTTTTAAATAAGCTATAGCCTACAGGCACAACCTAAACTCTCTAATCACAAATTTATTTTTGCATTGCAGTTCAAATATGAATACCAAAAAAATGTAGATTGTTTTAATACTTTTAAACAAAATACAATGTGATTTATATTAAATATATTATTAAATTATTCTTTTATAAATTAACTTCTATAAAAAAAAAATCAGGTACTTATAAATTAGTAACAACGTATAACTGATAAGTTAAAAAAACAATATTATTTTAACAAAGTGTTAAAATGAATAAACTATTTTCTCTCTTTCAACTACTAATTCTTAACTTTACTTATCAAAACGGCACAATATAGAACTTTTTAACAGGTGAACATCAAATAATCTGGTACAGGCAGCTGCCTATCCTACCTATACGCTAGAACCATCACTGCTTTGAAGTAGTATATTTAAAATTCTTTCATATTTATAATAAAACTTTTGAATGCATTTTTTTTTCAGTTCAAATTAAGTTTAATACTTTATATGTTTGTTACAAATTAATTACCATGTTCTGAAGTTCAAAATCAATCATGCATTACTCTTTGCAAACTAAATATTTGTAATGTGCAGAAACTAGATGAATTTACTACTGCAGTATTGTATTGAATTCAAGATAAACAAACATTTGGTGTTAATACAGTATGCGGTCTACCAGTAAAAACATTTACCACAGTAAATATAACAAAATTTGACCATCTTATAAATGTATTATTATATGATGGGTGCTATGACAAAGTTTCCAGCATTACCAGTGTAATAATCTTGGTGCTTGGTACCTACTATTGTAGTACTAATAGTAGATAAGTGGCTGCCAAGTTATTATAGATGCAGGTCGTAGACACTTTATTTTATGTTGAAGTCGTGGTTGATGAATAAATAAAAGACAGATGTTGTTTATCATGAATTTTATTATATTGTTCGATAATTTTCTAAGTCCAAAATAATGTTGTACAAAGTGGCGTGAAGGTGCTTGCACTAATGGGTAGTACACGTCTGAAAACAGGCTGATTCGGGCTCCCTTTTATATGAAGTTCCCCGTACCCTTTGCCTATAGATACTGTATCTCGGCTCACGGATGTGATTTGTGTGACCATCGTTCCAGCCCACGCATTTTATGACTTCCCAGTATAATTCTGCGTATTGCTAAAATGCTAATCTATGATTCAATTGAAATAATCATTCTACTCTTTTATATTTTTATATTTGAACATTGTCGTATACAGGGCTTCCCGAGTAATTATATTATTCAGTGAGCCTGTCTTCTTATGCTAAACAGTAGGAAATCCTATTTCTGTTTCTAATATCCGATTTATGCCGAATTACAGTATAGCTAAATTTATTACAGTATAGTATAATTATGTACCTGTGGAATTTGTTTTATTGTTAAGTAGTAACTTGCTTACTACATCTCCCCCTTTAAAAGTTGATTTTTATCGTCTAAAATGAGAAAAATTAACTCAAACTTCCTCCATTAGTTCAAGCACTTTCCTATGATTACAAATTTTACATATATCAATTATTACATTACATTCAATTATTACATGTTTACATGTTATGTTTTACATTAAATACATCATTATAATTATATGGTTCATTCCACCATATTAATTATTATTGACAAAATACAGATTATAATCCACAATATTACAGTATATATTTTGCTTATTATCTAGGTTAGTATCTTATGTGAATCAATATATTCTTTTTTGTGTTTTTGCTTACATCAATAATCTTATCTTAGTGTTAATATAATATGTGTAATAATCTTTTAATATAACATGAATTCTTAAAATCTATTACAATATATATTTTTTCTTGGTGCAATATATATATATGATAAAATTGTGGTGTGTACTATATTTTATTTTTCCATTACCATGTTAATTATATTTTAAATAAGTTAGATTAATATATTTCTTATTCCATCACCATGTTAATTACGCCAATATATGCTAATATGTTCCTTTAAGTATTTGTATATTATTTTATAAAAATTTAATCCTAACTTGAAATTTTTTTTTTCATTCATTTAATTTTTTTTTTTTTTTCAATTAAGATACTATGTGGTACTCCGACGGACTATTTATTAGTTTGCCGTGTACTTCCTTAACGTCTTTATTAGATATTACTGTTGTTTCGAATTTTTGCATAAAATTATCATAACTTTCGTCCTTAATTTCCGTAATATTATACACACGCGATAACGCGTCGACATTGAGGTTTAACTTGTCCATTTTGTATACTATCTCATATTCGTATTCCTCCAATTGTAGTCTCCACCTTGCCAATCGGGATAATGGGTCTTTTAAATTAAATAGCCATGACAAAGGCCTATGGTCCGTAAGAATTGTAAATTTCCTACCATATAAATACGGTCGAAATGTTTTTACGCCGAATATAATCGCCAAACATTCCAGTTCCGTTGCCGAATAATTACATTCCGCCCTATTTAAAGTTCTAGAACTGTAAGCTATTGGTAAATCCGATCCTATTTTACCTTGAGATAATATTGCACCTAGCGCCCTACCGCTAGCGTCTGTTGTTAGTATAAATTGTTTTGTAAAATCTGGATATTGTAGAATTGGTTCTGAACACAATATTTCTTTTAATTTATCGAAAGCTTTTTGACAGTCTTCGTCCCAATTAAACTTTACGTCTTTTCTTAATAATTTCACTATTGGATTAGCAATAGCACTATAGTTTTCTATGAATTTTCTATAATACCCACTAAGTCCTAAGAAACTTTTTATTTGTTTAACATTTTTAGGAACCGGAAAATCTTTTACAGATTTAACTTGCGCTTGGTCCGGTTTGATTCCTTCGTAACTAATTACATGACCTAAAAATAAACATTCCCGTTGTAAAAAACTACATTTGTCTGGTTCTATTTTTAGATTGTGTATACGTAATCTCTCGAATACGTCTATTAATTTTTCATTGTGGTCTTGTAAATTTTTAGCATACACTATTATGTCATCCAGGTATACTAAACACTTCATTCCTATTAACCCTGATAACACGTTTGTCATCATTTTTTGAAATGTCGCCGGAGCTGAACTTAGACCCATAACTAATCGTTTAAATTGATAATGCCCTTGTCCCGTTGAAAATGCCGTAAGTTCTTTTGATTCTTTAGCCAAAGGTACCTGGAAATATCCTGATTTCAAATCTATCAAACTGAACAGTTGACATTGTCCTAATTGGTCTAATATTTCCGTTATATTTGGTAATGGGTGAAATTCATTTAAAGTTACTTCATTAAGTGCCCTAAAATTATAACTATTCTGAATTTTTGTTTCCCCGAGGCGTCCTCCTTCTTTTTGACTAATATTAATGGTGCGTTAAACCTAACCTAACCTAACGGACTCATTGATCTTTCTATGATTTCATCTTTCATCATTTGACCTATTTGTTTTTCTATCTCCGGTTGTTGTGAAAACGGTAAGCGAAGGAACTTTTATTACGTGTTCTGCTGCCGTAGTACACGTAAGATTATCCCCTTCTAAATAGAAAATGTCCGCGTAATGTTCACATATTTTTACTATCGAATTATATTCGTGAACTTGAAGATGATCAGTACGTATCAACGCCCTGACCCGACGCGAGCGTTCAGTATCAATTGTGTTTATACACCGTACGCTATCTGTCAAAACATCCGTGTCGTATGAAATATTACGCGCTTGACCTACATTTATTTCCTGCGTCATTTCAGATATATTTAATATGCTTACAGTAATTTTGTTGTTTTTGACTGTATTGTAAATATTCGCGCAATATACGCCCGGTATTAATTCTTGTTTATTAATTAAAATATTTTTATTATTCATTTCTTTATCGGGTATATCGATTTGTACTATTGTTTCTGAGCGCGGTTTTAATGTAAAACAGATATCACTATTATCGCTTCCGGTTTTATTATTATTTATTGTTAGCGTGTTATTAGCGACGTCTATTACTGCATGATTATCTATTAGAAATTTATTACCAATAATTCCGTCTGCCAGAATCGGAAAAATATTGTTTACAACATAAAATTGTGTTTCGAATGCTTCATTATTAATTATTAATTCTATTTCTCGTTTTCGTTAATTTCAGTGTTTCCTTTTAAGAGGACGCCACACGGGCAAACGAAACCATGCAATGACCAAGAGAATGCGCTGTTAGGTGTTTTCGTGATCCGCAAGCACGCGACGTTCAAGCCGCGCCCACTACACACAGCCGTGTAACGACCGACGAATTGCTCGTTCGGGAGCGTTGTTTATTATCTTATGAACGTTCGTCCGTGATGTGTCGAATCGAAATAAAATGCATACACCTAAATTCATTGCCACCATAATATTTTAAATATTCGCTCTTATGCACTAACCATCTTTTAATTAAAGCCACTGTCTGCCCAATTGTATACCTATTTGTATATAACAATATTATGTTGCCAAGAAAATCTAGTTTCTACCGTACCTTTAATTGTAGTACTATTAGTACTAACATTTTAGGTATTCGAGTTGACAATATTTTACACGTACAATAACTTACGATTTACATTTTGTTTGTAAAAATATCAATATAGACATAACTATTATGTATTTAATTTTTATACTTACCCATATTTTCGAATGTATTACCATAAAACCATTGATTATAATACATATTATTATTTATATTATTCTATATAACACTGAGGACGCTAAACCAGCGAAAATACCGTACAAAAACATGCCAATTTTGTTCCAATAATACGGCCAACTGAATGGTTTTAGAGCAAAATACCTTAATTAAAAGTTTTAGAAGAGAGTTATATCGGATGACGTATAAGACTCGATTTTTGATATTTTAATTTTTTATACCAATTATTCGCAAGTAAAAAACTGAAAACGCAAAACGATTTTATCGATTTTGAGAATGAAATATCGAAAATCAAGTCTTATACGTCACTCGGTATAACTCTTCTTACATTTTAATCAGCCATAAATAAACTACTTGAATTGGACTTACAACTTACTGAGTTGCAATCTAAGAAATAAAAAAATAAAAAAATTGCGTTTGTCATTAGACATTTGGTTATTATCAAACGCATTAAAAAGTTAATAATTTAGAATGCTTAATAAGTATATTATGAAAATAATATACTAATTATAATACAATACAATATTAGTCTATATAATATCAATTATAATATAATAATAATATCATTGTAACAAACAATATTCAATATCCCGCGCGTTATCGAATACATTTTACTGATCAGTACTTCATAGTACACCATCGAATGCAAGCCTTCAAGATAGAATAAACAATTTTTTTGTACGTTATAATACACAGTGTTTCGACAATCCTTTATTTTCCGTGTTTATTTGAATAGTTTCTTATAAACATATAACGCCATTCTACTACTTTAAGTTAAAAGATCAACGGACTTTGGTATTCGACAGCATTCGTCAAGCAAAATTCAAACATTGAAACAGGTAAGAAAATTGATTTTATTTACCAATTTTTTTTTAAAATTCAATTCTTAATTAATTTTGGTACTTCAATCAGAGTTGAGCAAAATATTATCTAGATAATTATTCGAATGAAAAATTAGTCGAATCATTTGTTATTCGAATAATATTGTTTTCAAATTATTCGAATAATTGTAAAATTATAATTATCAAAATAATTTTTTATTCGAATAAAATATTATCAAAATAATCATCTAAATAAAATTGTATTCGAACGATGATGCCAAACTCTGATTTCAATATTAATTGTTATACAATATGTCGATCACACAATTGGGGCCTGATTTATAGAAATTGGTGACTCTTTATGTACTTATACCTAGATTTCCTAGGTTTTTCTTTAGAAGTGTTTTTCATAAATAAATTTAATTTTTTACAAGTAAAACAAACAAAGCCAAATATACTGAAAAATATAAAAAGAAAAATGCAACAAATTTTCATATTATTAAATTAAATTTTATGTTTAAAAAAATGTAATCATGACCTTAGTGTTATTGATATTATTGTATTATCAATATTTGTTCATACTTATTACACATGATCTAAATTTACTTTATCTTATTGTTGTAGATATATGATCATAGTACGTCAAATATAATTATTGGACACAGAAGAAAAAAAGTAAAAAAAAAAATGGACTTTCAGAAGGTCGTTTATCAAATACTGCTGTTGTTATTTACCATAGAAATTTCTACGACGTTTGGTAACCATGAAGAAGACTTGTTCGAATTAACATCAACCAGCGATAGCCCGGGTTTGCAGTACGAACTCATAGGTAATGGTAGAGCTTGCGGAAGTAGTTGGACAATAAACACATATATGGATTTAAAATTTTTAAATAACAGTCTTAGAAATATTAGACAAATGTTAAACTCAATTGAACTAATTGCGTTCAAAGACATTTCTATAACTTTGTATCAGTTAAAAAAACACGCGAACAGATTGGAAAACGAGATAGGTTTAATTGTACAAATGGGTAGACATAACAAAAAAGTTAAGCGATCTATTGAGTTTGGGGGTACGGCATTAAAATGGATGTTTGGAGTAGCCGATGCTGACGATGTACGAAGATATGATAGTACGATCGATAAATTAGAAAACAATGAGAAAGATGTTATGCGTATTGTTCATGATCAGATATCTATACTAAAAAGCACAATAATTAATTTTAATGATTCCGTTACATCATTTAATGAAAATAAGAAAATATTTGATGCAAATATGAAAGAAGGCGAGAAAAAAGTGAACGAATTGATTATTGAGATAGCTAAGGAAGACAGAAAAATCATTATTCTGAGTTCGATAACTCTTTTAGAAAACACTATATTTGAATTGGACATGTTTATTAGTAGGTTGCAAAGAGTAATTTCTAACGTACAGAATAATGTAGTAGATGCGTTTATAATAACACCTGACCAATTGCTTTCGGAAATAAAAAATATTCAGAGTATACTCCCGGATGATTTGAAAATCCCTGTTAAATTTGATGAGGATAATATTCAAGAAATATTCAAAATATTAAGTATTGAAATGCACACAATAAATGACAGATTTATTTTTTCTTTAAAATTTCCTCTGTGCCTTATAGAAAATTTCAACGTTTATTACATATTAACTATTTACATTCCAATTAATGAACATGGTCAATTTCTGCATATGACTAAAAATTCTATGTATTTGTTAATGGACAAAATAATGACCAAATATTTTATATGGCCAGATTTAAATAACTGTAAAGTAGTGGATAAAATATTTGTTTGTGGATTTAATGAAATTATACATAATTGTGACACGGACCCCACATGTGTAACAGAATTACTAAAAAATTCTTTAACTAAACCACCTCAATGTGATACTTATATCTCTGAATTCAAAACAGAAATGTGGTATCCCTCATTTTTCAAAAATCATTGGTTTTTCGTATGTGAAAAACCCACTACAATTACTATAATTTGTAATAAACAGTCTTTCACTCAAAAAATTAAAGTTAAAAGTTCTGGAAAGTTATACTTGAAGTCTGGGTGTATTGCTTACACCTCGAAAGGTGTACTAAAAACTGAACAAGTATTAAATCAAACATATTTCTCAATTCCTGATTCCAGTAGACTTATCTCTTACAAATGATTCATGCTGTAATGTATTCAATTTTTCTAATCAGGCCTATCCCAAACCTATCCACTTCGATGAAATAAAAAATATTAAATTTAATAAAGATGCGTTCAATACAATAAATAAACAATTAGACCAACAAGATATGTTAATAAATTCGCTTATTGTAGATAAAACGTATGAATTTATATACACAAACAAATATTTAGTTGTCATAATAATAGTTTTTTTAATATATTTTATAGCAAAATTTTATTTAAATAGGAAAGCAAAAAAATTAGCTATAGAAAACATTAATTTAAGTTACAATCCTCCAAGTTCTAAAAATTAATTTAGTAAAGGTTCTTAGTACGTATACCTGATATTATATATTATTATATAATTGTCAAATACCATTCACAACATTTATATTATTTTTTCGGAAGTTAATAATTAGTATGTAGGTATATGTTTATCTTACTTTTTTCTACACTTATATATTGTATAAATGTACTTGTATAAATATATTTTATTTTATAACATACTTTAATGAAATTGTTCAAATAATCGAATGTATAATCGGATTGAAATGCATCACCTTTATAAATTCAATTTTATTTGTTACTTTTAAAGTAATTACTAATTTGTATAGTTGTGTTGTAAAGATATCTAATACACTAATTATTTTATGATTTGCCTTGGCAATGAGCACCCTCACTTGTTTATTAGATATTAAAAAAAAAATTGTATTATTACTATTATGTACCTAAAAATTTTAATATATATGTCTCATTATATACTATATCGTATGTTTTTTATTATTACTATTATCTCTATAAAATTGCTACTTGTAAAGTTGGGTAACTGAAACACCCACTTAGGTTGAATTTATATATTGTTGTACATTATATTGGGCTCACTGCCCGTAATAAATAAATAATAATAAAATAATGAGTTTTAGTTTTTATAAATTCTTATATTTTTAACACAATAAATATTATATGTTATATAGAAATTAGTTTTAAATGTTTTTGAAGAGTTTGTTATGAATATTTTATATAAAATTAGAGGACTCGATTTTCGATATTTCATTTTCAAAATATATAAAATCGTTTTGCATTTTTTGTTTTTTGTTTTCACTTTTTTGATTTGTGAATAATTGGTATAATAAGCTAAAATATCAAAAATCTAGTGCTATACGTTAACAGATTCAACTCTCCTCTTCAACTTTTATAAGAGGTTTTTTGATCTAAACCCAGTCAGTCAGCCGTGTTTTTGGAACTAAAAAATAAGTTTTTACTCACAGCCGCGGATGTGACGGCAATACGGTAATGCAAGGACGGTCGCGGGCATCGTAATAAATCGAGCATAATATTATACTATGTTTTATTTCACGTAAATAATAATATGAACGTAATAGGTATATATAAAAATAATGCAACGACGTGCGAAGCGCGGACCGCCGATAACAGACCGGTTTTGACCTGCCGACGGCCGGCGAGTCTGGATGTCGGAGCTAGGAGGGGACAAACGCTGCCGCTAGAAACAAAAGCAGCACATGACGGCCGTAATTAAATTTTTTTTACTGTAAAACATGCCAATTTTGTTCCAATAATACGGCTTACAGAATGGTTTTAGAGCAAAATACCTTAATTAAAAGTTGTAGAGAAGAGTTATATCGGGTGACGTATAAGACTCGATTTTCGATATTTCCTTCTCAAAATCGATAAAATCGTTTTGCGTTTTGACTTTTTTTCACTTTTTTACTTGCGAATAATTGGTATAAAAAATTAAAATATCAAAAATCGAGTCTTATACGTCACCCGATATAACTCTCCTCTACAACTTTTAATAAAGGTATTTTGCTCTAAAACCATTCAGTAAGCCGTATTATTGGAACAAAATTGGCATGTTTTTGTACGGTATTTTTGCCCGTCCTCTTAATGCATTCATTTTAATAATATTTAGATCCGCCCCAGTATCGATTAATAATTTAATTTGATTCTTATTAAAACTGGGTGATTTTAAAGTAATGTGGTTGTCTATTAATTTTGCTGTGATGTGGAAAATCCTGTGTGTGGGTCTTGAACTATTTCTTGGACCAATCTGACTCCCACTGGTGATGGTCCGTTGGCGTTTCCCGACGTGCTTCTTTCGTTTTTCTGTTTTGTATAACAGTTTGAAATTTCATGACCTATCTTACTTGACTGCAAAGTACGGCCTGAGTATTGTTATTGTCCCTACGAACATTATTGTTGTTGTTCGCATTGCGCGTGTCGTTTACACGATTATTGTTATACGTATTTTGTTGCGCATTAGGTCGATTGCTCCAGCAATCTCGTGCTATGTGATTAGATCTGCCACAAGTGTAGCATCCGGTGCCTCGGTTAATATTATTTTGTTGTACATTATTGGTATTGAAATTCCGTCCATAGCCGTTTCCGCCTCGATAACCGCCGCGATTAACCATGTGTGAGCCATATCCGCTCTGATTGTTATTCCCATAATTATTGCGGTTGTTGTGAATTTGTGATTAACATATCTGTTGTTATACCCGTTGAAATTATTATTTCTATTGCTTTGATTTGAATTACTGTTTCCTCCGCGATTAACTGCGTTATTTGCATTACCACCATTTTGTCGTTTTTCCTCGTTATTGACGTCTGCCTGTTTTCCATTACCAATTTGTCTCTGCAATTTGTCCATTTCTACTTTTGACTCATATTTGAGCATCTCATCGATCGCCGCTTTGAAACATTGTTCCAATGTACTGGGATTTCGACTTTTCAGTACTGTATATAGGTGATGAGGTAACCCTGTCATAAATATGATCATTGCCTGTTTCTTTGTTTGTTTTTTCACTATATCTGCCTCGGCCTGAGCTAGACCTATCGTACTTGCCGCGCAGAGTTTATAATATAACTCTTCGATTCTACTAGCGAATTTTGCCACACTTTCTCCCGTACGTGCCGTGTTTAAAGCTATTGATAGGGCCCTCTCCGATACTTTTTGTTTGAATGCCCCCTCTAATATTGTTTTTATTGCTCCCCATGTTTCTAAATTTCGATATTTTGTTACTTCTAACGCATTTCCTGTTAACTTAGAAGTAATTATTTTTAACAATATCGGTGTATCTGCTTCCGTTGTCTCCTTAATCGCGATTTCACAAATATTTATAAATTCGGCTACGTCCTTTTTGCCCGTGTAAATAGGTATCATAGCAATTGCTTTATCTAAATCCATTTTACTCATTTTTTTCTTAACCACTGACTCTAACTGCACGTGAATTACGCTTGAGTCTGACCTAGTACCTAAACGACCTACGGTTCGTTTTCGTGGCGCGGTACCTATCTGTTCTGTTAAACTATGTATTCTTATTAACTTTTCCTTAATAGTTTTTTTCAGTTTTAACTATGTGTTTCCTAGTTTGTTCTAAAAATTCTTTCTTTACAGCGTCTTTTAAAATTGCCTCTTTTAACTCTTTCCTAGATTTATATTTTTCAACTTTTATTGAACTGTCCGCAGAACTAGTGTCAATATCTGAACTATCGGATTCTGACATATATTTATCTAAACATTACATATATATAATTTTTAATAAATTATATCTACTAAATTTATTATTATCCTATCCGCGTGAGTAATTACCAACAGTATTTACTCTACATGTATATACTATTATTGATTTATAAACTAATAATACGTATCTACCGTCACCAAAATTAATAATACGTAAAAATTATTACTTATAAAATAACTATCATGCACAAATAATAAAAAGAAATTACGTAAACGCGCGTCGTACGTTGGATATGGATGAGTACCTATCTAATAACACGTAAAACGTTCGACCGCCTATGTTACGCGTGTTAAATTTCGATACGGTATCCCCTCACCCGTTTCCCTCGCACTGTTCCGCGATGTTTTTATGCGTACGCGCTCGTACTACGCTCGAATATTATAACAAAAAAAAATCCCCGGTTAGCTACTCCGTAAATCCCTCCAATAATATTCGACTTCCTATCCCTTATATTTCTTATTACTAATTTTTTCCTAAATGATTTAATTTCCTAATTTACGCGCTTTACCATTTAATCTTCTATAAACACTAACAATTTATTTTTTTTTAATAATTATTCTATCAACTTATTCTTAGTAACGTTATACTATTTTTTATCCTAGGGCCCCTATAATTAATTCCTTTTTTTCTAAAACTTTTCAAAATTTGACGTCAATTACTTTAACAAGGTCATCTACTGCCTTTTATTTCAAAATCTATTTTCTTTTATTTCAATTCAAAATTCAATATTTCACTTTAATCAATTATTCTCATATTATATAATTCAAAAATGCTACGCGCGTGCATCAATTTCCTAGATCAGCCTATCGCCGTCTACTTTAATTTATTAGATCAGTCCCCGCTGTCTATCACAAAATACCATAAAATACTTAGGTCAGTCCCTGCTGCCTATCACACAAAAAAAATCTTAGATCGGTTCTTGCCGTCTATTTACCATAAAAATCCTAGATCAGTCTACAGTTGTCTATCATAAAATACGTATATAGTTCTTCCCAAGCTTGTTTCCTGTATTTTTTTTTTCTTTATTTATTTTTATTCGAATATTTTTCCCTAATATTTTACACAACCACTAAGTATAAAATAAACGCTGACATATATGAATCAACGTGAGACGTGCACTTCAAGCTATACAATTTTAATTTAATCATCTATCTTCACTTAATTAATATACTCACAACAACGCTGTCGCCACTGCTGTGTTCATTTTCCTTGATTGTCTGCTGGCCCGTCTTGAATTGTTCGTTGATTCCGGAGTCACCTTGGTTGATCAGACCTTAACTGTTACATCCGTGGAGCTGCTGACGTGGTGTAGTCGCTGCGTCGGTACTGGATATCCGAAGTTGAATGTAGCCGCCTTGACTGCTGGACTCGCCTTTGGAAATTTAAATCCGCCGCTTCGACTGCTCACCTCGTCTTTAACTCCTTGAACCTCCTTTGTTCGACTGCACCAGTGTAATATCACATCAACCTACCAAACCAAATAAAAACCAAAAATGAACGCCATCATGAAAATTGTAAGTACAAGTATTTAACAGCTGCAATTATTTATTTATAATCCTATAACACAGTGGCGTCCACATGGGGGGGGGGGGCTAACGGGCTGAAGCCCCCCCCCCATTGCCCGTATTATTATTACTTTTAAAAAAAATATTTATGAAGTTTCAACTGTCAGCTATAGTAAACAAGACGTAAATTGCATATACGTCTTACCACAATGAATTCATTTTTGAAAAAAACATTGTATTTGCATACCAATTTTCCTAAAATTATCTGTAATTTTTCAGTAAAAGTATGAACTACTTGTATGAAAGACCTTGTATTAAATTTTCTAGTCTTAGCTTATACAAATCTAATATTTTATAAGTTTTGAACTACAATTAATTAACTGTGGTTTTGACGAAATTTGAATTTAAATTTGCTTATAAAAAATAACCATGATGCCTATGTATTGTTAATTTTTTAGCTATATTAAAAACTTACGAATTACATTTTTAAGCTTTTTGACCGGATAAATAATTTTTATTGACATTTATAGAAAAAAAATTTTTTTAATTAATCAAATACAATCCAAGTGAGGACGATATTATAACCAAGCGGTTACCAAACAATTTTAATAAATTTTCATTTTTTTCTCCAATTATTTTAAAAAGCACTGAGCATTTTCAATTTTGACCTCTTAACCAACTATATCTAATTTGCTTCCAAAAACATACATCGGACATCAAAGTTTATGATCAGCGCATTTCTTCTACCAGAAAAGTTGAGAAGTTACAAACATTTTAAAATACCTCAAATAAACGTCTGAAATTATTAAACTGGACAAAATAAAAATAAAATTGTAACTAACTTTCAAGTTCCCCCATTGAAAAATCCTGCGTACGCCACTGCTATAATATTCAGATACTAAAACACTATTGATTTGATGATCAAACTTGTTTTGTGAAGTAATTACTTTTTAAGACATGTTTGCGTGTATGACATTTAGAATTTAATACTAAATCCAATGGTGGTTGGTTAAATAACTTACACATCACAATTCATTTTTACTAAGCAATTAATAATAAACATCGGTTAGGAAGCCTGTTGATTCATTACAGTTTTTACACATTTTGTGAATTTAATTCGCTTCTTATATTATCAAAGGAAAAAATTCATTTACGATGAGTGGTGCTTTTCAAACACATACATCAATAATTGTATCTGGAAACTAAATAATCAATTTATAGGAACAACATTTTAAATTTCATGAGCGTTAAATTATGCCGTTTTTGAGAAAATAATAATACAATTTGATGACGTTAGAAATATGATGTATATGTGCGGGTGTGCAGAGCTCATCTTTTGTTCCTTGTGAGGTGTGACACACTCGAGTAGTCGAGTATAAATAATTTTTTGAATTGTGACCGTTACAAAATAGTAGCAATCCACTCGATCGTTACACGGTATAATAGGCACCCACATCATATCATGTGTTTAAATGACAAACATTTCTGCCTTAATAAATAATAATATTGTTCTGTTGTTCGGCGGTTCTACATTCTTCGATTTCCTAGTTTTTCTTACGCGATTGGCGTAAAAGTTGCCTATACCGAATCCCTTAAACAAACCACGGTGAATCGGACGACAATGTCATAATAAATAATATTATTGAATTTACAAACCACGTTATTATACATATTTACACGTTCTCTTAGAACACAAATGAACACTTATGATTTTTGTACTTTGTGTTTGGCGCAGACATTAGCCGCCGTTGCAGTTTTCGCGTCCGCCATGATGACCGCTTCTGCCAAACCAACTGAACTCGTGCCCGCCGCCGCCATCGCTCCAGTGGCCGTTGCTACGCCATACGCTAGCTCGTTCACGTCACACAGCGTGGCCCACAGCGTAGTCACCCCGGTCGTACCGGCCGCTCCGTACGTGGCCGCCGCTCCATACGCCGCGGCACCATACGTCGCTTCGCCTTACGCCGTGTCCTACGTGAATCCGGCGAGTGCGGCGAGTGCGTCCGATGCGAACGAATTCGCATCGCACGCATCGGACGTTTTTCAAACGCCGCACTCATGGCAAATGTGAGTCCGACATCGTAGTACACGGCGATGCGTTATTGCGATAACTTGCCTACTATAGTATTATTTAAACTTTTAATATAAACTTTTTAGCATTAGATATTTTTGTATTGATATTTAGGTACTATGAATTTAAGTCTACAAAAAAAAATGTTATTAAGTGAAAGTAGTCTACTTAAATACTTAATGTACAAAAAGTATAAAAAAAATAAACGATCAATGGCAAATAAATTTATTTACGATGATCGATTCACTTTTGGTGAATTTTATCATTTGTACCCTCAATTACGTAGTGACAATGCTTTGTTTCGAGCATATACAAGAATGACATCAGAAACTTTTGATTATATTTTAAAAATAATTACACCAGAATTTGACCTTCAAACCACAAATTTTCAAGAACCTATTTCAATAGAAGAAAGGCTGCTTGTGACAATAAGGTAAGTTTTTACTTAATTATAGGTAAACTTAAGAAGAAAAATACAAATTAAAAGAAATCATAATATAATAAATATAATTATACATGTATAGAATTTACAAATCATTCTTTAACATAAAATAGAATAAAAAAAAAAAATAATAAGATGCTAACCTAACCTAACCTAACCTAACCTAACCTTCTTCGGTTTTTAAAAACAGAATAACTTATTAATAAAACAATTAAGTTATAATATTAAATCAGATATAAAATTAAAATTAAATTAAATTAAAAATATTATCTTTTTTATAATAATAATAGATAGTTTTAAGTAGGTAATTTATGAAACTAAATAAACTAAAAATTTTAAAATATTCATAAGCAAGACGTTAGTACATAATAATAAAAATAATTAGTTGAAACTTTAATTATAAAATTAAAAAATAATTAGAAATTGTTCAAACAACAAATAATAAAATTTATATTTATTATTTATTAATATATTCCTTAAATTTCTAAGTTTTATAAAGCATTGATTAAAAATTAAAATTGGGAACCGGTATAGCTTCGTATCTTTCGTTATCGATATCAGTTGAGTTGATTTGCTGTTGGATACGTGTATTTCGATAATGCATTTCATTTTGAGTGGAATACATATTATTGCATGAGGCAGATAAAGCATATAGTTCTTGTGGCTGTTGTACTTGGGTGGATAATTCATTAATAAATATAGTCTGGAGTTGGTTTCTTACGCGTAGTTTTTGTAATGGATTCATTGTGTGAAAATATGGATGAAGTGACTTCAGGAATAACATATCTTCATCGTCTTTTATAACTGGAATTATATTGGATTGAAGTAAAGCAGTTAGTTTCTGTTCCTCCAGTTTCAGTAACTCACTTTCAAAATCTTTATTTGCTTTATCTCTTTTCCGTTTTGTCGAACTACTTCGTGAAACATCTGAAACACTTGAACTTTTTGGTGGTACTGTTGTAGGAATAGCAAAAGAGTCAGTTTCTAATTCGGGTCTTGATGAAGATAGTTCAATTTCAAGTTCTGATTCGGGCCTTGGTGAAGGTTGTTCAATCTCAAGATTGTTTGCTAAGCTTATGTTTTCCATAACATAAGAATCACTAAAATGTCCAGTATCGTCATTTTCTAATAAGTCTGAATTTTCTTGATGAGTATACTCTAAGTCAGAAATATTTCCGTCAGTATTCCTTGGCGTAGTTGTGTCTTTTAAAAAAAAGCAATGATTTGTAGTAAGCCCATTTTCCCGTATAAATTTCTGCATGCTCTTGGGAATCTCCTGAACGACATTTTTTCACTTTCTTTTTTTCTTTTAAAAAAGTATCTCTCAGATTTCTCCACCTTCTTTTTACATCATCTTCTGTAATGTTAGTAATTCAATACATATGAAATACAAACATAAATATTTTTTTTTGAAATATTGATTAAAAAAATTTGGGTGCCTAAAAAATCTTGAAAATGTAATACAAGGTTTCTTATAAGTGGTTCTTATAATCTTATCAGATATTAAAAAAAAAATCAAAAATCGTAAGTCACAATTTTTTTTATAGGCGCTTGAAGTTCAAATTTTTATGAAATATGTCAAAATCGTAAACATTTGCAATTAGTTTTTTTCTTAAAAATTCATAAAAATTTTTCTTTATATACCTAAAGTTTAAAACTTCTTCACAACGTTATCTATAGGTTTTTTTTCAAGTAACTGTAAAAAAAACTCGAGCCTAGTTTTAGAAAAAAATTTTATGAACATCTGAAATTTAAATTTTTACAAATTTGCGTAAGATATTTATCCAAAAATGATTTTAGATATTTGTCATTATTCAAAAAGGATAAGTCGTAGAAACTTGAAACTCTTACCAAATATTTATATTAACGCTCACGTTTATGTTTTTTAATAGGTTTTTAGCGACAGGACTGGCGTTCAGACAAATTGCCTTTTCGTTCAGAATATCCAAAACAACAGTTTCAAATGTTGTCGTGGAAATTTGTAAAGCTATTTGGAATACATTGAAATGCAAACATATGCCAACTCCAACTGTTGATAAATTTAAAGAGATAGCTTTAGAATTTTATGATAAGTGGAATTTTCCAAATTGCGTAGGTAGTATTGATGGGAAACATATTAGATTGAGATGTCCCAAAAAGTCTGGAAGCATGTACTACAACTACAAACAATTTTTTTCGATTGTTCTGATGGCAGTTGTTGACGCGAACTACAAATTTGTAATGATTGAAGTTGGAGCGTATGGTAAGGACAGTGATGGTAGTGTTATGTCCAATTCAACATTTTATCAGCGGATTGATAATGGTTCTCTTAAACTACCAGAAGAAACCAAATTGCCAAATTCAAACGTGATAGCCCCATTCGTTTTCATTGGTGATGAAGCTTTTCCCCTACGAAATTATTTGATGAGACCATTTCCACAAAAACAGACACAAGATAATGCAAAATCTTACTATAACTATAGACTTAGCAGGGCTAGAATGACAGTTGAGTGTGCATTTGGTATTCTTTCATCAAAGTTTAGAATTCTTTTAAAATCTATTGAAACTAAAGTGGAAAACGCAGACCACATTGTCAAGGCAATTTGTATTTTACATAACACAATTATCGATTTGGAAAAAAAAAATATGACTTCAACACAACACAGTACAAATTCAAACGATATTGATATGTCATATGACCACCAGATGTTGAGACTAAATAGTGGTGGCAGATCTAATAATCGTGCTACACGTACAGCTATTGCAATCAGGAGCAACTTCGTAAATTTTTTTATGGAAAATAGAATTTAAGAAGCAATTTATGAACATCATTTTTAAACATTTTTTATTAAATCTATTTTCAATCTTACTTTATAATATATTTATATATTGTATTACACTTTATAGACAAAAATAATATTAATAATAAAAATGTTAATAATTAATAATAAGTATTAACCGATGTCCGCTACCTACTATTTTTTTTTAAATTGTACTTAATATCCTTATATTATGAATCAATTAAAAAATTGTCTTATCTATATTTGGTAGATATATTTCAGTTTTTAGTAATAGGTCATTAATTGTTATAATAATAATAAAAAACAATAATTCATATTTTACAATATATTTATTATTTTTTTACACTCACTATCCAAATTCATTTTTTTGGCCAATATCGTCCACTCCTTATCACAAACAAGTCTATCCCTGTACTTTTTGTCAAACTTGTTCCATAATACACTTCTTTTTTGCACTTCAGATATCAAAAGTTCGGTAGTTTCCATTTTAAGTAATAATATTTATAATATTATATCATGAATTAACGCACTAAACGCAGTGTTGTGCGGCGACAAAAACAAAATGATTTGTTTTTCAAATTGTCCGGTGCGTACGAACGAATTTGATCGCACGCATATGCGGCGACTGCGGCGTTACATTGGAAACGCGGACATGTTACCACAGGTTTGTTTATTTTGGTCGCCGCATCGCACGCACCGAAATGCGTTTGCCGCACTCGCCGGATTCACGTAGGACACGGCCTTACGCGGCCGCACCTTACGTCGCCGCGGCTCCTTACGTGGCCTCTCCTTACGCCGCGTCGCCATACGGGGCCTCTCCTTACGGTTACTACCCGTACGCCGCTCCAGCTTACCTATAAAGGACGTTCCGAACTAAGATGATCACCGCACAGCAGTCTCCACGCGACAACGGACGAGAGACGACCGCAACAACAACTGCTAACGCCACTGATTCTTTTCATTTTTATAATATTTAGATCGTATTTTTTATACAAATATCGTACAGACGATATAATATTATATAATTTGTAAACATAAAAAACCGTAAATGTCACGGCGACACGAACATAATGTGTATCGTGCGTGTATATACATGCAAAAATATAATGTATCAATATTATAATATAATATACCTATAATATATACATACTATGAAATAAATATTTGTTTGTTTGTCCTCTGTAATATATTACACCTTTTTTATATTCATCTGTTTATTTGAATTAGTTTGATCGGTTATGAACCAATGCAAATTAGGGTGCAAGTATATAGACACGTACGAGGCAGTTATACACGTGGCTTATATTTAAATAATATTAATCTTAGGTACTATGTAAGACTTACCGATGTTTCAAGAATTTTTTTCATCGGTTAGGTATAAGTAACCAATGTTTTTGTCGTCTTCCGTACTCTAAAATTTTTTTTGATTCAACAACAATTAATATTGAACACATAATTTATGCTTTTAAACTATCATAATAATTTACAGGGGACGGAGTGGCCGAGCGGACTAAGGGGTCGGCTGCGACGCAGTCGACCCGAGTTCGATTCCTAGGCCATGGGCGGCGTTTTTCTTCGGACAACTCACGGTGTCCGGAGAACAATTGTCGCCATCCCACACCCGGGCATGGCAGACACCTACAGGTGCCCAATCAAAAATTCTGCCAAACTAAACACATACGTGTTCCTCCCCCTAGCGACTTAATATCCTACAGTAAAAACTAAAAAATAGCTAATGGCCTCAGCTGCCGGGCTCAAGATCAATAAAAAAAAAATAATTTACATTTTCGCTGAACTGCACAAATAGTTAAATTAATAGTCCATCATGATGCCAATAGAAAATAGTCTTATCTGAACTTTCAAGTGCTTATAAGGCTAGGTATTTAATTCAGATATATACTTCAAAGTTTAAATTGTGTAAAAAAATATACTACATTTTTAAATAAAACCGCAAAAGTTACAGAAAACTTATGTCTTAATATTATATAATATATATGTTAAAACAATTTAATTATATGCTGCTGTGCCTATATTATAATACATTCAATATTATAAGATTATACGCATATTACGTTGTGTACAGTCAGTGGCGTGGCGAAGTGAAATATTTTATCATTTTAATTCATTTTTTGAACGATCTCCCTACCTAACCTTGACTACTTGATATAATACTAATTTTTGATTTTATTATTATTATTATTATTATTAAATAGGTACCCATCACATTCAGATGAAGTTATAATCTTGTACTACAATTTTTTTTTTTTTTTTATTTTTATAATTTTTATTTACAATCTGTTACAATAAAATGGACAATAAGTAAAATAGATAATAGAATAAGTGGCTTGAGGAAAGGACGGATTTAAGAAGCCTTCCAGTGAAGACACTTTGTCAGCTGTTTACGTACATTTCAATAAGTTAACAATAAAGTTATGAATAGAAATAAAGATTAGGTAGTTAACTAAATAACTAAATTAATAGGTCCCGACACCACCGCCTTTTTAGTCTTTCCTAGGATTGTCGGGTATGTTTGCCGACGCAAGTCCTTTGATTAGGGAATTATCATGATTTTTAACAGATAAGTTAAATCGTCTATAAAAAGTTCTAGCTACATCACAGACGGGTGAGATGGTAGTTATAGCCTTTAGTTATAGCTCGGAGCGTTTTGGATTGGAAGCGTTGGATACGGTTAGTGTTTGAAATTTTTGCAGAGCCCATAATTGAATTCCGTACGTCCACATTGGTTTAAGATAAAGTTTATATATTAGAAGCTTGGTTGGTAGTTTTATGTGGTTGGAGGTTAGGAGAGAGCGGAGAAGACGAAATCGATTGTTTAAGGATAGTAGTTTGCTGTGAAGATGAGGAGACCATGTGAGGCGTTGGTCAATAATTATGCCTAGATAGCGAGTGCTCTGCGCGGTTGGCAAGATTTGCTCATTTAAAGTAATAGATGGGCATATTCCCTTCCTAAGAGTGAAGGTACATTGTATAGATTTAGATTCGTTTATTTTCACACCCCACTCCTTATACCATTTTTCGAGGAGGGATAGGTGTTCTTGGATATGCGAGGAAGCAATGGATGGATCATGGTTATAGGTTAAAATAGCTTTGTCATCGGCAAAGTCAGCGATGAGGCTAGTGGGCAGCGTGGGTTGATCAGATACGAATATATTAAATAACAGAGGAGCAGTGACTTCGCCCTGGGGGACTTCTGCATTTATGGGATGTATCGTGGAGTGTTTGGTACGAAAACCAAACTGAGAGTCAGGTAAGACTTTGGAGTCAGCGATAATGTTTAAGATTCTTTTTAATAATATTTTTTCAAACACTTTCGACAGTATTGGGAGCAGGTTAATAGGTCTATATGATGTTGGACAGTCGGGTGGTTTTTTTGGTTTGAGAATGAGTATGATAGTGGAAAACTTCCATAATATAGGGAAGTAAGATAATCGGAGCATTGAGTTAAATATATAGGTGAGAAGTACGATAACTTTTTTTGGAAGCTGGTTGAGTATTTCAGAAGTTATTAAATCATAGCCAGGAGACTTTTTCCTGGGGAGTTTAGATATTATATAGCGAATTTCAGCAGGAGATATATGCTTCGGTGGGAGGGACATTTGTAATAGTGAGTTGAGAAATTGTTCAACTATATTAATTTTTTCCGGAAGGAGAATGGTATTGTGAGGTTGAAAAGTATCAGCGAGATGGTTTGCAAATATGTTAGCTTTCTCCTCATCAGAGTGTGCCCAGTTTCCATTTGCATTGCGTAGGGTGGCTGGGGGATTTCGTATACGAAGAAGTTGTTTGGTAGCCTTCCAGAGAGAACCGTCCTTAGTCGTAAGCGATTCTAAGTGGTTAGTATAAGATTTGTTTCTATAGTTTGCTAGGGTCCGTTTGAGTTTTTGGGCAAGCATATTGTAGTGAGATTTATCAGTGGGATATTTTGATCTTTGCTATAGGCAGCGAGCGTGACGTTTTTGTGCTATGAGACTACGGATGTAAAGGGGAATGATCATGTTACATGTGTGTGATTGCGTGGGTTGCGCTGATTCCCATGCTGAAGTTTGGATGTTGGATGTAAAAAGATTCACTGCTTCATCGATGTCATTGGTTGTCTTTAGGCGGACTTTTAAACTGGTTTTTTCCAGTATTGACTTATGGAAGTTATCCCAATTGATATGAGAGTGTAATGGTGTTGGGTTGCGTTGGTTGGATAGAGGCTGGCAGTCGATTGAGAGTAGAATGGGTGAATGATCTGAGCATGGAGCGTGTAGATTTGTAATTAATGAGTGGAGTGTGTTGTGTGTGTCATTTAAAAGTTTAGACATGAGTGCTGTGATGAGAGAGATAAGTGGGTTAATTAGACATTTAAGTTCTTCTAAAAATTTTTTTATATCATTATTATCAGGACTGGGTATAGGTAGGGTGTTGGAGGACGGAGTTGGCGGTGGTGCGTTACCTGTATTTGCTGTTGCTTCTGCGTATGATTGGTTTGTTAGATTACTTGGATTTTGCGGATTTGACTGGTAATTGGGTTTCGTAGTTCGGTTGGTTGATTGCGATTGGTGATGTTGGTTGTTATGTCTTGAGTTGGCTGGTAGGCGGCGACGTTGTTGCAGCTCTTTGTATATAGCACAGCCTTTGTAGTTGGCTGGGTGTTCGCCTACACTGTACTACAATTAACTTAACAATTCACACCAAACATTAGTCATTACCTGAAATATTTTTTGATCGATGTGAATGCACGGTGTGCGTATGTATATCCAGCAGGCATCTCACCGTCGGCTCGGCGAAGGTGTTATTAAATACCAAGGTTAGGTTAGGTATACAAAAATAAATGATAATAAAATTACAGTAGGTTGCTACCTACCACTACATACAGTAGGGTACGCTTTGAATTCAACGTTTATTTAACCCTTTGTTGACCAGACTTAGAAATAAAATTATTTTTCCATTTTTTTTTGCAAAAAAACATATTAGACCTATTGATAAATAAGTACACCTTTTTGAAAAAATTTTTTAGCCCAAATTTGATTTAAGCACTTGGTACTTAGAAGTACCGTTGGACAGTTTAACATTTTGATCTTGGTACTAAAACGTACCGTTGGACATTTAACACATTATTTTGTTACATACAATCTTTACAAATCAATGAACTATTTTTGCAAGATTATTTTTTAAAATTGTAATATTATGTTTGGATTCTAAATAATACAAATTTATCAAAGTATGTATATGCATTTAATATAATAACAAATATTTAAAATCTTATACATATGTTTACTATCTTATTTTTAATTCCAAAAAATTTGCATCTAAGAATTATTTTATATCATGAAATATATTAAAACAATTTTTTTTTCATTAGAACAAAGAAATATGCCACATTGTGTACATTTTTAACGTGGTCTTTACTGTATCTGATTCATTGAACATACCTCACATCTTCCTCGTTCATCCACATATTTAATCCAGTGTATACTGCGGTTTCCAAATCTTACATCATTTGGAACAGACCAATTTTTTCCTCTGCACTTATTCATTTGACCTTTATTTTCTTTATGTTTTCTTTGAAAGAGACCTCGTACTGGAGTTGGCTGTTCTTTTTTATTTATTAGCCTTTGAATAACAATGTGTCTAAATTCTAATAGTGTCATTGGGCCTTTCAGTTCTTTATATATTATATAAGCGTTCACAAATAGAATATCAATCATACCCTAGAAGAGCCTGTGCCACCACTTCTTTGACTGTCTTTCTACTCCATATGTAACTCTCAGTTGGTCTGCGTGGTCTACTCCTCCCATATAGTTGTTGTAATCCTTTATTATCTGGGGACAAGGTATTTCTGTAGACACTCCTTGCTTGTTTTTTCTGTGCCATGGTAGTTTGATGCTAACAAAACTGTATTTCTATCTTTCCACTTAAAAACTCCAATTCCAGAGTCAGTTATTTTGTAATCTGTAGATCCTCTTGCTAATTTTGAGTCGTTGTGAAGTATAGGAATACCTTTTCTATGAGCTCGTATTGTTCCACATGCTAAACTGTTCTCAATCTTCAATTTTTCAAGCAGTGGTATAGATGTAAAAAAATTATTGAAAAAAAATTGTTTTTTTTCCCTATTCATTTTTTGTCAAAGACGCACAACTCTTTCACCTAGACCACAATCTTTAAATTAATTTTCTTATTGTTCATCTTTTCCTTGATAAATCTGAAATTTTTTTATGTTACCTTTTTGGTCTGCTAGACACCATAACTTAAAGCCTCTTTTAATAGGCTTCATCGGGTTATACTGTTAACGTACTTCTACCTTTAATAAGAATCATAAATTCATCAATAGATAATTGGTTGGTTCCATGATATACTATAGTCGGGCTCACGAAAAGTGAGCGCTGAATACAGCGATCTCCAACGGCCGTTTTACATCAGTGATAACCAAAACAATTTTGCGCGTTTTTTTAAATATTTGATATACGTATTTTATTATATCATCATTCAACATACAATACTAGAAAATCTGAGAACCCCTGGCCCAGACATAATTTGAGCACCACCCATCGGCCGCCAGCGCTCACTTTTCGTGAGCCCGACTATAGTTGAAATTTTTCATTAAGATAATTTATTAAAGGTTTCAGTTTGTAAAGTTTATCCTTATTATCTTTTGTAATAAGAGTATATCATTTAAATGTAAGTTTGTCAAAATCAAATCAAAAAGATTTCTTGTCATCGTGGCAGCCACAAAAGGAACTGATAAATCTGGTGCACAACTCCAAATAATGTTTCCTACTTGGTAGCCTATAATAGCCCATTAAAAAGTTAATTCCCAAAAAATTCAAAACTTCATATGGATTTATATTTAAATTTAAATTTTTTAGTGTGCCATATAAATTAGTTTGATATACAATATGATCAAGTATACCTTCAAATAAAGTCAAAAAAACACCAGTAGGACTTGTATCAATAAATAAATCTTCAACTGGACCTTCAGAATAATTATAGCTTGGAACATCTGTTTTACTTTCCTTTTTTCTCCAAATGCGATGGTATTCATCTGTCACTTCCTCGGTTACAGGAGCATGTTCAGTTGTTAAAGGTGTATTCTTCTTTGGTTTTGTTTTCTTCAAGTTTGATTGTTTGCTCTTTTTTACTAAACAACTTTGCTTTTTCTTTCTCTTAGGTGTTGGTTCTATAAATATAAATAAATATATTTATTTTATAGATTTAATAATTAAAAATGTATTTATTTTATTCTCACCCCAATTGGTATCACATTCTTCATCAAGTGGGATAGCAAGTGGTGAATTTGATGGACCAGGTTGACATGGATGAACATTTGCGAGACAAATATTTTGTGTATAATACTATGTAATCTATTATTGTATTGAAATATACTACCTATTACAGTATACATAGGTATTAATGTATTATACTTTATAGTTATTGTAAATAATTTATATGTATATAGTGTATACCTATAAAAAGTAAAACTGATTGTGTATAATAAATCATAAAAATGTTTATTAATTGGTATTAATGTAAAATAATAACTAAAATGAATAACCAGAATTTTATTGAAGTAATTAATAATAAAGAAGTATTATATTATTAGTAGAATCACTAATCAACATTTGTAACATGGCTGTTCTGAAATTGATTATCCTACAATTTCTAACAAAATTAATTTACAATAAATAATTTATTAAAATAAAATTTATCATATTGTATCCTTAGAAATTGTTTATGTATTATAACTGTTTTTATTTTGTTGGAGTGTGGTAAATTTCAAAAATTGATTATAGTTTTTATATTTTACATTTAATTAAAAATTAATATAAATATTAATAAATAGCTTGTCACATAGGTATATCTAGTTAGCCAATATAAAATAAATAAATATTGAAACCCTGCATAAAAGTTGTTAGCGAAATATTATACTAGCTACTAATAATATTTTGAAAATTCATGATACCCACAAATTGAAATAAAATCTTAAAAATTATACTTTTGTACATTAATGTTTTATAGTACATAAGAAATAGAGTCTATTGTTTGGTATAGTTAAGATTTATAAAGTAAAAATATAATAAAATAAATATTTACCTATATCATAATATTACGATTATGATTGGTAACTTACCAGAGTTTTTGAGAAAATTTGTTTCTTCAATAACTATCGGAGGATAATCCAAACACCTTGAAACTCCCAGTTTGATAGGTGTGATTTCTATAGAATAAATGCAGTTTTAATTTTAAAAAATGAAATGTTTTATACAAATGTCAATTGTCTCACTATTGTTATCATCATGTGGAACAACGACAATAATTGGTTCATTTTGTTCACTTTGTTCTTCAAAGGATTTGTTCAAAATTGTAAAATCATTTAGATTTGAGTTAACTAATAAAAATTAATTTCGCTGAATTTCATGTAGGCACTTGCCCATATCGACATCATCATCAGACATTTCTATGTCAGTATCAATGTCCGAAGGAAAATCTTCAAGCAACCACTGTTCCAATTCATGGGTATTATGATTATTCATTTTAATATATTGTAAAATCTTATATTATATTATAGCAAATATAAGTATTGGTAAGTATAAAATATTAATCTCGACACTGCAGGAAGACGTGAAAACGGATTAACACGTTGAGTGCTGACGTCGACGCGTCGTCGACATATCGTATTAGTACTATGCGGCGGACGTCGACGCATCGTCGACATCCTATATATTACTTTCTGACCTCTCCCAATAAACCCAGCCTACAACAAGCCATTTGTGCTTGAGCCTCCGCACAGATAAGAGGTTGAAGTTGTTTAATTCGCTGTGGTTCGAGATTCCGAGTATTTTTGTACTATTTATAGTCGATTTTCATAATAAAAGTAAGATACCTAACCTAACCTAACCTAACCTAACCATATTCATTATAATATATATTATTATATTTACTATTATATTATTAAACCATTGTTATATTTTACATTATTATTATATTATTATAAATCACTTGAAATCGGCTCCACGTGGAGCCGCAGTAATTATGTTTTTCACATAAGCCAACGAAATAATAATATAATGTTTATGATAATTGTAAGTCGTATTTCTTGGTTAGTCGAACATTAATTATCGTTTATCGTTACTATTTATTATTATTCCTTCTATTTCAGTATAAATATTATAGCTATACAATACTTATATTTGTTTTGTTTTTTTTTATTTCGTATAAGTACTAATCATTATACAGAGTGTGCTTAGTAATTTTATTAAATTTACAAGTATTTTATATTTTATAATAAATTTTATTTTATTTTCCTAACAAACGACGATTTTTATAAATTTATTTTCCCTAGAATGAGTAAAAAATCAACAAAAAGACGTTTGTCATTTGACGATAATGATTCGTCAATAATTGATGAAAATTTACCAGGACCATCAAAACCTACCACATCATATCCTTTGAACGACGATGAATTGTTGAGACTTTTACAAGATTCAGACTTTGAAGAAAACTTTTCAGATGAAAGTGAAGACGATAATGATGACGATAACGACTACATCGTTGAACAAGATACCGAGGTACCTCTTCAATCACCAACCCATACTACAAAAAATATTTCTACTGCTTCCTCGTCACATGACTTACCTACAGGCTCTCCCTCCATAGTAATTCAGCCTCAAAATCAGCAAGTATGGACTCCTACTCGTAAAAATGCTCCCTTACTGCCTTTTGATGGCCCTACGGGTATGCTTCAGGTTCCAACCTCAGATGAACCTATAGATTTTTTTTTACACCTATTCACGGACGATATTTTCAATTTGATAATTACGGAAACAAATCGGCAAGGTGAGATTTTAAGTAGTAAAAGAACAACGCCAAAAGCTCGTATAAAAAATTGGAAAAATATAACGAGGGACGACATGGAAGTTTTTTTGGGGTTGATATTTCTAACCGGACATACACCTGCTCCGACCATCGCTCATTATTGGCAAATAAATGATTTGTACAATTTTAACGTTTTTAGAAATGCTATGAGTAGAGACAGATTTTTATTAATTCTAAGATGTTTACACTTTGCCGAAAATCCACCAACTGGAGACCCAAAACTTGATGACCCCCTATATAAAATTACACCATTGTTTGACCTATTTCATAACCGAATGAAACAAGTATATTATCCTACCAAAGAGTTGAGTTTAGATGAATCTATGCTCCTTTGGCGTGGACGTCTCTATTTTCGACAATATATTCAAAATAAGAAACATAAATTCGGCATAAAATTTTATGTGCTTACTCAACCGGATGGCCTTGTCCTAAAGACAAGGATTTATTGTGGATCAAATGATCCAATTGTGGGTGGTAAAGGCCATGTTGACAAAGTGGTAAAATATTTGCTCAGCGATTATTGTGGAGTGGGACATTCCGTCTATATGGACAACTTTTATAACTCCGTTGATCTTACAGAATATTTATTAGACAAAAATACATACGTTACAGGGACTCTTCGTGGAAATAGAAAGGGAAACCCATCAGATGTTGTAAATAAGAAACTAAAAAAAGGAGAGTTGACATCTGCATATAACAATAAGGGGATTTGTGTTATGAAATGGCATGATAAAAGGGATGTGGTAATTATATCGTCAGAGTTTGGCGATGCTATGCATGAATACCGGGCAAGAAGTGGCAAAATATCAGTAAAGCCGGAGTCTGTACTTAAGTACAATGAATTTATGGGTGGTGTAGACCGTAGTGACCAACTCATGAGCTACTATCCTTGTGAAAGAAAAACACTAAGGTGGTATGCAAAGGTCGCGTTACATGTGTTTCATGTAATTATGAATAATGCATATATATTATATAAGCAGCAGCCTGGAAAAGGTAACGTCAGATTGATAGACTTCAGGGATTCAGTGATAAATAAATTAATTTATAACCATAGGCCAAAAATCGTTACTCCAACCCACAAATCAAACAAACAGGGACTACATGTCATTTCGTCAGTTCCCAGAAATATAAAAAATAGACCGATTAGGAAAAGGTGTGTCATTTGTACAAAAAATAAAAAAAGAGTGGAAACAACATACTATTGTGACGAATGCCCCGATAAGCCAGGATTGTGCTTAGATACGTGTTTTAAAATATATCATGATTACTAGTTATCTATTTACTATTGTATTTACAATATTTTTAAAGGTTTTACTTTATGTTTTTTTATTTTTTATTAAGTTTTTTTATTTTTTATTAAGTTTTTTAATTATTTTTATTTACGAAGCATTTGCTATGTTTTTAGAAGTTTCTATTTATGATTATTTTTATTTTATTATTCAATTATTTTTACATACAAATCGTTTGTATTGCCAGCTATTTATTTTCAGTTGTTCTATATATTATGAAATAATATATTAATATATTACTATATGAATTATTATAAATGTATTTTCATAAATTATGTTACATATTATTTCAACAGATTGTAATTTTCGTCAACATGCTATTTGTCATAATGGCGTGTAGACGTAACAATAAAAATCCAAATATTGTCGACGCATAGTCGACACCAGCATCCGAGAAAAAAACTATTGTATGATGCTGACGTCGACTACGCGTCGACAGTCGTTTTTTTAGTAAAAAAAAGTAAAAACTGGTAAAAGTAAGTACTGATATAAGTAAAGTAGAGTAAAAGGAACCTTTTCGACAAAAAAAAATGTCCCGCATAGGGGGGTCGCTCAGTTCAACCAATGCCGCAGTCAACAAATATCAATATTTTGGCGATGGCGTACATACTACATAATCGACAACGACTAACGTGACATAGCTAAATGCTAATGGCCCGACGGTACTTTTGAGTCCATTGCATATAATCAGATTTTTTCCCCTCTTTTAATATATCGATATTTATACGATGACAATATTTATAAACTAGACACAATAATTGCAAGCAATTCTAGCGGATAAGAATGCTAAAAATAGCTTTTGTACGAGTTTAAAACCCAGCCTGATGTGGGCATGTTTGGTTCTAAGAATTTTCGTGTACATTGTTTACTTTGACATCTAATTACACAGTTATATTTCTAAATTTGGACCATGGTTTTATTTTTTTCTTGTAACTAAAGAGGTACTCGTGCGACGTGCGTACCGACAGGTCACAAAAAAGATAAATGCATCGTATTATTTAATATACATTTATTTGTAATGTGGTACTCAAAAGTACCGTCGGTCGACAAAGGGTTAACGGCGGTGAAATCCATCGTTCACTGTAGATTGACTTTCTGCTGGAGCCTGGAATTTTGGAGTTCTCACGTGGGCGTCCAGTTCAGTCATATAATAATATACGAATAATGAACTTACTGTTTTATTTACTTCAATTATTGCATATCGATGTGAGCGCACACATAATGTGTTGTTTCTTTATTGAACAAAATAATAAGCCCATCGGGGAAGTAAGATAATTTAATATTAAAGTGGAATATACAAAAACGAGTTTTGGACAAAAGTTCGTTAACTATCTGGGCCCTGTTAATTTTAAATCTTTGCTAATGGATGTGAAAAGAAATATTTTTATTGATAATACCAACATCAAGAAATGTTTTATTTAGTGAAATAAGTCAGTGATTATGTTTATGATTCGGTATTACAAAATCTAGTATAAGAAACATTTGTATATTTTTTCTTTTGTTCTTATTATTCGTATTATCATTTATTTAATTGTGTAGTTTAATTCAATCACGTGACTCGCTTCATCCACCACAAGCTTAGCTTAAAGGTGTAGGTAATTTTTATTATTTCCCTTAATACTTTGTATCATTTTTTGCTAATAACATAATATAATAAAAATCTTCTTTAATAAAAAAAAAAAAAACAAATCAATAAAAAGTCAATGCCAGTACTTATACCGTGGTATAATAATATGATGTACCCGCTAGGGCGCTAGCTACACAAAACGAAATACAAAACTTAGTGCGTAATACCATAAACAAATAAACAATAATAAATTCATGGCTAAATATATATTTACAACAGTTTCATACAATGATACATAATTTTTAGACAACAGTCTCATTTAATAATACATAATGTGTAGAATAATAATGCGCAGTCTCATATAATACATGGTTTTTAAACAGCAGTCTCATAATATAACAATACATAATTTTTAGACAACAGTCTCATATAACAATACATAATTTTTAGACAACAGTCTCATTTAATAATACATAATGTGTAGAATCATAATGCGCAGTCTCATATAATACATGGTTTTTAGACAGCAGTCTCATATAGCAATACATAATTTTTAGACAGCAGTCCCATATAACAATACACAATAAAACATAATTTCCCATGGACCGTGATAATAATATAAACCTAGGGCTCGTCGTCCAGAATAAACATGAATAATTGATAATTGACTTACACGACAGTCGAACTACACATTAAGTTTTAAACTCACGCTACCGCACCAGGGTCCGTAAGTATAATAAATCTTATACAAAATAAGACAAGTTTACCCTGCATACGGGCGAATGTGTATTCAAAATTGTTAATGAAGATTCCACTCATAAATCAAAAGACTGATTGCAGCCGGGACAGGAACACTGTCTCCAAAGTACATTAAAACAAGTTGATTCACAAAAACAATATCGCCGGTTAATTTGACCGCCATATTAACTGGAGAAAAGAAAAATTTAATGAGGGCAAACTATAATGCAATATTGCAATGAACGATAATTACTAAACGATATTCACTAAATCACATAGGTACAACTTGGTTTGAGAGTGCTGCAACAGGAACATAAAGACGCTGACTCAGCTACAAGAAAAAACGAAGCGAAAAGGAGCCGAAAGCTGTACAAAACTAACATATAAAAAAAATCAGGCACCGAGAAGTAATACAATTTAATATTTATTCGAAGAACTGACGGAGCCCGACAAACTAAACACGCGGCGGAGAACGGCAGAGTACAATGTAATACAAAGTACGTATGCGAAAAACAGCGTGCACGAACGGACCTAAAAGCGGGGGCGAAAAACGTCGGATGGACTGGCGAACGCGCACAATAATAAATTACTAGTTTTAACGGTGTCGGACGAATTGTCCGGCGGAAACAACAGGTGGTGCGTTTTGACCGGCCTGGCACCATCATGTGGTACGCCAAAAACTGCAGGTTGACGGGCGGCTGACGGCGGAAACTGCTGCAGGTACCACTGTGGCGTACAACGGTGATGGTAGGGGAAAACTTGGCGAACATTATTCTATGTCCACGAAGGTTTGACAAAAGCAAACCCTGCGTGCCACGTTCACCAAGGATTTCCAAACGAATTTTTTCGTTCTCTTCCAGGCAGACTTCCGCCGACCAACAGACCGCGCTACAGGGTTTTCCGGGAATTCCGCGGGTACCGGTGGGTCAGACTTCACGCCACCGTACACGGGTGACTGGATTTGCAGCTCAGAAGACGACCGGAAATGTTCGCGCCGCCGTATCGGTAGCTGCAGGACAGGCGTGGGAGTGATCCTACGATCGACGGCCAGGTCCAGCGCGTCAATCAATGAGATTTCCCCGGGTGCGTCCGTCTTTGATGTCACACAAAAAGTTGCAGCAGGCTCCGATGATGGTGCAATTATAACTACGTCCTGCTGGTATACGGGTGACTTTATTATTCTCAATTCCGGTGACGACCGCGTTCTCTTCTCTGCGGCGTGTCCGCTGTGCAGTAACGATGTCTCGACCGCGGCTGTGTTCTTGAGGTCAACTGCCAAATCCAGAACATCTACTATGGATCGACCCTCGTTATTGGCATACGACTGTTGGCATACGACAGTTCTCGATGTGGCGTCCATCTCTGTATATATATGACGTGTAAACGGACGGGCGAAAAGGATGAGAGCCAAACACTTAATGACGGTTTTCAAAAAACTATTTGTTACCGAAAATAATAAACTATAGTAGTAGACAGTAGTATTATATTGTGGCCAGTATAGTTTGCTTGTGGCCAGCTAGTAAGTAGCAAATAGTTACAATTGAATCATATACTCAAACAATATAGTTTTATCAAGTAAAACCTACGAATGTTTTAAAAATGCTACCGGTTTCGGCGTAATCGGAATCGTATTACATTTTTACATGTACCTATAATACGGCTATGCATGATTTAGATTAATGAAGTCTAGATTAAATATCTATAAACTTTTTTTAAACAGTTATATTTATTATTTGTAGATATTTTAGAAGCATAATATATACGAGATATTTTAATACAATTGTATGTACGCTGTACGCGCCTATCAAATAATGTTGACGTGGAATGGTAATTTCTTCTCAGTAATAATACAAATATGTTGATACTTCAAAAGTATGTATCATGATACTGACCAACTCTGAAAATTAGTAGGTAATTACTAATCGTGAGTACGCGACAAGCAGAAAATTAATTAATATCAACTTATTCTTAGTAACGTTATACTATTTCTTATCCTAGGGCCCCTATAATTAATTCCTTTTTTTTTTCAAAACTTTTCAAAATTTGACGTCAATTACTTTAACAAGGTCATCTACTGCCTTTTAATTCAAAATCTATTTTCTTCAATATATATCAATTAACTTCTTTCAACAATTATATTCTATATTTCAATTCAAAATTCAATATTTCACTTTAATCAATTATTCTCATATTATATAATTCAAAAATGCTACGCGCGTGCATCAATTTCCTAGATCAGCCTATCGCCGTCTACTTTAATTTATTAGATCAGTCCCCGCTGTCTATCACAAAATACCATAAAATACTTAGGTCAGTCCCTGCTGCCTATCACAAAAAAAAATCTTAGATCGGTTCTTGCCGTCTATTTACCATAAAAATCCTAGATCAGTCTACAGCTGTCTATCATAAAATACGTATATAGTTCTTCCCAAGCTTGTTTCCTGTATTTTTTTTTTCTTTATTTATTTTTATTCGAATATTTTTCCCTAATATTTTACACAACCACTAAGTATAAAATAAACGCTGACATATATGAATCAACGTGAGACGTGCACTTCAAGCTATACAATTTTAATTTAATCATCTATCTTCACTTAATTAATATACTCACAACAACGCTGTCGCCACTGCTGTGTTCATTTTCCTTGATTGTCTGCTGGCCCGTCTTGAATTGTTCGTTGATTCCGGAGTCACCTTGGTTGATCAGACCTTAACTGTTACCTCCGTGGAGCTGCTGACGTGGTGTAGTCGCTGCGTCGGTACTGGATATCCGAAGTTGAATGTAGCCGCCTTGACTGCTGGACTCGCCTTTGGAAATTTAAATCCGCCGCTTCGACTGCTCGCCTCGTCTTTAACTCCTTGAACCTCCTTTGTTCGACTGCGCCAGTGTAATAATCTTGGTGCTTGGTACCTACTATCGTAGTACTAATAGTAGATAAGTGGCTGCCAAGTTATTATAGATGCAGGTCGCAGACACTTTATTTTATGTTGAAGTCGTGGTTGATGAATAAATAAAAGACAGATGTTGTTTATCATGAATTTTATTATATTGTTCGATAATTTTCTAAGTCCAAAATAATGTTGTACAAAGTGGCGTGAAGGTGCTTGCACTAATGGGTGGTAGTACACATCTGAAAACAGGCCGATTCGGGCTCCCTTTTATATGAAGTTCCCCGTACCCTTTGCCTATAGATACTGTATCTCGGCTCACGGATGTGATTTGTGTGACCATCGTTCCAGCCCACGCATTTTATGACTTCCTAGTATAATTCTGCGTATTGCTAAAATGCTAATCTATGATTCAATTGAAATAATCATTCTACTCTTTTATATTTTTATATTGAATATCGTCGCGTACAGCGTTGTAATTAAAATAATCATTCTACTATTTTATATTTTTATATTTGAACATTGTCGTATACAGGGCTTCCCGAGTAATTATATTATTCAGTGAGCCTGTCTTCTTATGCTAAACAGTAGGAAATCCTATTTCCGTTTCTAATATCCGATTTATGCCGAATTACAGTATAGCTAAATTACAGTATAGTATAATTATGTACCTGTGGAATCTATTTTATTGTTAAGTAGTAACTTGCTTACTACACCAGTGTAACTTAATACGAATAGCTTCAACCGAGTTTTCTAACCTTCATAATTTCGGCTTCCTCTTAAGATAGAATTTTGAAATTTGAGGTATAGTTTAAGCGTTTAAGTTGAATTAGGACATTGCATAAATATGCATCTTCAAAAGGGGAGACCTTCAAAGCATGACAAATTAAATAGGTATATCAGCAACTCGTGATACGCATGTCTGTGACGTAGCATTTCTCCAACAGGCTGAGCGGTGGAGTAGCGGTGGAGTCTTCAGCGGCAGGGGCAGCGGTGGACCAATGAGAACCGGAGAAATGCCTACGTCACAGCACAAGGCTTGGCGGAGGGTGGGTGCGCGATATGTTTCTAAACCGGTAATATTGCTGACATACCTATTTAATTGTCATGCTTCAAAGTTTGAATTTTTGTTACTGACTGACTAGTGACTAACTGATGGTCAAAATCATAAGGTACTTCCGTATATGAAGAAAAGTGAAATTTGGCACAGGCACTTTTCTGTTGTACGAGACTACCTCTGTTATCGCGACTACCACCCAAGACTACCTCCGTTATCGCGACCACCGCGCTTATTTTATGAAACATCACAATCCTGTTATCTAAGACTACCAAAATAGTTCTTTCATCTTATACGAGACTACCTTATTTTTCTTTACTTCTTTGATATAGTTTTTAATAATATGTGTTGTGGGGGTGGCCACAATCGAATAATATAAAAAAAAATCAAATACATAATAAATATAATCGCAGCTTATGAATATCGTTCAGCTATAATATCACATAAGATAGGTTGTCGCGATAACGTAGGTAGTCTTGTGTGGTAGTCGCGATAATACCCGTCGTCTCGTATAACAGGAAAGTATAATTTTAGTAGCCTTAGATAACAGGATTGTGATGTTGTAAAAAAACAGGGTAGTTTCGTATACATGGGCGTAACTAGGATTGAATAGTTACAGCGGCTAGTCATAGAAAACCAAAGTGTAAAATACATCGTGGGAGGCCCTCCACACCCCCCTAATCAGCGTCACTGAAATTTAATAGTCACAAAAACTTTGCTAAAATCAAGTAGGTATCTATACTTCAAACACTCACAACAATTTAATTTGTCTTTCTTATATTGTAGACATTTTTTTTTGATAAAGGTGACAAACTTATAAGCAATCTCGTATTCAATTTTCAAATCTTAGATTTAAAAAGAATAATTTTTACGAATTTACAACTTAAAATAATTTTCACATTTTCGTCATTTTTACGTATTGTGTCAAAATACGAACTTTAAATGCTTTTAAAAAAGAAAATTGTGACTTATGTATTTTTAATATTTTTCAACTGCTATTGTCACAATATATTAGTAGCCTTGTATTAATTTTTAATTAACAACATTTTATTAATATTTATAGAAAAAATTGAAAACTAAAAATGTCCGTTAACAGCTCAAAACAAGTTAAACATTTTGAAAATTGTATCATGTAAGGAAAATGCTAATACAATGCTCAGGTTTAAACATTCAGTGAAAATGTTATGTACTTCATTCTACGGCCATTATCGATTTTGCGTAAAAATTACCGTTTTTCCTTAATTTATTTTAGTTTTTCCCGGTGCTTTTGAAAACTATTGAGAATTTTTACTTTTGATCACACAGTACGATACAACTAATATAACTATATTATAAGAATAGGTAGGTTCGCCAATAAGGGTACCTATTTAAATATAATAAAATAATATATAATATTATGATGGGCTTATATAAGCTTTATAGGGTTATATAAGCTTGAAGCTAATATGCAATAAGCAGATAAACTATACACAACACGCACATTTCTTCCGCGAAAACTATGACCAATATTACGATAAATTCGTACTTGGTACATCCACGTATATTATATTTTATTTTATATTATTATTTATATAGGGAGATATAATATAATAATCATTACCTATTAATTATTTTAAACATTTTTTTTTCTTCGTAAGGATTTTGGGTTTGAACTACGAGCCTATAAGGAGGGGCTGAAAAGTAAAACCTTTTAGGGGGGCTAAATACTAATACGGGAGGTCTAACCTTAGAATCCCAAGATGATGCCCAATATTTTCAGAAACCAGCAAAAACAAAATATGATATCCAACAACCATCCCGGGGCCCATATTTATTCCCAAAATATATTTTTTTAACGCGTCTAACACGGTTTAAAAAAAATAATGTAAGTATGTAGGTAAATTATTATTAATAATTATAAAATAAAATTGTTCTTGATTTTATATCCCGAAAAATTACTACAGATAATGAACTGTTTGCGAACAATTTTGTTCGTTTGTTTTTTTTTTTTTGAGCATTTTAGATTACCGAATTAATTATTTAAGTATATAAAAAGGTAGTTATAAGAAAAAAATATTTAGCTCTTGTAAATTAGGCATTTCAGTTAATTAATGCATTATATTATACTAAAATTTAGAGGACCATAGTTAATATCATAGTGAACCAAAATTGATAATTTTACTGTCAAAATGTTCAGAAAAAAAGCTTTACCAGAATCCATAAAAAATATGGTGGTTACCATTTGAAAAAATAAAGTCGATTTTATTATTGGTACAACTGCTGGTTTAAAAATTTTGAATGTTATAAATAATTATTTAACAAAAATAGAGAAACATGTCTTTTTTTGTTTTAACGAAATTTCATATCATCGGACATCGATGCATAATTTATTGTTAAAAAAAAAGCCGCGTACAATGACATAAGATACATCCTGTATTTTTTTTGTATAGTAAAAAATTATACAATAATATAAAGTCTTTAATGTGTAATGACATAATTATTTTGAAGTTAAAGTTGAAAGGGGGCCCACTAAGTGTATGGTGTCCCGGGGCCCAATCGATCCTTAATCTGGGATTGAGTCCAGTGCCATAGTGCCGCGGTGACAATGTGTGCATAATGCATATATTGTAGATTTTACATATTATAATATTTTTAATATAATATGATGGCCATTGGCCAATATTTTACGAATGAATAGGTAACCGTACTCCGGTAAAGCAAAATTGACTGAATGAATTTTAGTCTGTTACGTCATGATTAGTAATTTTGATTACATATAATAAACTATTGCGTTACAACCATTAATCAATGTAAACATTTATTGACTGTTGTTACAATATTATATTATATATACCTAGGAGGTATATAAGTAAATAAAACAACACACTAAATCAGTAAAAAATAAATAATTTCTCTAAATCCAGCGTGACGGTAGTGGCGCGAAGCTAAGTAAAAAAAAAATAGCGGAGTAGCCACTAACGCAGCGGTTCCCAAACTTTTTCCCATCGCGGCACATTATTATTAGTTATTATAAGTCACGGCACACTTTAGATAAATATTACCTACTTATCGAATAATACGTATATAATGATGTCGGGTATTATTATCGTTATTAGGTAATAATATTATTATCTCTCGATAGTTGTACTTGTATATATATATATCACAGAACTTTCCTGTGTATCATACATTTTTGTCTTTTCAATATTAAATGATAATTCGTTCGGTCGTATGAAACAGTTACGTTCAAACCACACCACGACAAGCCCGAATTTTATTGAATTTTTGCGACGTTTGTTTTATAATAAATATGGAAAGTTTTTAAATATAAAAAGAAAGCTTGACGATTACGATGAAAATAATGGCGATAATAAAAAAAAGAAAACGACAGTTACTGAAAATATCAAATCTGGAACACAATCTTCTGGTGCAAGCCGTAAGTACCATGATAATTATTTAAATTTTGGTTTCACTTTCTGTGGATCAGAAACTATTCCTATTCCTCAGTGTTTGGTATGTGGAGAAAAATTGAGTAATGAATGTATGGTACCTAGTAAATTAAAAAGGCATTTTACTACTAAACACGGTCATTTGTTAAATAAAGACAAAACTTATTTTAGCCGCTTATTATCATCAAATGTAAAACAATCAAAACAATTGGAAAAACTAACATAAGAAACGTGAACGACTTTTATCAGTTGAACAAGAAATGCGAGTGTGTTTATCATCGATCCCTCCTAGGATAGCACTATTATGCAAACAACATCAAGCACACGTTTCGCACTAAAGACTAAAATGTATAATCATTTTTGTAATTTTAAAGTTTATTTTTATTTGTATTATATAAAAAAATAAAAAAAGTTCAATTTGTCGCGGCACACCTTTCAAATTTCACGGCACACTAGTGTGCCCCGGCACACCCTTTGGGAAACACTGCACTAACGTTTAATAACAGGATACCGAGTTTTAACATTGAAAAATCGTCCTAATTTATGTCAATTCTTTGCCAAGCTCTACAGGGCAAACGGCTGAACATATAAAGTAGTATGAGGTATCAATCGATCAGAAATATTGTGCAGGTGGGAATAGAGGAATCCACTAGCAGATTGGTTAGATAGTTTGTAAGTTATAAGCAAAAATGTTCAAGTACTTTTAAGACCGATTTTGCGTACGGAACAGTGGGGATTGATAAGCGGTGGGTCGGGGAACGAAAATATCGTAAATATCCCCCGACCCGCCGCTTACACATTCACACTACTCTCATCGCGGAGGCGGCGGCGGCGGCGGCAGCGACGATGTAGTACGAGTGACGACGCACGGACGATATTATTACTCTATGGTGACGACTGACAATTGCAAAAGCAAACCATTTAGTGACTTGCACTCGATTGTTGGCGACGTGTTTATACTTTTATTATTATTTCCTTCTATATTACTATTAGGAGGCCAGCGGTTATTAAAGATTATTATTATTATTATTATTATTATTAAATTAATATTATTATTATTATTATCATTATTAATATTATTATAGAATACCAGATAATTAACACATCAACATAAAAAATAGTTGATATCACACCAAAAACACTTCGTTATAACTCCATGTAAAAAAAAGCTAGGTAAAAAAAACAAAATTTAGTAATGATTAAATCTTTAAAAGACGTGATATAATAATATGGAAATTAAGTAAAATGCCATTTTATAATATTACAAATACCTATGATGACAAATAAGATCAACTGTAATGTTAAATACTTAGTCAACATGTTGTTGATACATTATTAATAACTGTAAATACTGTAGTGGTTACTTAATTGTATTTATTTAAGTATACTTCTACGTCCTGCCAAATAGTTAAACATAATATGTTGACTAAGTATTTAACATTACAATTGATCTTATTTGTCAGCACTCCACCCCGGCAGACCTTCACTCCACCCGGACCGACCACCACCACTCCACCCCCACACACACTCCACCCGAACCGACCCCAATCCAGGGCTAAAACCTAACCTAACCTAACCTAACCTAACCTAACCTAACCCGAGTTCAATGTCTCTGTACGTATAATTACTCCGTCGCGTTTTGTAAACATTTCCGTGGACTTTTTGAAACTTCATTGATGGGCCATATTCTATCACATAATATACTGGATACTACAGTAAAATACAAAAGATTTATTTTTCTGGAGAACGAATTTGTTTTACTTACGTCTATGATATACAGATGAGAGTGTATGTTAGTGATAGAATCAAAAGTTGAACATGGATGTAGAATAAGCGACTGTAGATGGTGCAAAATGGCCGATAGCGGCTTCTGTATTATTGAATGACACTTTTGTTGATGATATCCTGACCGGAGCCAACTCAACAGAAACTGCTTTGGAATGCCAATCCCAATTAATACATTTGTGTACCATGGCGCAATTTCAATTGCGAAAGTGGGCCAGCAACAATAGTCAACTTCTGCAAACTGTACCAGATGAAGCCCGTGTCATTTCACCATCTGACCTTTTCGAGAGCAGTGAACATTCAGACTTGAAGGTGCTAGGTCTGAAGTGGGACCCGGTAGCTGATAATTTTTGTTTCAAAGCTAAACCGTCAGCAGTCATTCCAACGAAGCGTACAGTCCTTTCAGACATTGCTAGGATTTTTGATCCGTTAGGCTTGCTGTCGCCGACAACATTCTGGACGAAACACGTCATGCATCAACTCTGGATTGCTGGAGTCAAACGGGATGAAGAAATACCAAAGGATATCGCTGTAATGTGGACACGATATCAGTCAGAGCTAATGTTAATTGAAGCCGTCTCTATCCCTCGTTGGATCACATTTGACGACGCCACATCGATCCAACTCCACGCATTCTCGGATAGTTCGGAAAAAGGATACGCTGCGGCCGTTTACCTTCGAACCACAACTCCTACCTCAGTTCATTGTCACCTTGTGACTGGCAAGTTGAAAGTGGCCCCTCTAAAAAGGTCTACGATTCCGCGACTTGAACTATGTGGAGTTGTTTTAGCTGCCAGACTTCTACGCTTCGTCATCAATACCTATTCGAATCGTATCAAAATCGATAAATTCTATGCCTAGACAGACTCAACCACCGCTTTAGCGTGGATACAGTCGTCTCCTCATCGTTGGGCTACGTTTGTTGCTAACCGCACTAGCCAAGTTCACGAGCTCACGTCACCCGACATTTGGAACCACGTTCCTACACATCAAAATCCAGTTGATTGTGCGTCTCGTGGACTTTTTCCATCAGAACTTGCCACTCATCTGTTGTGGTGGACAGGACCTGCATATTTACTAGAATCTGCTGACGAATGGCCGTCTGCTGTAAACCGTTCAAATACAACTGATGCTAACATCTCCACAGAAGCGCGAAAATGTACCGTTCTCCTTACTACGACAAACTGCTGTTACCGTGTAATCATCGCTTAACCGTGTTACTCATTGATCATCATTACCATAGGCTAAAACATCCAGGATCTATAGCCCTTCAAGCTCATTTACAGCGTGAATTCTAGATACCATTGGTACGAAAACTTATTCGATCTCGTATACGACTCTGCGTCGCATGTTTCCGTACCCGGCCACGATCAGTTCAGCCCAAAATGGCCAGTCTGCCAAGCTATCGCGTTCAACAAGTTAAACCGTTTGCCATCACTGGTGTGGACTACGCTGGTCCTATTACGCTGAAGGAACCTCGTGGTCGTAGATCAGTGCCTAACCTAGTGTATTTTTGTTTATTCACGTCAGTGCCACCCCCAGATCTCGATTCCAAATGTTTCAATTCGTTTCCAACTCTCCGGTCGTTCACCAAACCAATTTGGATTTCGCAGGGGCATTTCGACCGAAACAGCCGTCGAGGTGGTCACAAAAATTGCAGCCTACGCAGCCACCGGAAACCACAGGCAGAAGGAGCTCTGCGTTTTGGTCACCCTTGATGTGAAAAATGCATTCAACTCACTCCGGTGGCCCGTCATTGATGAAGCTCTCAGGAAAAAGGACACGCCCGAGTACCTCGTCCTCATGATTCGCTCCTGGCGATCGGACAGAGTGCTCCTCGTCGGGGACCAGAGGGCTCCCAGGGCCGTCACTTGCGGCGTGCCCCAGGGCTCTGTCTTGGGTCCTACTCTATGGAACGTCGTATACGACGACCTACTCAACATGGAGGTTCCTCCCGGCGTCCGCCTTGTCGGCTTCGCTGACGACCTAGCCGTTGTCGGAGTGGCCAGAACGGGCGAGATGTTGGAGAACCTGCTCAATCCAGTCCTCGAGAAGATAGATGGGTGGATGACCGTGCACGGGCTGCAACTCGCGCACCACAAAACTGAATCAGTCATGCTGACAAACAAGAGGATCTACAACACCCCTCGTCTCACCATCGGCGGGTTCCAAATTGCTCTCAGCAAGCACCTGCGCTACCTAGGAGTCATCCTGGACACGCGCCTTTCATTTGGGAAACATGTGGGGTTAACCTAACCTAACCTAACCTGTGGGAAACTTGCTCAGCGACAGCCCTGGCTAGGCTCATGCCAAACATCAGTGGACCATGCCAGTGGAAAAGGAGGCTGCTAATGTCGGTAGTTGAGAGCCAGCTATTATACGCCGCCCCGGTGTGGACCTATTCTGTGAACGGCACGGCCAAGTTCAGGGCCAACCTGAGGAGGCCACAGAGGAAAGCCGCCTTGAGGGTCATCAGAGGTTACAGGACGGTTTCTGACGAGGCCGCCTTCCTCCTGGCCAGAATGCCTCCCGCGGACCTCATCGCTGCTGAAAGAGCCAGGATCAAGGCGAGACAATCAGAGGACCCGATCCCAGGCGATCCTCCCCTGTCCAGAGCCAAGGTTAAAAAACTGGAGAGAAAAACTACCATCTCGGAGTGGCAGAGGAGATGGACATCTTCGGACAAAGCCCACTGGACTCGACGGCTCATCCCTGACATCCGAAGATGGACCAACAGGACCACCCCTACGATCCCGTGGACATACCACATGACGCAGGCACTCACTGGGCACGGATGCTTTCAGTCTTACCTGCACCGCTTCGGCAGGGCACCCAGCCCCCGTTGCATGCACTGCCACAGTCGCTCGGACACAGCCGACCACACCATCTTCCACTGCCAGAACTGGGAAGGCCTACGAGACGATCTCCGCGAACGGCTGGGGCACCCTCCCTCAGCAGATGATGTCGAGGACATCATATGCGGTCCCGTCTTCGAAGATCTCCCAGCAGACCTTCGGGAAAAGGTGATCGCCCTCAACGAAGCCGAAGAGACGTTTAGGATCTTTTACAAAATGGTGGAAGAGATCCTAACTCTCAAAGAGGCTGAGGAGAGGGCCCGTCAGGCTGCAGAGGCGGACTAGCACGGGAATCCAGAGCGGCGGGCTTGGCCGGCTCGCGAAGAGGGCTCAGAACGAGACGTCCAGGACGACTGGTGAGACCGGTCCGCGAAGAGGCTAAGGAACGTGACATCCAGATCGACCCGTGAAGACTCCGGCAAATGTAATACTTAATAACCTATGTGAGGCATTAGTATGGGGCATGTCCCTACAAATGCCATTGCGGCTTCGGCCATGTAAACTGTTGTAAGGCATCTTGGTCTGGGTACACGCATACATACTAGCTATCGCTAAGGAAGGTGTACCCAGTCCTTGCGAGCCGAAACCATTTTTGTGTAAATTTGATTTGTTTGATTTGATAATAAACGATGCTGCATGGGGGCTAAGTAATGTGAAAACAGTCCGGCCTCCATGTAGTGATGCCATAACAAAAAAAAACCCGAACACACGCACCCGTGTACCGCTCCCGCGAAGTTTTTTGCGTACGACCGAATACCCGCGCCGATCTTTGCGAAACTAGTGCCGATCGCTTCATCTCGACTCCGCCGTTACGCAAAGACATCGCGCGCGTAAATCGGTTCAGCCGCGCCCGAGAAATCGCGATTTCAGTGTCCGAATTCCGCCGCCCGCCGCCGACGAAAAAAGTTCGACAAAAAAGTTCGCCGATCCGCCCGATCCAGGTCTCTATCGCTTCAGCTGACAGCCACTAAGCGAAAAAGCCATCGCGCGCGATCGCAGGCCTAAAACTCACTGAGAAACGGCGACTTAAGCGCACCGCGCTTGGCCGCCCGACCCCACGGCCACACCAGATCCACCGGTGCTCACCACCCAAACGCCGCACGCACCCGTTCGATACACCAAAAAATCCGCACCGCCCGTACTCAGCGGGCCCGAACTCGGCCGCCCGAGCAAAGCCGACAGCGGTTTGCAAGGGAACCGAAACAAATCGCTACCGGATTACGCAGCCGCACAAAGTTCGTCAAATCCGACGCCCGCGAACCCAATCGCTAAAACCGGATCGCGCGACAAGTGCACGGCGACAGTCCGGTCACAACGCGAGCACGTGCGACAACTTTGCTCCCAAATTCAGCCCACCAGACCAGTCACCGCGAAGTCCAAAATCGGCCGACAAAAGCGTTCACCCAGCCACGACCAGACGTCTCACGTCCAGGCCCGTCAGCTGATCCGGTCCGCCTCGTCGAGCCCGATCCAACAAGACCCCGAGCGGGCAATTCCGTCCACCAGGACCCAGGTGAGTCCACTTTGAACTTACCCCATAAGGATAACACGGCCGCCCGTACTATCACGCGGCTCCGCACGCCGTGATAACGGATTCTGACACCCCTATCGGGTCGGTCGAATCTCGGATTCTGCCACTGCGATCGCGACGGGCCGTTAGAATCCAGGAAATTTGAAAACGCCGGTGAGCGAGAACCAGCGCTCGGAGAGCGCTGCGGAAAACAGCCGCGAGGTCGGGGCATCGGCCCCCACCCCCACGCGAAAGTTTACCCCTCACCCCGTTTTTTTCAAACGCCCACAACTCCGGCTACAAAGGTCCCTCGAACCCAGGACTCGGGCACAAGGCCCAGAGGCACCTCCCGGACGAGGTACCCCCACCAGAAAAAATTCAAAAATCCCCCCCTAAAATTTTTTTTTTTTTTTTTTTTTTTTTTTCCCCTGGCCTTCGCGATCCCGTTTTTTCAGGCTAGGCCATGCCGACCACAAGCATTCCCGACGAATGGGACATGGAACACGACCCGACAAAAAACACACAGACCAAGAGGAAGCAAACCAGCTCTCCTTCCCCGGACCGCACCATGAAGAAGAAAGGTACGAAACTTCCAAAGGTTTCGAACATCACCGACACCACCGGCGCCCTTCGCACGGCAACCAAGGCGACCGAATACGCCTGCGAACTGGTCCAAGGACTAGCTGACGAGTTCTGCACCGAAGAACTCATCGGGCCATGCCTCTCAAAAGTCGCAAAGGCACTCGAACAGGTCGGCGCAGCCCTGTTCCACCTCTCAAGGGAACGAGATGCCACACACGGCAGCCAGCAGCAAACGAGAGCAGACGCCACCACCAACACAGACCCGCCCGAGGAACCTGCCAATCCGAAGATCTGCACGCCTGCCGTCGCCAAGGAATCTAGGACCGCGACCGCCTCCAAACCGGCCGCAAAACACAGCCGAACGACCAATGGAAACAACCGTCGAAAGAAGACCAAGAAACCAAAGTTGGACAACAGAACACCTACAGGAGCACCCCTCGCACGGGGCAATACAACCCCACTAGCGGAGACAGTGAAACAGCCCGAATACCACCCGACCGAGCACGCCGAACAGCCCTTCACTCTAGTCGAGAAGGCAACTAGGAAGCCATTCGCCCCGAGACCCCAGCCGATCAGGAGAACCGTCCAAAGACCCGCAGCGGTGCTGGTCAAAGTAGGAGAAGGGAAGACGTACGCGGACACGCTAAGGGCCGTCAGGGACACGGCTATCGACTTTGAGGAGATGGGAACCCACGTCACCGCTATGAGGAAGACACTAAAAGGAGATCTTCTGGTAGAACTTACCAAGGGTGCCAAGGCCATGGCAGCCACCTCCGTCATCCGGGACAAGCTGGCCGAAAATATGGTTGGATCTGTAGTCACCAGGCTTCGCCACACCGCCGAAGTGGAGATCACTGACCTAGACGAGGTCACCACAAAGGCAGAAGTCCTGGCTGCGATCCTCAAGGCCTTACGTGAAGAAGACCTCCCCTCCGCAGACGACATCAAAATCACCGGCCTATGGGCCACCCGAGACAGCCGCCAAATGGCCACCGCCACCGTTCCCGTCGCCATCAGCCGACGTCTGACATCCATCCGCGTCGGATGGACCCAGTGTCGCGTCCGCCCGCGTAGACCCGAACCAGCACGGTGCTACCAATGTCACGGCTTCGGCCACTCCACTCGGCAATGCAAAGGATCCGACCTCTCGCACGCCTGTAGACGATGCGGCCAAAACGGTCACACGCAGGCCATAGGTTAGGTTAGGTTAGGTTAGGTTAGGTTAGGTTAGGTTTAGTGCGCAGGAAGCCCATTCCCGGACTGGAAATTCCTGGCCGATTAGACGCTATCGTAGGCACCCTCTTCCCGCGCAGACCCATTACCGAGAGAACAACAAGCACGATTGGTGCTGATGAGTTGGAAAGAACAAAGTTCACGGTAAACGAACTGCTAGCAGCAGCCCGCGGGTTACCAAACGGCAAGGCTCCGGGGCCGGACGGTATACCCACCGAGGTACTGAAGATGGCAGTCAAGACGCATCCGGGGTTCTTTGCAACAATTTTCAACAGCTGCATCGAGCAAGCCTGCTTCCCGGCGAATTGGAAATTAGCGCGGCTAGTGCTGCTACACAAACCGGGCAGACCACTCGATAGCCCGTCAGCGTACCGACCGTTGTGCATGTTGGACACGGTCAGCAAGCTGTTCGAGAAGCTGATAACTCTCAGGCTACGGGAGCACCTCGTGAAGTCGGGAAACCTCTCAGAAAACCTAACCTAACCTAACCTAACCTGGTTTTAGGCGGGGAAGATCGACGATCGATGCGCTTGCGAGGCTGCAGTCGATAATAAAGAACGCGAAAGGACGCACTAGCGCGTACAAGTATGTTGGCATGCTCACCCTGGACGTCAAAAAATGCTTTTTTTTAACAGTGCCTCCTGGGAGTCTATTCTCGGGGCCCTAGTGAAGACAGCAACCCCGAAGTATCTTCAAGACATCCTAGGTCAGTATCTCACAAATCGGCGAATCATCTTCGACGGAACGGACGGCAAGTCCAACGTCATCGAGGTGTGCTGCGGCGTCCCGCAAGGCTCGGTGTTAGGTCCAGATCTATGGAATCTTATGTACGATGAGGTTAGGTTAGGTTAGGTTAGGTTAGTCCGGCTCCGACCGCCATACCGATAACACGCACCCGCGTACCGCTCCCGAGCAGTTTTTTGTTTTCGACGAAAAAACTCAACCGATCTGAGTGAATCCAGTGTCTATCGCTCCGTCTCGACTCCGCCGTCACTCCAAGACATCGCGCGTCGAATTCGGCCAAAGTGCGACCGAGAAATCGGAAAAAGAGTGCGCCGAATCCGCCGCCGCCGCCTAAAATAAAGTTCGTTCGCAAAGTGCGTCTGAACTGTTCGTTCGCAGTGTCTATCGCTTCAGCTGCACCGCACTAAGCGAAAAAGCCTTCGCGCGTGAACGTAGGTGCAAAAGCCAGTGCGTAACGTCGAGTTAAGTGCGCCGCGGCCGGCTACCCGCTCGCACGGCCACCAAATAACTGCCGATCCCCGGCGAACCAGACATCCAACAGCCCCGTTCGACACATCAAAAAATCCGCGACAACATCATGGATCGATTGGTGTACTCAGCGGGCCTGTAAGTCCAACAGAAAAATTTTAGGTTAGGTTAGGTTAGGTTAGGTTAGGTTAGGTTAGGTTAGGTTAGGTTAGGTTCTCCCCCGACGGGACCCACCTTGTCGTGGTGGGGGAGCTTGCGGGCCTTTAGTTAGGTCCTACTAAGCGGTTCCATACCCGGCCCTGACCTTAACTGGTTGGGGCCGGAGCAAAAGAGCCCCCCCTGGCCTTGGATGGCTGTGGGTGGCAGGTCGGAGGTAGCCTGCTAGCACTTAGCAAAGCCCTAGTGTAAGGAGTCCACTACTTAAAAACTCTGAGTCACCCTGTCCTTAGCTGGATGGGGTGGCAAGGTCGGAGGCAGCCTGCTCGCTCGCAGCAAATGCCCTAAGGGAAGGACAACCCTGACAGAAAACCCTTCAACCCCCAACTCGTCATGGGGGTCTCTTGGCACGGAAGTAGGAACGTGTCCACGAGGACCCTGTGGGGCACCTGGCGCCCCCCACAGTATCTAGCCTTCCCCGTGGTACGCTGCTCTGCTACGGGGCGACGCAACCTTCATGCCCACTCGTGGGAACTATATGGATTTGAACATAAAGAACCCAGGTTCATCAACTGGCCAAATGATGAGCGGGAGCCAAACCGCAAAAGTAATGCAAAACGCAGATTTGGGAAGAAATGTGGAAGATCTGAGGCAGGCTTCCCCAGCTGGTGCTGGCACTGTGTCCGTTGGTAGCGCTGCGAGGCAGGACTCTACCTCTGGACGAAAATCCGAGTCGGAGACTGCAACTCCACCCGCAGCTAGAAGAGACAGCGGCGTAGCTGGTTCAGATGGAGACACGCTTCAAAGCGCGGTAATCCATCTCCGTAAGTGTATCGCCACACAGGATGGTGGCTACAAGCTGTTAGTCCAGAAGGCGTCGGCTCTGGAGGCGTGGTCGATCAAGACGAGGAGCCCGGACGTCAAAACTGCAATTGACGATTTGCTGAATGTTATCGCGGGCCTCAAGGGTAGTCGCGAAAACGTTATTAAGGCCTTCAACACCCTGACCCAGCGCGTCCCAAAGAGCGAGCAGACGCCCAAAGCCGGCAAGATGGACACGGCTGCACAAACTGAGAGGATATCAAAGGACGTAGGTTCTCAAACTTCGGGCAGCACTGATGTCCAAAGCTCGGCTATACTCAGTGCCATCGCCGAAGTCAAGGTGATAATAGCCAGGACTGATGCCAGAGTAACCGAGCAGCAAGAGCAAATCGACAAACTCCAAAGCCGGCAGGAGATTGCCAGCAGCCGATCAGCCGCGAGAAAAGGCTCGGGTAATGCTCGGGTAACTGAAAAGCAGAGCATCACTACCTCGAATAAAAAGAAGCCAGTAAATAAAAATGATAAGAGCCAGAGTGGCACTAACCGGCTTGGGCCACCTAAAGTCGTCGACACCGAATGCACCGACGCACTGGGCTACGTTGCAACTGCGTCGCAATGCACCCAAGACACGGAATTCTCGCCGACAGATCCGGAGGACGGCTTTACCTTGGTATCTCGGAAAACTAGGAGACCGAAGCCTGAAGTTTCCAACCTTCCAAACGCTCGGAAACGCATCAGAGTTCCTAAAAATCAAGCCGTCATAATTGAGAAACCCACCGGCTCAACATCATATGCGGACATGATCCGCTCGGTCAAGGCAGTGGTTGTCGAAGAAAATATTTCGTCGTCTGACATCACGACAAGAAGGGCCAAGTCGGGTAACGTCATCCTGGAGATCCCTGGAAAGGATCAAGCGGACAACCTCGCTACGGCCCTGCGGACTAGACTCGGTGGAAACATTGGCATCAGACGCCCTGCTCCAAGTGTTGCGCTTCTCATAGTCGGGATAGAAGACTCGGTTGAAGACCCAGAACTCCGGGCTGCTCTAGCAAGTTTTGATCCTGAACTGCAAGGCATGAACTCTGTCAATATCCGCCAGGGCAAAAGTGGAATCAGATCGGCAGTTGTCAGGGTCCCAATTAGGGCTGGTCTCAAGCTCGCGGAGGCTAGGAAAATTAAAATTGGTTGGGCAGTCTGCAGAATCAGACAGTTGGACGACAGAGCCCTAGCATGCAACAAGTGCAAAGAGAAAGGGCACTCAGCCAGTGCATGCACAGGTGCAGAGAAACGTCGCTGCTTTCGCTGCAAAGAATCCGGGCATCTTGTAGCAGTCTGTCCCTCCCCTGCTGACGAATCTACGTCAGCCACGGACACAAACAGCAAGAGTGAATCAATCACCCCATCTGGTACAAACGCTCGGGGCTGCGAGGTGCGTCCTGACCAGTTATCATGAGTACCTTCCTACAGATCAATCTCAACTGCTGCAAGGCAGCTCAAGCGCTGGCGTTACAGCAGGCTGCAGAGTCCAACGTCGATCTCCTCATCGTCAGCGAGCCCTGCCCAACGAAGGTCGACGCATGGTACTACGACGCTCACGGTAAAGCGGCTATAGCATGCCTCCGTGGTCTCCCAGTGGACATAGTCGGCCCTACTGAACCAGGGTTCACGTGGATCCAGGCTGGTATCCTCCGCATCTATTCTTGTTATTGGTCCCCCAGGTCTGACCCCAACCTCGCCCAATACTCTGCGTTTCTCAGCAACCTTGAGCACAGCATTAGAAGTCACAGCGGAGACTCTCTTATTTGTGGAGACTTCAACGCGCACCATTCCGCCTGGGGCAGCTGCTCCAATAACAAGAAAGGTGATGCACTGATGGACCTCATCCAGTCCCTAGGCCTCATTATATGCAACACTGGCACGACCCCCACTTTCCAGAGGGCGTCTGGCTCCTCGGTGATCGACATCACTCTGGCCTCCCCCCGTGTGGCTTCCAGAATATCTAATTGGTCTGTCTTAGACACGGTGACCTTAAGCGATCACAGCTACATCCAGTTCACTCTCTTGTCCGCGCCCATTAAGCCAGTCAACGCGACATACTCTCGGAGACTCCACGCACCCGCTCTGGCGTCCTTTCTCTCGACCGGTCAACTACTACACTTCAGCAACAGTACTGACGTGGATGAAATGGCTATCAATCTGAACTCGGCGCTCTACGCCGTTTGTGGCCTACCCTTGGCAGACAATAAAGGTAAAAGGAGGAGCGTACACTGGTGGTCCCCGAGCCTAAGCGCGTTGCGCAAGACCGCAAACCATCTGCGTCGTGTTTTCCAGCGCAAGCGCCGACGCCTTGGTGCTGCCGCCTGCACTGATGAAGAGCTTGCTGCAAAATCCGCGAAACTGGCCCTCGTTAAAGCAATCAGAAACGCCAAAGATCAAGCCTGGAGACAACTATGTGACGACGTCGAACGGGACCCATGGGGAAAGCCCTACAAGATTGTAATGGGAAGAATGAATGTAAGGACTCCCATCCCCGGGCTTAATCTCCCAGGAAGGCTCCCAGCTATAATCCAGCACCTCTTTCCGTCACATCAGATTAATCACCTGAACACCTTTTGCCCATCATTGTCGACCCCTGCACGGAAGATCGACCTAGAGGAGCTGAAATCAGCGTGTAAAAAACTAAAGAGCGGTACTGCCCCTGGTCCAGACGGAGTGACGAGCGAAATTCTCAAAATTCTCATCAACAAACAACCCGCACCTTTCCTTCACATTGCAAACGAGTGCCTCCTGCAGGGCCGATTCCCTACTGCGTGGAAAAAGGCCAGACTTGTTCTTCTCAGGAAAGGTGACAAGCCTTTAGACGTACCCTCGTCCTATCGCCCGTTGTGTCTTCTTGACACTGCAGGCAAGCTATTTGAGAAAATGGTAGAAAACCGCATAACTGAGGAGCTGGCTCGAGGCGATGACCTAGCGGACTGTCAATTTGGTTTCCGGAAAGGCCGGTCCACCATAGCCGCTATCCAAAAACTCTTATCCTGTGTGGAGACCTCAGCGGGTCAGAAGATTGGCATTCTGACATTCGACGTTAGAAATGCCTTTAATTCAGCCTCCTGGGAGAAGATTCTGTTCGCCTGCGAAGACAAGGGCATTTCTACTCCCATCTTACGCATTCTGCACAGCTACTTCCATGACCGCTACCTAACTTCGACAGCAAATGGCACAGAATCTGTCACAGCCGTCACCAGTGGTGTTCCGCAGGGCTCCGTCCTTGGCCCTACCCTGTGGAACATCATGTACGATGGCCTATTGCGTGAGCCTCTCCCCTCAGGGGTCGAATTTCTAGCATACGCGGACGATGTGGCTCTCATCGCCAAAGACAAGGACATCTGTGTATTGGAACGACTTCTCTCTGAAGGAGCTGACACTGTCGTCAGATGGATGAAAGTGATGGGTCTTGATTTGGCAATCCAGAAATCCGAGGCAATCGTGATCACCAACACAAGGACGCACAATGACCTCCGAATTACCATCGACGGTGTTCAGATTAGAGCGGTGAATAGCGTCAAATACTTGGGCCTCCACATTGACCAGCGACTCAATTTCACCACGCACGCGGCCAGCGTGGCCGCCAAAGCAAGCAAGGTGGCGTCAAATTTGTCAAGGATTCTTCCCAACATAAGCGCTGCTACTCCAAGAAAGCGAAGACTCCTAGCAGGGGTTGTTCACTCAATTTTATTGTACGGCGCCCCGGTATGGTCTGGAAGGATGTCCAATACTGGTATCGAAGAACTGGCCAAATGCCAACGCAGGATTGCGCTGAGGGTGGTCTCAGCGTACTGCACCGTATCGAGAGACGCGGTCCTACTCCTCGCTGATACCCCTCCGATCGACCTACTCGCAGCCGAGCGCCGCGATCTCTTCAATGGAAGACAGTCTGGCGTCCTACCCAGCACTATCCGAGAAACGTTGCTCTCTGACTGGCAATCTCGCTGGGCCACTTGCTCCAATGGTAGGTGGACGTTTCAGCTGATCCCCGACATCAGGCCTTGGGTGATGAGGAAATTCGGCAACGTAGACTTTCATCTTACCCAGGCCCTCACTGGTCACGGCTGTTTCGCTCAATACTTGCACCGATTTGGCAAGTTAGAGTCCCCTGAGTGCTGGTTCTGTGGCGACGCATGTGACGACGCCAATCACACTCTATTCATCTGCGATGCCTGGGCTTCACGAAGACGCGATCTCGCCATATTCCTAGGATGTGATGTGAGCCCGCGAACCATCATCCCAATGATGCTGCGCTCCAAGGAGAACTGGTCCGCGGTCAGAAATTTCGCCACCCAAGTACTATCAATGAAGGAAGCTGAAGAGAGGCGCCGTCAAGCACTAATTAACCAACCGTAGTTAAGATATCTATCTGTGGGCCGAAGGCCACACCTTGAGGGTTAGAGGCCCTCTATTGCCTGTAAATAATAATTATGTAAATTGTATTAAGATTAAGTATTTTATTAAATAAACGATGGGCACCGAGGGGTGAAATGACTCGCGTCAGTACCACCCTCAGTGTTCGGTTCAACCTGTAAAAAATAAAAAAAAAAAAAAAAAAAAAAAGGTTAGGTTAGGTTAGTCCCTCCCCCGACGGGACCCACCTTGTCGTGGTGGGGGAGCTTGCGGGCCTTTAGTTAGGTCCTACTAAGCGGTTCCATACCCGGCCCTGACCTTAACTGGTTGGGGCCGGAGCAAAAGAGCCCCCCCTGGCCTTGGATGGCTGTGGGTGGCAGGTCGGAGGTAGCCTGCTAGCACTTAGCAAAGCCCTAGTGTAAGGAGTCCACTACTTAAAAACTCTGAGTCACCCTGTCCTTAGCTGGATGGGGTGGCAAGGTCGGAGGCAGCCTGCTCGCTCGCAGCAAATGCCCTAAGGGAAGGACAACCCTGACAGAAAACCCTTCAACCCCCAACTCGTCATGGGGGTCTCTTGGCACGGAAGTAGGAACGTGTCCACGAGGACCCTGTGGGGCACCTGGCGCCCCCCACAGTATCTAGCCTTCCCCGTGGTACGCTGCTCTGCTACGGGGCGACGCAACCTTCATGCCCACTCGTGGGAACTATATGGATTTGAACATAAAGAACCCAGGTTCATCAACTGGCCAAATGATGAGCGGGAGCCAAACCGCAAAAGTAATGCAAAACGCAGATTTGGGAAGAAATGTGGAAGATCTGAGGCAGGCTTCCCCAGCTGGTGCTGGCACTGTGTCCGTTGGTAGCGCTGCGAGGCAGGACTCTACCTCTGGACGAAAATCCGAGTCGGAGACTGCAACTCCACCCGCAGCTAGAAGAGACAGCGGCGTAGCTGGTTCAGATGGAGACACGCTTCAAAGCGCGGTAATCCATCTCCGTAAGTGTATCGCCACACAGGATGGTGGCTACAAGCTGTTAGTCCAGAAGGCGTCGGCTCTGGAGGCGTGGTCGATCAAGACGAGGAGCCCGGACGTCAAAACTGCAATTGACGATTTGCTGAATGTTATCGCGGGCCTCAAGGGTAGTCGCGAAAACGTTATTAAGGCCTTCAACACCCTGACCCAGCGCGTCCCAAAGAGCGAGCAGACGCCCAAAGCCGGCAAGATGGACACGGCTGCACAAACTGAGAGGATATCAAAGGACGTAGGTTCTCAAACTTCGGGCAGCACTGATGTCCAAAGCTCGGCTATACTCAGTGCCATCGCCGAAGTCAAGGTGATAATAGCCAGGACTGATGCCAGAGTAACCGAGCAGCAAGAGCAAATCGACAAACTCCAAAGCCGGCAGGAGATTGCCAGCAGCCGATCAGCCGCGAGAAAAGGCTCGGGTAATGCTCGGGTAACTGAAAAGCAGAGCATCACTACCTCGAATAAAAAGAAGCCAGTAAATAAAAATGATAAGAGCCAGAGTGGCACTAACCGGCTTGGGCCACCTAAAGTCGTCGACACCGAATGCACCGACGCACTGGGCTACGTTGCAACTGCGTCGCAATGCACCCAAGACACGGAATTCTCGCCGACAGATCCGGAGGACGGCTTTACCTTGGTATCTCGGAAAACTAGGAGACCGAAGCCTGAAGTTTCCAACCTTCCAAACGCTCGGAAACGCATCAGAGTTCCTAAAAATCAAGCCGTCATAATTGAGAAACCCACCGGCTCAACATCATATGCGGACATGATCCGCTCGGTCAAGGCAGTGGTTGTCGAAGAAAATATTTCGTCGTCTGACATCACGACAAGAAGGGCCAAGTCGGGTAACGTCATCCTGGAGATCCCTGGAAAGGATCAAGCGGACAACCTCGCTACGGCCCTGCGGACTAGACTCGGTGGAAACATTGGCATCAGACGCCCTGCTCCAAGTGTTGCGCTTCTCATAGTCGGGATAGAAGACTCGGTTGAAGACCCAGAACTCCGGGCTGCTCTAGCAAGTTTTGATCCTGAACTGCAAGGCATGAACTCTGTCAATATCCGCCAGGGCAAAAGTGGAATCAGATCGGCAGTTGTCAGGGTCCCAATTAGGGCTGGTCTCAAGCTCGCGGAGGCTAGGAAAATTAAAATTGGTTGGGCAGTCTGCAGAATCAGACAGTTGGACGACAGAGCCCTAGCATGCAACAAGTGCAAAGAGAAAGGGCACTCAGCCAGTGCATGCACAGGTGCAGAGAAACGTCGCTGCTTTCGCTGCAAAGAATCCGGGCATCTTGTAGCAGTCTGTCCCTCCCCTGCTGACGAATCTACGTCAGCCACGGACACAAACAGCAAGAGTGAATCAATCACCCCATCTGGTACAAACGCTCGGGGCTGCGAGGTGCGTCCTGACCAGTTATCATGAGTACCTTCCTACAGATCAATCTCAACTGCTGCAAGGCAGCTCAAGCGCTGGCGTTACAGCAGGCTGCAGAGTCCAACGTCGATCTCCTCATCGTCAGCGAGCCCTGCCCAACGAAGGTCGACGCATGGTACTACGACGCTCACGGTAAAGCGGCTATAGCATGCCTCCGTGGTCTCCCAGTGGACATAGTCGGCCCTACTGAACCAGGGTTCACGTGGATCCAGGCTGGTACCCTCCGCATCTATTCTTGTTATTGGTCCCCCAGGTCTGACCCCAACCTCGCCCAATACTCTGCGTTTCTCAGCAACCTTGAGCACAGCATTAGAAGTCACAGCGGAGACTCTCTTATTTGTGGAGACTTCAACGCGCACCATTCCGCCTGGGGCAGCTGCTCCAATAACAAGAAAGGTGATGCACTGATGGACCTCATCCAGTCCCTAGGCCTCATTATATGCAACACTGGCACGACCCCCACTTTCCAGAGGGCGTCTGGCTCCTCGGTGATCGACATCACTCTGGCCTCCCCCCGTGTGGCTTCCAGAATATCTAATTGGTCTGTCTTAGACACGGTGACCTTAAGCGATCACAGCTACATCCAGTTCACTCTCTTGTCCGCGCCCATTAAGCCAGTCAACGCGACATACTCTCGGAGACTCCACGCACCCGCTCTGGCGTCCTTTCTCTCGACCGGTCAACTACTACACTTCAGCAACAGTACTGACGTGGATGAAATGGCTATCAATCTGAACTCGGCGCTCTACGCCGTTTGTGGCCTACCCTTGGCAGACAATAAAGGTAAAAGGAGGAGCGTACACTGGTGGTCCCCGAGCCTAAGCGCGTTGCGCAAGACCGCAAACCATCTGCGTCGTGTTTTCCAGCGCAAGCGCCGACGCCTTGGTGCTGCCGCCTGCACTGATGAAGAGCTTGCTGCAAAATCCGCGAAACTGGCCCTCGTTAAAGCAATCAGAAACGCCAAAGATCAAGCCTGGAGACAACTATGTGACGACGTCGAACGGGACCCATGGGGAAAGCCCTACAAGATTGTAATGGGAAGAATGAATGTAAGGACTCCCATCCCCGGGCTTAATCTCCCAGGAAGGCTCCCAGCTATAATCCAGCACCTCTTTCCGTCACATCAGATTAATCACCTGAACACCTTTTGCCCATCATTGTCGACCCCTGCACGGAAGATCGACCTAGAGGAGCTGAAATCAGCGTGTAAAAAACTAAAGAGCGGTACTGCCCCTGGTCCAGACGGAGTGACGAGCGAAATTCTCAAAATTCTCATCAACAAACAACCCGCACCTTTCCTTCACATTGCAAACGAGTGCCTCCTGCAGGGCCGATTCCCTACTGCGTGGAAAAAGGCCAGACTTGTTCTTCTCAGGAAAGGTGACAAGCCTTTAGACGTACCCTCGTCCTATCGCCCGTTGTGTCTTCTTGACACTGCAGGCAAGCTATTTGAGAAAATGGTAGAAAACCGCATAACTGAGGAGCTGGCTCGAGGCGATGACCTAGCGGACTGTCAATTTGGTTTCCGGAAAGGCCGGTCCACCATAGCCGCTATCCAAAAACTCTTATCCTGTGTGGAGACCTCAGCGGGTCAGAAGATTGGCATTCTGACATTCGACGTTAGAAATGCCTTTAATTCAGCCTCCTGGGAGAAGATTCTGTTCGCCTGCGAAGACAAGGGCATTTCTACTCCCATCTTACGCATTCTGCACAGCTACTTCCATGACCGCTACCTAACTTCGACAGCAAATGGCACAGAATCTGTCACAGCCGTCACCAGTGGTGTTCCGCAGGGCTCCGTCCTTGGCCCTACCCTGTGGAACATCATGTACGATGGCCTATTGCGTGAGCCTCTCCCCTCAGGGGTCGAATTTCTAGCATACGCGGACGATGTGGCTCTCATCGCCAAAGACAAGGACATCTGTGTATTGGAACGACTTCTCTCTGAAGGAGCTGACACTGTCGTCAGATGGATGAAAGTGATGGGTCTTGATTTGGCAATCCAGAAATCCGAGGCAATCGTGATCACCAACACAAGGACGCACAATGACCTCCGAATTACCATCGACGGTGTTCAGATTAGAGCGGTGAATAGCGTCAAATACTTGGGCCTCCACATTGACCAGCGACTCAATTTCACCACGCACGCGGCCAGCGTGGCCGCCAAAGCAAGCAAGGTGGCGTCAAATTTGTCAAGGATTCTTCCCAACATAAGCGCTGCTACTCCAAGAAAGCGAAGACTCCTAGCAGGGGTTGTTCACTCAATTTTATTGTACGGCGCCCCGGTATGGTCTGGAAGGATGTCCAATACTGGTATCGAAGAACTGGCCAAATGCCAACGCAGGATTGCGCTGAGGGTGGTCTCAGCGTACTGCACCGTATCGAGAGACACGGTCCTACTCCTCGCTGATACCCCTCCGATCGACCTACTCGCAGCCGAGCGCCGCGATCTCTTCAATGGAAGACAGTCTGGCGTCCTACCCAGCACTATCCGAGAAACGTTGCTCTCTGACTGGCAATCTCGCTGGGCCACTTGCTCCAATGGTAGGTGGACGTTTCAGCTGATCCCCGACATCAGGCCTTGGGTGATGAGGAAATTCGGCAACGTAGACTTTCATCTTACCCAGGCCCTCACTGGTCACGGCTGTTTCGCTCAATACTTGCACCGATTTGGCAAGTTAGAGTCCCCTGAGTGCTGGTTCTGTGGCGACGCATGTGACGACGCCAATCACACTCTATTCATCTGCGATGCCTGGGCTTCACGAAGACGCGATCTCGCCATATTCCTAGGATGTGATGTGAGCCCGCGAACCATCATCCCAATGATGCTGCGCTCCAAGGAGAACTGGTCCGCGGTCAGAAATTTCGCCACCCAAGTACTATCAATGAAGGAAGCTGAAGAGAGGCGCCGTCAAGCACTAATTAACCAACCGTAGTTAAGATATCTATCTGTGGGCCGAAGGCCACACCTTGAGGGTTAGAGGCCCTCTATTGCCTGTAAATAATAATTATGTAAATTGTATTAAGATTAAGTATTTTATTAAATAAACGATGGGCACCGAGGGGTGAAATGACTCGCGTCAGTACCACCCTCAGTGTTCGGTTCAACCTGTAAAAAAAAAAAAAAAAAAAAAAAAAAAAAAAAAAAGGTTAGGTTAGTCCGGTGCCGACCACCAACCCGAACACACGCACCCGTGTACCGCTCCCGCGAAGTTTTTTGCGTACGACCGAATACCCGCGCCGATCTTTGCGAAACTAGTGCCGATCGCTTCATCTCGACTCCGCCGTTACGCAAAGACATCGCGCGCGTAAATCGGTTCAGCCGCGCCCGAGAAATCGCGATTTCAGTGTCCGAATTCCGCCGCCCGCCGCCGACGAAAAAGTTCGACAAAAAAGTTCGCCGATCCGCCCGATCCAGGTCTCTATCGCTTCAGCTGCCAGCCACTAAGCGAAAAAGCCATCGCGCGCGATCGCAGGCCTAAAACTCACCGAGAAACGGCGACTTAAGCGCACCGCGCTTGGCCGCCCGACCTCACGGCCACACCAGATCCACCGGTGCTCACCACCCAAACGCCGCACGCACCCGTTCGATACACCAAAAAATCCGCACCGCCCGTGCGCATCTTTTGGTGTACTCAGCGGGCCTGAACTCGGCCGCCCGAGCAAAGCCGACAGCGGTTTGCAAGGGAACCGAAACAAATCGCTACCGGATTACGCAGCCGCACAAAGTTCGTCAAATCCGACGCCCACGATCTCAATCGCTAAAACCGGTTCGCGCGACAAGTGCACGGTGACAGTCCGGTCACAACGCGAGCACGCGCGACAAGTTTGATCCCAAACTCAGCCAACCAGACCAGTCACCCCGAAGTCCAAAATCGGCCGACAAAAGCGTCCACCCAGCCACGACCAGACGTCTCACGTCCAGGCCCGTCAGCTGATCCGGTCCACCTCGTCGAGCCCGATCCAACAAGACCCCGAGCGGGCAATTCCGTCCACCAGGACCCAGGTGAGTCCACTCTGAACTTACCCCATAAGGATAACACGGCCGCCCGTACTATCACGCGGCTCCGCACGCTGTGATAACGGATTTCGACACCCCTATCGGGTCAGGTTAGGTTAGGTTAGGTTACCGAAGCGGTCATCCTGTCTACCGAAGCGGTCATCCTGTCAAGGAGACGGGCGTTCGTCCCCCCGAGGCTATCGATCGGCGGTCACCCGATCACGCTGTACGGGAAGATCAGATACCTCGGGGTGATCCTGGACAAGAACTTGACCTTCGCGGCCCACGTAGACACGGTGACGAAGAAAGCTTCGCGCACGGCAGCCGCGCTGTCCAGGCTGATGCCGAACATCGGCGGTCCCTGCGGATGGAAGCGGAAGCTTCTCGGCACAGTGGTGGACAGCCAGCTGCTGTACGCCGCACCCACGTGGATCGGCAAAGCAACCGTCGCGGCCAGGACCAGAGCTAATCTGATCCGCCCGCAGAGAGCGGTCGCGTTGAGGACCATCCGCGCCTACCGCACAGTGTCAGACGAAGCCGCCCTGGTACTGGCCTCGACGGTTCCCGCGGACCTACTCGGCCTCGAGAGAAAGAGAATCCAGTCTCGCCTCGCCACCGAGCCGGCTCCCGGGGCGCTACGACCGTCCAAAGCGTCCGTGAGAAGAGAGGAAAGGGCCCGAACAATCGAGGCATGGCAACAGAGATGGGAGACCACCAGGAAGGCGTCCTGGACCAGACGGTGCATCCCATCGGTGGGACGTTGGCTCGGAAGAACGGTCCCGCTAGTGCCTCTGACGTACCACATGTCACAGGCACTGTCGGGACACGGCTGTTTTCAGTATTATTTGCACAGGCGAGCCAGGGCCACCAGCCCCATTTGTCTCCAGTGCTTGAGCCACGAGGACACCGCGGAGCACACCCTCACTGAGTGCCCCTACTGGAGCACGTTCCGGGTCCCCCTGGCCACTCAGCTGGGCCGCAGTCCAACCGCAGCCGACATCGGTGACATCGTGTGCGGTCCCCCCTTCGACCAGCTCCCGGCAGACCAAGCAGAGAAGCTGGCGATCCTGACGAACGCGGAGGAAACGTTCCGCCTGTTTTACCGGATGGTCGAAGAAATCATGTCAGCGAAGGAGGACGAGGAGAGAGCCCGCCAAGCCGCAGAACCAGCTGATGGAGTGGACGTATAACCCGTCGTTTTATAAAAAAAAAATTAGTTAAGTTAAATTCTTTGTAGCTGAAGGCAACTTTGGGAGAGTAGAGTCTCCCCATTTGTAATCCATACCACCTATGTATTGTTGTTTGTGACAGGCAGCGAGTGAGAGATTAGCTCACCGCTACTGACTTAAGTTTGTTATTGTGATTGTGATCAATAAACGATGGGGTCCGGAGGGGAAGTAATGCTCACGCGGTTCCTCCTCCGGTCCTCGATTTAACAAAAAAAAAAAAAAAAAAAAAAAGGTTAGGTTAGGTTAGGTTAGGTTAGGTTAGGTTAGGTTAGGTTAGGTTAGGTTAGGTTCTCCCCCGACGGGACCCACCTTGTCGTGGTGGGGGAGCTTGCGGGCCTTTAGTTAGGTCCTACTAAGCGGTTCCATACCCGGCCCTGACCTTAACTGGTTGGGGCCGGAGCAAAAGAGCCCCCCCTGGCCTTGGATGGCTGTGGGTGGCAGGTCGGAGGTAGCCTGCTAGCACTTAGCAAAGCCCTAGTGTAAGGAGTCCACTACTTAAAAACTCTGAGTCACCCTGTCCTTAGCTGGATGGGGTGGCAAGGTCGGAGGCAGCCTGCTCGCTCGCAGCAAATGCCCTAAGGGAAGGACAACCCTGACAGAAAACCCTTCAACCCCCAACTCGTCATGGGGGTCTCTTGGCACGGAAGTAGGAACGTGTCCACGAGGACCCTGTGGGGCACCTGGCGCCCCCCACAGTATCTAGCCTTCCCCGTGGTACGCTGCTCTGCTACGGGGCGACGCAACCTTCATGCCCACTCGTGGGAACTATATGGATTTGAACATAAAGAACCCAGGTTCATCAACTGGCCAAATGATGAGCGGGAGCCAAACCGCAAAAGTAATGCAAAACGCAGATTTGGGAAGAAATGTGGAAGATCTGAGGCAGGCTTCCCCAGCTGGTGCTGGCACTGTGTCCGTTGGTAGCGCTGCGAGGCAGGACTCTACCTCTGGACGAAAATCCGAGTCGGAGACTGCAACTCCACCCGCAGCTAGAAGAGACAGCGGCGTAGCTGGTTCAGATGGAGACACGCTTCAAAGCGCGGTAATCCATCTCCGTAAGTGTATCGCCACACAGGATGGTGGCTACAAGCTGTTAGTCCAGAAGGCGTCGGCTCTGGAGGCGTGGTCGATCAAGACGAGGAGCCCGGACGTCAAAACTGCAATTGACGATTTGCTGAATGTTATCGCGGGCCTCAAGGGTAGTCGCGAAAACGTTATTAAGGCCTTCAACACCCTGACCCAGCGCGTCCCAAAGAGCGAGCAGACGCCCAAAGCCGGCAAGATGGACACGGCTGCACAAACTGAGAGGATATCAAAGGACGTAGGTTCTCAAACTTCGGGCAGCACTGATGTCCAAAGCTCGGCTATACTCAGTGCCATCGCCGAAGTCAAGGTGATAATAGCCAGGACTGATGCCAGAGTAACCGAGCAGCAAGAGCAAATCGACAAACTCCAAAGCCGGCAGGAGATTGCCAGCAGCCGATCAGCCGCGAGAAAAGGCTCGGGTAATGCTCGGGTAACTGAAAAGCAGAGCATCACTACCTCGAATAAAAAGAAGCCAGTAAATAAAAATGATAAGAGCCAGAGTGGCACTAACCGGCTTGGGCCACCTAAAGTCGTCGACACCGAATGCACCGACGCACTGGGCTACGTTGCAACTGCGTCGCAATGCACCCAAGACACGGAATTCTCGCCGACAGATCCGGAGGACGGCTTTACCTTGGTATCTCGGAAAACTAGGAGACCGAAGCCTGAAGTTTCCAACCTTCCAAACGCTCGGAAACGCATCAGAGTTCCTAAAAATCAAGCCGTCATAATTGAGAAACCCACCGGCTCAACATCATATGCGGACATGATCCGCTCGGTCAAGGCAGTGGTTGTCGAAGAAAATATTTCGTCGTCTGACATCACGACAAGAAGGGCCAAGTCGGGTAACGTCATCCTGGAGATCCCTGGAAAGGATCAAGCGGACAACCTCGCTACGGCCCTGCGGACTAGACTCGGTGGAAACATTGGCATCAGACGCCCTGCTCCAAGTGTTGCGCTTCTCATAGTCGGGATAGAAGACTCGGTTGAAGACCCAGAACTCCGGGCTGCTCTAGCAAGTTTTGATCCTGAACTGCAAGGCATGAACTCTGTCAATATCCGCCAGGGCAAAAGTGGAATCAGATCGGCAGTTGTCAGGGTCCCAATTAGGGCTGGTCTCAAGCTCGCGGAGGCTAGGAAAATTAAAATTGGTTGGGCAGTCTGCAGAATCAGACAGTTGGACGACAGAGCCCTAGCATGCAACAAGTGCAAAGAGAAAGGGCACTCAGCCAGTGCATGCACAGGTGCAGAGAAACGTCGCTGCTTTCGCTGCAAAGAATCCGGGCATCTTGTAGCAGTCTGTCCCTCCCCTGCTGACGAATCTACGTCAGCCACGGACACAAACAGCAAGAGTGAATCAATCACCCCATCTGGTACAAACGCTCGGGGCTGCGAGGTGCGTCCTGACCAGTTATCATGAGTACCTTCCTACAGATCAATCTCAACTGCTGCAAGGCAGCTCAAGCGCTGGCGTTACAGCAGGCTGCAGAGTCCAACGTCGATCTCCTCATCGTCAGCGAGCCCTGCCCAACGAAGGTCGACGCATGGTACTACGACGCTCACGGTAAAGCGGCTATAGCATGCCTCCGTGGTCTCCCAGTGGACATAGTCGGCCCTACTGAACCAGGGTTCACGTGGATCCAGGCTGGTACCCTCCGCATCTATTCTTGTTATTGGTCCCCCAGGTCTGACCCCAACCTCGCCCAATACTCTGCGTTTCTCAGCAACCTTGAGCACAGCATTAGAAGTCACAGCGGAGACTCTCTTATTTGTGGAGACTTCAACGCGCACCATTCCGCCTGGGGCAGCTGCTCCAATAACAAGAAAGGTGATGCACTGATGGACCTCATCCAGTCCCTAGGCCTCATTATATGCAACACTGGCACGACCCCCACTTTCCAGAGGGCGTCTGGCTCCTCGGTGATCGACATCACTCTGGCCTCCCCCCGTGTGGCTTCCAGAATATCTAATTGGTCTGTCTTAGACACGGTGACCTTAAGCGATCACAGCTACATCCAGTTCACTCTCTTGTCCGCGCCCATTAAGCCAGTCAACGCGACATACTCTCGGAGACTCCACGCACCCGCTCTGGCGTCCTTTCTCTCGACCGGTCAACTACTACACTTCAGCAACAGTACTGACGTGGATGAAATGGCTATCAATCTGAACTCGGCGCTCTACGCCGTTTGTGGCCTACCCTTGGCAGACAATAAAGGTAAAAGGAGGAGCGTACACTGGTGGTCCCCGAGCCTAAGCGCGTTGCGCAAGACCGCAAACCATCTGCGTCGTGTTTTCCAGCGCAAGCGCCGACGCCTTGGTGCTGCCGCCTGCACTGATGAAGAGCTTGCTGCAAAATCCGCGAAACTGGCCCTCGTTAAAGCAATCAGAAACGCCAAAGATCAAGCCTGGAGACAACTATGTGACGACGTCGAACGGGACCCATGGGGAAAGCCCTACAAGATTGTAATGGGAAGAATGAATGTAAGGACTCCCATCCCCGGGCTTAATCTCCCAGGAAGGCTCCCAGCTATAATCCAGCACCTCTTTCCGTCACATCAGATTAATCACCTGAACACCTTTTGCCCATCATTGTCGACCCCTGCACGGAAGATCGACCTAGAGGAGCTGAAATCAGCGTGTAAAAAACTAAAGAGCGGTACTGCCCCTGGTCCAGACGGAGTGACGAGCGAAATTCTCAAAATTCTCATCAACAAACAACCCGCACCTTTCCTTCACATTGCAAACGAGTGCCTCCTGCAGGGCCGATTCCCTACTGCGTGGAAAAAGGCCAGACTTGTTCTTCTCAGGAAAGGTGACAAGCCTTTAGACGTACCCTCGTCCTATCGCCCGTTGTGTCTTCTTGACACTGCAGGCAAGCTATTTGAGAAAATGGTAGAAAACCGCATAACTGAGGAGCTGGCTCGAGGCGATGACCTAGCGGACTGTCAATTTGGTTTCCGGAAAGGCCGGTCCACCATAGCCGCTATCCAAAAACTCTTATCCTGTGTGGAGACCTCAGCGGGTCAGAAGATTGGCATTCTGACATTCGACGTTAGAAATGCCTTTAATTCAGCCTCCTGGGAGAAGATTCTGTTCGCCTGCGAAGACAAGGGCATTTCTACTCCCATCTTACGCATTCTGCACAGCTACTTCCATGACCGCTACCTAACTTCGACAGCAAATGGCACAGAATCTGTCACAGCCGTCACCAGTGGTGTTCCGCAGGGCTCCGTCCTTGGCCCTACCCTGTGGAACATCATGTACGATGGCCTATTGCGTGAGCCTCTCCCCTCAGGGGTCGAATTTCTAGCATACGCGGACGATGTGGCTCTCATCGCCAAAGACAAGGACATCTGTGTATTGGAACGACTTCTCTCTGAAGGAGCTGACACTGTCGTCAGATGGATGAAAGTGATGGGTCTTGATTTGGCAATCCAGAAATCCGAGGCAATCGTGATCACCAACACAAGGACGCACAATGACCTCCGAATTACCATCGACGGTGTTCAGATTAGAGCGGTGAATAGCGTCAAATACTTGGGCCTCCACATTGACCAGCGACTCAATTTCACCACGCACGCGGCCAGCGTGGCCGCCAAAGCAAGCAAGGTGGCGTCAAATTTGTCAAGGATTCTTCCCAACATAAGCGCTGCTACTCCAAGAAAGCGAAGACTCCTAGCAGGGGTTGTTCACTCAATTTTATTGTACGGCGCCCCGGTATGGTCTGGAAGGATGTCCAATACTGGTATCGAAGAACTGGCCAAATGCCAACGCAGGATTGCGCTGAGGGTGGTCTCAGCGTACTGCACCGTATCGAGAGACGCGGTCCTACTCCTCGCTGATACCCCTCCGATCGACCTACTCGCAGCCGAGCGCCGCGATCTCTTCAATGGAAGACAGTCTGGCGTCCTACCCAGCACTATCCGAGAAACGTTGCTCTCTGACTGGCAATCTCGCTGGGCCACTTGCTCCAATGGTAGGTGGACGTTTCAGCTGATCCCCGACATCAGGCCTTGGGTGATGAGGAAATTCGGCAACGTAGACTTTCATCTTACCCAGGCCCTCACTGGTCACGGCTGTTTCGCTCAATACTTGCACCGATTTGGCAAGTTAGAGTCCCCTGAGTGCTGGTTCTGTGGCGACGCATGTGACGACGCCAATCACACTCTATTCATCTGCGATGCCTGGGCTTCACGAAGACGCGATCTCGCCATATTCCTAGGATGTGATGTGAGCCCGCGAACCATCATCCCAATGATGCTGCGCTCCAAGGAGAACTGGTCCGCGGTCAGAAATTTCGCCACCCAAGTACTATCAATGAAGGAAGCTGAAGAGAGGCGCCGTCAAGCACTAATTAACCAACCGTAGTTAAGATATCTATCTGTGGGCCGAAGGCCACACCTTGAGGGTTAGAGGCCCTCTATTGCCTGTAAATAATAATTATGTAAATTGTATTAAGATTAAGTATTTTATTAAATAAACGATGGGCACCGAGGGGTGAAATGACTCGCGTCAGTACCACCCTCAGTGTTCGGTTCAACCTGTAAAAAAAAAAAAAAAAAAAAAAAAAGGTTAGGTTAGGTTAGGTTAGGTTCTCCCCCGACGGGACCCACCTTGTCGTGGTGGGGGAGCTTGCGGGCCTTTAGTTAGGTCCTACTAAGCGGTTCCATACCCGGCCCTGACCTTAACTGGTTGGGGCCGGAGCAAAAGAGCCCCCCCTGGCCTTGGATGGCTGTGGGTGGCAGGTCGGAGGTAGCCTGCTAGCACTTAGCAAAGCCCTAGTGTAAGGAGTCCACTACTTAAAAACTCTGAGTCACCCTGTCCTTAGCTGGATGGGGTGGCAAGGTCGGAGGCAGCCTGCTCGCTCGCAGCAAATGCCCTAAGGGAAGGACAACCCTGACAGAAAACCCTTCAACCCCCAACTCGTCATGGGGGTCTCTTGGCACGGAAGTAGGAACGTGTCCACGAGGACCCTGTGGGGCACCTGGCGCCCCCCACAGTATCTAGCCTTCCCCGTGGTACGCTGCTCTGCTACGGGGCGACGCAACCTTCATGCCCACTCGTGGGAACTATATGGATTTGAACATAAAGAACCCAGGTTCATCAACTGGCCAAATGATGAGCGGGAGCCAAACCGCAAAAGTAATGCAAAACGCAGATTTGGGAAGAAATGTGGAAGATCTGAGGCAGGCTTCCCCAGCTGGTGCTGGCACTGTGTCCGTTGGTAGCGCTGCGAGGCAGGACTCTACCTCTGGACGAAAATCCGAGTCGGAGACTGCAACTCCACCCGCAGCTAGAAGAGACAGCGGCGTAGCTGGTTCAGATGGAGACACGCTTCAAAGCGCGGTAATCCATCTCCGTAAGTGTATCGCCACACAGGATGGTGGCTACAAGCTGTTAGTCCAGAAGGCGTCGGCTCTGGAGGCGTGGTCGATCAAGACGAGGAGCCCGGACGTCAAAACTGCAATTGACGATTTGCTGAATGTTATCGCGGGCCTCAAGGGTAGTCGCGAAAACGTTATTAAGGCCTTCAACACCCTGACCCAGCGCGTCCCAAAGAGCGAGCAGACGCCCAAAGCCGGCAAGATGGACACGGCTGCACAAACTGAGAGGATATCAAAGGACGTAGGTTCTCAAACTTCGGGCAGCACTGATGTCCAAAGCTCGGCTATACTCAGTGCCATCGCCGAAGTCAAGGTGATAATAGCCAGGACTGATGCCAGAGTAACCGAGCAGCAAGAGCAAATCGACAAACTCCAAAGCCGGCAGGAGATTGCCAGCAGCCGATCAGCCGCGAGAAAAGGCTCGGGTAATGCTCGGGTAACTGAAAAGCAGAGCATCACTACCTCGAATAAAAAGAAGCCAGTAAATAAAAATGATAAGAGCCAGAGTGGCACTAACCGGCTTGGGCCACCTAAAGTCGTCGACACCGAATGCACCGACGCACTGGGCTACGTTGCAACTGCGTCGCAATGCACCCAAGACACGGAATTCTCGCCGACAGATCCGGAGGACGGCTTTACCTTGGTATCTCGGAAAACTAGGAGACCGAAGCCTGAAGTTTCCAACCTTCCAAACGCTCGGAAACGCATCAGAGTTCCTAAAAATCAAGCCGTCATAATTGAGAAACCCACCGGCTCAACATCATATGCGGACATGATCCGCTCGGTCAAGGCAGTGGTTGTCGAAGAAAATATTTCGTCGTCTGACATCACGACAAGAAGGGCCAAGTCGGGTAACGTCATCCTGGAGATCCCTGGAAAGGATCAAGCGGACAACCTCGCTACGGCCCTGCGGACTAGACTCGGTGGAAACATTGGCATCAGACGCCCTGCTCCAAGTGTTGCGCTTCTCATAGTCGGGATAGAAGACTCGGTTGAAGACCCAGAACTCCGGGCTGCTCTAGCAAGTTTTGATCCTGAACTGCAAGGCATGAACTCTGTCAATATCCGCCAGGGCAAAAGTGGAATCAGATCGGCAGTTGTCAGGGTCCCAATTAGGGCTGGTCTCAAGCTCGCGGAGGCTAGGAAAATTAAAATTGGTTGGGCAGTCTGCAGAATCAGACAGTTGGACGACAGAGCCCTAGCATGCAACAAGTGCAAAGAGAAAGGGCACTCAGCCAGTGCATGCACAGGTGCAGAGAAACGTCGCTGCTTTCGCTGCAAAGAATCCGGGCATCTTGTAGCAGTCTGTCCCTCCCCTGCTGACGAATCTACGTCAGCCACGGACACAAACAGCAAGAGTGAATCAATCACCCCATCTGGTACAAACGCTCGGGGCTGCGAGGTGCGTCCTGACCAGTTATCATGAGTACCTTCCTACAGATCAATCTCAACTGCTGCAAGGCAGCTCAAGCGCTGGCGTTACAGCAGGCTGCAGAGTCCAACGTCGATCTCCTCATCGTCAGCGAGCCCTGCCCAACGAAGGTCGACGCATGGTACTACGACGCTCACGGTAAAGCGGCTATAGCATGCCTCCGTGGTCTCCCAGTGGACATAGTCGGCCCTACTGAACCAGGGTTCACGTGGATCCAGGCTGGTACCCTCCGCATCTATTCTTGTTATTGGTCCCCCAGGTCTGACCCCAACCTCGCCCAATACTCTGCGTTTCTCAGCAACCTTGAGCACAGCATTAGAAGTCACAGCGGAGACTCTCTTATTTGTGGAGACTTCAACGCGCACCATTCCGCCTGGGGCAGCTGCTCCAATAACAAGAAAGGTGATGCACTGATGGACCTCATCCAGTCCCTAGGCCTCATTATATGCAACACTGGCACGACCCCCACTTTCCAGAGGGCGTCTGGCTCCTCGGTGATCGACATCACTCTGGCCTCCCCCCGTGTGGCTTCCAGAATATCTAATTGGTCTGTCTTAGACACGGTGACCTTAAGCGATCACAGCTACATCCAGTTCACTCTCTTGTCCGCGCCCATTAAGCCAGTCAACGCGACATACTCTCGGAGACTCCACGCACCCGCTCTGGCGTCCTTTCTCTCGACCGGTCAACTACTACACTTCAGCAACAGTACTGACGTGGATGAAATGGCTATCAATCTGAACTCGGCGCTCTACGCCGTTTGTGGCCTACCCTTGGCAGACAATAAAGGTAAAAGGAGGAGCGTACACTGGTGGTCCCCGAGCCTAAGCGCGTTGCGCAAGACCGCAAACCATCTGCGTCGTGTTTTCCAGCGCAAGCGCCGACGCCTTGGTGCTGCCGCCTGCACTGATGAAGAGCTTGCTGCAAAATCCGCGAAACTGGCCCTCGTTAAAGCAATCAGAAACGCCAAAGATCAAGCCTGGAGACAACTATGTGACGACGTCGAACGGGACCCATGGGGAAAGCCCTACAAGATTGTAATGGGAAGAATGAATGTAAGGACTCCCATCCCCGGGCTTAATCTCCCAGGAAGGCTCCCAGCTATAATCCAGCACCTCTTTCCGTCACATCAGATTAATCACCTGAACACCTTTTGCCCATCATTGTCGACCCCTGCACGGAAGATCGACCTAGAGGAGCTGAAATCAGCGTGTAAAAAACTAAAGAGCGGTACTGCCCCTGGTCCAGACGGAGTGACGAGCGAAATTCTCAAAATTCTCATCAACAAACAACCCGCACCTTTCCTTCACATTGCAAACGAGTGCCTCCTGCAGGGCCGATTCCCTACTGCGTGGAAAAAGGCCAGACTTGTTCTTCTCAGGAAAGGTGACAAGCCTTTAGACGTACCCTCGTCCTATCGCCCGTTGTGTCTTCTTGACACTGCAGGCAAGCTATTTGAGAAAATGGTAGAAAACCGCATAACTGAGGAGCTGGCTCGAGGCGATGACCTAGCGGACTGTCAATTTGGTTTCCGGAAAGGCCGGTCCACCATAGCCGCTATCCAAAAACTCTTATCCTGTGTGGAGACCTCAGCGGGTCAGAAGATTGGCATTCTGACATTCGACGTTAGAAATGCCTTTAATTCAGCCTCCTGGGAGAAGATTCTGTTCGCCTGCGAAGACAAGGGCATTTCTACTCCCATCTTACGCATTCTGCACAGCTACTTCCATGACCGCTACCTAACTTCGACAGCAAATGGCACAGAATCTGTCACAGCCGTCACCAGTGGTGTTCCGCAGGGCTCCGTCCTTGGCCCTACCCTGTGGAACATCATGTACGATGGCCTATTGCGTGAGCCTCTCCCCTCAGGGGTCGAATTTCTAGCATACGCGGACGATGTGGCTCTCATCGCCAAAGACAAGGACATCTGTGTATTGGAACGACTTCTCTCTGAAGGAGCTGACACTGTCGTCAGATGGATGAAAGTGATGGGTCTTGATTTGGCAATCCAGAAATCCGAGGCAATCGTGATCACCAACACAAGGACGCACAATGACCTCCGAATTACCATCGACGGTGTTCAGATTAGAGCGGTGAATAGCGTCAAATACTTGGGCCTCCACATTGACCAGCGACTCAATTTCACCACGCACGCGGCCAGCGTGGCCGCCAAAGCAAGCAAGGTGGCGTCAAATTTGTCAAGGATTCTTCCCAACATAAGCGCTGCTACTCCAAGAAAGCGAAGACTCCTAGCAGGGGTTGTTCACTCAATTTTATTGTACGGCGCCCCGGTATGGTCTGGAAGGATGTCCAATACTGGTATCGAAGAACTGGCCAAATGCCAACGCAGGATTGCGCTGAGGGTGGTCTCAGCGTACTGCACCGTATCGAGAGACGCGGTCCTACTCCTCGCTGATACCCCTCCGATCGACCTACTCGCAGCCGAGCGCCGCGATCTCTTCAATGGAAGACAGTCTGGCGTCCTACCCAGCACTATCCGAGAAACGTTGCTCTCTGACTGGCAATCTCGCTGGGCCACTTGCTCCAATGGTAGGTGGACGTTTCAGCTGATCCCCGACATCAGGCCTTGGGTGATGAGGAAATTCGGCAACGTAGACTTTCATCTTACCCAGGCCCTCACTGGTCACGGCTGTTTCGCTCAATACTTGCACCGATTTGGCAAGTTAGAGTCCCCTGAGTGCTGGTTCTGTGGCGACGCATGTGACGACGCCAATCACACTCTATTCATCTGCGATGCCTGGGCTTCACGAAGACGCGATCTCGCCATATTCCTAGGATGTGATGTGAGCCCGCGAACCATCATCCCAATGATGCTGCGCTCCAAGGAGAACTGGTCCGCGGTCAGAAATTTCGCCACCCAAGTACTATCAATGAAGGAAGCTGAAGAGAGGCGCCGTCAAGCACTAATTAACCAACCGTAGTTAAGATATCTATCTGTGGGCCGAAGGCCACACCTTGAGGGTTAGAGGCCCTCTATTGCCTGTAAATAATAATTATGTAAATTGTATTAAGATTAAGTATTTTATTAAATAAACGATGGGCACCGAGGGGTGAAATGACTCGCGTCAGTACCACCCTCAGTGTTCGGTTCAACCTGTAAAAAAAAAAAAAAAAAAAAAAAAAGGTTAGGTTAGGTTAGGTTAGGTTCTCCCCCGACGGGACCCACCTTGTCGTGGTGGGGGAGCTTGCGGGCCTTTAGTTAGGTCCTACTAAGCGGTTCCATACCCGGCCCTGACCTTAACTGGTTGGGGCCGGAGCAAAAGAGCCCCCCCTGGCCTTGGATGGCTGTGGGTGGCAGGTCGGAGGTAGCCTGCTAGCACTTAGCAAAGCCCTAGTGTAAGGAGTCCACTACTTAAAAACTCTGAGTCACCCTGTCCTTAGCTGGATGGGGTGGCAAGGTCGGAGGCAGCCTGCTCGCTCGCAGCAAATGCCCTAAGGGAAGGACAACCCTGACAGAAAACCCTTCAACCCCCAACTCGTCATGGGGGTCTCTTGGCACGGAAGTAGGAACGTGTCCACGAGGACCCTGTGGGGCACCTGGCGCCCCCCACAGTATCTAGCCTTCCCCGTGGTACGCTGCTCTGCTACGGGGCGACGCAACCTTCATGCCCACTCGTGGGAACTATATGGATTTGAACATAAAGAACCCAGGTTCATCAACTGGCCAAATGATGAGCGGGAGCCAAACCGCAAAAGTAATGCAAAACGCAGATTTGGGAAGAAATGTGGAAGATCTGAGGCAGGCTTCCCCAGCTGGTGCTGGCACTGTGTCCGTTGGTAGCGCTGCGAGGCAGGACTCTACCTCTGGACGAAAATCCGAGTCGGAGACTGCAACTCCACCCGCAGCTAGAAGAGACAGCGGCGTAGCTGGTTCAGATGGAGACACGCTTCAAAGCGCGGTAATCCATCTCCGTAAGTGTATCGCCACACAGGATGGTGGCTACAAGCTGTTAGTCCAGAAGGCGTCGGCTCTGGAGGCGTGGTCGATCAAGACGAGGAGCCCGGACGTCAAAACTGCAATTGACGATTTGCTGAATGTTATCGCGGGCCTCAAGGGTAGTCGCGAAAACGTTATTAAGGCCTTCAACACCCTGACCCAGCGCGTCCCAAAGAGCGAGCAGACGCCCAAAGCCGGCAAGATGGACACGGCTGCACAAACTGAGAGGATATCAAAGGACGTAGGTTCTCAAACTTCGGGCAGCACTGATGTCCAAAGCTCGGCTATACTCAGTGCCATCGCCGAAGTCAAGGTGATAATAGCCAGGACTGATGCCAGAGTAACCGAGCAGCAAGAGCAAATCGACAAACTCCAAAGCCGGCAGGAGATTGCCAGCAGCCGATCAGCCGCGAGAAAAGACTCGGGTAATGCTCGGGTAACTGAAAAGCAGAGCATCACTACCTCGAATAAAAAGAAGCCAGTAAATAAAAATGATAAGAGCCAGAGTGGCACTAACCGGCTTGGGCCACCTAAAGTCGTCGACACCGAATGCACCGACGCACTGGGCTACGTTGCAACTGCGTCGCAATGCACCCAAGACACGGAATTCTCGCCGACAGATCCGGAGGACGGCTTTACCTTGGTATCTCGGAAAACTAGGAGACCGAAGCCTGAAGTTTCCAACCTTCCAAACGCTCGGAAACGCATCAGAGTTCCTAAAAATCAAGCCGTCATAATTGAGAAACCCACCGGCTCAACATCATATGCGGACATGATCCGCTCGGTCAAGGCAGTGGTTGTCGAAGAAAATATTTCGTCGTCTGACATCACGACAAGAAGGGCCAAGTCGGGTAACGTCATCCTGGAGATCCCTGGAAAGGATCAAGCGGACAACCTCGCTACGGCCCTGCGGACTAGACTCGGTGGAAACATTGGCATCAGACGCCCTGCTCCAAGTGTTGCGCTTCTCATAGTCGGGATAGAAGACTCGGTTGAAGACCCAGAACTCCGGGCTGCTCTAGCAAGTTTTGATCCTGAACTGCAAGGCATGAACTCTGTCAATATCCGCCAGGGCAAAAGTGGAATCAGATCGGCAGTTGTCAGGGTCCCAATTAGGGCTGGTCTCAAGCTCGCGGAGGCTAGGAAAATTAAAATTGGTTGGGCAGTCTGCAGAATCAGACAGTTGGACGACAGAGCCCTAGCATGCAACAAGTGCAAAGAGAAAGGGCACTCAGCCAGTGCATGCACAGGTGCAGAGAAACGTCGCTGCTTTCGCTGCAAAGAATCCGGGCATCTTGTAGCAGTCTGTCCCTCCCCTGCTGACGAATCTACGTCAGCCACGGACACAAACAGCAAGAGTGAATCAATCACCCCATCTGGTACAAACGCTCGGGGCTGCGAGGTGCGTCCTGACCAGTTATCATGAGTACCTTCCTACAGATCAATCTCAACTGCTGCAAGGCAGCTCAAGCGCTGGCGTTACAGCAGGCTGCAGAGTCCAACGTCGATCTCCTCATCGTCAGCGAGCCCTGCCCAACGAAGGTCGACGCATGGTACTACGACGCTCACGGTAAAGCGGCTATAGCATGCCTCCGTGGTCTCCCAGTGGACATAGTCGGCCCTACTGAACCAGGGTTCACGTGGATCCAGGCTGGTACCCTCCGCATCTATTCTTGTTATTGGTCCCCCAGGTCTGACCCCAACCTCGCCCAATACTCTGCGTTTCTCAGCAACCTTGAGCACAGCATTAGAAGTCACAGCGGAGACTCTCTTATTTGTGGAGACTTCAACGCGCACCATTCCGCCTGGGGCAGCTGCTCCAATAACAAGAAAGGTGATGCACTGATGGACCTCATCCAGTCCCTAGGCCTCATTATATGCAACACTGGCACGACCCCCACTTTCCAGAGGGCGTCTGGCTCCTCGGTGATCGACATCACTCTGGCCTCCCCCCGTGTGGCTTCCAGAATATCTAATTGGTCTGTCTTAGACACGGTGACCTTAAGCGATCACAGCTACATCCAGTTCACTCTCTTGTCCGCGCCCATTAAGCCAGTCAACGCGACATACTCTCGGAGACTCCACGCACCCGCTCTGGCGTCCTTTCTCTCGACCGGTCAACTACTACACTTCAGCAACAGTACTGACGTGGATGAAATGGCTATCAATCTGAACTCGGCGCTCTACGCCGTTTGTGGCCTACCCTTGGCAGACAATAAAGGTAAAAGGAGGAGCGTACACTGGTGGTCCCCGAGCCTAAGCGCGTTGCGCAAGACCGCAAACCATCTGCGTCGTGTTTTCCAGCGCAAGCGCCGACGCCTTGGTGCTGCCGCCTGCACTGATGAAGAGCTTGCTGCAAAATCCGCGAAACTGGCCCTCGTTAAAGCAATCAGAAACGCCAAAGATCAAGCCTGGAGACAACTATGTGACGACGTCGAACGGGACCCATGGGGAAAGCCCTACAAGATTGTAATGGGAAGAATGAATGTAAGGACTCCCATCCCCGGGCTTAATCTCCCAGGAAGGCTCCCAGCTATAATCCAGCACCTCTTTCCGTCACATCAGATTAATCACCTGAACACCTTTTGCCCATCATTGTCGACCCCTGCACGGAAGATCGACCTAGAGGAGCTGAAATCAGCGTGTAAAAAACTAAAGAGCGGTACTGCCCCTGGTCCAGACGGAGTGACGAGCGAAATTCTCAAAATTCTCATCAACAAACAACCCGCACCTTTCCTTCACATTGCAAACGAGTGCCTCCTGCAGGGCCGATTCCCTACTGCGTGGAAAAAGGCCAGACTTGTTCTTCTCAGGAAAGGTGACAAGCCTTTAGACGTACCCTCGTCCTATCGCCCGTTGTGTCTTCTTGACACTGCAGGCAAGCTATTTGAGAAAATGGTAGAAAACCGCATAACTGAGGAGCTGGCTCGAGGCGATGACCTAGCGGACTGTCAATTTGGTTTCCGGAAAGGCCGGTCCACCATAGCCGCTATCCAAAAACTCTTATCCTGTGTGGAGACCTCAGCGGGTCAGAAGATTGGCATTCTGACATTCGACGTTAGAAATGCCTTTAATTCAGCCTCCTGGGAGAAGATTCTGTTCGCCTGCGAAGACAAGGGCATTTCTACTCCCATCTTACGCATTCTGCACAGCTACTTCCATGACCGCTACCTAACTTCGACAGCAAATGGCACAGAATCTGTCACAGCCGTCACCAGTGGTGTTCCGCAGGGCTCCGTCCTTGGCCCTACCCTGTGGAACATCATGTACGATGGCCTATTGCGTGAGCCTCTCCCCTCAGGGGTCGAATTTCTAGCATACGCGGACGATGTGGCTCTCATCGCCAAAGACAAGGACATCTGTGTATTGGAACGACTTCTCTCTGAAGGAGCTGACACTGTCGTCAGATGGATGAAAGTGATGGGTCTTGATTTGGCAATCCAGAAATCCGAGGCAATCGTGATCACCAACACAAGGACGCACAATGACCTCCGAATTACCATCGACGGTGTTCAGATTAGAGCGGTGAATAGCGTCAAATACTTGGGCCTCCACATTGACCAGCGACTCAATTTCACCACGCACGCGGCCAGCGTGGCCGCCAAAGCAAGCAAGGTGGCGTCAAATTTGTCAAGGATTCTTCCCAACATAAGCGCTGCTACTCCAAGAAAGCGAAGACTCCTAGCAGGGGTTGTTCACTCAATTTTATTGTACGGCGCCCCGGTATGGTCTGGAAGGATGTCCAATACTGGTATCGAAGAACTGGCCAAATGCCAACGCAGGATTGCGCTGAGGGTGGTCTCAGCGTACTGCACCGTATCGAGAGACACGGTCCTACTCCTCGCTGATACCCCTCCGATCGACCTACTCGCAGCCGAGCGCCGCGATCTCTTCAATGGAAGACAGTCTGGCGTCCTACCCAGCACTATCCGAGAAACGTTGCTCTCTGACTGGCAATCTCGCTGGGCCACTTGCTCCAATGGTAGGTGGACGTTTCAGCTGATCCCCGACATCAGGCCTTGGGTGATGAGGAAATTCGGCAACGTAGACTTTCATCTTACCCAGGCCCTCACTGGTCACGGCTGTTTCGCTCAATACTTGCACCGATTTGGCAAGTTAGAGTCCCCTGAGTGCTGGTTCTGTGGCGACGCATGTGACGACGCCAATCACACTCTATTCATCTGCGATGCCTGGGCTTCACGAAGACGCGATCTCGCCATATTCCTAGGATGTGATGTGAGCCCGCGAACCATCATCCCAATGATGCTGCGCTCCAAGGAGAACTGGTCCGCGGTCAGAAATTTCGCCACCCAAGTACTATCAATGAAGGAAGCTGAAGAGAGGCGCCGTCAAGCACTAATTAACCAACCGTAGTTAAGATATCTATCTGTGGGCCGAAGGCCACACCTTGAGGGTTAGAGGCCCTCTATTGCCTGTAAATAATAATTATGTAAATTGTATTAAGATTAAGTATTTTATTAAATAAACGATGGGCACCGAGGGGTGAAATGACTCGCGTCAGTACCACCCTCAGTGTTCGGTTCAACCTGTAAAAAAAAAAAAAAAAAAAAAAAAAAGGTTAGGTTAGGTTAGGTTAGGTTAGGTTAGGTTAGGTTAGGTTAGGTTAGGTTAGGTTAGGTTAGCTCGCGGAGGCTAGGAAAATTAAAATTGGTTGGGCAGTCTGCAGAATCAGACAGTTGGACGACAGAGCCCTAGCATGCAACAAGTGCAAAGAGAAAGGGCACTCAGCCAGTGCATGCACAGGTGCAGAGAAACGTCGCTGCTTTCGCTGCAAAGAATCCGGGCATCTTGTAGCAGTCTGTCCCTCCCCTGCTGACGAATCTACGTCAGCCACGGACACAAACAGCAAGAGTGAATCAATCACCCCATCTGGTACAAACGCTCGGGGCTGCGAGGTGCGTCCTGACCAGTTATCATGAGTACCTTCCTACAGATCAATCTCAACTGCTGCAAGGCAGCTCAAGCGCTGGCGTTACAGCAGGCTGCAGAGTCCAACGTCGATCTCCTCATCGTCAGCGAGCCCTGCCCAACGAAGGTCGACGCATGGTACTACGACGCTCACGGTAAAGCGGCTATAGCATGCCTCCGTGGTCTCCCAGTGGACATAGTCGGCCCTACTGAACCAGGGTTCACGTGGATCCAGGCTGGTACCCTCCGCATCTATTCTTGTTATTGGTCCCCCAGGTCTGACCCCAACCTCGCCCAATACTCTGCGTTTCTCAGCAACCTTGAGCACAGCATTAGAAGTCACAGCGGAGACTCTCTTATTTGTGGAGACTTCAACGCGCACCATTCCGCCTGGGGCAGCTGCTCCAATAACAAGAAAGGTGATGCACTGATGGACCTCATCCAGTCCCTAGGCCTCATTATATGCAACACTGGCACGACCCCCACTTTCCAGAGGGCGTCTGGCTCCTCGGTGATCGACATCACTCTGGCCTCCCCCCGTGTGGCTTCCAGAATATCTAATTGGTCTGTCTTAGACACGGTGACCTTAAGCGATCACAGCTACATCCAGTTCACTCTCTTGTCCGCGCCCATTAAGCCAGTCAACGCGACATACTCTCGGAGACTCCACGCACCCGCTCTGGCGTCCTTTCTCTCGACCGGTCAACTACTACACTTCAGCAACAGTACTGACGTGGATGAAATGGCTATCAATCTGAACTCGGCGCTCTACGCCGTTTGTGGCCTACCCTTGGCAGACAATAAAGGTAAAAGGAGGAGCGTACACTGGTGGTCCCCGAGCCTAAGCGCGTTGCGCAAGACCGCAAACCATCTGCGTCGTGTTTTCCAGCGCAAGCGCCGACGCCTTGGTGCTGCCGCCTGCACTGATGAAGAGCTTGCTGCAAAATCCGCGAAACTGGCCCTCGTTAAAGCAATCAGAAACGCCAAAGATCAAGCCTGGAGACAACTATGTGACGACGTCGAACGGGACCCATGGGGAAAGCCCTACAAGATTGTAATGGGAAGAATGAATGTAAGGACTCCCATCCCCGGGCTTAATCTCCCAGGAAGGCTCCCAGCTATAATCCAGCACCTCTTTCCGTCACATCAGATTAATCACCTGAACACCTTTTGCCCATCATTGTCGACCCCTGCACGGAAGATCGACCTAGAGGAGCTGAAATCAGCGTGTAAAAAACTAAAGAGCGGTACTGCCCCTGGTCCAGACGGAGTGACGAGCGAAATTCTCAAAATTCTCATCAACAAACAACCCGCACCTTTCCTTCACATTGCAAACGAGTGCCTCCTGCAGGGCCGATTCCCTACTGCGTGGAAAAAGGCCAGACTTGTTCTTCTCAGGAAAGGTGACAAGCCTTTAGACGTACCCTCGTCCTATCGCCCGTTGTGTCTTCTTGACACTGCAGGCAAGCTATTTGAGAAAATGGTAGAAAACCGCATAACTGAGGAGCTGGCTCGAGGCGATGACCTAGCGGACTGTCAATTTGGTTTCCGGAAAGGCCGGTCCACCATAGCCGCCATCCAAAAACTCTTATCCTGTGTGGAGACCTCAGCGGGTCAGAAGATTGGCATTCTGACATTCGACGTTAGAAATGCCTTTAATTCAGCCTCCTGGGAGAAGATTCTGTTCGCCTGCGAAGACAAGGGCATTTCTACTCCCATCTTACGCATTCTGCACAGCTACTTCCATGACCGCTACCTAACTTCGACAGCAAATGGCACAGAATCTGTCACAGCCGTCACCAGTGGTGTTCCGCAGGGCTCCGTCCTTGGCCCTACCCTGTGGAACATCATGTACGATGGCCTATTGCGTGAGCCTCTCCCCTCAGGGGTCGAATTTCTAGCATACGCGGACGATGTGGCTCTCATCGCCAAAGACAAGGACATCTGTGTATTGGAACGACTTCTCTCTGAAGGAGCTGACACTGTCGTCAGATGGATGAAAGTGATGGGTCTTGATTTGGCAATCCAGAAATCCGAGGCAATCGTGATCACCAACACAAGGACGCACAATGACCTCCGAATTACCATCGACGGTGTTCAGATTAGAGCGGTGAATAGCGTCAAATACTTGGGCCTCCACATTGACCAGCGACTCAATTTCACCACGCACGCGGCCAGCGTGGCCGCCAAAGCAAGCAAGGTGGCGTCAAATTTGTCAAGGATTCTTCCCAACATAAGCGCTGCTACTCCAAGAAAGCGAAGACTCCTAGCAGGGGTTGTTCACTCAATTTTATTGTACGGCGCCCCGGTATGGTCTGGAAGGATGTCCAATACTGGTATCGAAGAACTGGCCAAATGCCAACGCAGGATTGCGCTGAGGGTGGTCTCGGCGTACTGCACCGTATCGAGAGACGCGGTCCTACTCCTCGCTGATACCCCTCCGATCGACCTACTCGCAGCCGAGCGCCGCGATCTCTTCAATGGAAGACAGTCTGGCGTCCTACCCAGCACTATCCGAGAAACGTTGCTCTCTGACTGGCAATCTCGCTGGGCCACTTGCTCCAATGGTAGGTGGACGTTTCAGCTGATCCCCGACATCAGGCCTTGGGTGATGAGGAAATTCGGCAACGTAGACTTTCATCTTACCCAGGCCCTCACTGGTCACGGCTGTTTTGCTCAATACTTGCACCGATTTGGCAAGTTAGAGTCCCCTGAGTGCTGGTTCTGTGGCGACGCATGTGACGACGCCAATCACACTCTATTCATCTGCGATGCCTGGGCTTCACGAAGACGCGATCTCGCCATATTCCTAGGATGTGATGTGAGCCCGCGAACCATCATCCCAATGATGCTGCGCTCCAAGGAGAACTGGTCCGCGGTCAGAAATTTCGCCACCCAAGTACTATCAATGAAGGAAGCTGAAGAGAGGCGCCGTCAAGCACTAATTAACCAACCGTAGTTAAGATATCTATCTGTGGGCCGAAGGCCACACCTTGAGGGTTAGAGGCCCTCTATTGCCTGTAAATAATAATTATGTAAATTGTATTAAGATTAAGTATTTTATTAAATAAACGATGGGCACCGAGGGGTGAAATGACTCGCGTCAGTACCACCCTCAGTGTTCGGTTCAACCTGTAAAAAAAAAAAAAAAAAAAAAAAAAAGGTTAGGTTAGGTTAGGTTAGGTTAGGTTAGGTTAGGTTAGGTTAGGTTAGGTTAGGTTAGGTTAGGTTAGGTTAGGTTAGGTTAAAGGTTACGGGAGCATATGAGGATGGTGACTCCGTTAGGCCTGGAAGCACCAACAGCGCGGAGGTCAAGACGGCAGTCGCTAACCTGCAGATGATGCTAGAAGCACAGAGCGCAAAGATGGAAGAGATGGCTGAGCTCGGGAAGCAGACCAGTTGGACGGATGTCGTCAGGAAAAATACAAAGAGAGGAAAAGGCGAAAAACCAGTCGACAAACCAGCTGAGTTGGCAGTCGCGGAAACAAGACGGACCAACCAGAAGAATCCGCCGATGAAGCGGAAACCTCCAGCATTATTGGTGCGCGTAGAGGAAGGAGACTACAAGAACGTACTCCAAAAAGTAAGAAACAGTGATGAGATCAAAGCAGTCGCGGACAAAATAACAGCGCTCACAAAAACTAAAAACGGGGACCTCTTAGTGCGTGTAAACCCTGGCCAAGAGGGAATGGCTCCCTTAACTGAAGCTCTGGGGGCGGCTGTGGGAGGAAATGAGTTGGTCAAAGAACTGATACAATATCAAAAGGTGGTGATACAAGATCTTGACGAATTGGCGAGCGAGGCAGAAGTGCTAGAAGCTATAGCAACCGTAACGGAAGGCGCGGCAGGAGAGGCGAAAGTGGTCACCACGATAGCGGCCAACAGGGGACAGAAGTGGATGGTGGTCTCACTACCCACAAAGGCAGCTAGCATAGCACATGCCAGCGGAAAACTGCGAGTAGGGTATGTAAACTGCAGGGTGAGATTGTGGGAAGAACGCGGACGCGGCAGGTGCCCAAGGTGCTTGGTCGCCGGTCATGCCTCTGAGGACTGTAAAGGGCCAAATAGACGGGACTGCTGCCGCGCGTGTGGCGCAACAGGCCACTTTGAGGCTGGCTGCGTGGCAAGCGATAAGGACAAAGCCACTTTCAGGGCTCAACTAACTGTGGAAAGATCGCCAACGGCAGGCAATCCAAGCCAGCAATGATCAAGTTTATGCAAATCAATGTGGACGGAAGAATGAACGCTCATGATTTAATGATGGCCACAGCGAGTCAGCAGGGAGTTGATGTGCTGATAATCAGCGAACCACATCGCAGCGGGCAAGACTACGACGGATGGTACAGCGATGCGGGCAACAAAGCAGCCATCATGGCATTCAATCCGAGAATACAGGTACAGGAAATTGGCCCAAAAGACAACCTAGGCTTCCGGTGGGTTAAGATTGAGAATATTACGATCTATGCCTGCTATTGGTCCCCCAACACGGACTACACGCTGTTTGTCGACTTCCTTGACAGATTAGAAGGCAGTATAAGAAGCAAGAATGGCATGGTGATAGTCGCCGGAGACTTTAATGCTAAATCACCAGCATGGGGGGATCACAGAGAGGACCAAAAAGGAAAAACATTGATGGATATGACGGCCAGTCTCGGAATGGTAGTATGCAACTCCGGCGACAAGCCTACCTTTACGAGGGTGTACGAAGGCGGCATATCAAGGTCACACATCGATATCACATTCGTATCGGAAATGGAGAGCCGAGTAGTGAAAGACTGGAAAGTTTCGGATGAGTACACGGGATCGCTACACAGTTATATATACTTCAACGTTTCATGGACGTTGCACGCAGATCGCGTTCAAGTAGAGGAAAGGTGGTCATGGAGGAAGCTTGACAAGTCCAAACTACTGAGCTTCATTGAGCGGACTCACTTTGAACCAGGAACAGAAGCGCTATCTACCACAGAAGCCCTAAACCGGTATTTAAAGGACGCATGTGACAGTTGCATGCCGAAAGGAAATTACCGTGGGGGGAAAAAGCCAGCGTACTGGTGGACCCAGGAAATATCCGACCTGCGTGACGAGTGCAAGAGGGCCAGGCGTAAGTATAAGAGAGGGCGCCATAGGCCAACGGAGCTGCAGGAGCAGGCACGCGATAACTTTAAACAGACGAAGAAGGACCTGAAGAGAGCTATCAAGCGAAGCAAAGAGAAGTGCTGGAAAGACCTATGCGACCAAGTGGAGACGGATCCCTGGGGCCTACCTTACAAACTGGTGACCAAGAAGCTTGTGGGCAGGAGACCGATACCAGGACTCACGCTGCCGGGCAGGGTGGACTGCATCGTCGAAGGATTATTCCCCAGGGATGAACCAACCGCATGGCCACCATGGTCGGGCCATCACGCATTCCCAGAAGTCACGTGCGATGAGATCATAGACGCAAGTCGGAAAATCCCTTCAGGGAAAGCACCTGGACCAGATGGAGTCCCAGACATGATAATCAAGACGATCGCAGTCAAAAAACCAATAGTACTCAGGGATACTTTTAATAGCTGTTTGAAATTTGGCCTCTTCCCACATTCCTGGAAGGTGGCGAAACTGGTGCTGTTAAGAAAAGGCGAAAAACCGGTGGAAAACCCCTCAACATACAGGCCAATATGCCTACTGAACACTGCAGGCAAACTGTTCGAGAGAATTATAAAAAGGCGCTTGGAAAAGCACCTTGGAGAGAACGGAGATCTGAACGAGAAACAGTTCGGGTTCAGGAGAGGGCTTTCAACAGTGGATGCGATTAGAAAGGTTATGGAAGTGGTCGAGACAGCAGGATCGGGGCCGCTTTACCGCAGGGAGCTCTGTGCGGTAGTTGCACTTGACGTGGCGAATGCTTTCAATTCAGCCAAATGGAGCAAAATTGAAGAGTCGCTACGTGACAAAGGGATGCCTCAGTACCTTGTCGGAGTGATACGGAGCTACCTAAGCGACAGAGCAGTGCAATACGAGGGGAAGTCGTGGGCCATGACTTGTGGAGTCCCACAGGGATCCGTCCTAGGACCCACATTATGGAACCTTATGTATGACGATCTACTTCGAACGGATACTGGGGGTAATGTTAGGGGCATGTCATCGACAACCCTCGTTGCCTTTGCCGACGATGTAGCGGTAGTGGCAACTGGACACACTTCCCACATTCTCGAATCAGTCTGCAACAACGCATTGGATATAGTGTCCGAGTGGATGAGAAGAGCGGGTTTATCACTCTCAGTTGGCAAAACGGAGGCGGTTATCTTGACAACGAAGAGGGGATATGTGCCCCCCCAGCTAAGGATACTAGGCGTGGACGTAACAATAAAAGAAAATATAACATACCTGGGAGTAGAACTACATAGGGTACTCGGCTTCGGCGCCCACATAAAAACGGCGTCCGCCAAGGCACAGGCCACTGCCTTGGCGCTCTCAAGAATATTGCCAAACATCGGTGGATCAGGGCAAAAGAAGAGAAAGCTGCTATCAACCGTGGTAACGAGCAAACTTTTATATGCTTCTCCTATATGGGTAGGGGCCCTAGAAGTCAAACGTAACGTGGAAGAACTTCAGAGACCACAGAGAGTCATGGCTATCAGAATTATAAGGGCTTACAGAACCATATCAACCGCGGCGGCTATGGTGATAGCAGGACTGGTACCGGCGCATCTCCTGGCATGGGAGCGCTCCGAGAGGCACAGGCGTAAAAGCGAAGAGGACCAGGAACGCGTGAAGGTCGTGATCCGGGAAGAAGTCATCCACAAATGGCAGCAAGAATGGAACCGTGATCCTAATGGACAATGGACGAGGAGTCTGATTAAGGATCTGTCAGCGTGGGTGAACCGGAAGCATGGAACCGTGGATTTTCATACAACCCAAATGCTGTCCGACCACGGGTGCTTTGGGAAGTACCTTTGGAGGTTCAAAAAACTAGATAACCCAAGGTGCATTGACTGCGGGGAACCCACGGACAACGCGGAGCACGTGATGTTCCGGTGCGGCAGATGGGAGAGGGACCGCCGTGCACTAGAAGTGGAGCTGGAAGAACCGATAGGCGCAAACAACATCGTTGAAATTATGCTCAAGAGGAACACAAACTGGGAAGCTGTGAAAAGATTCTTCGGGAAAGTTCAGTCCAGAAGGGAGGAAGAGGAAAGAATAAGACAGAAGAGAAACCTTTAGTTAAGTCAGACAAATTGTGCGCCGAAGGCGGAACTAAGAAGGATAGAGCCTTCTCTTTTTTGTGGAGCAAAGCTCATTAGTATTATATTGTATATTATGTAATAGACTTTGTGTGGAATAAATGATACGGATACAGGGGGAAGGACGGCCCTAACGGGTGAAGTGCCCCCCTGTAGCGCCGTGATACCATCACAAAAAAAAAAAAAAAAAAAAAAAAGGTTAGGTTAGGTTAGGTTAGGTTAGGTTAGGTTAGGTTAGGTTAGGTTAGGTTCTCCCCCGACGGGACCCACCTTGTCGTGGTGGGGGAGCTTGCGGGCCTTTAGTTAGGTCCTACTAAGCGGTTCCATACCCGGCCCTGACCTTAACTGGTTGGGGCCGGAGCAAAAGAGCCCCCCCTGGCCTTGGATGGCTGTGGGTGGCAGGTCGGAGGTAGCCTGCTAGCACTTAGCAAAGCCCTAGTGTAAGGAGTCCACTACTTAAAAACTCTGAGTCACCCTGTCCTTAGCTGGATGGGGTGGCAAGGTCGGAGGCAGCCTGCTCGCTCGCAGCAAATGCCCTAAGGGAAGGACAACCCTGACAGAAAACCCTTCAACCCCCAACTCGTCATGGGGGTCTCTTGGCACGGAAGTAGGAACGTGTCCACGAGGACCCTGTGGGGCACCTGGCGCCCCCCACAGTATCTAGCCTTCCCCGTGGTACGCTGCTCTGCTACGGGGCGACGCAACCTTCATGCCCACTCGTGGGAACTATATGGATTTGAACATAAAGAACCCAGGTTCATCAACTGGCCAAATGATGAGCGGGAGCCAAACCGCAAAAGTAATGCAAAACGCAGATTTGGGAAGAAATGTGGAAGATCTGAGGCAGGCTTCCCCAGCTGGTGCTGGCACTGTGTCCGTTGGTAGCGCTGCGAGGCAGGACTCTACCTCTGGACGAAAATCCGAGTCGGAGACTGCAACTCCACCCGCAGCTAGAAGAGACAGCGGCGTAGCTGGTTCAGATGGAGACACGCTTCAAAGCGCGGTAATCCATCTCCGTAAGTGTATCGCCACACAGGATGGTGGCTACAAGCTGTTAGTCCAGAAGGCGTCGGCTCTGGAGGCGTGGTCGATCAAGACGAGGAGCCCGGACGTCAAAACTGCAATTGACGATTTGCTGAATGTTATCGCGGGCCTCAAGGGTAGTCGCGAAAACGTTATTAAGGCCTTCAACACCCTGACCCAGCGCGTCCCAAAGAGCGAGCAGACGCCCAAAGCCGGCAAGATGGACACGGCTGCACAAACTGAGAGGATATCAAAGGACGTAGGTTCTCAAACTTCGGGCAGCACTGATGTCCAAAGCTCGGCTATACTCAGTGCCATCGCCGAAGTCAAGGTGATAATAGCCAGGACTGATGCCAGAGTAACCGAGCAGCAAGAGCAAATCGACAAACTCCAAAGCCGGCAGGAGATTGCCAGCAGCCGATCAGCCGCGAGAAAAGACTCGGGTAATGCTCGGGTAACTGAAAAGCAGAGCATCACTACCTCGAATAAAAAGAAGCCAGTAAATAAAAATGATAAGAGCCAGAGTGGCACTAACCGGCTTGGGCCACCTAAAGTCGTCGACACCGAATGCACCGACGCACTGGGCTACGTTGCAACTGCGTCGCAATGCACCCAAGACACGGAATTCTCGCCGACAGATCCGGAGGACGGCTTTACCTTGGTATCTCGGAAAACTAGGAGACCGAAGCCTGAAGTTTCCAACCTTCCAAACGCTCGGAAACGCATCAGAGTTCCTAAAAATCAAGCCGTCATAATTGAGAAACCCACCGGCTCAACATCATATGCGGACATGATCCGCTCGGTCAAGGCAGTGGTTGTCGAAGAAAATATTTCGTCGTCTGACATCACGACAAGAAGGGCCAAGTCGGGTAACGTCATCCTGGAGATCCCTGGAAAGGATCAAGCGGACAACCTCGCTACGGCCCTGCGGACTAGACTCGGTGGAAACATTGGCATCAGACGCCCTGCTCCAAGTGTTGCGCTTCTCATAGTCGGGATAGAAGACTCGGTTGAAGACCCAGAACTCCGGGCTGCTCTAGCAAGTTTTGATCCTGAACTGCAAGGCATGAACTCTGTCAATATCCGCCAGGGCAAAAGTGGAATCAGATCGGCAGTTGTCAGGGTCCCAATTAGGGCTGGTCTCAAGCTCGCGGAGGCTAGGAAAATTAAAATTGGTTGGGCAGTCTGCAGAATCAGACAGTTGGACGACAGAGCCCTAGCATGCAACAAGTGCAAAGAGAAAGGGCACTCAGCCAGTGCATGCACAGGTGCAGAGAAACGTCGCTGCTTTCGCTGCAAAGAATCCGGGCATCTTGTAGCAGTCTGTCCCTCCCCTGCTGACGAATCTACGTCAGCCACGGACACAAACAGCAAGAGTGAATCAATCACCCCATCTGGTACAAACGCTCGGGGCTGCGAGGTGCGTCCTGACCAGTTATCATGAGTACCTTCCTACAGATCAATCTCAACTGCTGCAAGGCAGCTCAAGCGCTGGCGTTACAGCAGGCTGCAGAGTCCAACGTCGATCTCCTCATCGTCAGCGAGCCCTGCCCAACGAAGGTCGACGCATGGTACTACGACGCTCACGGTAAAGCGGCTATAGCATGCCTCCGTGGTCTCCCAGTGGACATAGTCGGCCCTACTGAACCAGGGTTCACGTGGATCCAGGCTGGTACCCTCCGCATCTATTCTTGTTATTGGTCCCCCAGGTCTGACCCCAACCTCGCCCAATACTCTGCGTTTCTCAGCAACCTTGAGCACAGCATTAGAAGTCACAGCGGAGACTCTCTTATTTGTGGAGACTTCAACGCGCACCATTCCGCCTGGGGCAGCTGCTCCAATAACAAGAAAGGTGATGCACTGATGGACCTCATCCAGTCCCTAGGCCTCATTATATGCAACACTGGCACGACCCCCACTTTCCAGAGGGCGTCTGGCTCCTCGGTGATCGACATCACTCTGGCCTCCCCCCGTGTGGCTTCCAGAATATCTAATTGGTCTGTCTTAGACACGGTGACCTTAAGCGATCACAGCTACATCCAGTTCACTCTCTTGTCCGCGCCCATTAAGCCAGTCAACGCGACATACTCTCGGAGACTCCACGCACCCGCTCTGGCGTCCTTTCTCTCGACCGGTCAACTACTACACTTCAGCAACAGTACTGACGTGGATGAAATGGCTATCAATCTGAACTCGGCGCTCTACGCCGTTTGTGGCCTACCCTTGGCAGACAATAAAGGTAAAAGGAGGAGCGTACACTGGTGGTCCCCGAGCCTAAGCGCGTTGCGCAAGACCGCAAACCATCTGCGTCGTGTTTTCCAGCGCAAGCGCCGACGCCTTGGTGCTGCCGCCTGCACTGATGAAGAGCTTGCTGCAAAATCCGCGAAACTGGCCCTCGTTAAAGCAATCAGAAACGCCAAAGATCAAGCCTGGAGACAACTATGTGACGACGTCGAACGGGACCCATGGGGAAAGCCCTACAAGATTGTAATGGGAAGAATGAATGTAAGGACTCCCATCCCCGGGCTTAATCTCCCAGGAAGGCTCCCAGCTATAATCCAGCACCTCTTTCCGTCACATCAGATTAATCACCTGAACACCTTTTGCCCATCATTGTCGACCCCTGCACGGAAGATCGACCTAGAGGAGCTGAAATCAGCGTGTAAAAAACTAAAGAGCGGTACTGCCCCTGGTCCAGACGGAGTGACGAGCGAAATTCTCAAAATTCTCATCAACAAACAACCCGCACCTTTCCTTCACATTGCAAACGAGTGCCTCCTGCAGGGCCGATTCCCTACTGCGTGGAAAAAGGCCAGACTTGTTCTTCTCAGGAAAGGTGACAAGCCTTTAGACGTACCCTCGTCCTATCGCCCGTTGTGTCTTCTTGACACTGCAGGCAAGCTATTTGAGAAAATGGTAGAAAACCGCATAACTGAGGAGCTGGCTCGAGGCGATGACCTAGCGGACTGTCAATTTGGTTTCCGGAAAGGCCGGTCCACCATAGCCGCTATCCAAAAACTCTTATCCTGTGTGGAGACCTCAGCGGGTCAGAAGATTGGCATTCTGACATTCGACGTTAGAAATGCCTTTAATTCAGCCTCCTGGGAGAAGATTCTGTTCGCCTGCGAAGACAAGGGCATTTCTACTCCCATCTTACGCATTCTGCACAGCTACTTCCATGACCGCTACCTAACTTCGACAGCAAATGGCACAGAATCTGTCACAGCCGTCACCAGTGGTGTTCCGCAGGGCTCCGTCCTTGGCCCTACCCTGTGGAACATCATGTACGATGGCCTATTGCGTGAGCCTCTCCCCTCAGGGGTCGAATTTCTAGCATACGCGGACGATGTGGCTCTCATCGCCAAAGACAAGGACATCTGTGTATTGGAACGACTTCTCTCTGAAGGAGCTGACACTGTCGTCAGATGGATGAAAGTGATGGGTCTTGATTTGGCAATCCAGAAATCCGAGGCAATCGTGATCACCAACACAAGGACGCACAATGACCTCCGAATTACCATCGACGGTGTTCAGATTAGAGCGGTGAATAGCGTCAAATACTTGGGCCTCCACATTGACCAGCGACTCAATTTCACCACGCACGCGGCCAGCGTGGCCGCCAAAGCAAGCAAGGTGGCGTCAAATTTGTCAAGGATTCTTCCCAACATAAGCGCTGCTACTCCAAGAAAGCGAAGACTCCTAGCAGGGGTTGTTCACTCAATTTTATTGTACGGCGCCCCGGTATGGTCTGGAAGGATGTCCAATACTGGTATCGAAGAACTGGCCAAATGCCAACGCAGGATTGCGCTGAGGGTGGTCTCAGCGTACTGCACCGTATCGAGAGACGCGGTCCTACTCCTCGCTGATACCCCTCCGATCGACCTACTCGCAGCCGAGCGCCGCGATCTCTTCAATGGAAGACAGTCTGGCGTCCTACCCAGCACTATCCGAGAAACGTTGCTCTCTGACTGGCAATCTCGCTGGGCCACTTGCTCCAATGGTAGGTGGACGTTTCAGCTGATCCCCGACATCAGGCCTTGGGTGATGAGGAAATTCGGCAACGTAGACTTTCATCTTACCCAGGCCCTCACTGGTCACGGCTGTTTCGCTCAATACTTGCACCGATTTGGCAAGTTAGAGTCCCCTGAGTGCTGGTTCTGTGGCGACGCATGTGACGACGCCAATCACACTCTATTCATCTGCGATGCCTGGGCTTCACGAAGACGCGATCTCGCCATATTCCTAGGATGTGATGTGAGCCCGCGAACCATCATCCCAATGATGCTGCGCTCCAAGGAGAACTGGTCCGCGGTCAGAAATTTCGCCACCCAAGTACTATCAATGAAGGAAGCTGAAGAGAGGCGCCGTCAAGCACTAATTAACCAACCGTAGTTAAGATATCTATCTGTGGGCCGAAGGCCACACCTTGAGGGTTAGAGGCCCTCTATTGCCTGTAAATAATAATTATGTAAATTGTATTAAGATTAAGTATTTTATTAAATAAACGATGGGCACCGAGGGGTGAAATGACTCGCGTCAGTACCACCCTCAGTGTTCGGTTCAACCTGTAAAAAAAAAAAAAAAAAAAAGGTTAGGTTAGGTTAGGTTAGGTTAGGTTAGGTTAGGTTAGGTTAGGTTAGGTTAGGTTAGGTTAGGTTAGGTTAGGTTAGGTTAGGTTAGGTTAGGTTAGGTTCTCCCCCGACGGGACCCACCTTGTCGTGGTGGGGGAGCTTGCGGGCCTTTAGTTAGGTCCTACTAAGCGGTTCCATACCCGGCCCTGACCTTAACTGGTTGGGGCCGGAGCAAAAGAGCCCCCCCTGGCCTTGGATGGCTGTGGGTGGCAGGTCGGAGGTAGCCTGCTAGCACTTAGCAAAGCCCTAGTGTAAGGAGTCCACTACTTAAAAACTCTGAGTCACCCTGTCCTTAGCTGGATGGGGTGGCAAGGTCGGAGGCAGCCTGCTCGCTCGCAGCAAATGCCCTAAGGGAAGGACAACCCTGACAGAAAACCCTTCAACCCCCAACTCGTCATGGGGGTCTCTTGGCACGGAAGTAGGAACGTGTCCACGAGGACCCTGTGGGGCACCTGGCGCCCCCCACAGTATCTAGCCTTCCCCGTGGTACGCTGCTCTGCTACGGGGCGACGCAACCTTCATGCCCACTCGTGGGAACTATATGGATTTGAACATAAAGAACCCAGGTTCATCAACTGGCCAAATGATGAGCGGGAGCCAAACCGCAAAAGTAATGCAAAACGCAGATTTGGGAAGAAATGTGGAAGATCTGAGGCAGGCTTCCCCAGCTGGTGCTGGCACTGTGTCCGTTGGTAGCGCTGCGAGGCAGGACTCTACCTCTGGACGAAAATCCGAGTCGGAGACTGCAACTCCACCCGCAGCTAGAAGAGACAGCGGCGTAGCTGGTTCAGATGGAGACACGCTTCAAAGCGCGGTAATCCATCTCCGTAAGTGTATCGCCACACAGGATGGTGGCTACAAGCTGTTAGTCCAGAAGGCGTCGGCTCTGGAGGCGTGGTCGATCAAGACGAGGAGCCCGGACGTCAAAACTGCAATTGACGATTTGCTGAATGTTATCGCGGGCCTCAAGGGTAGTCGCGAAAACGTTATTAAGGCCTTCAACACCCTGACCCAGCGCGTCCCAAAGAGCGAGCAGACGCCCAAAGCCGGCAAGATGGACACGGCTGCACAAACTGAGAGGATATCAAAGGACGTAGGTTCTCAAACTTCGGGCAGCACTGATGTCCAAAGCTCGGCTATACTCAGTGCCATCGCCGAAGTCAAGGTGATAATAGCCAGGACTGATGCCAGAGTAACCGAGCAGCAAGAGCAAATCGACAAACTCCAAAGCCGGCAGGAGATTGCCAGCAGCCGATCAGCCGCGAGAAAAGGCTCGGGTAATGCTCGGGTAACTGAAAAGCAGAGCATCACTACCTCGAATAAAAAGAAGCCAGTAAATAAAAATGATAAGAGCCAGAGTGGCACTAACCGGCTTGGGCCACCTAAAGTCGTCGACACCGAATGCACCGACGCACTGGGCTACGTTGCAACTGCGTCGCAATGCACCCAAGACACGGAATTCTCGCCGACAGATCCGGAGGACGGCTTTACCTTGGTATCTCGGAAAACTAGGAGACCGAAGCCTGAAGTTTCCAACCTTCCAAACGCTCGGAAACGCATCAGAGTTCCTAAAAATCAAGCCGTCATAATTGAGAAACCCACCGGCTCAACATCATATGCGGACATGATCCGCTCGGTCAAGGCAGTGGTTGTCGAAGAAAATATTTCGTCGTCTGACATCACGACAAGAAGGGCCAAGTCGGGTAACGTCATCCTGGAGATCCCTGGAAAGGATCAAGCGGACAACCTCGCTACGGCCCTGCGGACTAGACTCGGTGGAAACATTGGCATCAGACGCCCTGCTCCAAGTGTTGCGCTTCTCATAGTCGGGATAGAAGACTCGGTTGAAGACCCAGAACTCCGGGCTGCTCTAGCAAGTTTTGATCCTGATCTGCAAGGCATGAACTCTGTCAATATCCGCCAGGGCAAAAGTGGAATCAGATCGGCAGTTGTCAGGGTCCCAATTAGGGCTGGTCTCAAGCTCGCGGAGGCTAGGAAAATTAAAATTGGTTGGGCAGTCTGCAGAATCAGACAGTTGGACGACAGAGCCCTAGCATGCAACAAGTGCAAAGAGAAAGGGCACTCAGCCAGTGCATGCACAGGTGCAGAGAAACGTCGCTGCTTTCGCTGCAAAGAATCCGGGCATCTTGTAGCAGTCTGTCCCTCCCCTGCTGACGAATCTACGTCAGCCACGGACACAAACAGCAAGAGTGAATCAATCACCCCATCTGGTACAAACGCTCGGGGCTGCGAGGTGCGTCCTGACCAGTTATCATGAGTACCTTCCTACAGATCAATCTCAACTGCTGCAAGGCAGCTCAAGCGCTGGCGTTACAGCAGGCTGCAGAGTCCAACGTCGATCTCCTCATCGTCAGCGAGCCCTGCCCAACGAAGGTCGACGCATGGTACTACGACGCTCACGGTAAAGCGGCTATAGCATGCCTCCGTGGTCTCCCAGTGGACATAGTCGGCCCTACTGAACCAGGGTTCACGTGGATCCAGGCTGGTACCCTCCGCATCTATTCTTGTTATTGGTCCCCCAGGTCTGACCCCAACCTCGCCCAATACTCTGCGTTTCTCAGCAACCTTGAGCACAGCATTAGAAGTCACAGCGGAGACTCTCTTATTTGTGGAGACTTCAACGCGCACCATTCCGCCTGGGGCAGCTGCTCCAATAACAAGAAAGGTGATGCACTGATGGACCTCATCCAGTCCCTAGGCCTCATTATATGCAACACTGGCACGACCCCCACTTTCCAGAGGGCGTCTGGCTCCTCGGTGATCGACATCACTCTGGCCTCCCCCCGTGTGGCTTCCAGAATATCTAATTGGTCTGTCTTAGACACGGTGACCTTAAGCGATCACAGCTACATCCAGTTCACTCTCTTGTCCGCGCCCATTAAGCCAGTCAACGCGACATACTCTCGGAGACTCCACGCACCCGCTCTGGCGTCCTTTCTCTCGACCGGTCAACTACTACACTTCAGCAACAGTACTGACGTGGATGAAATGGCTATCAATCTGAACTCGGCGCTCTACGCCGTTTGTGGCCTACCCTTGGCAGACAATAAAGGTAAAAGGAGGAGCGTACACTGGTGGTCCCCGAGCCTAAGCGCGTTGCGCAAGACCGCAAACCATCTGCGTCGTGTTTTCCAGCGCAAGCGCCGACGCCTTGGTGCTGCCGCCTGCACTGATGAAGAGCTTGCTGCAAAATCCGCGAAACTGGCCCTCGTTAAAGCAATCAGAAACGCCAAAGATCAAGCCTGGAGACAACTATGTGACGACGTCGAACGGGACCCATGGGGAAAGCCCTACAAGATTGTAATGGGAAGAATGAATGTAAGGACTCCCATCCCCGGGCTTAATCTCCCAGGAAGGCTCCCAGCTATAATCCAGCACCTCTTTCCGTCACATCAGATTAATCACCTGAACACCTTTTGCCCATCATTGTCGACCCCTGCACGGAAGATCGACCTAGAGGAGCTGAAATCAGCGTGTAAAAAACTAAAGAGCGGTACTGCCCCTGGTCCAGACGGAGTGACGAGCGAAATTCTCAAAATTCTCATCAACAAACAACCCGCACCTTTCCTTCACATTGCAAACGAGTGCCTCCTGCAGGGCCGATTCCCTACTGCGTGGAAAAAGGCCAGACTTGTTCTTCTCAGGAAAGGTGACAAGCCTTTAGACGTACCCTCGTCCTATCGCCCGTTGTGTCTTCTTGACACTGCAGGCAAGCTATTTGAGAAAATGGTAGAAAACCGCATAACTGAGGAGCTGGCTCGAGGCGATGACCTAGCGGACTGTCAATTTGGTTTCCGGAAAGGCCGGTCCACCATAGCCGCTATCCAAAAACTCTTATCCTGTGTGGAGACCTCAGCGGGTCAGAAGATTGGCATTCTGACATTCGACGTTAGAAATGCCTTTAATTCAGCCTCCTGGGAGAAGATTCTGTTCGCCTGCGAAGACAAGGGCATTTCTACTCCCATCTTACGCATTCTGCACAGCTACTTCCATGACCGCTACCTAACTTCGACAGCAAATGGCACAGAATCTGTCACAGCCGTCACCAGTGGTGTTCCGCAGGGCTCCGTCCTTGGCCCTACCCTGTGGAACATCATGTACGATGGCCTATTGCGTGAGCCTCTCCCCTCAGGGGTCGAATTTCTAGCATACGCGGACGATGTGGCTCTCATCGCCAAAGACAAGGACATCTGTGTATTGGAACGACTTCTCTCTGAAGGAGCTGACACTGTCGTCAGATGGATGAAAGTGATGGGTCTTGATTTGGCAATCCAGAAATCCGAGGCAATCGTGATCACCAACACAAGGACGCACAATGACCTCCGAATTACCATCGACGGTGTTCAGATTAGAGCGGTGAATAGCGTCAAATACTTGGGCCTCCACATTGACCAGCGACTCAATTTCACCACGCACGCGGCCAGCGTGGCCGCCAAAGCAAGCAAGGTGGCGTCAAATTTGTCAAGGATTCTTCCCAACATAAGCGCTGCTACTCCAAGAAAGCGAAGACTCCTAGCAGGGGTTGTTCACTCAATTTTATTGTACGGCGCCCCGGTATGGTCTGGAAGGATGTCCAATACTGGTATCGAAGAACTGGCCAAATGCCAACGCAGGATTGCGCTGAGGGTGGTCTCAGCGTACTGCACCGTATCGAGAGACGCGGTCCTACTCCTCGCTGATACCCCTCCGATCGACCTACTCGCAGCCGAGCGCCGCGATCTCTTCAATGGAAGACAGTCTGGCGTCCTACCCAGCACTATCCGAGAAACGTTGCTCTCTGACTGGCAATCTCGCTGGGCCACTTGCTCCAATGGAAGGTGGACGTTTCAGCTGATCCCCGACATCAGGCCTTGGGTGATGAGGAAATTCGGCAACGTAGACTTTCATCTTACCCAGGCCCTCACTGGTCACGGCTGTTTCGCTCAATACTTGCACCGATTTGGCAAGTTAGAGTCCCCTGAGTGCTGGTTCTGTGGCGACGCATGTGACGACGCCAATCACACTCTATTCATCTGCGATGCCTGGGCTTCACGAAGACGCGATCTCGCCATATTCCTAGGATGTGATGTGAGCCCGCGAACCATCATCCCAATGATGCTGCGCTCCAAGGAGAACTGGTCCGCGGTCAGAAATTTCGCCACCCAAGTACTATCAATGAAGGAAGCTGAAGAGAGGCGCCGTCAAGCACTAATTAACCAACCGTAGTTAAGATATCTATCTGTGGGCCGAAGGCCACACCTTGAGGGTTAGAGGCCCTCTATTGCCTGTAAATAATAATTATGTAAATTGTATTAAGATTAAGTATTTTATTAAATAAACGATGGGCACCGAGGGGTGAAATGACTCGCGTCAGTACCACCCTCAGTGTTCGGTTCAACCTGTAAAAAAAAAAAAAAAAAAAAAAAAAAAAAAAAAAAAAAAAAAAAAGGTTAGGTTAGGTTAGGTTAGGTTAGGTTAGGTTAGGTTAGGTTAGGTTAGGTTAGGTTAGGTTCTCCCCCGGTTAGGTTAGGTTAGGTTAGGTTAGGTTAGGTTAGGTTAGGTTAGGTTAGGTTAGGTTAGGTTTTCTGCACAGCTACTTCCATGACCGCTACCTAACTTCGACAGCAAATGGCACAGAATCTGTCACAGCCGTCACCAGTGGTGTTCCGCAGGGCTCCGTCCTTGGCCCTACCCTGTGGAACATCATGTACGATGGCCTATTGCGTGAGCCTCTCCCCTCAGGGGTCGAATTTCTAGCATACGCGGACGATGTGGCTCTCATCGCCAAAGACAAGGACATCTGTGTATTGGAACGACTTCTCTCTGAAGGAGCTGACACTGTCGTCAGATGGATGAAAGTGATGGGTCTTGATTTGGCAATCCAGAAATCCGAGGCAATCGTGATCACCAACACAAGGACGCACAATGACCTCCGAATTACCATCGACGGTGTTCAGATTAGAGCGGTGAATAGCGTCAAATACTTGGGCCTCCACATTGACCAGCGACTCAATTTCACCACGCACGCGGCCAGCGTGGCCGCCAAAGCAAGCAAGGTGGCGTCAAATTTGTCAAGGATTCTTCCCAACATAAGCGCTGCTACTCCAAGAAAGCGAAGACTCCTAGCAGGGGTTGTTCACTCAATTTTATTGTACGGCGCCCCGGTATGGTCTGGAAGGATGTCCAATACTGGTATCGAAGAACTGGCCAAATGCCAACGCAGGATTGCGCTGAGGGTGGTCTCAGCGTACTGCACCGTATCGAGAGACGCGGTCCTACTCCTCGCTGATACCCCTCCGATCGACCTACTCGCAGCCGAGCGCCGCGATCTCTTCAATGGAAGACAGTCTGGCGTCCTACCCAGCACTATCCGAGAAACGTTGCTCTCTGACTGGCAATCTCGCTGGGCCACTTGCTCCAATGGAAGGTGGACGTTTCAGCTGATCCCCGACATCAGGCCTTGGGTGATGAGGAAATTCGGCAACGTAGACTTTCATCTTACCCAGGCCCTCACTGGTCACGGCTGTTTCGCTCAATACTTGCACCGATTTGGCAAGTTAGAGTCCCCTGAGTGCTGGTTCTGTGGCGACGCATGTGACGACGCCAATCACACTCTATTCATCTGCGATGCCTGGGCTTCACGAAGACGCGATCTCGCCATATTCCTAGGATGTGATGTGAGCCCGCGAACCATCATCCCAATGATGCTGCGCTCCAAGGAGAACTGGTCCGCGGTCAGAAATTTCGCCACCCAAGTACTATCAATGAAGGAAGCTGAAGAGAGGCGCCGTCAAGCACTAATTAACCAACCGTAGTTAAGATATCTATCTGTGGGCCGAAGGCCACACCTTGAGGGTTAGAGGCCCTCTATTGCCTGTAAATAATAATTATGTAAATTGTATTAAGATTAAGTATTTTATTAAATAAACGATGGGCACCGAGGGGTGAAATGACTCGCGTCAGTACCACCCTCAGTGTTCGGTTCAACCTGTAAAAAAAAAAAAAAAAAAAAAAAAAAAAAAAAAGGTTAGGTTAGGTTAGGTTAGGTTAGGTTAGGTTAGGTTAGGTTAGGTTAGGTTAGGTTAGGTTAGGTTAGGTTAGGTTAGGTTAGGTTAGGTTAGGTTAGTCGAGACGTGTCTGCCGTTCAGTCGAGACGTGTCTGCCGTGCAGTCGAGACGTGTCTGCCGTTCAGTCGAGACGTGTCTGCCGTTCAGTCGAGACGTGTCTGCCGTTCAGTGAGGACGTACTCCGCAGCAGGTCGCTCCGTTATCGCAGCTTACCCTTCTCCGCGTACGCTCCACGTATCCAACACGCACTAGTCACGTGTTTACACGCTTCGTAGCGCCCGCTACCGCTCGCGTCTTTCCGCGGCACCCCGTTTTGTTGGTTTTCCTCGGATATCTCGGCCGGAAGTGGTCCGAGAGCTTCGGGAAAAAAGTTTTGCCCCCTTGACGTAACCCTAGCAGCTCTAGAGGACGCCGACCAGGCCCCGCAAACCCGGACCCCCTATCCCCCCCAGGGGCCGAGATAGAGGCGTTCCAAAACCGCGGTCTCCGGACTCGACGCAAGCGCTGCTAGCGGAACCCCGCTTTTTCGTGGTTTTTCCTCGATATCTCGGCCGGAAGTGGTCTGAGAGGTTCGGGAAAAAAGTTTTGCCCCCTTGACGTAACCCTAGCAGTTCTAGACGACGCCGACCAGACCCCGCAAACCCGGACCCCCTATCCCCCCCAGGGGCGGAGATAGAGGTACCCCCAAATCGCGGTCTCTGGACTTTGTAGAAAACAAAGGAGCGAAGCCGTTTCCTCCACAAGGCGCCCGGGGCCGGCCCCAGGTGACATGCCGAACCCCCCCTCCATTATGGAGATAGACCTTACCGACCCGACCCCGTCATCGGGGTCCAGCCGCTCGACCTTAAGCGCTTCGGAAGCATTTGACTTGGTCACCAATGCTCTGATCGAACCGACGACTAAAAAACAAAAGGTGGCGGACGACCGCCAGACCAGCCACGCATCGGCGCAGACACCCTGTAGCAGCGACTGGAGTGTCAGGCTGAGGGAGAAGTTGAACAAGGCCAGGTCCACCCTGAAGGCAGTCGCCGCTGACACAAAGAAACTAATGCAGAGGACCTCGGACCCAGACCTGCGTAACCACATCGAAAAAATCCTGAACCGCACCAGCGACGCCTACAGCACGGTCGACTCCCTGCTGGAGAAGAACGGCGACGTTGCGGACCTGCCCGGACCCACCACCGGAAAGTCCACGTCGGACGCCTCCACTGACATGGAGCTCACCCCAGCGCACTGGGAGAGTCTTGCAAGGAGAACAGCTGCGGCCAACCGTCAAAAGCGTCCACCGAATCCATCCGCCCACCTTCCCCCCCCGGACACCGAGGCCGACACCGGCATGGAGACCGAGGCCGAAGACTGGTCCAGGGTCGTTGGTAGGCGTTCAAGAAGACCGAAAACAACGACGGCTGCGGCCAACCGTCCTCCGGCCGCACCACCGCAGCCGTCGGGGTTTTCGAAGAAGGCCCCAGCCATCCTCGTCAGAAACGCCGAGGGTAAGAGTTTTCGCGACACGGTGCTGGCGGTCCGCAACTGTGGACTATCTAGGGAGGAACTCGGGGCCAGCATCACGATGAGGCAGACGCGAGACGGCAGCTTACTTTTGGAGCTTCCAAAGGGGGCGAGCTCCACCACCGCGGCTAGGAACCTAGTGTCGGCCATGTCGGATAGGCTCGGTCAAGCCATCGGCAAGGTCCACCAGCTCGGTATACAGGTGGAGGTTGAAGTCCTGGACATCGACGCTGCGGCCACAGGCCAGGAGGTGCTGGAGGCCCTCCGCAACGCCATCCCAGGGCAGGACGACCCGACGTCGAAGGTCGACCGTGACGCCATCAGCGACGTCCGAATATGGGGCACCCGATCCGGCCAACAGATCGCCACGGCCAAAATGCCCAAGCACCTGGCCTCCGCCATCACCAGGGTCCCGATCGGGTGGACCATGTGTCGAGTGCGCCCTAGGACCCTCGCCCCGACCAGATGCTTCCGCTGCCACGCGTTCGGCCACAATACCCGGGATTGCAAGGCTGCCGACAGAACCGGGGCATGCTGGAGGTGTGGCGTCATCGGGCACGCCATGAAGGACTGCGTCGAAGCCGACGACCGCTGCGTAGCCTGCGAGTCTGCTGGACTCCCGAAGGTTCCGCACAAACCGGGCTCGGGCGCCTGCGCCGCGAGAAAGATGTCGGCAGGTCACAAAGCAGGCCAATGATCAAATTCCTACAGATCAATTTAAACGTGAATTGGGCAGCGGAGCAGCTGATGGCACAAACGGCGGACGAAGAGAGAGCGGACGTGCTCCTAGTCTCCGAACCAGCGACCCACTACGGTCAGGAGGACAGGTGGTGCTTCAGCTCCGACCGTAAGGCTGCCGTGGGCATCTCCCGCCACTCCACCCTCAGTTGCAATCTCCGCGGCTCCGGGAACGGGTTCGCCTGGATGGTCCTCCAAGACGTCACCGTCTTCAGCTGCTATTTCCGCCCGGGCGCTACGATGCCTGAATTCAACGCTGCGCTGGGCGATCTGGAAGACGCCATCAGAGCCAGGGGCAACTCGTCCGTCATCGTGGCCGGGGACTTCAACGCCTGGCACAACGAGTGGGGCTCCAGAGCGAGCAACCCCAGGGGTACGGCGCTCTCCGACCTCGCCTCCAGTCTTGGGCTCCTACTGGCCAACTCGGGTACAGCCCCCACGTTCAGGCGCGGTGCAGCCACCTCGATCATCGACATCACCTTTTACAGAGGCGTAGCCCTGTCGGACTGGACGGTGTCCGAAGCCGAGTCTCTGAGCGACCACAACTACGTGCTCTTCCAAACAGCGAGTCCTGACCAGGACCAAGCGCGGTTGGAGCCGCAAGTCGACACACACCGAGGCTGGACTGTGAAGAAGCTGGACGCAGACGCCCTGAGCCTCCACCTGGCGTCCACGCGCCTGAGTCCCGTACTGGGGCTGACAGGCGTGGAGAAGGCCCTCGCGGCGGCGGACAAAATCGAAGACTTCCTCTTCGGCGCCTGCGACGCTAGCATGCCGAAGAAGAGGCCCGGCCCCGCAGGCAGGCGTCCCGTCTACTGGTGGAGCGACGAGATTGCCGAACTACGCCGATCGGCTCTGGCACTTCGAAGACGGTACCAGGCATGCCTCAGGCGCGCCGGCCACCCGGGCGTTCAGGAAGCCAGGTGCAGCTACTCCGCGGCCAAGAAAGTTCTGAGGATCGCGATCCGCACCGCCAAGTCAAAGGCCTGGGCTGATCTCTGCTCACTTGTGGACAAGGATCCCTGGGGAAGACCGTACCGGCTGGTGATGAAGAAGTTTGGCACCCGCGACCCCGCAGCCGATTCCAGGGGTAGAGAGGCCCAGATAGCGGACTCCCTGTTCCCGGCGGCTCCCGCCACGGACTGGAGCCTGGAGCCTTCGTCGGTCGTCTGTGACCTGTTCGGCATGTTCGACCCCGAAACCGGCGTACCCGAATTCGAGAGGAGCGTCCCCGAGTTCACGGCTGAGGAACTCCGAGCGGCTGCCCGCAGACTCTCGCCAGGAAAGGCTCCCGGACCATCAGGCGTCCCGAACGAGATCTTGAGGGCCCTCGTCACCACGCAGACTCATGCAGTACTTAGGACAATGAACGACTGCCTAGGCGCCCTCACATTTCCACCACGCTGGAAAAGGGCCCGCCTCGTGCTGTTAAGGAAAGGTGCCGACAAGCCCCCGGATGCCCCATCGAGCTACAGGCCGATATGTATGCTAGACTCGACCGGAAAACTGCTAGAACGACTCCTCCTCAAACGCCTGGAGACGCACCTGGACGAGCACGGAGGCTGCAGGAGAGCGCCCAACCAGTTTGGTTTCCGCCAGGGCATCAGCACCGAGTCTGCGGTCAACAGCGTCCTGAGCATGGCAGCCCAGGCAGCCACCACCCCCCGGAAGAAGAGCCTGTGCGTCCTGGTCACCCTGGACGTGAAGAACGCTTTCAATTCCTTGAGGTGGCCAGTGATCGACGCAGCGCTCAGACGTGTGCGGACGCCTGAGTACCTGGTGGAGATGCTGAGGTCATGGCTGTCCGACAGGACGCTGTTGACCGGAGCCGAGAGGTCATCAAGGACAGTGTCGTGCGGCGTACCACAGGGATCCGTGCTCGGGCCGGCTCTGTGGAACGTCGCCTACAGCTCCTTGCTGACAATGGAGGTGCCCACGGGGGTCCAACTCGTCGGGTTTGCTGACGACCTGGCAGTCGTCGGAACGGCCGTGACGGGCGAGCGGTTGGAGGACCTAGTCAACCCCGTCCTCGCGAAAATCGATGAGTGGATGTTGCGTCACGGGTTGGAGCTGGCTCATCAGAAAACCGAAGCGGTCATCCTGTCAAGGAGACGGGCGTTCGTCCCCCCGAGGCTATCGATCGGCGGTCACCCGATCACGCTGTACGGGAAGATCAGATACCTCGGGGTGATCCTGGACAAGAACTTGACCTTCGCGGCCCACGTAGACACGGTGACGAAGAAAGCTTCGCGCACGGCAGCCGCGCTGTCCAGGCTGATGCCGAACATCGGCGGTCCCTGCGGATGGAAGCGGAAGCTTCTCGGCACAGTGGTGGACAGCCAGCTGCTGTACGCCGCACCCACGTGGATCGGCAAAGCAACCGTCGCGGCCAGGACCAGAGCTAATCTGATCCGCCCGCAGAGAGCGGTCGCGTTGAGGACCATCCGCGCCTACCGCACAGTGTCAGACGAAGCCGCCCTGGTACTGGCCTCGACGGTTCCCGCGGACCTACTCGGCCTCGAGAGAAAGAGAATCCAGTCTCGCCTCGCCACCGAGCCGGCTCCCGGGGCGCTACGACCGTCCAAAGCGTCCGTGAGAAGAGAGGAAAGGGCCCGAACAATCGAGGCATGGCAACAGAGATGGGAGACCACCAGGAAGGCGTCCTGGACCAGACGGTGCATCCCATCGGTGGGACGTTGGCTCGGAAGAACGGTCCCGCTAGTGCCTCTGACGTACCACATGTCACAGGCACTGTCGGGACACGGCTGTTTTCAGTATTATTTGCACAGGCGAGCCAGGGCCACCAGCCCCATTTGTCTCCAGTGCTTGAGCCACGAGGACACCGCGGAGCACACCCTCACTGAGTGCCCCTACTGGAGCACGTTCCGGGTCCCCCTGGCCACTCAGCTGGGCCGCAGTCCAACCGCAGCCGACATCGGTGACATCGTGTGCGGTCCCCCCTTCGACCAGCTCCCGGCAGACCAAGCAGAGAAGCTGGCGATCCTGACGAACGCGGAGGAAACGTTCCGCCTGTTTTACCGGATGGTCGAAGAAATCATGTCAGCGAAGGAGGACGAGGAGAGAGCCCGCCAAGCCGCAGAACCAGCTGATGGAGTGGACGTATAACCCGTCGTTTTGTAAA